>NW_026596134.1:11021248-11082409 GCF_907164565.1 Psammomys obesus
TCCTTCCTTCCTTCCTTCCTTCCTTCCTTCCTTCCTTCCTTCCTTCCCCTTCCTCCCTCCCTCCGAGACAGGGTTTCTCTGTGTAGTCCTGGCTGTCCTGGAACTTGCTTTGTAGAGCAGGCTGGCCTTGACCTCAAATCTTCCTGCCTCTGCCTCCCAAGTGCTGGGGTTAAAGGTATTCCTCACCACTGCCCAGCTGAGTTTCCTTTTTGTTGTTGTTTGTTTTGTTTTATTTTTTTAAACTGTGTTTTTCTTGAGGCAAATACATGTAGCTGGAAATTGTTTCTCATTTAACCATTTGTAGGTGTATAGCTTAGTGGCAGTAAGTGACACAACCAGAACCCTTTCATCTTCTCAAACAGAATCTCCATCCCCATTAAACCCAAGTTCCAGAGGTTTGGGGAAGGTGCCAGAGGATTCTGTAGGAAACCTTTCTGATGGCGGAGTGCCCTCTGGTGTGGGCTTCTTTATAGCCTTTTCTTCCTTCACATGTCTGCTTTAGTCCATGTCTTCAAATACACTTCTGAATTCTTACATAGATGTGTCTCCGTTGGGCCACTCCTGACTCCTTTTGCTACCATTGGTCCTCATGCCTCCCCCTTCCATCTTTTCCAGGGCACCTTAGTGCTTTTGCTGCCTTTTGAGATTGCCTGGGAGCCACCCTGGCTGGCACAGCTGCTCTGCTCTGCTCCATGTGCTCAGAAGTACCTTGTCATCCAACCCGCTAATGCTACAGGCTATGTGTGTTTCTGGGTGCACATGAACTTATCCTTGGATGGCTGAGTTCAAGGACAAGAACATTGTCCTGAGAGAGAACAATGGATGTTTCTTTATCTGGGTAGCTGGGTGCTTCCTCTCTCTTTGGTTGATAGGGTATAGGGGAGGTAGGCAGGAGATGAGGCTGGTAGGTAGATGGGGGGATGGTGACCCCTTTGTTGCTGCAGCCCTCAGCCTCAAGGAAAGGAACCTGGTCACTAACCTCAGCTTCCCAGTTATGACTGGCTTCATGGGAAAGGTCCACTCTACCTTTGCACTGTTGGAAACCTTGGCTTTGTGTGATTTGGCTTCTGTCTTGGGCCTAGCTCTACCGCCTTGAGATGGACCCACCTGGATGTCAGGCGCCTCCCCCTTTGGAGACAGCGTTCACATTCCTTACTTTACCCTGGCTGCCTTTCTTCCTCCTTGGTCCAGCCCAGGCCTGTAGGGGAGCTGCAGGGCTTATGTAGTTTTGCTTTCTCATGCTTTGTTAAGGTGTAAGCCACACACTGAGCGGACTACCCAGTTGTGCTGCCCAGTCTACAGTTGGAAGACATTATTTCAGGGTATTCTTGACACTGTGTGACCGTCACCGCTGTCAGCTCTCAGATGTTTTCTTTCATTACCTCGAAAAAAAAAAAAAAAAAGCCATAAGTCTTAGTAGTTACTCTCCACTCCCTAATGCCAGCCTCAGGCACACTCTCATAATTATCATTCTGTAGAGTCAGCCTTTCTGGACTGTGCTTACCAATGTGGCCTTTTGTGACTTCTTGTTCACTTTGTATGTTTTTATGTGTTTGCCCATGTAGTAGCATGTATCAGTAATTTGTTTTTTATGACAGTAATAACTTATGGCTAGCTCATGTCTGGGTTGGTGCTTGGATCGCTTGCTCTTTGAGGCTATCGCGACTGATAGTGCTCTGAGCATTCCTATGAAAGTTTTTCTGTGAGGCTCTGTACGGTTTTCCGTAGCAGATGGCAGGGCCCTTGGGAACATGTAATATTGTAGGAAACAATTTTTTTCTGTCTTTTTTTTTTTTTTTTTTTTCTAGTCAGAATTCCTACAAGAATCCAATCTGATCATGGCCAAGCTTAATTATGTGGAAGGAGATTATAAGGAAGCCCTGAACATCTATGCCCGGGTGGGCCTTGATGACTTGCCACTGACAGCCGTGCCCCCCTACAGGTTGCGGATGATTGCTGAAGCCTATGCTACCAAAGGTGAGGTCTGCATGCTTTCCCTAGCCCCCTGTTTGTCCCTTGTGCTCTTGTCTGGTGACTAACGTGACTATTCCCAGCAAAGCCACTGGGATCAACCCTGCTGCACATTCGAAGTAACATTAAGCCCATAACGTTTTGATTTCTGAGAACCTCAGTTCTATAGTTTTAATATTTTGGTGATGTTTCTTGATAGTGAATTTCTTGGTAGTGAATTTTCTGGAATTAAGTTCCTACACAGCATACACAGAAATTCACTTCATATGGTAACCTGGCTACAGGGCCAAACATATTTTCATTTGTTAGTGTTAAATATGTGTTTATCAAGGCCAGTTGATTAGTCCATAGTCATCTCTGTAACAGCCCTCTGAAGGGTCTGCTTTCAAGGGACAAAGAAAGTATAGTTGCTCTCTTCTGCTGTGAAGCAGCTTGTAGTCTTGTGTGAGTGGATGCAGTCCCGTGAGGAGAAGGATGGAAGGCAGAGGGCATACTGTCAGGCTGGTGCTATTGCCAAGCTGCTGATCCCTCCTCTCTCATCATAACTGTGTCATACGGTTATGAGGAGGAGGAGGCCAAATAATGTATAGAAAACACTTGCTATGCCACCTGGCACCTACTCAGCGCTCAGTAAATGATGCTCTAATGCCAGCCTCAGACAAGAAACACATGTGAAAAGACTAAGAAAGTAGCACCTTTTCAGAGGCAGAAGAAGGTTCTCTGGTCTTTCAGGTTCAGGAATGCTTGCAGACAGAGGGTCACTCAGAAGTGGGCTTCCCAAGGCTCTGGCATTTGTAAATGGGCAGCGGGAAGCCTCTCCTGCTTTCGGCCCCCCAGGTACACCCTGCACCTGACTGTGGCTGGCACAGGGCCAGGGAGCAGGCCACCTGCATGCTGCTGAGATAGGGGCTGTAGGTGGTCCAGCCTGCCTGACCCACTCATCCTGTACAGTACTGAACAAATTCCCACCCAGAGGTTTACTTAAGAGATTTGTGACAGGCCTGATGTCCTCACCCAGTTCCCTGGAGCCTCCAGAGCTGCTGAGCTCATCTGATTATCTAAATGCCCCTGTGGGTTGGGAAAAGATACCTCAGCTCTTGACAGAACACTTGCAGCTTAATGGACTTGGTCTTTTGAGGCTGTCTCCTGGGTCTCAAGAGTGTCTGTCTTTGTTTGCAGAAGCCAGGGGCCTAGGGACTGAGTCACACAAGTTCCCTCTTCTCTCTCTGCATTGCATTGCATTCTCCTCACGGGCCTCAGGCTGCTAGAGATAGCGATGTGTACTTCTCCAGGCCTGGAACAATACTGTATTCTGAGAGCGAATCTTTGTTAGGTAATTTCCAGTTACCTGACCAACCTGGGCCCTGGTAGCCAGGGTTTGGTTTGTTGGTTAGGGCTAATGAGTGGCTAATGGTCTTCTTAGCATCAGAGATCAGGTTTTTTTTCTCAGTCTTAAGAGACTGAGAAGAGTGAAGGCTGTCTGTCTGCAGGGTACTGCCAGCTCAGTCTTGTGGTCCCTGAGTTTGGCAGTTAAAAACAAGATTGATACTGGCTCTTGAGATCTTTGCTACCTAATGAGACATGTAGCTCTGGTTAGTTTCTGATATATGCAGGCACCTGCAGAGTCACACATGTATTGGGAGAGTGAGTGGTTACTTTGCCTAGAAAAAAACAGCAGCAGCCTTGAAGGACCCAGACAGAGAGCCCGGAGGACCTGGAGGGCCTGGAGAGTCCATGCAGAATGATGGTGTGAGCACCAGCTCTTACCATCTGCTTGGACCTGGGCTGTCACTGTCATACCCTGGCAGTATTTATGTGGAAGTTTTATAGCTCATATACCTCGGTTTTTCCATTTGCCAAAGTCTACATGGGATATAAGGATTATATAAAATTATATATACATCTATCTGTCTATCTATCTATCTATCTATCTATCTATCTATCTATCTATCTATCATAAAATTTTACCCGACACATAGTATGATAGAAATGTTAGCGGGGGTTAGAGAGCTGGCTCAGGGGTCAAGAGCACTTGCTGTTTTTGCAGAGGGCCTAGGTTTGATTCCCAGAACCCACATGGTTGTTCACAACCATTGGTAGGCATGTACACAGTGCGTATATATACATACATACATATATGCAGGCAAAATACTCATACACATAGAAGAATACAATAAAAATGAAAAAAAAAACATATTAGTGGAGAGCTGGAGATAACCATCACAGATATGTTACCCAGTGTTAGAGGGAAACCACTAGGGCCATTTCTCTTATGATGAGGCCTGAAGAGTTGCTTAGGAAAGGGGAGTGCCCAGTGCTTGGGGCAGCAAGAGACATATCCAAACAGGGTTGCCTGGGGCTGGGACCAGGATATGTGCCCTCAACCTCATTAGTCATGCCCAGGACTGGCTTGGAAGGGCCTGTGCTAATGATTTCATCACAGAAGGTTTTTCATGTTGGGATGTGCAGTCAATTCAAGAAATGTTTCTTTAAGAGGCAGATACTCCCACAGTCCCACACAGCTCTCCCTCGGGGTGGGCTGGAGACCCTTGCTGGTGAAGAGGCCTCTCAGAGGAGGAGAAATATCTTTGGTCTGGGCTCCTGTGCTCTGACTTCTCCTACCAACAAGGGCTAAGGGCCCAACCTGTGGTGCTAGCTAGCTTTCTCCACAGACTGCAGATATTGTAGACCTCTCTGCTTCTTGGCAGTGTGTGAAGAGGGACAGCAGTGAGGAGGTGACAACTAATTATGAACGTGCTCCCCTTTGCAGAATGTCTCAGAGCTTTCACCTGCCTCACTGCTTGGAATGATCCCAGCCCCTACTTCCTTCCCCGACTACCCACTGTGAGCATCAGGAGCCTGTCTACAAGGCATAGTATAAGAGAAGGGAGTGGGATGCCTGCCTTCCACAGTGGCCGCACAGAGGTCAGGAGGGCTCCAGACCAGGCTTTTCACAAATCTGCCAGTTTCCCCAAAGCCTGGGAGCCATGATCTTTTAAACAGAAGACATGTTCAAAAAAGTTTGTGTCTTGGCCAGTCTCAGTTTGCAAGCATAGTGTCTTCACACACCCACATACTTCAACTCAATGTGATCAGCCTGAAGGTCAGACCTGGAGTGTCTGTCAACACAGAGAGAAGCTCCTGGAATTGTTGTGTTCGAGGGGCCTTCGCCCAGGACAGAACCAGCCAAGCCAACGTCTCAGAGATGATGAGTGCCATTCACCCTGGAGATGGTCCACTGATGACTGGCATTCACCCATCATTGCTTGTTTTCCACCACTCTTTCCTTAGTTCTGGGCACATGGGCGCTCTCAAAAAATCCTCAAGACAAATTGAATTGGGAATTCATGTAGTGGGCAGCTGTGACTTGAACATTACCATGCTCTAAAAAGATGACACATTGAGACCACCAACGTGTCTTTAAATAGCATTTTTCTCTCAATTAAAAAGAAAACATGAGTGTATTCACTCTTTTTTGTTCAGGCACATGCTAACAACTCTGTGTGTCAGGAAGAGATGAGACCCCAATGACATGACGTAGGCAAGGTATTTCCTTGAAAAAACTTATTTTTCCCTCCTAGAATAGCGTTGTGAGGCAGCTGCTCTGGTTTTCCTGGGAAAGGAGACAGGTTTCTTGATGCTCCCAGGTCAATGGCTGAGGCTCTGTTTTTGGCTTCTGAGAGAATTTAGGTGTCGCGGGGGTTGGTTCCCTGCCAGGTCTGTGCCTGAAGCATCCAGGTAGCTGGTACAGTCACTCTTCTCCCTAGACTGTAGGCTGAAGGCTTATGACCCAGCTGACTGCTTTGCTTAGCTAGTAGCTTCAGTCCCAGGAAAGACTATCACAGCTCATCTCTTCATCCTGCTCCTGTTTGCCAGTAGGGGCTCCGTCGGGGTGGCAAGGACAGTAGAGAATCTGAGTACAGTCTTGGATTTGGTTAGAAAGGTCAGTGACTGCTGGGGGCAGGTAGAGAAGAGGTCGGAAGAAACCTGCCTTGCCTCTGCCTACTCTAGCAGTCTGCTATGCTGGTAAAATGCACAGGCGTGCTCCGTGCACAATGGAGGTGAAAGAGTCAGTGCAATTCAAAGCCAGCGACTGATGCTGCATCACACAGGACTCGGGACATGGTGCCATAGCTCCTGCCTTGGGTGTACACAGGGCAGTAATGTATGGCACATTGACCTTAGCTTAAGCTGAAGATGCCTTTAAAGTTCTGCCAAAATTTCTTTAGATGAAGAAAACCCAACCTAAGTAGACCTGGGTAGCACTCGGATTCAGAAAGACTTGGATTCTTTCTCTCTGAATCTCTGGTCACCTGCCCTCCTGCTAGTTCCCATCTGGGTTGGGAGTAAGTGGAGCAGCTCCAGGCCTGCTTTCTCTGGGGTTTGATGCTCAGGACTCAGCCAGGTTCTCCGTGAGTCTCAGTGGGCCGCGCAGAATTGCACTGCCATCCTCAGTGGAGTTAACTATGATGTATGTGGTGCCACCAGAATGAGCCCAGCAGGGAACCTGTGAAGAAGAGAGGTAACCCACTTAGGAATCAGGGGGAAAGGGCCAATGCCCTGGACAGATGTCCACAGTAGTAACTCCTCCTAGTAAGAGTCTTCCAGTAGATCCAGAGCCTTCTAATCTCTTTCTCCATTGAGGCAGCCCTGACAGGCAAAACAAGGAGGGGCCCAGTAACTGCCCTGTGACAGGGTCACTGTGGCTTTGGGAGCAGACTTGTAGGTAAACACTGAAGAAATGGGGAAGAGCAGTCTGGAGGAATGGAGGAGCTAGGGAACACGTGCAGAGGGTTCTAGAGGAGGAGAGCTACATTTGTTGAGCCTCAGGGTTTGGTCAGTTGGGTGGAAAACCACAAGCAATCCAGTGTGAGTCTGTTTGCAGAAACTTTTGCAACAATCACAGCCCCCTTGGACTGGCCTTTATAAAGAGCTCTAGAGCAGGTGTGGTGAGTGACAGACCAGTGGGACTACACTTGTCCTCGGAGCGCTCTGGTATTACAGGGTTGTCAGTCCCTGCAAAAAAGCCGACAGATCTGGCTAGTGCTGGAAATTCTAGGCAAGGCTCATAGACTCCAGAATTTGTGTGATTCTGTATGTGCATAAGATCCTGATGTCAGACCCTCAGCTGTTCCCTTCTGATTGTATCCTATGACTTGTAAGAAATTTAATCTACTCTCTATGTTTTTATCTACAAAATGGGCCTAACAATACTATCACAAGGGTACGGAGAAGACCAAAAGAGTCAAGCAGGAAGATGCTTTGAAGCGTCCAAATACAGGTCGAGTGAGGGGCCTTTGTGTAGTGTCATCTCAGTATGACAGAGGCTGGGAACAGCAGGTGGCTTCAGTGGCTGCCTCCTCATCACCCCCACATCTCACATCTGCACATCAATGAAGGCTTTACACTCTTGCACACTATCTGCTTGCGTTAAAGGTCTAACTAGGGCCAGGAGTGGTGCTTTTAGCTATTTTGGATTGATTTCTTGACCCGTCCCCACAAAATGTATTTGCATTATATATCTAGTTTGTAGACATATCAAAAGGACATGGACACACCATCTCCCAAGAGGCCTAGCTATTGGCAATATACTGATGTCCTCCCAGAGCCTCCTTATACTTGCCATGCATGAGTTTGAGTTCTCTGTAAGAATGGGAGATTATTACTTACTCTGCTCCATGGTCTGTGTACTTCCACCTTGCTAGAACATCTTCCCCAACAATAGGTAATTTCTACAATTGTTAGGAACTACTTAAGTTTTTTTTTCAAGGCATCACTTTTTTTTTTTTTTAGCTTTTCACTCTTATCCCTAAAACAGGTGCCCCTCTTAGCCCGTTCTTTGAATTAGTTCTTTATGGCTTCCATTGGAAAGTTCCCAGAAATAGAGATTCTGTGTCAAGAGACAGAGTTTCTAGATTGCTGTATAGAATGCCCAGATATGTGTTTGTATTTGAACATGAAATGTCCTCCCAGGCTCATATGTGGAAACTTGGGCCCCAGCAGGTGGACTGTGTTGGGAGATAATGGAAAGTAGGAGATGGGGCCTAGATAGAAAAAGGAGGTGACTAGGAGAGTGCTCTGCAAAGATACACCTTGTCCCTGCCCCCTTCTGTACAGGAATGTTAATTCAGAACATGGCTGCTCTGGCAAGAAATCACATCCAAAGACCTTCTAGGTCTGTGTGATCTGGCTAGAATACAAACATGCCCTTAATCTAGGAGACAGAGGCAAGCAGATCTGAGTTCAAGGCCAGCCTGGTATAGAGCAAGTTTCAGGTAAAGAAAAGTTTGGTCTAGGCATGGTGTACATGCCTTTAATCCCAAACAACGAAGGTAAAGTTAGTTTGTAGAAGGAAGCACCCATATTTGAAAGTGATGTTTAATTGAGTGGCAGAAAAAGTGATGAATCAGAGAACGATCTGACAGAATAGGATACACCCAACTCTCATGAGATGAGAGAGGAAAGGGAAGCTACCTAAGGGGTAGTGCAGAGAGAGAGAGGAGAGTTTTACTGGTAGAGTTTTGCAGAGAGAGGTTGAATGAGCTCGACAAAGGTAAAGACAGAACAAGTCAGAGAATGAGAAAGAGCCAGAAGATTAGAGCAGATTGCTGGAGAGAGTTTGAGGCCAAGCAACAATTCAGGGGCGGAAAGAGAAGCCAGATTGAATAAGTCTGCTGGCAGAGGAGTTTGAGCCAGAACAGCTGGGTTAAGCCAGCCAGCTCTTCTAGTTCAGAAAGAAAGGGTGAGCTTATTCGGCAGTAAGTCTCAGAGGTGGAAAACATTCTAGGCCCAGGTTAGATTGTATGGAGGCTAGAAGCTTCCAGGACTAGGCCTAGGTTAGTGGACAGAGGCTGTAATCTTCCCAGACAACTAAACAGGAGAATAGAGTTCCGTTATACATTTCCATCATGAGGTAAGCAGCTTAGCCCGCTGTACCCTCTCCACTGTGGTGTAACCTTCCCTCCTTTAGGTTGGTTTCCTCGGGTGTCTGTCACAGCAGCAAAAAGCTGGCCAGCATCATCTATGTGCCTGCGTGTGCCTGTCTTCCTTCAGTGTGAGGGCCCAGCCTCCTCCGTGTTACCAGCACTGTATGGCCGAGTGATCATGCCTGTTCCACATTGTCTACATTGGAAGACACATTTCGGTTCCACCCATCTTTCCAGAATACACTTCAGCTTTAAAAAATATTTTATGTGTATTTGTGAGTGTGTGATGTGTGTTTATGTGTGTGATGTGCAAACTGAAAGACAACTCAGGAATTGATCCTCTCTCGACATCTTGTGGGATTTGGAGTTGAACTCAGGTTGTCAGGACTGTGCGCAAGCACCCTTCACCCACTGAGACATCTTCATTTGGCCCTAGGTTTTTTGTTTGTAACAAATTTATTGACATATAATTCACATATTTTGCCACACAATTCAACTTTCAATGTATATAATGCAGCAGTTTGGGGTATATTTGGAGGTTGGAGTTGTGTAACTATTACCAATCGATTTTAGAAAATTTTATTACCTCTCAGAAGAAACTTATACTCATTAGAGCAATTACCTCCTGGCGTCCGGCCTATTCAACACTGCTCTGTATATGGCATCTACTGGCATATTGGTGTTTGTGGTAGTGGGTGTTGTTTGTTTTCACTTCCTTTCTTTGGTGTCCAAGCTTGCCTTGAGCTCTCAGTCTTCCTGTCTCAGCCTCCTGAGTATGTGGAATTAAAGCTAAAGCTGTGCACCACCAGCTGAACAGCACCGTATACCCAACTACATAGCATCTTTTCAGTGAAGCTCTGAGCCACTCAACAGTGGCAAACAACCATGGATGTTTTTAGCTGGTTCCAGGCTGACAGCTTTGTGAACATTCTGCATTTCCTCCTTCAGTGATAATTTGAGTAATGTCTTGCCCATGTTATAAAGCAGATTCAGTACACATCATAGTCAAAGCAGACAGCACTTCCTGTACATGCGGTTGACTGACAGCATCAGTCTAATGGACAAATTCTGCTTCTCTTGCCAGGAAGCTGCCAGCTATTGGCAAGTTCTAAACAGGAAGAACGGCTTGAATGAATGTATAAGTAAGAATGACCTTTCTGGCACAGGGCAAAGAATAGATATAAAGGAATTAAAGACTGTAGGGAGGGAGACTTGTAAGAGGCTGTGAGCTGGCCCTGGTCCTTTCTCTGTGTTCTGAGGCTGTCACTTCTGCAGGCTGTTTCCCAGGGCTAGTCAGTCATTTGTGCCTGGCTTTGGCCACCAGGAGGCTTTGCTGGAAGGCATAGGATAGGATAAGAGAAGAGTCACAGTATGTCCTGCTTCTGAGGAATGAAGTATCCCTCTCTGTTTAACTCCCACGCAATGGCCCCACTTCTGGGCTCTTTCAACTCCACCTCTTCTCTCTGGCCTTTCCAGTCTTTGTAATGGCTGCAGCTTCCTGACGATGCTGGATTCTGGGGTGGGTGGGTGCCATGTTGCTTTTTCTTCTCCATCTTTCATCTCATATGCAGACAGTTCCAAACTTTAAATTCCCTTCATTTCAAAGACTAGCATGCTTTCTCTGTCCTCATTGGTTCTAACAGATACCAGCCATACATACAGCCAAAGCCTAGATTCCAAGTACAAAGGGCTGCACTAAGGCCAGGGCAGACGTGTCAGAACTGGGAGGCCCTTGAAAGACATTGGGAGGTCTTTGAAAGAGAAGCAGCAGGTGCTGAGGACACGCTGCATGTGTGTGTAAGGGGCTCGTGAGGCAAGTGAGTGTGGGAAGAATGAGGGTAGCTCTTCAGCTCACTGGACAGGGAACAACTGAAGCAGCTGAACCTCACAGGAATAGCTTTCCCTAGATCACAAGGAAGTTATAGAGCTGGAATTGAAATGATGAATTCCGAACACCTGAGGGTGCTGTCCTGGGAAACTGCTCCGTCTAAAAGGGTTTCTAGGCTAGTTTATTGGTTAGGATTAAAGATTCTCTGCATATTCATACAGAGTACCACAGGGAAACAGGAGAACTGGTGCTCCCTTGGTACCAGACAGCCTTGGTGACAGGGCTATCTGTAGGTAAAGTGCTCACCAGGGCCCTGGTCTAGGGAAAGAGGTGTCTGAGTGATATGGGACTTTCCCTCTGTGCATTTCCTGTTGTGGCAGGTGATGTTCATATATGATGAAGGCAGCAAACAGAGAGTGATCTGAGTGTCAGGACATGTCAAGCTGAAATTTGAAGTGGACCATGGAAAAGTCCACAGTAAAGTAAGAGTTTCCCTATGCTCAAAGCTTGGGATATCCACAAGTTTTCTGCAAAATGTAGGCACACTTTCTTTCTTTCTTCCTCTTGAAGGCCCATTCCCTAACTGGGGTTGTCTTTGTCCAGCTTGGCATTATCCTGTTATCCCTGAGCTGGGTCCACCCTCAGTGACACAGCTCTATCATGCAGACCACACCCTCCTTCCTCTGATCCCGTCTCTATTAATAGTCCAATCTAGTTTGGTACTTGGCTTTTGTTTAATTATTTCACCTCTGCCACTTGCCCCTCTCCAACTAGATTGTATAATTAATCAAATCATGGAATCAGCAAATACATGGTCACACGCTCTAGGCTGGGCTTTAAAGCTGTGCCGTGTCTAAGCTGCTTGCCTCATCGCCATGCACTGGCAGCGAGGATAGAGCTGCCTCACAGGCTGCCTGCATGACACTGTTAAAGCTTTGCTGTGCATGCAGGGCTACACAACTGGTGATGAACTCTACTCAGACACTGGTTGTTAAAATCAGAATGATGGCTTCTCAGTGTGTCTGGAGTCCTGTCTATTTTAGATGAGCATAGATGTAGTCTTGGGCATGCTTTGAAGCACACAGTTTTGTCTGTAACTCTCTTCTGCTGACACTCACCTTCAGGGTTTATGGACTGCCATTCACTGTGTTTGGCTAAAGGGTCTTTGTAATGCAGTTGGTACCTGCTCTGTGTTCTAGTCGCTCATGTCTTTGTTCTTAGAGTCTGGTCCCACGTCCTAGTATCTCCTAGAGCAGGGGCTTGTACAAAGCTGGTCTGATATGGGCTGTCACCTGGCCTGGCTCTTGTGTTTTGACTGATTGGATCCCGAGTGCAGGCCTTGCTTGTTCACAGCCCCTCCTAGTCTCCTGTGGCTGCCAAAACATGTCTAGTGCTCATTTTCTTCCCCCAGATCTTCATGATGCTGTGGAAATGAAGAAGACACACACACACCCATATCTGGAGAGCTCTGGGCTCTCGGGGGCGGCTGCATGGCACACGCTGTTCTGTGGGAATGAGCGTGTTGCAGTGTAGTGTCGAGTACAGCTGTCCGAAGTGGGCTGGGGTAGGTGTAGAGCAGGAGGGGCAGGAAACCAAGTCCTGCTTTGGCTGGATGTCCCTGCCTGGTGACCAGCATAGATGGGGCAACTTCTAAGCAGAGCATACTGCAGCGTCCCAAAACAGAGGCCTCAGGCTGTGTAGGGACTACTGGATACCAGGCTCTGGGATGTAGCGCTAAATTATCGGTGTTGATAACAGAGTGTAAGGCATCCTTCTAAACATGCATGGTCTCAGCACTTGCCTCGTAGTCCCCTTCATCTTTGCTACCCTAGAGACTGGCATGGATAGGGTTTCCATTTAAGGCTGGTGGGGACAGATCCATCATTCTACCTCATCTCTGTGTGTCCCCTTGAAATTGCAGACTCTTAGTGACAGAGGCTAGTCATGGTTGGATCAAATTGTTGAGCAGCAACTCTAAATACCTGGAACCCAGAATTCTATAGCAATATGATAAACCAAAAGCTCTGACGTGGGGCCCTATCTGTCTGGATCAAGACTTTTTGCTGTTGTCAGAGGTTGGACTGCAGTATGTGGGCAGCTGCCACCAGGGGTCGCAGGAGCCCCGTCAAGACCCAGACAGAGACCACTGTTGCACATGCTCAGTTGCTCCCTTCCAGGTGCGTCCCACACCCTACTCCAATTATCTGTTTGTGACTTGTGTCTTAGCCCCTCGTAGTTCTTCCCCCCATCCCCGCCATCCCTGTCTCCCTCCCCCGCCACATGGCAGGCTGTAGGACACACGTAGTGTCCTACAGGGCGAGTTGGCATTTGCAGTCTCGGAGAGCCTTCATGTTATTAAACGGGAGTTCAGAGATGCAAGGAGAAAGCTGAGTTTGCCTAGCTTCTCTGTTAACCCGAAATTAGTATGGAAGGTCCAGGGACACGTGGCCCTCTCTAGGAGGAAGTTGTACAACCTGCCTTTATGTAGCCGAGCCACACCCAGGCTTATCTGCACAATTTGGGCAAGGACCAGTCTGCCATTAGTGCCCTAGGACAGCTTCAGCGGAGACTGAGTTTATACAGGGACCTTTGAAAAGGGAGAGGAAGCATATGCCTGGGTAGTGGATCGTTAGTGGAAGTTGTGTCCTGTATCTTCCTGGGTGAAAACTGCGTGGTAGTAAGGATGCTTAGGGTTTCTTGACAGTTTTTAGTTTGTTTGTTTGTTTTTTAAGTGACAGAATCATGTCTTAAGCTTTAGGAATTGTATGTTTGTAAATGACCATGACTTTCTAGGTGAGGTCCTGGAGCTGTACAACAGACGGTTTGTTGTTGTTGTTTGGTCTTTTGGGGGCTGTGTCCCAAGCAGCTGCTGAAGTAGAAAACTCTTTGGGTCAGGAATCAGGGCCAGCCCCTATGAGAGCCAGCGCAGCCTAAACCCCTCTGTGCTTATGTTACCCTGTTTCCAGAGAGAGGGCAGGGAGACCATAGGAGCCCCATTGTTTTTCGCTGAGAAGCTGCTCTTCTGCATCTGAAGTTTTGAGATCACTTTGGGTGGTGAAAAAAAAAGTTCTGTAGAGAAGTCAATGTGTGATGGGTATGGCTGGTGGAAGTGGCTTCCTACAGAGCTCCTGGGTGTTGATCTGTGGTAGACAGCCCAGGCTGTGGGGAATAGGGCTTATGCAGATACTAGAGAGGGAGATACTGTCTGGCCTGATTGGGTGGAGAGTTGCTAGCAAGCTGTCCATCCCCTCTGAGCTCCCCACCCTTTCCTACTCTGGAGGTCCTGATTCTGATGTGCTGGGAGGCTATGGGCTCTATGGGATGGGTCACCCATCTCAGATTGCTAGTCAGAGCTTCCTGTTTATATTTAGGTGCTGTAAGAAGAGCACCAGCCCTTTTACTGCCACTGACCTACATTCATAAGAACGTGTGTGTTGGTGGCCTTCTCGTTGGTTCTCCTTTTGGAGGCAGCAGGAATTCAGGGTCTGTGGAAGGGTTGCAGATGGAGCTTTAAGTGAAGGTCTGCAGAGATATCTACTATGGATTGTTTTTAGAACCTTGAGATTTACATAGTTGCTTGTTTATTTAGTGTCTGTGTATGCACCGGTGCAGAGGTCAGAGGGTAACCTGCAGAAGTCAGTTAGATGTAGATTCCAGGGATGAAGGTCAGGTCAGGAGGCTCAGTCTTAGGTGCCGTCAGTGCTTGGCCATCTTACCTGAGCTCTGAGTTCTTCAGGGATGCTGTCAGTGTCGGCTGCTGCTTTTTTTTTTTTTTTTTTTTTTAACATTGTTCGAAAATACCTTCTTCATCCTCTACCAGTGGCTGTTCCAGAGAAGTCTGTTCCAGCTGGGGCGCCACATTTAGTTGCTGCTCACTAGGGTTCATGCAGTGAGGCAAGGACAATTGCTGTTCCCTGGTCCATTAGCCTTGCTGTAGGTGGACCGGCAGGGGTTCCATTTTGTGCTACAGCGAGTCTCTAGTGTGATGCATCTTCTCTTCTCTGGGCGCAGATGAGCCAAGAGCAGAGTGACAAGGCATCTCGCTTGGGCTTGGGTTCTGTGGCAGTTGTGCTAATTGGGATTAACTCTGAGGGGCTGAAATAGTTGTTTTCTGCTTGAGGCTTTCCTGTATTTTTAGATATCCCTTTTTAAGAAAAGGAAGAGAATTGTTACTAGCACCAGGAAGATGCCCACTAATGAAGGTCGTGATCATTTGCTGAGTGTTTTCTGAATGCCAGCATTGACTTTGTCACTGGGACATGTGTCACTCTGTACATTTGTGAGACGAGGAGAAAGAGACTGACTCACAGGGTAATCATGCTGAGACGCAAGGGTTCAAAGCCAGCTATCTGTTCAAAGCTCCCCCACTTTTTTTTTTTAACTTTAGCATTTCTTTCAGCAGACCTATACTTAGGTAGATGTAATTTTCTTTTCAAACAAAGCTTAAGGATAGCATAACAGAAAAGAGTTGACCAACATGACCTACTAGTTCCATGCCTTGCTGTATAGCCAAGAAAACTAAAGCATAGGCCTTCATGAGAACCAGTGTATGAAGGCTGTGGCAGCACGTTCTAGATATGCAAGAAGAGGAAAAAGAATCCAGGATTTAGCAGTCTATGATCAGATGAATAAAATGAAGCATTTTTATACAGTGGGATATTATTTGGGACTCAAAAAGAGGTTTTGAAAATAAATAATAGTAGTTATACAGTATCATACCAAATGCAGCTTGTAAATGGTTCACCTTATGTTTGTGCATTCACATCAATTTAAAAAGTAATAAAGCTCTGTGCATGCTAAATAACTGTGAACCTTGAAAACACTTTGCTAAATGTAGCCGGGCACAAAAGATCTTCTCCTATATGATTCTATTTTATGAGCTGCCTAGAAAAGGCAAATTCATAGAGGCAGAAAGTAAGTGAGTGGTCTCCAGTGTCTGAGAGAAGGAGGATGGGCATAACTGGTGATGGGGCTTAGTTTTGAAGTGATGGCAACCTTCTGGAATTAGCTGGAGATATTACACTGAATTATATACTGCAATACATTTTATAGTATTTGGACAGTATCTCAGTATTTGTTTAAACATTGATAAACAAATACACTTTTCCTACTTGGAGTCTCCCCAGCTACTGTTTCCTAATAGTGATACAGACATAAGCATCGGGTTGTTCATTTATTTACTTACTTTTAGGACTTACCATGTCCCAGGCACTGTTTTCATCATTTAGCTTTTTTCTGTTGTTTTTTCGAGACAGGGTTTCTCTGTTGTAGCCTTGGTGGTTGTGGATCTTGCTCTGTAGACCAGGCTGGACTTGAACTCACAGAGATCCGTCTGCCTGTCATTTAACATTCTTATATGTAAGTCAGTATGTGCAATGAGCAAAGGAGCCTGGCTTCTCACCCCACATTTTTGGCTGTTGTAGGCATAGGATAATGCATAGAGACTCATGTATCAGAGACATTACTGAGTGCAATGTAGGCCAGAAAACTATCGCTGTGGAATCAGACTGGCCGGCTGGATCCCAGCTCTGACCCTTTTGTATCCTCTTAAGTGAGTTGCTTAACAGCTCAGTCCCTCTGTCACGGAGCACTCAACACCTGCTATTATTACTATATGTTAAATACGTGTTTCTATGGTTATTAATTTGTGACCACTCACTTCATGAGTGTTTCAGGTAAAATTAACATCTTATTTACTTGCAGAATTACAGAGTGAGAAGAGACATTTCACTGAAGGTGTTTACTCTGGCAGGTAAATGTCAGATCCAGGCTTGCCTTCACCTCTGAGGGTGTGTATATCTGTCTCTCTGTGTGTACACGTGTATTTAAATCCTAAGAAGGATATGCTGAGCTGAGAAGACAATTCATGGTGATCCCGAAAAGGGGCCGGCTATGGCTTTCATCCACGAGCCGCTTAAAGTCACCGGAGTTGTGGGTTGACACAGACCTCACAGGAGACCCGGACAGCTTCCCTCCTTCATCCCTAGCATTTGGTGCTTCCACTGGCATCGTCTCTCTCCAGGCCCTGCAAACCTCATCCTCCAGTAGGTCATAACATACCCGACACCCATGAGTGAGTCTAGAGCCTAGACCTGAGAGTCTAGAGGCAGAACACAAGTTCAGCAGCCCCAGCTGCCCCCACTATCGCGTTGCACTGGGCCTCTTGGGCTCCTCCTGAGTTTTCTTTTAGTTTTGGAGCTTGAGAGCCCCAAACATTGTCTGACTGCCTTTGAGGCCTACGTCCAGCAGGTTATCAGAGGTAGATGTAAAAGGGTATTGCAGTTTGACACATCCAGTTACAGGCCCAGTTACAGGCTCCCCAGTAACCCTGCTCCAGCAGGGCCTCAGGGTGTGCTGTTTCTGTGTCTGCCTTTCGGAGCTGTGGCTAAGATAAGTGAGAACAATGGCTGGTGCTGTGGGTCACAGGTCCTCTCGGCACAGTACAGCTTTTATGGCATCATGTAACTGGAAGAAACTGTTATCCTGTTCATTTCCATGTGATTTTAAGAGTCAAATATCTGTTTGGCTGTTCACCTCTGTAGCATGATTTAGTGTCTCAGTAGTTCACAGAATAGACAGGACTAGGAGGCCTGGCACTGCCCGAGGTGGGGCAGCTCTTGGTGGGAGGGAAAAAATCAGCACTGGACTTTGATTCGTAAGATCTTACTTGAAACTTGTTTTTATTGCCTGTTGGACACCGAATTCAGTGCTGTTAGCAGCTCAGTAAAAGATACTGGCTTTGTAGTTACAGGGACCAAGGGTCACAGCTTGGTGGCTTTATCATTTGTTAGCTCTGGAGTCCCAAATGCAATCACGTCTATAAGATCTGTGAGTACCTTCCTTGAAGGTTGGCTGTGGGGATCAGAAAGTGAACATCAAGCCCCAGGCATAGGGCTAGGCACTGAGAAGGCCCCAGCTAAATGAACCTTGATTGTATGGGTCAGAGCCAGACATGAAGAATTCTGTAGTCCCACCTCAATAGAGCAGCACAGAGGCTGGGCCTGTTATGGAGGGTTCCCAGCCTGCTTCTCAGCTCTTCAGCACCTTGTCCCATAAGCCTCCCATCCCATCTTCTTGCCCCTAGTGGTAAGAAGCTTTCAACAGTCCACCTTGGACAGCCTGGGAAGGATGTGAGCCCCAGAGCAGGGCATTTGCTCTAGCACCTACCTGGGTTGTCTTGTCTTGCAGCTATCCACTTTTGACTCTTGCACCTGTGGGCAAGTCACTTAAGTTCTCAGAGACTCTTTTGCTGTATGTTTAGGATGCAGATAGTACCTAGTGAGTGTTACTAAATAGCCACTGTGTGTGGAAGAACTTTGATAGCAAGGAGTGTGCAATCCAAATGATTTTTATCATCATGAGGTCATGGGAAATATGTTCACTTCACAGAAGGACCTGCCAAATACTAATCCCTCTGTGGAAACTTCATCTGACAGCAAGGAGATGGGCCGTGGGCTAGGTGGGTGGGTTTTCTGCATTTTTGGTGGTCAGCTATCTTTATTACTTTAAACCTGGCTTTGGTTGTCAAATAGCATTTTGTTACAGCTTGGCTGCCCCTTAAGTGTGCCCCTAAAAAGGTTTGTGTGCTGGTTTCCAGGGTGGCAATGTTGATAGATGATGGAACCCCAAGAACAGGGAATGAGAGGAAAGTGACTGGATCGCTGGGGCGCTATCCATGGAAGGTGTTGACGTAGAGCTTAAGGAACTATGGCTTCTTTAAGGGTGGGTTGTTAAATAGGACGCGCTTGTTTCTTCTTGCTTCTTGTCCCACCATGACACCCCAGCCTGGACAGCCTGGGAAGGGTGTGACCCCTGTGCACGTGACCCTACCATGATTCTGCCCACCTTGTGATGTAGTTAGAAGTATCTCTCATCAGAGCTAAGAAGATATTGTCACTGTTACTGAACCTCTGAGTAAACAGACGACTTTTCTGTACAATACCTAGTCTGACATTTAATTGTAGCAGTCGAGAACAGATGAATACACACTAAATTGCTACTCTTTTGAATACAGAGGTAGATATTACTGTGATCTTGCTGAGGTGTTGGCATTATGAAAGCTATTTAGCAAGTCTGTTTTTCTTTTTTCTTTTTCTTTCTTTCTTTCTTTCTTTTTTTTTTTTATCATGTATTTCTCTAGGGGGGAAAAAGAAAGTCACTAAAAACACTATTGAGACAGACTTTGAGACTGACAAGACACCATCTCAAATTTTAATGGGAGCCAATCTGGGCCCTGACCTCAGGACTTTGCCACTCAGACAGTGTTGATGTGATCCCAGACACTTGAAAATTTATGTACCAGTCCAGAGGCCCAGCTTGACAGAGAAATAAATATTCTGGAATTGAGTTGTGCAAAGATGGATTTGCTACACTAAGTCAGGATTCTGACCTTGTTCTGATACATGCCTAGTGACATGTAAAATGAAAGACAGTTTTGGGGGTAAAGAGAGAAGGAACAGTCTAACACCAAGAAGGGCCTTCTGTCCAAGGGTAGACTCATCACTGTGTACTGTCTTGCTGCTCAGACCTGAAATGTTACAAGCTTGCTATTTAGACCTTGAGCCCATAGCAAGGCTGTGCCTGGTCTGTAGTGGAGGGTAGATTCTGAAGTCAGTTTAAATATCCTTACTAGCCATGCATGGCTATGGGTTGTAGACTCAGAGCTTCAGCTTTTTAGAACCTAGTAAAGTACAAGGATAATCACGTTGTGTTGAGCAGACTTGATGTTTCTTTGATTCAGGGGCCTTGGCATGTCTCTGAATGCCTTGGTCATTGCCACGGGCATTAGTGGTCAGAGTCCCACCTGCAGGAACACTGTGTCAGGCAGTAGAGCAATTTTTCTTGACCTTTTAATATATTCTGGGGGATTGGTTTTCCTTGTATTAAACTCCTGGTTTTAGTTCTGTGTGGGCAGAAAAAAAAAGACACTTGAAGGAAGTATGAATCAACACAAATGAATGTTCAGCACAGAAGAGCCCAACTATATTGCTGAAAATAGAAGAGTAAGTCTCTTTAAAATATAATCGACTACTTAATAAAAATAATAACCATCTAAGATGGGATTTATATCCTATATGAAAGTAGAATATATACAGGAAACAAATACTAGCTATAGAAGGACAGGTGAAAGCTTGCAGTTATAAAGGCTATTTACAGTATAAGAAGTCATTTGAAGCAGATCATAATAGGTTAAAGCAAAAGCAACAAACAGAGCATTTTTGCCAGTAAGTTAACAAGTAAGATAAATAAACACTAGCCAAATAGAAGGCAGAAGGGGGGGGAGGGGAGAAAACAGAACACAGGGACACATGAGACAAATACAAATTTTAATAAATGTCACTGTGGGGATTTGTTTGTTTGTTTTTTGAGATAGAATTTCACTGTGTAGCCCAGGCTGGCTTCAAATGTGTGATCCTCAGCCTCCAGAGTACTGGGATCATGCGTATGTGCCACCATGTCTGGTTAAATGTAAATGTTCCAAATGCTCAAACTGAAATATTATCAGAATGGAAAATAAAGAGACTTCGGTGTTTTAAATATAACAGAAGTACTTTAAATATATTGACACAGTAGCTCAAGAGAAAAAAAGGGTGAGAAATGTGTTGTGGTTACACTAACCAAATGAGAATTGGATTAAATGAGAAGCTGGATTAAAGTTGCCAAAGGTGGTGTTGAAGCAAAGAAGTCAATCTATTAAGTGTTATAACAGTTCTAAAGTTTATATGCCCAGTCGCAGAGCTTTAAAATATATGAAGCAAAAGTTGCTAAAGTCATGAAAAAGTCAGCAAATATACAGTTATGCTGTGACTCAATGCCCGAGTCAACAAATGTGAGAGCCAGAAGAGATCAGTAGGCTACAGAAAGAAGCCCAGGAACACAGTGTGCCGACTTGTATGGCATTCCACCTACCACCAGAACACACATTCTCTTCTAGCAGAAGACTTACCAATGCGACTGTATTGTAGGTCAGAACAAACTTGTGGCAAAGTTAGAAGCATTCATTCTCTAATGCATGTCAGTGTTCCCCAAGACTATCTTCAGGCCACTGATTGCAGGAAAAAAAAATGTCCACACCTCAAAAAAGCTATTCATGTTTACTGTTTATGACACAAAAAAGATATGGACTAAAATCAATTAAGGTAAAAGGCATAGACTTCAGGAATGAACAGGCTCAATTTGTAACTCCAGAGTCCTGCGAGCAGCCTTCGGTTCTCCTGCCAATCAGTGATGGCGCTTGAGAGGCATTGGTGTGCATATAGACAGCTCGCTATAACAGAAGACAGCCCGGAGATGCACCCATGGGTTCCCATCTGATTTTCCAGAAAAATAAAGTACATTACATTGTGGACGGAAAACCTTCAAGTACATGGACTTGGAAAGCTGGAAGTCTGCTTACAAAGAGTCCAGTCTGCAGCATGTATAAAAATGATGGCAGTGCGGATCACAGTCTTGGTTCCAGTTCTAGAGGTGTACATATGGCAAAGCCTTGTTGACCCAAGCTCAGCCCATTTAAAGAAAACAACGATGCTCTGGATTTCATCAAACGTTTGTTTCTGCTATTTATAAAATGTAGAAGAAGAAAGGGTATTGGGAAGAAGTCATAGACTAGAAATATTTACAAATCACAAATTTGAACACTTGTATCTAAAATATAAAAAACTCTCAAGTCAGTAGGAAAATTAGCAACCCTGTGAGTGGATAAAACGTTTTAACAGACACTTGACTAAAGAAGATGTGTAGATAACACATGACTATGGATGGTTGGAGTCAGTGGTGATGGAAGTATTAGTTAAACACAGTTCCCTTCTCTGCCCTCTGGTAGGATCTGTTTAAAAGCCAGACAGGAGCAAAGCCAGCTCTGTGCAGACAGCACCTACCGCTGGGTACATGCCAAAAGGTGAAGCTGGTTTAGAAAAACAGTTTGGCAATTAAAAAGTTAAAAAGAAACTTGTCATGTGATCCAGCCACTCCACCCCTAGGTTTCTGCTAGAGAATATTTAAAACATTTCTCCACATGAAAACTGCTCCTGAGTATTCATAGCTGCATTGTTCATAATAGTCAGAGTGGAAACAGCCCATATAATTGTAATTTGACAGTTGGGTAGAAAATTCAGCCTATCAGAGGAATGAAAAGAAATACTATGAAAAGAGAAGTACAGGGAAAGAGTGCTAATACTTGTATAACTTGGATGAGCCTGGAAGCATGCATGAAAAGACATCAACTCCCAAAGGCCACATGTTTACACAAAATGTCCAAAAGGAGTAAACTATGGTGATAGTACATTTATGTAGTCTAAAGCCAAGGGCAGGACTGGGAAACAACTTCATCTGAACAGAAAGTAGCATTTGAGGATGATGACAATATTCTAAATTTGAATTGTGATGACATTTAGGCAAATCTGTGAATTTATTTTAAAATTTTTGAGTACATAACAGTTGAATTTTATCACATGTATATTATACCTCATTAGTGATATCAGAATGGTATATAGTGATCAAAACAGCATACTGTTGGCCAAAGAACAGATGGCTACATCAATAGGACAGAGCAGGGCCAAAAGATAGATCCATTCAACTGAGTCAACAAAGTATTGACTTAGGAGCAAAGGCAGCTCACTAGAGAAAGGGTAGTGGTAGTCTTCAACAAACAATGTTAGACTACTGAAGAGTTATATGCAGAAAAAGAAAAGCTAAAAACCTAGTTATAGACTTCTCAAGCATGTCAGAATAGATCATAAGCATTGAAGTAAGCTGCAATGCTATGAAACTTCTAGAAGATAACACAGGAGAAAACTTGGTGATTTTGTGTTTACCAATGGGGTTTAGCTACAATATATAAAATGCAATCCATGAAAGAAAAAGTTGATAAAATTAGAATTTATCACAGTTAATGTTCTGTGAAAGATGCCAGTAAAGGAGGGTAAATAGAAGTGATCGTCTTAGAGGGCTGGGGTGAGGCTCAAGAAAGGAAAGTGCTGGCTGCGCAAGCATGCAGAGCCAAGTTCTGAGCCTTAGCCCCAAAGAAAAGCCGGGCAAGAGCTTACAGTTTCAGGGAACTTGAGATAGGAGGCTCCCTGGGACTTGCTGGCCTGCCATCTATCCGAATTGGCCGGCTCTAGGGCCAGGGAAAAACACTTCTTCAAAAGGTGATGTGCCTTGACAGAAAAAGAACCCTGATTTTGAACTCTGCCCCCCCGACACACCCATGCTCACCTAGGCACAGATGTACATATCTGTGAATATACTCTATAGAATCCATAGATTTTTTTGAAAGTATTTGCAAAATAAATATTTATAATAAAGGGTTTCCATTTAAAAGATACAGAGAATACTTAAAACTCAACACTAAAATACCCCAAATACACCCTGAATACCCCAAATGAAAAAAAGCAAAAAATAAAAATAAAAATAAACAAAAAATCAGGTAGCACTTCAAATAAGGCATACAGGTAGCAAATAAGCATGAAAAGTACTTGACACAAGTCATCAGGGAAGTGCAGATAAATAGAAGAGTGAGCTAGCACTGTGTACCTGCCAGCCTGGCTAACTCCAGCCAGCAACACCAGTGCTGGGCACAAAGAGAGCAGCAGAAACTCACTCAGCCCTGCTGGTGCACAGAGCAGTACGGCCACCTTGAAAACAGCCAGACCCTTGATCCTAGCCAGTCACAGGCGAGAAGCAGTGTGGGGCGCTTTCTTCCACGACTGTAACTTCAACATCGTCTTGCATGTGATCTAGAAGTTGCACATCTTGCTAGTTACTAAATTGAATTGAATTTTGTGTCCACAAAAAATCCAACAAGTTCATGTTTATAACTTCTCCAGTAGTCAAAACTAAGCAATCAAGCAAACTATTTCAATAGATAGGTAAGTGGAGTGTTAGTTAGCAAGAGAAAGAAGTGAGCTAGTAGGCCATCAAAAGACATGGAGGGACCTTCAGTGTGCACTGCTACTCTAGAGAGGCCAGGCTCTAAAAGCTGCGGACTGTATGACTCTAGATGATGTTCTGGATAAAGCCAAACCTCAGAGACAGGATGCTTAGTGGTTTCCAGGAGGGCTGGGATAAATAGGTGGGCACTGGACATCTTTAGGGTGGTGAGTGTGCACCGTGTCATATGACAATAGCAGATACATGACATTATACATTTGTCACAATTCATGGAATGCATAAGTTAAAGAGTAAGCCCTAACTCAGCTATGGACTTTTGTTAATGAAAAAGCAAGACACAAGCCAACCCTGTCATCATGAAGTACCCGGGATGCGTCGTTTATCATAGTCCAACCTTACCTCAATAAGGCTTTTGATTTGTTTAGATTTGCTCACTTTATTTTATTTCATTTTATGTTATGCGTATGGGTGTTTTGCCTGCATGTATGTCTGTACACCATATGCATGTATATCTGTGCGCCAGGTGCCCACCAAGGGTATCGGATAATCTGAGGTGGTTGTGAGCTGCCATGTGGGTGCTGGGAGCTGAACCTGGGTCCTCTGGAAGAGCAGCCAGTGCTCTTAATACTGAACCATCCTTCCAGCCCCTCAGTAAAACATCTGAAAACTAACAGAGGCTCTGGCAAGGCAGACCTCTGACCTCTGAGCTCCCAGGGTGCTTTGCTGACTGCTGGCTCCCTGTGAAGCTCTACATAGAAGTGGCCCTACAGCCTAAGGCATTTATGATGTTCGCTGAGAGTACTTTGGATGAAGCCATTTCTCAAGAAGGTACCTCTAAAGTTTCAGCTTTTTTTTTTTTTTTCTGTGCTTGGTGTGTCTGCTCCCGTCTCTGGAGTAGAGTCCACTGTGAATATTAGCACCTAGCATGACGTATGTCAGCTGGGAGACTAAAGACCCATTAACTGTCTGGTTTGGGGCAAATCACTTTCTTTATCACGATAAGTCTCCACTTCTTCAGCTGTAAAGGGGAATTGATCTTTCTAGCCACTTCCACTTCCGACTCTCAGACTTTTAAATGAGCTGGACCATGAATCATGTCATAGAGCACTTGAGGCAGCAGAAATCCTATTGTGAAAATTCTGTCACACCATTCCCCACTGTGTCTTCTCCTTCTGCCTTTTGCTGGGTAGAAACTGAGTCTGATTTCTCTAGGCCAGTTGAAGGTTGGTCAGCCTTTCGTGATTTAGTACATCTCAGCCCTGAACTCTACCCTGGCAAAGAGTTGTTTGTCTCATCTATGAGAAAAATGCCTCCAGACGCTGTTCTGGGGTTTCTCTGGTTCAGAACTAAGAAATGACCATGTGTTCTAATGGCTCCTAAGTTCAATCAAATGTTGGTGTGCATGTGGTAAGATTTCTGTAGTGTCTAACTCCCTCAGCATTGAACATTTATTCCAAGGTGTGCCCCAGTGACTTAAAGACCTTCCTCTAGCTGCCGCCTTTTAAAAGACTTCACATCTTCCCAAGAAGCACCCTGGGGCGAGGGTAGGGAACAGGGTCAAGCCTTTAACATAAAGGCATTAAGGGACAGTAAGATCTAAACTAGAGCTGCCATATTTGCTTGTTATTAAAAATTGTTGGAGAGCTTTGGGCATAGTTGAGTGAGAGTCTTTGTATTAAATCAGGACCATCCTGGGTCAGGGTCAGTAGGAGATAAGACCTTTAGTTGACTGCTAGAACCACAAGGGAGCTGCTGGTATACTTCTAGTCTAATCTGAAGACCTGGGAACCCAAAGACCCCATGGCATAGGTTTCAGTCTGAGAGTCAGCAGGCCCTAGGCCAAGAGCAGCCAGTGCTTCAATTCAGTCAGGAAAAGACCAAGCTTTTCTTTCTCCCAGCTGTTGTTCTCTTCTAGTCAGGTGACTAGATGAGGCCTTAGGGAAGGCAACCTGCTTACTCAATTTGCAGCAATTTGATTTACTCAAAGTGTAAATCACATCCAGAAACCTCCTATAGACACACTTAGAATGTTTGTCCAAATGACCTAGCACCTCATTGCCTGTTCATGCTGATGTATAAACATGACCACTATATTCTTCAGGACTGAAAGAGCTCGTGGTGATGGGCCCTTTCAAGTTTACACTGAATATCAAGGTGAAGCAGACTGCATGTGTTATGAGTGGTCCCTTTCTTTTGCCACTTTAGATGTTCCTTCTGAGCTTCATTTTGATGTTCCATTTTCTCTTTGAAAGAGAAGGCAGTCAGGGTGTGGTATCCCACGCCTTTAATTGAGAAGCAGAGAGAGGGGCAAAGTAGATCTCTGTGAGTTCAAAACCAGCTTGGTCTACTTAGGGAGTTCCAGACCAGCCATTATTACATAGTGAGACCCTGTCTCATTAAAGGAGGACAGGGTTGGAAGATCCACTTCTCTGATAGGACTATGTCATGGCCCTCTAGAGTGATACTTAAAAGCAAGTCCCATGAAAACCAACTTATTCAGTTTCTGTGTTTGCTTTACTCTTAGGACTTTGTTTAGAGAAGCTGCCTATTTCATCCTCTACCAGTGATCTCCATGTGGACCGGGAGCAGGATGTCATCACGTGTTATGAGAAAGCTGGGGACATTGCACTCTTGTACCTCCAGGAGATAGAAAGGGTAAGTAAGAACATGCGTTTATTCCAGCTGGTACTACCCCCCTCCCCAACACACACACACAAATTGGATTGTGGGCCGTTGTATTCTACCACTGGAAAACCTTTGACTTGTCTGCCCCTGGGCACAAACTCTGCTTGCATCCCCGAATGTTATGGAGAAAATAGTCATTAGGTGTGGTATTTATGAAAAGAAGTGGGTCAATGGATATGTACAGACAGGACAGTATGCAGTGTCCATACCTTTGGCACACTGAAATTGGCCAGTCACTCTTCATACCAGTAGGTTTGGGCAACTTAATTTACCTTGATAGTATGGCAGAGATCTGCTGGGGGCTTAACTAGTATGTTTTGAGCAGGTTGTGTGTTTCCTGAGACTGTCTGTAGAGGCCCCAGCAGTCAAGTGTTTAGTCTGTGTTGGGGTAAGGAAAAGTGACAACTGACAAGAATGTCATGGAAGCAAGAGACTGAGTGAGCAAAGTTGGCTGAAGGCTCAGTGGGGTCAAGATTGGAGTCAGGGATGGGGCCAGGAATGGGGCTAGGGATGAAGTCAGGGATGGGGCCAAGGATGAGGTCAGAGATATAGTCATGGATGGGTGGGCATCTTACTTGTTCAGAACAATGTCCGTCTTTCCAGCCTACTCTTTGCAAAGTTCCTTCACAGCTCAGCCTCAGTTTTGCCCATTAATAAAAAGCTCATAAAAGTAGTCCTATCTCATGAACTTCTTGCAAAAATTCTGTAAGGTCATGTGGCTAAAGACACTTACTCTAGATATGGGAACATTTAGATTCTTGGTATCACTGATTTATAATGACAGTAACTCCTAAGTTTCTTCTGTAGCAGTTTCCCAGGGGGTAACCAAAAATTGTCTGTTATCTTAACCTTCTCAAGTCCAGATACGTACCTGTGGGATTGTTTGAAATCATAACCAATCTTGTAAGACTTGGACATGATCAGAAGATGTGCTTTCCCTGAATTGTCTAGGCCTTGATTTTCCATAATGATTAGAAGACAAAGAAGGACTACCTAAGCCTTGCTAGCTCTTGTGGGTTTTTTGTTTTGTTTTGGGTTTTGGTTTTTGGTTTTGTGTGTTGGTGGCCGTAGGGAGAGTCAGAATTGTCCTTGACAAGAAAAGCAGAATGAGAATTGCAGAAACTGAAGAATGGATGGGAACTGTGGAGAATCATTTGACCTGGCCTTAATTAGCTATGTCTATAGGACACAATGTTTGAGAGTTCTGGTTGATATCTGGCCCTCTGGCCGGTATGCTCTTCGTTCAGAAGGTTCCATGAGGAGTGAATTCTGTTGTGTCATTGTTCAGCGTTACTATAGTGATTGTCAGGGAAATGATCATGCATGCTGAGTTTGAAATCTGTGCCACTCCCCCACCCAGCCTGTGGCTGTGTTGCAATTAGTTCATCCTAGCTAAGCTTTGCTTTTGACCACACAGCTCACCCAGAGACCGTTACTTCTCAGTTTACTATTGTCCACTTTGGAGCTGCCCTTCCCTGTCACATGTCGCAGATGGGATCTACAGCCTGTTGTGTTCATTCCTAACTCCCCAGGTCCTGTTGAGTTCTTCAGCTGGACATCAAGGAAATTCATATAATCATGGAATTCAAGAAAGACCTCCCTTCCTCCTTTCTCCCCTGTTTCCTTCCCTTTTTGGTATTAAGGATATAGTGATCATAGGAGTTATATTTTGAAAAGAAAATTAAGGCCCAGGACAACCAGGAAGTTTGGTCAATACTGAATTAGAAATTAACTCTCTCCTGACACCTAGTTCAGTGCTCCTGCAGTTCAGTCTTCAGGCCACTGCATGGTTGCACTGAATTGTCACCCTTCTACCAGCCATACACTCTGTCCTGTGGACAGCACTTCACAAGTACTGGACTATGAAAAC
Source organism: Psammomys obesus (assembly GCF_907164565.1). Classification (NCBI taxonomy): domain Eukaryota; kingdom Metazoa; phylum Chordata; class Mammalia; order Rodentia; family Muridae; genus Psammomys; species Psammomys obesus. Next base: position 11,049,417 of record NW_026596134.1, read on the forward strand.
CTTCTCCAGAGTGCAATTAAATCTCATCCTTTCTGCATGAATCTGGCTGACTTTTCAGTATGTTTTCTTCATGGAAACTTTGCTGCAAGGAGAGAGGTGAATGAGCCAAACATCGGTTTTGGCTGTTGGTAGGTACTCAAGACATTTTATGTTGGTCAGTCTAGAAACTAGGAAAACTTGGCTTAGTGGAGGTTCAGGGATTGATAGAACTTATTTGTTTTTAAATTTTGATCTCAGTTGACTTGATTTTGAGCTTTTAAATTATGCTGAAGTAGGAGTAAAACTCCTAACAAGTCTGGGACAAATAATGCCTTGCCTTTGAGCTGTCCTATGAAGAAAATCTGATGTGCTTTTGCCTTGTACAATGTTTTCCCCTGCTTTCCTGCCACACTGAAATAAGGAGGCTGCTGTTTGCCTGGATTGATTAGCATTTTATTTATGACCATTGGCTCTTAAGTTTGTTCATTTGCAAAAATAAAATTTTGGGGAACTCTTGAGGTAGTTTACTAATGTTTTCTCAAATTTGAGGCCCTGCCATTCTCTGAATCTGCCTGTGGTCTTTTTGTTCACCCATGGAGTTGCAGTGTAGAAGGGCAGTGAGGGACCTTTCAGAAGGGGGCTAACCTCACCCTTCTGCGTGAGTCTGCTAGCTTAAGCCATGAGAGGCAGCAGGAAGGACAGTGAGGTGGAGCTAGAGTCCTATTTAAGGCACCACTTAGCTGTGAAACTGTATGGCATGTCACTTAGCCTCTCTGTGTTCAGGAGCCTCATCCACAAGTAGCTGCAATAGCTGCCGTCTAGTTACCCGTGATGAGCAGCCAGCTCACTATTTCCCAGTACATGTTAGCACACAGCAAATGTCAGCTTAGTGTTCAGTACGACCTTTAAATTTCCAGGTGTTTAGATGAAAATCTGCACTATCACAAGAACCTTGTCTTATTAGGAATGCAAAGACAAGTGCACAAAGGGTCCTTTCAGGGTCATGTGATTGCCCTGTCTGAACTGAAACCTGCTCTTTCTGTTTCTAGGTTCTGACTTTGTTCTTTACACCCAGATGGACTTTGGCCCGCTCATTTATTTTTCATGCTTCAGTTTTCTGTTTTCATTGCAGAACTAATGGGACTTGAGTTGTCTAATTTCAAAGGCCTAGAGCTCCAGGATGGTGGTATGCCAGGTAGCATGCTGGGGGCTGGCTCTGGCTCATTCTCCTTGTTCCAACTGTGGAGGTAGGTTCAAGGGAGATGAATCAATGAAAACTGTGTAGGGTTGTCCTTGTTAAGTTAGGGTCATAGAGACATGGACTAATGTTGTTCTAGTAGTTTGTTTTCTGAAAGAGACTAAAACATAGCAAATACTGCATGTGTAAGATAATTTGATCACACAAATCAAATCTGAGCAGATAGCAGTAACAGTGGTGCACGGTGTCTTTGATTAGTTTATATTCAGAGAGTGGCAGCATGCCAACGGTAAATAAAAGTTTTCTGCCCTGTAAGGTAGTTGTGGTGATACAGTGATATGGATAAAGATGACTTCATCCTTCCTGTCATAACCTGAGCCCTGTTTTTGGCACATGAAGTCATTCTATCTCCGGGCTTTGCATAGACTGCCTGGCCAGCTGCTGGTGACATTCTAGAGTAGGAGCAGGGCCAGGGTGGAACTCTACCTTCTGCTGACAGTTTATTTCTTCACACCCAATTTTGGAAAAGATGCTAAAGCTAAACTGCAGGGCATCTGTAACTATTTATGGGACATTTTAGTGCTAAAGTTCCAAGAAGAAGCACCAGGTCCCCAAGTATTGCAGAGCCCAACCTGGAGTCCTCCTTCTCAATGAGCAGCTCAAGAGACCAGAGGTCACGACTTGAGCTTATGATGTCTGCCACGCAAGGGAACCTGAGTGGCACAGCTGAGTGACGGAGCCAGAGCTGGGTCAGATTAAGGTCAATGTGTGTCATGAATTCAAGCTAGATGCTGCTGAGAGAGGCAGAGCTGGAGTTGAGGGACCACGCTACTGCACTCATGCTTTCAAGTGTGAGACAGTCAAGAGAGAATGACCTCCTTGCTTTCAGTTTCCACCACTCTACTCCAGAGCACAGGCCAATATTTGAACACAGAAATGTCCAGAGATGGGCTGGCTAGCCTCTTTAGTAGCTCTGATTTTGAGCCTGACATCTAGCTTTCTGGACCTGAATTCTACATTGCTCTTAGAACTCTAGAAAAGTCTAGTAGCCAGAGAGCAGCAGCCACTCATGCTCATTTTTTTGTATTGTTGTAATGCCTTTGCTCTTAAAACAGTAAAGCATTTTCCATCTATCTTATTTTTATTTTATATTAAATTTTACATTATTTTCATGGTTATATATTATTTCAAGTGATACCTTATTATTGGATCTAACTTGGCAACTTCCTTCAGGCAGCTTTTCCCTTCCTTTATTTCTATTACTTCTTAGGGGCAAACTGCCCAGAAGTGGGGATATTTGACCACTCTTGCTATCATGTACTGGGGCCATTAGCAAATATTCAGCTTTGGCAGTTCAGGAGACTAAGTGTTGATTTGCATCTTGGCAAATTGTTACAAAATTATTTCTAGGTGAACATAATGTCTTGCATGTGTTGTTTAATATTTTTCAATTATTGAATAATATTATTCAATATAAATAATAATATATATAAATATAAAAATATATAATATAAATATAAATAATAATATTTTTCAATTATGAATGGGACATTTCCCCCCATATTTGCTTAATAGTTGTTATTTTAAAGAATAGCATCAGTGAGATAGGCCAGTGAGACAGTTCAGTGGGAAAAGGCAGTTGCTGCGAAGCCAGAAAACCTGAGTTCAATCACGAGGATTCACATGCTAGGAGAGAATTATCCTCTAACTTTCACACTTGCTCTGCAGTAGTGCAACCTCCCTCCACACAGTAAGTGATAAATGTAATAATTTTAAAAGATGGGGTTACTGAGGTATGATCCATTTAAATTGTATAAATCTGTGCATCTTTTGTATTCATCTGTTTGCTTATTTATGTAGTGAGAGAGGATATCACCTGAGCTCAAGTCATCCTGCTACCCCAGCTTCTGTAGTCCCAGCTGGCACTACAGGCATACTACCAGTGTGCTCAACCATCAACACTTTATTGATTAGATTCAGAACTGTGTGAGCATCTCTGGTATTTAGTACCAGGACATTTCATCAATCTAAAAGAAAGCCTGTAGCTGCCTGCAGTTACTTCCCATTCTATCCCTTCTCACAGCTCTGAGCTTTGCTAACCTCTCTGCTTCTGTAAATGTGTATGTTCTGAACATTTCATATAAAGTCACATAATCCGTGATCTATGACGACTGACTTCTTTGACTTAGCCTAATGTTCTCAAGATCTGTTTGTGGTGTAGCATGCATTGACTTTTTATTGTTATGAAATCTTTTATTGTATTTACTGTATTTTGTTTCAATGACTTTGTTTTTAATTATGTATGTTTGTGTCTGTGTGTGGGTTTGTGCATGTGAGTGCACTGCCTATGGAGGCCAGAAGAGAGCGTAAGATCTCCTAGAGCTGAAGTTACAGGCAGTTGTGAGCCACCAGACATGGGTGCTGGGAAGCAAGGTTCTCTACAAGAGCAGTACACACCCTTAACCACTGAGTTTTATTGTTATTAAAACTTGAATGTTGGGTGTGTCCTCTTTTCCTGTGACCTGGCAAGACAGTCCCTCCAGGGGGAAATAATTGAAAAGCTGGCAAGGGAGTCCATGTCAGAGAGATGCCCTGCTCCCTTATTAGGGAACCCACATGAGATATGAGCTATAGGGGGCCTAGGTCCAGTCCATGCAAGGTCCTACATTGGTGCTTCAGTCTCAGCAGGATTCTCTTGGCTCTGGTTAGTTGACTCTGATAGTCTTCTTGTGAAGCTCCTATCACCTTCAGGTCTTTTTCTTTCCCCCACACCCACTTTTCCAAAAGGCTACCTATGCCTTGCCTAATGATTGGTTGTAATTGGCATCTGTTTTGAGGCACTGCTGGGTGACGCCTCTCAGAGGACAACTCTGCTTGATTCCTGTCTGAAGAGAAACTGTGGTTGAAGACATCTCTCTGACTAGCTTGAGACCTAAGTCAGAGTAGGCTCCTGGGGGATATGAGAGGGACTCTAGCAGAGACCCCCTAGTAGCAGAGGCCACAGAGACAAAAGAGGACACCCTCTAACTAGACATGTCTCCTAGCAGAGGGAGGGAAACACCAACCCAGCCACTAAATCTTCAACTCAAAATTCACTCTGCCTACAAGATGTACATGGATAAAGATAAAACAGAGATTGAGGGAAGGTCCAACCAATGTCTGGCCCAACCCAATACCCACTTCATGGGAGAGAACCAACCCTTGACACTATTAACAATCAGAGCTCTTTTATTTCAACTTTAACAACTCTTATTTCTTCATTTTTGAAATTTCTTCATCTCTGTGATGAGCTGAGATGGATGGGAAAGGGGCCTTCCCTTTGCTGAGGAATAGGAGAGAGGGACAGGGAAGAGGGAGGGAGAGGGGGTGAGACTGGGAGGTGAGGAGGGATGGGGCTAAGGCCAGGCTATAAAGTGAGTACATACGTATATACACACATGCATAATTAAAAAAAAATAAAGAGCTCTGATCTTCTACCACACGGAATGACCAGATCTTCTGGCCAGTCTCCCTGATCCACAACAGAACAAAAAGCTAGAGAGCTACAGGGACAGTTTATTCAGTAATTGGTGGAGCCTTTTAAGAGCAGAAAGGAAACACTGAGCTGGGAATAGAATAATCCCATCACTCAAGAAGCTGAGGTAACACCATGAGTTAGGGTCTGCTTGACTTTTTAAAATTATATCAGCCTCTATTAAATTACTCTGATAAAGACTTGAATGTTGGAATAACCCCCAACTAGGGTATCAGAAGTTTGCCACTCTTTCATATTTAAAAAGAATTAATTCCTAAACCAAGATTAGAGTTCAGTTTGAGATAGTACATATGACTAACATTTTTTGTTGCAAATTTCAATTTCTCTTTGTGCTGGTTTAAATGAGAATGGCCTCCATGGGCTCATAGATTTGAATGCTTGGTCATCAGGCAGTGGTACAGTTTGAAAGGATTAGGAGGTGTGGCCTTGTTGGAGGAGGTGTGTTACTGAGAGTGGGCTTTAAGGTTTCAAAAACCCCATTCCAAGCCAGATGGCTATCTCTTCCTGATGCCTGTGGGTTCAGATGTAGAGCTCTCAGCTCCTTCTCCAGCACCATGTCTGCCTGCAGGCTGCCATGCTTCCTGCCATGATGACAATGGACTAAACCTCTGACACTGTAAGCCAGCCAGCCTCATTTAAAAGCTTTCCTTTATAAGAGTTGCTGTGGTGCCGGTGTCTCTTACAACAATAAACACTAAGACAGAAGTTGGTACCAGAGAGTGGAGTATTACTGTGACAGTCCTGACTGTGCTGTTTGTTGCTAGAATATCGACTGTGAGACTTTGAACCAGAAAAGCAGTTGAACGCTTTAAGTGGTGCTTTATGGATCATACTACTATGAGTATGGGGGACAAAGCTGTTGAGAGTAATGTAGATTAGGACAGCCTAGCTCAAGAGGTATCAGAGGAGAAAAATATTAATATGTGGCCTAAAGACCAATGTTGTGGTATTTTGATGAAGAATGTGGCTTTGTGCCCTTGTCCAAAAAAAGTCTGCCTGAGGCTAAATTGAAAAGTTTTGAATTAATGGTGTTGGCAGAGGAGATTTCAAAACAACCTAGCATTGACTCTGTTGTGTGGTTATTAGTGGTTAGTCTTATGCAGATCTATAATGAAAAGGAGCAAACTGAGCAAGAAAATATTTTAAAATGTACAATATAAGGGAAAAAGGAGCACCTGGAACTGTAATGGCACCAAGTCCAGTGCTCAAAGAGATTTTTAAAAAGTTTCAAGAAAAGTCTCATGCTAAATGGGGTGGTGAGCATAGGGCAAGACCCCATCCAGCTAAGCTGCCAAATTGTGAAAAGGAATTAAAGAAAAGGCTTAATTAAACCAGTGGTTCTCAACCTATGGGTCACGACTCCTTTGGGGGTCAAATGAATCTTTCACAGGGGTTGCCTAAAACCATCAGAAAACACAGATGTTTATACTACAATTAATAACAGAAGAAAAATTACAGTTGTGAAATAGCAACAAAATAGTTTTATAGTTGGGGTCTGCACAACATGAGGAACTATATTAAAGGGTTGCAGCATTAGGAAGGTTGGGAACCACTGACTTAAGTTGTGAAGAAAGCTGATGTAATTGAAAGAGGAAGCAAGTCCCAGCCCCAGCAAGCAGCACAATACAGCAGGCTGCCATCGAGGGTGGTGTGGGAACACTCAAGACAACTCTGAAGCCAGAGAATGGTGCTGGACCAGTGTGACGTCAAGATCAGCTCCCGGAAGAGATGGCACCCACGTGCACTCCGTAGTGCACTGCCAGCGTGTTTTATGTACAGGCGTCCAGTACATTACACGAGCTCATCAGTACTTTATCACAAAGTAAGCTTGAGTTAGATGGCTTTGGCCAACTGTAGGTTATCCTAAGTATTCAGAGCATGTATAAGGTAGGTCAGGCTAAGCTGTGATGCCCAGTTATATGTATTAAATACTCTTCCAACTTAGGTTCTGTTTATCAAGATTACACCTGTGGGAAGTTGAGGGGTTTCTCTAAGGATTATATGCCAGGACTAAGAGATGCACAGTTCAGGAAGATGGTGTATCATCTTAATGGGATGACGCATGGGGCATAAAGAAACTGTAATCATCTCAGTAAGTGCAAAGAAAGCATCTGATAAAATCCAACACCCTGTCCTGATTAATGAGAAAAGGCAGCCAACTGTCTAGAAATGGGTGGGATCTTACTCAGCCTGGGTATAGGGTGTGTTCCCCTAAGATCAAGGACAAGAAAATTAATTTTTTAAAAATTACTTCTGCTTGGTATGTTACTAGGAATTCTTCTCAGTGTGTTTTGGCCCGCAAAAGCAATGAAGGGAATCTAGATCCGAAATTCTCTGTCAGATGATGCAGATTGCATACACATAAAATCCACACACAGAAATCTGTTGGAAGCAATAACAGGTTTAGCAGGGTTATAGGATATTGAAATTAGTGCATAAGGTCTTGTGTTTCTGCTAACAATGTGTGGTGCTAAACTTAAAACTAAAGCATGTTTACTAATATCCAAAGATTAAAATCCACAGGAATACATGTAACAAAAGTATGTGAAGTAAAAGTTAAAAGAAGAAAGTGTTAAATAGACAGGTCCTACTAAGTAAGCAAAAGCTAACCCACGCTCAGGGGTTGACGTGCCCAATCTGTTAAATGCTAGCATTCTGGAAACTGATCACACACTTGGATCAGTAACTAGTAAATATGATCTCCATTTTTAAAGAAAAAAAAGATCAACAAGTTGGTTCAGAAATTTGTGTGACATTTCAGGGGAACCAGAGCAGCTGAAACAAGTATTGAAATAGATGGATCAAGTTGAAAGACTCATACTTCCTGACCTCTGAACTTGCTACAAAGCTACAGTCATCCGCACTCTGCATAAGACTAGATGCAGCTTGGTAGTAAAGCAGTTGCCCAGTACAGACAAATGCCTGCTTTCAGTCTTTAGCACCAAAACCAAACCAAACCAAACCAAACCAAACCAAACAAACAAATAGCATCCAACTATAACCCTATCTGTCTGTGTATCTATGTATCTATCTAATCATCTGTCTACCTGTCACAATCAGAATTTACTTAGCAATATAAAAATGGTAGCATAACAATAGTAGGAATCTTAAATCTAAAAATAGTAATATAAAAAAGTAGATGAAGGGAAAGTCAAAATTGAAAGCATGAATGTACTAATCTCAGCATCTGTACAGTGTGTCATTACCATATAAGCTGAGATATGTAGGCTAAAAAAAATTATCTCCCCTTCACCCTTGCATGCATATAGTTTTTATCCACACATACTAATGTACCTATAGATACAGTAAATTTAGTATTTAACTTTGAGGAGATTTTTAATGAATCACATGAACAAAATTATTTTTCTGGGGCTGGAGATATAGTTTGGTAGTAGAGCACTTGCCTAGCCTATGTAAAAGCTGAGCTCAATCCCCACTACCAGGAAAAATAATTCTGAGTCTATGAGTACTTCAATTATACTTTAATTATTTTTTTAAGATTAACTAAATTTCATGTATTGGCTTAAATTAAAAGCTGGAATTTATCAGATGGCCTCCTTTTTGTAAAGTGATTTTGTCTTTACTTAATACTAACATGCACAGAAATGTCTAGATTGTCATCCAGCAGATGTTACATGGGTGATTACTTTGTGGTAAAACTGTGAGGCAGTTTTTAATTCCTTTTGTACTGTTCTGAATTACTTTTACTTTTGAATAATATACGATTTGAAAAGTAAAGGGCATTGCCAAGAGAACATGAAAAGTGATCTGGAAAGCTTCAGTGTTGGACCTCCAAGTTGCGTACTTGCTAAATGAACTTAGAAGGCAGAACAAGACCAAGATTAGAAATTAAATTGGGAAGCTGTTCACGTCCCAGTGAGTTTTGAAGCTCATAGAAATGGATGCTATCATCTCAAGATAGACATACGAGAGGATGGGAAAGAGCCTAGGGTGTGACTCCGCATCTCCAACGCCTGACACAAGGAGGAGCCTGCAATGGAGGGAGATGCTTGTCTCTGGAGGAAGGAGTACCACAGAGCCAGGGACATTTGATAAGGTGCTGGCATGTTGTGTAGATGGGACCAACTGGGTTTTGTTCTCTAACAGTGGGTTCACCACGTAGCCCGTTCTTTCCTCTGTGCCTGAAGGAAAGTTTGTAAGTTAGAGAGCCCGCAATTGCTTCATGTATTCTTGGAGAGTAATTTCAAAACCTTCAGCATATTTGGCTTTGGGTCTTTTAAGGAGTTGCTCACTTCCAGAGACTGAGCAGCATGTTTGCATGTGTGTTTTTAAGTGTGCCACGGGTCTGATTCCCTCTGAGAAATGCTCTGTTGGACTCCTGAGTTTAACTACTGAGAGTTGCTGCTGTGTGTTTACAGCTCACTCTAAATTCAGCTTGCAAGTCTTTCACCTGAGGAGTTGGCAGGTTTTTTTTCTGTTCTGATTTTTTCAGAACCAAAGATTTAAATCTTTTCAACCTGGTTATCCATGGCATAGGCCATGCTTAGGGAGAGAGGGTTATTTCTTCAACTCTTTGAGGGTTGCTGAGTACCACTCAGCCTCCTGGCTTGAGTGAGCCCTGCAGCCTGGTGAGTTTGTCTTCTGGCGGATTCCAAATTTAGTGCCAGTTGTGTCACTTGTTGGCTGGAGGAGTAAGTCAGCCTGCCTGACCAGAGCCAGTGGTAGACAGTGACTTTCTGCTTTTTGCTGGGACATGGTTCTCCTTCACTCACCCTCGCTGGCAATGTCTTGGCATTTAGCAGAGACTCCATGTTTGATGGTTCTGCTGGCACCATGCTCTGAGCTCCCAGGGTCAGCATGCTACAAGGCTTCCCCGGGACAGAAGTCATCCTCTGCTGCTAATGCTTGCACGCGGAGACTACACCTGTCTTTGCCAGAGGAAGTTGGTTGTTCAAGTCTTACACTGTGTTTGGAGCTAGGGTTTGAAGGAAGTAGTGATCTGTATTTGATTAGTTTTCCAATTCTCTCCCCTTCTAGGTAATACTAACTAATATTCAGAACAGAAGCCCTAAGCCTGGCCCTGCTCCCCACGATCAAGAACTAGGCTTTTTCCTAGAAACAGGACTTCAGAGAGCCCATGTCCTCTATTTCAAAAATGGGTAAGCTTTCTTTGTTGTCATTGCTTTAAATGCACTTCCTGAGAAGGAAAATAGTCTTTGAATACGCTGTCTCTGGCTCAACTGTTAGAACAAGGTGACTTTAAATATGAATTACAGAACTGGGGGATGGCTCAGCAGCTAAAGCGCTGACCCCACAAGCAGGAGGACCCAAATCTACATACAACCCAGGCATGGCAGGCAGACTTGCCTGCAATCTCCGTGCTAGGAGTGGAGACAGGTGGATCCCAGGGACTAGCTTGGCAAGCTAGTCTAGACATACACACAAACACACACACACACACACATACACAAACACACACAGGAATGCACACGTGTTCTTTGCTACAATTGCAATGTTTTATAAAGAGAAAGAGCATTGATTCCTCTTGTGTCCTCTCTATCTCTCTTTACTTCCTATGAGGTTTAAAGGTGGGAGAGGAGGGAGGAAGACACTTGGGTGAGTATGAACTCCAAATAGGGAACTCCAAGACAGGGCTAGTGGCACTGGTGGAGCCATGTCTGGGATGCCCTTTCTCCATGTAAATGACACTGCCTCTCCACTTCGTCCAGGGAAGCCCAGCACACAGAACCCTTTCCATATCAGAACAGTTCAGAAAACTGAATTTTCCAAGCCCAAGAATTGTATGCACCATCAGGACCTTTTCTCCTCAGATAGCCTTTGAGAGGGTTAGAAGGGCTGCAGAACATGGATGGAAAGGATGGCTCTCTCAGGCATTGACATGTTTTCCTTTTGTGTTGTTCTTGTGAGAAACGTGCTGATTCTGTTCCATATTCTTCAGTTGTTCTTGTTTTGACATTGTGCTGCAGGATAGATGTGCATGAAGACCAACAGTAGGTATCTGGTTTCTCTGTAGCTCTCCCAGGCTTTGCCCCCTTCCTCTAGAAGCTGTAGTCCAGTAGCGCTTTGAATGACAGAAGGGACACAAGTCTCTGCTCTGACCCAGTGAACACCGGGGCTCTCTCTCCCCTCAAGCGCTTTAGGCCTTGAGGCGTAGCCCTCAGAACGGTCTGCCCGCAGCTTGCTGCTACATGTACCCATTTTGTACTTGTTGAAAATTAATTCTTAGATTCCAAATCCTCCTAAACTATCTGAGAAGAAAGGCCCCTTTGCTCCCAAAGTTCACTGGTTCAGCTCAGCATGGCCTGCCAAAGACCACAACAACATCCCGAGGTTTGGGTAGCCTGGTGGCTTTGGCACAGAGAGCTCTCACATCTGATCTCATCTGCCACTGACTGAGATCATCTGAGCAATGACGCATGTCCTCCTGTCTGACTGTTTTCTCTGCTTCTGTAAATGGAGGGAGAGGGAGGGAAAAGGAGATGTTTTTCCCGTTATCTGTTTCTTTTCCTTTTCACAATAAATGGTGGCTATCGCACAGAAACGCCAATCCGTGCCTTCTTTATCTCTAACCTGTGTGTGGGGCTCTGCTGATATGGAAGTCCAGAGGGAGAAATCAGTTCTAATGGGGAACCCAGAGGCCAAGTCAGTACCTTCTACAGGAAACAGCTTCTGTGAGAGTGACCGTGTGGGCTGGAAAGCTCATTTTGATTGTTGAAGCCTGTTTTGGGGAGGTGGGTTGGAAGCAGGACTGTTGGGCTCTGACCTTACCCTCAGGAATGCTGGCCATTCACTGGGATCAACTAGAACATAGTTACGAGAGGTTTGCATGGGTCACATCCTTTGGATTGCTTTCTGACTCATTTCCAGTGCATTTTCCTTTACCAAGGTTTGAGGACGTGCCCTTTGACACAGCCATCTGGGCCTGCTTGCCTTTGAAGCCTTTCTTCTTCTTTCCTTGTGCTCTCACACTTCTCTGTCCTCTACAGACCAGGGCTCCCATCTGCTGTGCTCCAAGTCTGGGAGCTGTGGGAGCTTGTGGGAGCTGCTAATAATGTGGAGGTGGGAGTCCATGTTGAAGCCTCAAAACATTTTCAGACATTCCAAGTGCCCGAGGATGCCTGACTCATATTGGTGGGTTTCTCAGGGCTTCAGGGCCACTGAGATGGTCAGCTCTCACTGGATAGTGCGCATCATGGAGGAGCTGCTGGCCTGTGCTCCAGGGCTTCCTGCACTCCGTCTTTCAGTGTACTGCTTTTTGTCATCTCTCTTTTTTCAGCATGGATGAACAGAGTGATTTTCAGTTATAAGAAAATCCAATATAGATGAGTTTGATAGTAAGAGGTAGAAATAGATAAAACACCCTAGAAGTCAAATGCATACTTAGTGTTTGGGTTATTCTTACCTACTCGCTGAGTTAGGGGAATGAATCTACTTTTTATGATTTCCCATCTTTCCAGGAGTGACTACCGAACTAGTGTCTTGGAGTGTCTTCCCGAGAGCCCGAGACCAGGATCTGCTCTCGGCCCTGCTGATGTCTAATGCTGCCCAACTACCTTGACTTTGTATCCCTTCACCCTCACAACCCTGTTTCACCCGCCTCCGCTGCCGCCCTGGAGCCTCTTTCCCCCTCCGCCTCCTTTTGGTGGTGTTTTTCTTTCCCTTCCCTCCCCCAGTCACCTTCCAGGCTTCTGTCACTCCCAGCCTTTATGTCCCAGGAGTCCTTGGCTATCGATGGACTTAGAACGAACTCACCTATCTTTCACATATGTTTTCTAAGATCCCTGAGCAGCAGCCACAAGTCTAATAAGAGTGAAAACATGAAGCTGGAGAGATGGCTCAGTGGTTAAGAGCATTGGCAATTCTTTTGGAGGAGCCAGGTTCAGTTCCCAGCATCCACATGGGAGCTCACAACTATCTGTAACTCAAGTTCCAGTAGAACTGACTCCCTCACACAGGCATACATGTAGGCCAATCACCAAATGGCAATAAAAAATAAATTTAAAAAGGAATGAACACTTTATCAACTGTCTACAGTGGTGCATTCTTGTAACCAGCTTCAGGAGACTGGATGGAGTAGGAAGATGTTCAAAGACAGCCTGAACAACTTAGTGCAGTCCTGTCTGAAAATTAAAGGTCTGAGCTGTGACTCAACAGTGTGATAGGTGCAGCAAACCTGGGTTCAACCCCACCCAAACATTATCTGCCTGCCTGTCTGTCTATTTCCGCTGACTTAGCAGCAAAAAGTGTGATGAGATTTAGGCTGTCAGTTGAAGTGGTGGCTCATAGAAGGCAGGCATCATTTGGTTGCTGGGCTCCGTGGGTCAGGGCTTGGAGCTGGACATTCACATGTAATGGCTGTTCTGGGAAGGTCACTTTTCATTGACGTTTCTAGGGAAGCAGCTACAGCTGACTGGTCTTCCTGTGGGAGAGCAGAGTCCTCGCTGGACAGCACAGCCCGTGGCAGAGAATGGTCTCATCCTGTCAGCCTTCCCAGGGAGATGTAACTTCCCTACTTGAGTCACTGCACAGGGCTAGAATCACTGGAGAAGATTGGCTTGGCAGGGGCTGGTGGGCTGGTGGGGTGGGCATCCACTACATTTTGCTTCAGGCTATTCAACCGTCTACTGTAAACCAGGGCAGCAAAGGGTGTTTCAGGTACCTTTGCTTTTGTTAGCCATGTCAGGTCTCCCCTGCTTCTGAATCAGTTTAAGCAGGGAGGGTAAGCATTGGTTGATGTGAAGAGGCAAATGTGTCTTGGCACTTGGGAGACAGGCCTGTTAGATTTTACCATTGGCTAAGGTACATCACATTCTGCATGGGAGGCTCTTACTCAAAGGAAACAGCATGGATGAAACAGATTGGGGGCTCCCCTGAGGTGCTTACAAGTTATGCAAGAGCTTTTGGAGTTCTGTTTCATAGAAAACAGAGCATTAGTCTCTATTATGGTTTAATGTTCTCAGATAATCTTGTTGACCTTTGCAAAGCTCAGCCCAGTGTCATCTCAATATAGAAGGCAGAAAAAAGGCATCAGGCTAGACAGGGTGGGGACAGGGAGAGAATGAGATGAGGAAAAAGGGAAACCGGAAGCTTGCCCTTGAACCTGTATGTGACGTGCACCCTGAGGGGCAGCTTCAGCCAGGAAAGTGGACAAACGGACGGGGCCCAAATTGAGTCATAAAGCTTTAGTTTTGACATGTTGATAACACTTAAAGCCAGCGGCAGTGAAATCAACAAGAACACCTGGTAGAGGAGCCAACAGAGGCCAGAGGGGAGCAGTGAGGGTGCGCTCTGGGAGAGCCAGGGGAGCAGTGAGGGCGCGCTCTGGGAGAGCCGGGGGAGCAGTGAGGGCGCGCTCTGGGAGAGCCGGGGGAACAGTGAGGGTGCGCTCTGGGAGAGCCGGGGAGCAGTGACCTGCTGACTGTAACTGAGCACTTTGGAAGGAAGAGCAAAGGCTGAGCCCTGGGTTAGCTAACAGATGGTACTGTGGCCTTGAAAAGACCAGGTGAAGGGCAAGAGCAGAGGCTGGACTGGAGAAAGCCAGTGACCTCGTTCAGCCAGCCTCTCCCTTAACACTTAGAATTCTGCTGGCAGGGTGGGTGGTAGAGAGATGGTGGGAGATCAAAGGCCAGGCGTATTTCTTACTGTTGTCTTGCTGTGATAAACCCCATGACCAAGAGCAACTTCCAGAAGGAAGGGTTTCCAGAGGGAAAGTCTGTAATGTAAGGGAGGCATGGCCGCTCCGGGTAGCTGGAGCAGGGCACTGAGAGGTCACACCTGTACCCCAGGCCTGAGAGCGCAGGGAGAGCTGGAAGCAGCATGCAGCTGTAAGCTTTCAAAGTCCTATCTCAGTGACATGCTTCCTCCAGCAAGGCTCTGCCTCCTACAGGTTCCCTGACCTCCACAGATGGCACCACCAGCTGGGGACCAAGTTCAAGCACATGAGTCTGTGAGAGACAGTTCTTGTTTAAACATCATGCCAGGCTAAGGAATAGGCTTGGAGAAGCTGTTGAATCATGAAAGTGGGGTGCTGGGAAGTTCATTTGGTAAGAGTCTGCTGCCAACAGACCCATGCCCCCCATTCCAGTTGGACCTGGTTTGTTTCATGTGGGTTTGTGGCTTCCAGCTTCGTCCTGCTTCCACATGGACCTCACTAGAAAGCAGGGGTGTGGAGAGGGGAGGAGTCTGTGTGAGACTTCAGCAGCTTCAGAAGGTGGTTTCTGGTAGGAGGTAGGTAGGGATCCCTTCCTGTATCTGCCAGCTGAGGCCACTCTGGGATGCCGTATGTCACTCAGGCACTGTATCTGGAGTGATACAGGACTTGTTCACCTGTCAAGCATTTCATTTGGGCTGTTTTCGAATGATGGAACTAATGATGGGCGTGGCTTAGGAGGTTCAGGAACTGTGACAGCACTTAGGGCATTTCCACCCCTCTGCTCTTTATGAATGAGTCCAAAGAAGTTCCACTGAGTTCAGAGTTCTGCAGAGACCACACTGATGGCTCTCTAGTACCAAGCCCTGTTCCCGGTGTGCAGGTCAGGATCATCTGCTGCTTTGTGGAGCTGCACATTTCCAGAGGGTCATATAGCTGACTGGTGGCACAGCAGCCCTGCCCTCCTGCCCTGACACCAGGCATCACTCTCCCCCCACGACTGTGATATCCATGCCGAGTAGGCATCCTCTCTTGTGAGAGCATGGACTTTTTGCACTGAAAATTAGAGACTTTCAAAGCACCATAGATGTGACTATTTATGTAATAAACAGAACCAGTCAAACCTCTGTTTTGGGTCAGCTTCATCCGTTTAGACCATCAAAACATGATTATGGAAACAGAGTCCTTATCAATTTTAATTGTAAAACCCAAAATCCACTGTTCTCTGATTGAAATATGGCCACAGGTACTTCACAGATACTTACACTTAACTGCAAGTGTGGCAGAATCCTATTTCTCTAGAAAGATTTATTAGTGTTGCCCAAGCTGGAGTCAGCCATGTTGGTTTGTCCTTTGCTTCAGAAGGATGGAGTAGGTCACCATAGGCTTCCAGGGTAGGGAGGGGCTCAGCTAACTGGCAGTTTAATTGCATCCCAGAGCTGGTTTCCCCAGCTATATATGCCTCTTGCCTACTGTTAATTAAACAACTAGAATTCCCTGGAAGGGAGCTGCTATAGGATTTGTATATGATGTTTCCAGTTTTAATAGGGCAGTGCTCTCTCTCTCTCTCCCGCTCTCCCTCTCTCTTTGTGGGGGTGCCTGTCCATTCACTTATTTATTCATCTGTCAGATCTTTCTGTGTTAAGAACTAGGATCCAGATATCAAATGGTCCATGTGGAATTTCCATTCCATGGAAAAATAAATAATTACAAATGGACTAAACCTTTTAAGGAAGGGGAAAAAGAGACAACACTTTTTTTTTTCTTTCATCTTGCAGCTTTTCTTTTAAAAGAAAATTATATAATGTGCTGTCTAAAAATCAGAGTTAACTTGATTTTGGGGAGGATCATTTCCTAATACCTTTGATAAAACTGGGGATTGATTCCCCCTGGAAGTGCCCACATATCAGTGGTAGTGTTTGTAGAACAATTCCTGAGTTGTGCTCTTGGGAGAGTAATGTGAAGAAATTATTCCAGGAAGCACATGGTGTTGATGGAGGAGTGCTGGTCACTTGGTCCCTGAATTTCAGATGTGTTGTGACAGTCACCTGTCTGGCTGGTGCTAACCAGCCCCTGCTCTGAGCTCTGGGGTAAGGTGGTAAGCAGCTAGACATAACCCTTGCTTTGAGAGAGGAAACCCAGCACTGTGTCTTAGAATAGCTCCGTACTGAGCCATTTCCATATGAGATTGCACTCAGTTTGATGGTTTGAGGGAGTTTTATTTTCTTTTCTGAGCAAGTGAGAGAGCCTGAAATGCACCAGTGACTAGTCAGTAATGAAGTAAGACAAAGACATGAGTGGCAAGTTCCTCAGAGGCATTTTGTCCAACCACACCAGCCTGTTTTGTCTGCTTTCTCGTCAGCATTTATTTAATGAAATTCACTATGAACAGTGCCTCTCCGAGGATCTCTTTGGTTCTGTTAAATATTGACCTACCAGAATACTGCAGACCACACTTGGTTCCTGTCCTAGTTAGCATCAGCTATCAGCTTGACACCACTGCTAGTCATCTGAGGGACTCTCTACTGACAGGTTACCCAGGGCCCGTGTCTGTGAGGGCTCCACTTGATAGGTGTGTGAGAGCCTCACTCACCCTGCATAGCACCATTCCTAGGCAGGCATGTCTGGACTGTCTAAGGAAGCTACTTGAGCATGAGCTTGGGAGCAAGCCAGCTAGTAGCATTCCTTTATGGATTCCTTCAAGTTCCTGTTTAAGTTCCTGCCTGCCTTTCCTCAGTGATGGTTTGTGGCCTAGAAGTATAAGCCAAATAAACTGTTTCCAGCCTAAGTTGCTTTTGGTCAGAGCATAAAGAAACTAAAACAGGACCATCTGTCTAGATGTATGCCCAAAAGTCAAGAGAGTGGCACTGGGGTGTATCACCCTGTGTGTGTTCCCTCAGCTGGCCTCAGCTGTCCAGGGCCTCTTTCTGCCCCTCTTCTGTCAATGTCAGGGCTAGGAATGAGGCTGACACTGAGGAAGTGTGCTGGCTGCCTGGCCTGGGATGTTCAGAGTCTTCAGAAACATCTGCCTACTGTAAGAGTGATGAACACACTCAGTGGGTGCCCAGAGTTACTGTCCCCATCAGGTTTCTGTAGCTCCTCCTGATCCAGACATAAGTCATTAATCAGAGGTCGTTGCTCTGGTCAGCAGGGCTGCCTCATAACATAATGACATTTTATCTTTATTAGGCCTCCAGGGAGGACAGTTGAAAGTTAACCCAAGGTCAAGTTCTGAAGCGGCAGCAGGGGTTAGTTAACTCTTTGTCTAGGTTGTTCTTTGCTTGTTTTATTTTTGTTTTTGTCTGCCTCCATTTACTGTTCACTGTTTTGTTTGGGGATGGCTCTGCACCTTTAACAATGCCTGGTATTTAGACACTGAGCTAGCTGTGGCTTATGGCTTCTTAGCTCATTGTTGTATATTTTCCTTAAAAGTAGTTAATTGAGCGTGTATTTATTAACAGCAGAGGGGTTGAGTGATGTGAGGGGAGCAGACTATGAAATGCTGGGGCAAAAGGTAGTCTGGAGCAGCTTCCTGGATCTTAGGTTTCCACTCAGGCCTCTTCATGAGTGGAGGTGTGTGCTTAGGGAGGTGTGCTGAGGCCAGCTGGGTGTTCTTTCTGAATAGTTTCCCTTTGTTGAAGGAGCAGGCGGGGTGCTGAGTATCTGTATTAGTTACTTTTTGTTACTGTTTGAAAACACTGTGACAAAAGCAGCTTAAGAGTTTACTTTGGCTTTCCATTCCTGAGAACTAGAGTCTATAATGCTGAGGAAGCCTTGGTGGCAGAGCCAGAAGCTGAGAAATCGCATCTCGGATCTCGGCCATGCACAGGAAACGGAGAGTGCAAACAGGAGGTTGGACAAAGCCGTAAACCCCCAAAAGCCACCTCTAGTGACATACTTCTGGCACTGTTCTACCTCCCAAAGGTCCCATAGCTCCCCAAATAGTGCCACCAGCTGGGCACCAAGTGTTCAAACACATGAGTCTATGGGGAACACTCTCATTTACAGTGCCACCATATCAAAGGGTTTCCTGGACTCGGCAAAATGCAACGTATTTTCTGGGATCTTTGGCTTTCTACCTTGTCTCTGAACTTGAAGGATGTCTGTGTAGTCCAGTGTGGCCCACTTCTTTCAATATGGTTTTGAAATTCACCTATATGGTAGCACGTATCAAAAGGGCATTCCTCTGTGTCTGTGTATGTGTCTGCTGCCCATATATTTGTGCATGCCTGTGTGTGCACTTGTGTGAATGGTATGTATGTGTACATGTGTGTGTATACAAGTGGAGGTCAGAGGACAACCTTGAGGGACATTCCTTAGGAGCTTTTCCTCAGGAGGTCTCTCAGTGGCCTGGAGAGACCATGTTGGCTAGGCTACACAGTTTGCAGGCTTCTAGGTGTCTGCCAGTCTCTCCCATTCTGCCATTGCTGGTTTCAAGGAATGCCACTGCCTGGCTGGTTGCACGGTTTGGGAGCATTGGATGAAAATGGTTATTCCATTGTCTTGTGAGCTGCAAGTCACTGAGCCATTCACCAGCTTCTGGGTGACTATTGCCACTTAGGGGCCACTACAGAAAATGCTGCTGGGAATATTCGTGTATAAACCTTGGAGAATGTTGTCATTCCTTGTAATGGTTCCTGGGTAAGGAATTGGTTAAGTTTGTTTAGCTTTTTAGGAAATTGATCAACTCTTTTCCAAAGTGGCAATTTTATTTTACATTTCCATCAGCAATTGATGAAGGTTCCAGCTTTTTTATATTCTCTTTAACACTTGATCTTGTCAGATGTTTTAATTAGAACCATTGTAATAAGTTTGTCATATCACTCCTTTTAGTGTGTGTTTACCTAGAGAGTAATGATATCAGCTTTCAAGTGTCTATTAGCTAACCCTTTGTCTTCTGCAGTGAAGTGTCTCTTCAGAGGTAAAGAATCTAGTTAGAGCTTTGGCTGTTCTTTCCATTAGGTTTTCTTATTGAGTGGTAAGAATTCTTTACATAGTCTGGATATCAGATAGACATTTTGTGACATACACCTTTATTTCAGTGGTGTCAGGTAATGTGGGAAACTTTTTCATTTGATGCAGTTCAATATATCAATTTTATTTTATGATCATCCTTTTAATATTATGCTCACAATAGAACCTAAAGTTTACAGTAGTGGTTGTTCCAATCCCATGGCTCTCCGATTAGAATGACTTTGATTTCTCTAAAAAATGTTTTATAGAAAGTTGGATACTGCAGCATGTATCTGTATTTCCAGCCTTGGAGAGGTGGAGACAAAAAGGTCCCTGGGACTTACTGGCCAGCCAGTCTAGTCAATCTAGTCAATGGGTTGAATCCCCAACTTTCTGTTTGTTGGCTCAGTGGCCATGGGCATATTATCTTCACATGTAAAACTATACATGAAGAGATTTTGATCTAACATATAAGGGGAGTTAGCTTTGATTTTGCAATGTTTATTATTAAGGCAAAAATCATAGTGCCTACTTTTGGCTTTCCCCCAGTAAATGTTGTGTGTGCAGTGGAGGGCCAGATGGCAGTGGTGGGAGTTGGCAAATGGTGGGGGATGTGAGGAAGATGTGTTCTGAGTGCAGCTCAGAGCTTTGGGGTGTTTTCTCCCCCCCCCCCCCACTGGGGGGAGGCACTTGTTCCTTTTCTCAGGTAAGGAAAAGCAAGATGGAGCTGCCACTGCCATTCTTCCTTTTCTGTGCTTGTCCTTTCCTCCTGTTCCATGTCTTCACACCCCATGCTCCCTTCTTGCCCTCCCCCTTTTCGTGACCACCCTCATCGTGGCCCTTTTCCTCCTCTCTAATTTTAAATTATTAGCTTTTTCCAGGTCCAGCTAGTATCTGGAGCAATTCACAAGGGTGCACGAGGATCCCACAGGCACTGTGTCTCCTCAAGCCACATGGCTCGGCTTCAGTCTTTCCCCAAGGGCGTTTTGCCCACAGTTTCATGTTGGAGTCCTTGCTTTTCTTCGGGTTAGTGATTAAGTGCCTGTAGGCTACTTGTGGGTAGAGTTGTGTTTAAGACCAAGGCCACCCTCAGGTTTCCACTACTTCCTATCCCGAGACCCTTTGTTACCCATTCTGCTACTGCTCAACTCCCTGGAGCCACGATTTCTCAATACTTAAAGGCCTTATGTTCCTCCAAATGCTCTCTTAGATTTCTCTTTTTTATTTGTCTTAGCTTTCAAGTAAAGTATTCTACTGTGGTAGTTTGGCAATGCAGTCCCTATTCTCCACTCAGTGAACGGAAGTGAACACTACACTCTTGTCTGTGCACCTGAGCTTTGAGCGTTGCGTACATGTGGTTCGCTGGGATGGACTTCTCTCTCTCCTTCCCAACAGTACAAGGCACTGGGAGAACAGAACAGTGACAAGTGCCTTTCTTTGTCTGTGACTTTGCTGCTCAGAGCTGATGAATATTTAGAACCATATTGTTAGAACATTTCTAACTTCTAGGTTGTTTTGCTTCTTCTCTGCCATGGTCTTTTAAAGTAAATACTAAACCAGTTTGGTGCTCATTGATGCTCTGTGTAATTGACTGGGCCCATCTTACATGGCAGACTGTAGGGCCCAGCCTGTGTTCACCTTTGATGGGTCTGAGCATGCACTTGTCATAATAGAATAAATATATGCTGGGATTCACCTCTGATCTTTGCATCTTTGTATTACAGACTTATGAAACCTGAAATTTCATTGCCTAGTCCAGTCTTCTTGGTTTGTCCTGGCCCTTCTTCATTAGTTCAGAGCAGTGTCCAAAAGTCTATGCTAATATAACATAGTAAAGATTCACTTTCTAAACATCCTTGAGTCCCCTACTGTTCTCTCTTAGGATCGTCTGGGCCTCTCCTATAGCCTTTGTGGGAAAAACTGCCCTCTCCCCCCAGAGCACCAGTCTCTCAGGAGATGCCACCCTCATCTTCCCTGAAGAGTGAGCACAAGGACAAGAAGGTTTCTTACTTGCTTCAGATGACATCCATTCTCCTTTCATTAATTATGCCCGTGTGCATGCACGTCTAGCCATGTATGTACCATGGCTTTTACCTACTTAGCCATCTCACTGCCTGAGCTGTTGTCTGTTTTCACCATAGGCTAATCTGTGAATTAGGGTCATCATGGGCTATTCAGTGCATTGTTGGCTTTTAGAAAATAGCAAAGGGAGTGAGGAAGTCAACCAGGGAATGCCAATTGTTTTCTTCAAATTTGAAATAAAGAAGTTTTTTTTCTGTGTTATAAATTGACTAGAAGGTAGATTCTAGTATTCTTCCTTCCCTGATGGTATAATTTTGAGGATTTTAAGGGTTTTTCTTTAATTAAAAAAACATGATCAAAAGGGACTTAGGGAGGAAAAGGTTAATTACATCTTGAAGCTTTTAGTCCATCATCCAGGGAAGTCAGGGTTGGAACTCAGAGCAGGACCTGGAGGCAGGAAATACTGCAGGGGCCATGGGGAAGTTCTGTCTACTGGCTTGCTCTTTATGGCGTGCTCAGACTGCTCTCGTGTAGCACCCAGGACCACCACTAGCTCAAAGGTTTTACTGCTCACAGTGACCTCCTTCATCAATCATCAATCAAGAAAATGCCCCACAGGCTTTCCCACAAGCCAGTCTGGTGGGGGCATTCTCTCAGTTAGATTTCCTCTTCCAATATGACTCTAGCTGGAGTTGATGTAAAACTAGCCAGCATGGATTGTAGCTTAAAAACCACTTCCTCCATGCATTTAACTCGCTGTCTGTTTTTATAGCAGAGCAGTGAGCTGTAAAGACAGAAAAGAGAACTGAGACAGAGGTTCCCCTGTACAGAAGGCTTAAACCCATGGGGCTCCAGAGTCCTTACCACATGGTTTCATCTAGCAGTTTTAATTTACTGATAAATACAAGGATTCCTAAACAAATACATTGAAGGGCAAATTACTCTGTGATAGATCCATGTGGTTAGTTTGTTAAAAGTATTCTTACAGTAAGGCATACACACTAAGTAATCCATATCCACTGGATTCTATTTGGCTTCTGGGCTCAGTAAGGGGCAGGCCAGATTGCTCAGTGGTTAGCAGCAGTTGCTACTTTTTCTGAGTATCTAGGTTCAATTCCCAACATCCACACCTAGAGAAGCCAGGGCCTTCTTCTGACTCCGTGGGCAATAGGCATGCACACAGTATACTTTCATACATGCAGGCAAAACACTCATAAAATACAAATAAACACATTTTTTAGAAGATTGTACATCATTAAGATACAGATATGTTCATGAGGAAGGCTGTTCATTGGCTCTCTGGTGCATTTCCTGTGGAGGCAGGTTTTGATGAATGCTGAAGTCCTTTGACTATTCCCAGAGGTTGGAGGGAAGGATGATTTAAGATTGGACCCATCTTCCTGTGTTTCCTGTTCCTCAGACTCAGGATCTGGTGGTATAAATAAGGGCTTGGAGAAGGATGACTTGTCCTTGCAGCTCTCTCTGGCTCCGAGCTCTTGGCCTACTTGTTCATTATGGGCTTTGCATAACTTGTTGAATGGATTTCTTTATGTCCCCAGACCTGGCCCGTGTGATACGAATCCCTAGTAGCTGCCCTCTCTGTCTGGGTTGACGTATTCCTCTTACCTCATGCTGCCTGGCCAGCTGACCAGTTACATTTGTCACGAGGAAGCCTCATTTGGTGGAGTCATCCAAAAAATGTTGTTAAGCCTACTACAGCTCTCATTAGATTTAAAATGAGACCTCCAGAAGCCTGGCCTGCTTGTTCACATCCCAGTTTGACATGGTTGTCACACCCTCTGTCGCTATATCTAGGCTGCAGCTGGCTGCTCTATAGAGTCCTTTGCTAATGAGGCCAAGGTTGTGGGTTTGATCCCTGCCCCCTGACTATACAAGCCATCTGTCTTCACAAATGCATGTCACTGGATCTGAGGCAAAGAGTATGTTCAGAGGGAGAAGCTAGGCTTTGCTCTGGAAAACCCAAGTATCCTTTGGTGCCAGGAAGCATGTGGCTTTCATTCCAAATCTGTGCATCTACTTCTCATGGTCAGAATTTTCAGAATAGATGATACCAGAGTTTACAGACATGAAGGAAAAGTGAGGTTCTCAAGCTGGGAGCTAAGGGCTATTGACCTTCAGAGATACATCGTACGTTTTTGAGTTTCTGTCATTATAAATGTTGACACTGTCCACAGCAGTGTATCTTGCTATGTGAGAATCTGCTTTAGCTGTTCCCCAGTAGTCACAAAAATTAACAGGAAAGAGATTTCCGAGCGAAGGCTCCTGCTCACTCTTTTCTTTCCTGAAGGTCTCCGGGCTCACTAACGATCAGCTAGTGCCCTGCCCGCCCTGAGGCTGTTGAGACCAGGAGATGTGGGTACAAAAAAAGGGGCCTTTGCTCTCAGGGTGTCAGTTTGTCTGGTGAGCTAACATGCGGCAGGTGCTGATGAGGCATGTTTGCAGCTGTTGTGGGAGCCCCCCCACCCCCGAAGCAACACCGGCCCCTTCAAGAGGAAGCTAGCAAACTTCCAAGGGAAACCTTGGCTTTGGTCTTGAAAAAATGGCTAAAAGTCCTTGGACTCTGGAGACCAAAAGAAACATGTAGAGGCACAAGTCAGAAGGGTTTTCCTAACTGCCTGGATGTTTTCCCTCCTCCAAACTTTGACATTTCCATTTTTCATACAGCTCTCTGAAACTTGTTAGCTTTAGACTCATGCCAGGTGTGTGCCTTGGTGCAGGGGAAAAGCCTGCTTGGCCCCCGTGCTACACAGAGCATTGCCCAGGGTTTTAAGAGGGTATGTTATTCCACTGTCTGCAGGCCGAAGCTTAGTGAGTAGAAGGGGCAAAGGGACAGGTAGAAAGCACATCTTCCATGGATTTGGTCATTTGGTTACTGGTGGTTAGTTAAACAAATCCTAGCTGGTTGCTGTTTGAGGAACTTAGGACATAGTAGTAAGCCAAACAGATCTGTGTCATGGAAACACTTCTGTTTTTATAGTGTGTGAAGCCACCCAAGCACCACAGAGCAGGGATGGCAGCCCTGTTCACGAGAGCGTCCTCAGGGCCCTGCTGGAATCTGGTAGGAAACTGCCCAGTGCTTGGGGAAACAGCCTGCTGCGGACACAGCTCAGTGCCTGTCAGTGAAGAAAGAAACTGGAAAAAGCCAAACTGCTTCTTTGCTCAAGAGATCTATTGTGTTGACTCGTCCCATAATTGATTTTTGCTTAGAAATTCTCGACCAGAGAGAAATTGAAATTGAGTTTATTCTGGAAGGGCTCCCTTTTCCTTATTACCCACGGGGTTCACATTGAGTGTGAAAACTCCTATTTGCATCCAACTTTGAGTTTTTATGAAAACTGAATTTAAACTACTGTCCTGAGCCAAACTTGGAAGTCAGTGGATAATTTAGAAATCCATGGTGGAGCTGTAGAGATACTATAGCGAGTAAGAGCATCAGCTGCTCTTGCAGAGGACCTGGGTTGTTCAGTTCTCAAGACTCACATTAAAGCTTACTGTTCCAGGGCATCTGACACCTTCTGACCTCTGTGGGCCACTACATGCATGGGGTACACTTACATACATGCAGGCAAAACACTCACATAAAATACAAATAGATAAATAATAACTATGCATAGTGAAGGAAATAAGTTTCCTTTCTATTCATCTCTCCGGGAAGCGAAAGGGTAAATTAAAAACAAACATGTTGAATTTCACATTGAATTGGGCCATCATAATTTGAAATGTCCTCAAGTCCTCTAGTCTCCCAACCTTGGTTTTCTGTTATGAGCTGATGTTAGAGCTCTGGCCCTTTCCAGAATCTACCTTCCTCTTGTTTGATAGCACACAGGAGAGAATATTAGAAAATATAACTGTTCAGAGTTGAAAAACAAAATTTGTGCCTTTGTAAGCTTATGCTAACAATGTGAATTTGGAGCTCAGCGTTGGAAAAAGCTGCAGCACCACAGAGGGAACTGGAGCCTGTCACAAGGATAGAGGTTCAAGAGGGAGATCTTAATATAAGAACCAAGAAATCAAGACTGCTGGGGAAAAACACCTAGACATCAACATAGAACATTCTGTGAAAGACTCCCTTAGCATAGATGATTTCAAGGAATTAACAAGTGGGATCGCCTAAGTTAAAAAGCTTCTTTATGGCAAAGGGGCAATCACCAAAGTGATGACAGGCTACAGAATGATAGCAAATGTCTATGCCAAATAAACATTTGACAGGGGACTAATAGCTAGAATGCACAAAGAACTGCAAAAAATTGCATGCACGCCAATTATCCAGTCAGTCAACAGGCTATTGAACTGAGTAGACAGTCTTTCTCTCTATCTATCTCTCTCCCTCCCCCCTCTTTCAAGACAAGGTTTCCCTGTGTAGCCTTGGCTGTCCTGGACTGGATTTGTAGACCAGGCTGGTCTTGAACTCACAGTGATAGTGATCCATTTGCTTCTGCCTCCGTGAGGGCTGGGATTAAAGGAGTGCACCGCCAACCTGGCTAACTTAAAATTTAATTGAAGATAAAAAGAGGAAGGAGCAGCTGCTGCAGAGCAGGTGCCTTCCTAGTTGTGCTGACAACCATGGGGCCAAGCACTGACGCTACAAAGTCAAGCCAGTAGAGAGCCCTGGAAGGGTGAGATTCGAGAGAGTGAAATAAAGGCAGACAGGAAAGGGAGGAGAGAAGAAATGGAAGTAGGTGAAGGGTAGCGAGACTGCTCCCATTATGAAAATTGGTGGGTTTGACCAAACGCTGCCTATTGGGCCGGGCAAGCAGTGGTGCTGAGAGCAGAAGGGTATTGCCTGCCAGCTGGCTGATGACGCAGCTGGTCCTGAAGACTGCCGGCCCTTTCCTCCCCGGTCTTAGCTGAGTTATAGGAGGTGCTCCAGCTTGAGGGAAACACACCCAGCACAGAAAGCTTGAGGAAGCAAAGTGCAGGAGGCTGCCTGTGTTCTGACAGCCTACTAGAGTATGAGCTGCTTGATACAACATAAGCATTACCATAATGAATTCTGACATCATTGCACCGTCTCAGTCAAGGGTGTTGAGATGAATAAATGGCCTCATGTCGGGGGTCTGTGGAAACCCTAAAAACCAGGGAAATTCCTCGACCCTCCGGTTTTCAGTTTAGAGTGGAAACTTTAAACAACAGTTTGTTCTAGATGTTTAATGGATTTCAGCATTTTAGGAACAAACTAATAGTTTACAGATATGAAAGCAATCTTGTGGATTTTGTTCATTTTCCTCATACTGGATTTGGGGTACTTGTGGCAATTTCTAATATATAATTGTGCCACCCCTTCCTTGCTGTCCTTCTAGGGTGCCACAGCCTCAGGCCTGCTACATCTGTAGTTTTTGTTTATGAGCAGAATTCTTCTGAGTTGAGGAGAGGATTCAATTCTGAATCCTGCACACAGTCCAGGAACAAGCTGGGAAAAGCTGGAGACAGTTTGCACTTATTTCAAAGGCATTTTTGGGAGCCAATGTCAGGCTCAGCCTCCTCCTGCTGTGGAGATTTTTGCATTCGTCCAGCAGAGGGCCTCCTTCCCGCATGGGAAAAACCACAGCCACCCAGAAAGGAGAGTTGGGTTTCTCTAGCCATATCAGGTAGCTGAAGGCATATCCATCAAGCACAGGGCTTCTTCCCCTGGTTTAATGGATTTGCTTTCCAGTTTGAACTAGTACCTAAGGAGCATCATTAGCTGTCATCACCAGAACATAGGGTTTATGCTATTTGTGTGTGTAAAGTAATTTGCATATCAGTGGCACCAAATACACATCTGGGCTCTTGGATTTCTTTCCTCTCGAGTCTCTTCTGCTTTACAGAGCTTATGTTTCT
The DNA here is from genome assembly GCF_907164565.1 of Psammomys obesus. Taxonomy (NCBI): domain Eukaryota; kingdom Metazoa; phylum Chordata; class Mammalia; order Rodentia; family Muridae; genus Psammomys; species Psammomys obesus. The sequence continues at coordinate 11,076,576 of NW_026596134.1, forward strand.
TTTGTCCTATGTGGTAACAGAGCATGGGAAAGCTCCCAACCTGCTCCCTCCCCAGGCTTTGAGTTTGAGCAAGCCCATTCGCTTCTGTGTAAGCTAGACTGTATTGGATCATTTCTGGCTAGAAAATTCTGTGCTTCTATAACTATAAATAGTTCATTCTGCAAAAAGGACATGGGTGATGCCCCAAATGGCCAGGTTCTATTTGTAGCCTCCCCAGCTATAATAGTTAGCTTCAATGTGCTTATTCAAGGTCTAATCCCCACAATGGCAAAGCAGGGCTATGAGGGTCTAGCAGCATCTCACCAGTGACATTGCCTCAGGCATGCCCGTATTCCATCAGTTCAGATGCCCTTTATGTACACAGAGGGCATTTAATCGGTGATTTGGAAATAAAATTAGCTACCCAGCCACTCCCATTCCTTTCCAGCTGTGACTGTTTCCTCCTGTTACTCCAGAGCACCGAGCTTCAGCCCAGAGCAGTGTGCACAGTTGCCGTGGACATGGATCCATACAAATGAGTGAAGGGGCAGTCAGAGGAGATTGCATGTTCCAGGGCCTGTTCTCTAATTTTTCTTCATGTCTCCAATGGATTTTCTTAGTGCTGCTTAGAGTCCTGAGTGCAGGCGGTGGCGGCGGCTTCTTCTTCTTCTTCTTCTTCTTCTTCTTCTTCTTCTTCTTCTTCTTCTTCTTCTTCTTCTTCTTCTTTCTTCTTCCTTCTTCCTTCTTCCTTCTTCCTTCTTCTTCGCTGCCACAAAGCTTCTGACCTGATAGCTTTTCATCTGTGTGGGTGAGAGGGCTGAGGGAGTGTTACATACTGGGCCAGTCAGCCATTATCTTAACAATCTTGTGAATGAGAGCTCCAGGAAGCCACATAGGTATAAGATATGAATCAGTCACCCTGTGACTGGTGCATGCATCTTACAGAAGCCACATTTTTTTCTCTCACACCTTTGCATGACTTAAAATGCCACCCAAACAAGAGCCAGATACCTGGAGCATCTGTCACAGCCTGCTGAGGCTGGCTGACAGTCTTGCACCTGCTAACCCGTTCTATGGCGTTTTGGAAAGATGAGATGTGTTCTAATGAGCCTGTTATAAATATCACCTAGTTATGTCATAGATGGTGGCAGTGCTCAATGTAAAGGAAATGGCTGGGAGGTGTTCCCAATCAAAGAGGCCAGACCCAGCATTCTGAGGGAACAAGTGGAGCCAGGATGCTCTAAAAGATGATTTGTCCCCAGTGAAATATGTTGCTAGACTTGTCTCTATGGAGCACATAGGATGATGAATGGATCTGTGTTCTGAGCAAACACAGGAAGGCCAGGCACTGGTCAGTTCACAGTGGCCCTCAGAGAGGGGCTTTGGCCCTTTGCTTCTTTTTGTCAGTTCTAGACTGGAGTTCATGTGATGGACTTACTGGGCAGTGATTTCTGTTCTGAAAGGTAAGAAGTGCTTAAGTGAGGCCGTCCCTCCTTTTTCTTTTCTGTTTATCCTCCTTATAGATTTTCAGCAAGAAGTCTTCTGCACATTGCATGTAGTGCCTTGCTCATGTCCTTACCTGCCCAGTGTTGTCATCTCCCTTTTTAATGACAGCACAGACGCCAAAACTCCTGTGAGTTTGAAAATAGATTCTTTATTCTTTGCCTCAGAACTGAATTTTAGGTTTTTGACTCCTTGAGAAATTTTGATTTGGTCTAAAACACACACACACACACACACACACACACACACACACACACACAACCATCAGTCTTGGGTCAGTTGCTCAAAGACAGGTATGTGTAGAATAATTGTTTGCTTGAATTCTAGCCAACAGCTTTTATATGGACAAAATGTATTGAAATCTGTATATAAGATACTTAATATTATTACATGCCAGATGGAAACCTTCTCAAATTCTGTGTGCACACAGGAACTTGACAAGAGGAGTCGGGAGATTTAGGGAGCTTCTCCGAGCAGTGGAGACGAGAACAACACAGAACCTGCGAATGGTAAGTGGGACTGACCCGAGACTGCAGGCACCTGGCTTCTGTGGATGTATGTGTCACGTGTCCACGTGATTCTGTATAAGAGTGCATTTCTGTGTTCCAGCATATTTAACATTTAATTTCAGAACATTGTAATACTTCTCAACGAAACTGCAAACACGTTAGTAGTTTGTTCCCATTCTTTCATTCCTCTAGCTTTTGGCAATCACTGATTTCATTTCTATTCCTATGGATTTGCCTATTTTGAACATTTCACATAGAATTATATAGTATAGTCTTTTGGACTGGCCTCCTTCATGTAGCATCAGTATCGTTAAGGTTCTTCTTCCATGTTGCCTCAGTGTTTTCCTTTCATTGCCAAACAATACTCTGTTTTATGAGTCTGCCACACTCTTTTCTCCCAGTCTTTTTCAGTTGATGGGTATTGGGTTGCTGTGACTGTGCTTGTGTGAGGACCTCTGTGTTCAGGGTTTTGAGTAGACACATGCCTTTGTTCTTCCTCTGTTCTTAGGAGTAGTGCTACATGAAAACTCTGGTTTGAACAGTTTGAGGAGATTCTGTTTCCCAAAGCAGCTACCCGTTTTCCATTCCCACCAGAAGTTCTGAGGATTCTGCTTTCTCCACAACCTGACTAGCACTTGTTATCTTTTTGTTTATAGCCACCTTAGTGAGTGCCTAGTGAGTCCATGGTGGGACATTCTGGCTGTCTGGATAAGGACATGCCCACAAAACTTGAAAGAGAAGTACAAAAGAGAGTCTATCATCAACCCGTGAAGGCTTAGTGCTCAGTGTACTAGTAAATGTCCTATTTATACAGCATAGTCACAATTAATACAGCAACCCTCTATAAATCTGCAGTTTCCTTTATCTTTTATTACTCATGTCCGTCCTTGATTGTTGTTGGGAATGTTCATTTGGATAAGGCTAAGAGATTCATAGCGTGGGAAATGCAGAGAGAGCTTCATTTGGGCATCTCCAAGGTTCTAAGATGTAGAGATATGATTTATGGGGCAAGGCAGCTAAACAGAATGTTTTTCTAGAATATGTTGTTGAACTAGTAAGTAACTTTATACATACACACAGACACAGACACATTTCTCATCAAGACCTTACTGATAAGGTCTTGATATTTATATTTTATATTGTTTTTTTTTATAGATTTAAAATTTTATATTTGTCTGAATATGTTTTATATATAATATTTTTATTTTATAATTTTTTTATTTATAAATTTAGTTATAGTAAAAATCCAAAAAATTTATTTATAGTATATTTTATATATTCAGACAAAGCATTTTGATTTTTAGGGGCCTTTATGGCACAAGAGCTTGCCATTATATACATGAAAACTTTTGCCAGATATCTTTTCTCTCAAATTCACTTATTCTCTGAATCCCATAAGGCTTTTTAGCTGATCACTTTGAATTGCTTTAGACACACAGTGATAAGGGCAGTGTTCCAAAATGGGGCATTTCTGTTGACCCTCATGGATGGATGGATAGATAGACAGACAGACAGAGAAATAAATAGGTAGATAATCTTCCATTGTTTTCTTGAGGTGAGCAGGCAAGAGCCTTTTCAAGTCTATTTGGTAGCTGGAATTGCCCTTGGACATTTCAGCCACGAGCTGGTGTTGTTAACATGAGGGTAGACATTTCCCACTTTATGTCATTCTGAATCAAAGTGTGCCTTTGCTCTCTGCTGTGGGGATCTTCAAGCGACTTGAACTGCATGAGAATTGTCTGAGGAGCTGTGATTTTGGTTTTAGTCAAGTGCTTTGGCAATGATCTACATCCCTAACTGTATTGAGGAATGCTGAACAGATACATGTGCTCACCTACAAGCTCCAAAATTTCAGTGGAGTATGTCTGCAGCAGGACCAAGGAATCTACTTTATTAACTACAGGATTTTTTTTTTTTTTACCTTAGGTAATATTTGCAATTGTATGCTGTATTTGTGAGATGGTAAAGTTGTTTTGTGAACTTGATTTGATATGAAAGCATAGCAGAAAGTGATCTAAAACTATATTCATAGCATTCCATTTCTAGACTTTACCAAAGAATTTAAACAAAATTTCAAACACAAACTCTTGAACATGAATGCTCATAAAAGCACTATTTCTAACAGCCAAAAGCCAGAAACAAGCTGAATGAATGGACAAAATGGGTCATGTCTGTCTTGTTCAACAGTAAAACAGGAGGAACCTAATAAACAGACAACAACAGCATAGCTGAATCTTGAAAAGATGGCACTACATGAAGGAAGTTGATCACAGAAGACCCACATAGTAGGCATTTCTGTGAGATCTTCTAAACAGTCAAATCCATAAAGATAGAAAACACATTAGTTGTTCTCAGGGTTTGAGAGGGGAGAAAGTGAGAAGCTACAGCTTAAAAGGTATAGGATTTCATTTTGGGGTGACGAAAATGTCCTGGAACTAGATAGTGGTGAGGATTGCACAACCTTGTGAATGTACTAAATGCCATTGGATTGTACCCTTAAAACAGTCTCATAGTGGATGGGGGCTGGGAGAAGAGAGACAGAGACACAGAGACAGAGGGGGATTCTTTATTCATTTTTCCGTTTTAACATTTATTTCACGGTCGTAGTGAATGTAGGGTGATTCTGACAGCTGAAGCGTTCAGCAGAGCCATTAGCTCACATGACGGCAGTGAGATGAAAGTGAAGCCATAATGGAGGTCCAGGGAAGCAGCTCAGGCAGTGTTCAGGTCTGGAAATTGTGTTCTTATGAGATCTTTACAGATGGTTCAGTTGGGGATGATCTGGATGCATTTAGTTCCACACTTTTACAGCCATTTAAAGGCAGTGGCTTCGACATGGGGATAATCAAGAAAATTTGCCTTTGCCCAGTGGTTCTCAGAAGCCACCAAGCTAATGATTTGGTTACATTGAAGTTTCCTTGGTGAGTTTTAGGAAGATTCATATGGATGAATCCTAAAGAAGTTCTCTTTTGAACACATTCATTTTAGAAGCTCATTCTCAGGGAGTATCAGCTGTATCTTTCAGAGAACACAGAACCTGCTGGGAAACCCCACTGCTTGAGGCTCTGGGTGATTGTGGATTGACTGTTCTGGGATACAGAGGTTCTGTTTGAAAACGGGGTATTGGGAGATGTGCACATGTGTGTACGCTTGTGTGTATCAGCATTCCTTTACCAACAAGACCCTTCTTGGTAGACATACTTCTTGCATATCGCTTGGAGTAATGTTCTAGGCACTGGCATTGCAGAGGACTCAGAAAAGCATTTTCACCTTTGCTGGCTAGAAGGAGAAGGTCTGTTTGTTTCTGGATTTTCACGGGGAGGTGTGAGATAGCCCCAGCTCTGTAGAAAGCCCTTTCACATCAGAAGCTGCAGCTCCCACTTTGCCTTCCCTGCTGCACAATGCTAGCTTCTGAGCTTCTCAGCCTCTCTAGGTCATGCATGGAAAGTAGGGCACCCCACCCACCAACTGCTGTGTCCTGTGTGCTGGCGTGTGACTAAGGCCACTGCTCCTTCTAGTGTCTGCAGTGTACGTATGGCCATGCTTAGGTTTTTGTTTTTGTTTTTTTTTACTTCAGAGGGTGTCATTGAAGTTGAGTCCTGGCTTTTCTCTGGATTTGAGCTATAGCAAGCAGCTGCTGCAGGGTGATGAAAACATCTGCAGTTCACCCAAGAGCTCTTAGAAAAGGCTTAGCTACGTGTTTAGTTATTTTGGGTCTAAAACCTATTTAATGTGTAATATAGACAGGGCAGAATTGGGAGTGCGTGAACCTTCTTAAAGAACTGTTCATGAGGCTGGAGAATGGTTCAGGGGTTAAGTGCAGGTACTGATCTTTTTTTTTTT
>NW_026596134.1:11082419-11149803 GCF_907164565.1 Psammomys obesus
GTGTGTGTGTGTGTGTGTGTGTGTGTGTGTGTGTGTGTGTGTGTGTGTGTGTAAGAGCCAGCCATTGAGTTCATGTCAGAAATAGTCCTTGTTCCCCTTACTAGGAAACCCACCTGGATACTGAGCTATCATGGGCTATATCCAAGCAGGCGTTCTAGATTATATCCATACATGGGCCTTGGTTGAAGAAACAGTCTCATAAAAGACCCTTGTGCCCCGATTTATTTGGTCCTTGTAGACCTCCTGTCCTCTCCAGGTCTTACTAACTCCCCCTTCTTTCATAAGATTCCCTGCACTCTCCTATAAGATAGGATAAACATACTGAAATCTATACACCTCAAGAAGATAAAAAAGGAGGACCTGGGGTAAGATGAGCAATCCTCACTTAGAAAGACAAATGGAATGGACATTGGACATAGGAGAAAACAAGTAACAGGACAGGAGCCTACCTCATAGGGCCTCTGAAAGACTCTACCTAGCAGTGTATCAAAGCAGATATTAAGACTCATAACCAAACCTTCGGCAGGTACTGATCTTACAGAGGACTGCAGTTTGATTCCCAGCACCCACCTATGTCAGATGGCTTACAACCCCAGCTCCTGGGGATCCAAAGTTCCTGTTTTCACCAGCTCTCATGTACACATATCTCCAACACACTTATTTATAATTAAGATGAAGGTAAATCTCTTTTAAAAAGTCTTCAAGTGTCTTTGCATATTATATTTTCTTTTACCATAGATGGGTCTTGTAATGATGCCTCAAACCTAGTGATAGCCAATAGAGATAATGACAGAGTGGCTGAGATAAAACAGTTAGCAATCATGCTGTTCTTCCTTTGTGTTTCCAGACAATAGCCAGGCAGTTGGCAGAAATCTTGTTACGGGGCATGTGTGAGCAGAGCTACTGGAACCCTCTAGAAGATCCTCCCTGCCAGTCACCTCTGGATGACCCTCTCCGGAAAGGAGCAAACACCAAAACCTACACACTCCCTCGCAGAGCCCGTGTCTACTCAGGAGAGAAGTATGGACTTGATGTCCTCAGCTGGGGACCCTGGCATGGGAAGGGGATGTGGGAATGTTTGGGGGCAAGGAGAGAAGCACAGGTGGTTGACCATGTGAAATCAGGTGAGCGCGGTAATGGAGCAGTTCAGCAGAGTGCGCCAACCCTGATGACAGCTCCAACAGAGGAGCGTGAGGGCAGCACTCTCCTCCCCGTGTGTGCCTTCTTCCTCAGCTCTCTGCTGTCTATGTCACTCTGTGAGATCCTCTCTCCATTTATCACAAGATCCCCAGCATCACGCAGCAGTCAACAGCCACTGTTTATAGCAGAGCCAAATAGGCATTCATTTCTTCAGCAAGTTCTCCATCTTTAAAAATAATAAAACCTTAGCCAAACCATGAAAAATTTGCCAGTGGTTGGAAGGAGATGTCTTTCTAAAGAAGTTCTAAAACTTCTTTATTTTTGTAAAATTTTAATTTGGGACCTGGTTTCCTTAGAGGAAAATGGGTCAGAGAGCTACTGCCTTCTTAGACCTGAACCTTTCCTGGTCAGGAGGCTATAAGATGGAAAGACAGGGGAAGAGCTGGGAGAAGGCCCCTCAGAGCCCCGAGGTTCCCTCTCTGCCTGTTGCTTAAGGACAAGGCCTCATGGCCTTTCCAAATCTCTACAAAGAGAAAGGGGATGCTAGTGTGTGGGTGGGACCTCCTTCGGTGCTATCACCCTGTCAGGCTGCTAAGAGATTGCACACGGCTGCTCTGGAAACCCTGGAGAGCACGCTGGGGGGTAGGCCAGCCACCTGGCTTCTGGCTCCTTGTGTGACATCTGAAAACCATGTTGCATCTTCTGAGGATCCAGTTTTCTTGGGTCGGCTGCTTCTTGTTCCTGAGCTGACCCCTGGCCTCTCTTTCCCTCATAGTCATCTTATTCAGTTTGCGTTTCTTGTGGGGATTTGGACAAGGGACTGCATTCCTGACTCTTTCCTCACACTCATCTAATTTACTTTTTGGTCTTCACTTTTCCAGCCAAGCTGAACCAGTTTGCCTGACTTATAGGTGTGCATCCTCCTCAGCCCTTGTCTAGATTCATGAAACACCTGTTCTGGCAGTCCCCTAACTCACTGTGAAGTGCCAACTCCCTTAGGAAGGGCTATCCAGAAGCAGATTTAACACTGAAATTTTAAGTGATATTTTTATGTCTTCAAACAAAGTCTAGGTTTGTTTCCCACGTTAGAAGTTTCTTAATGGCCTAGGTTCCAGGTACGCAAAGGATCTTGGTCACTGTCCTCATCTAGTGACACCTGGAGTTCTGTCCCAGTATGGCCTTGCCTCAGAGACAGAAACTCTCATAGTTCACTGGTGTCTTTGGTGTTTCTCAAGATGTTGGCCTTGTCACTCTTGTGACACCACTCCGATGTCAGCTTCCTATTCATGTAAGGAGAATTCTGGGAGAATTCCCACACCATGTTACAAGCTTAATTTTATAGACACACACTCTCACACACACTCTGTTTGATTTCCACTAGTTTTATTGGCTGTAATTCACATAGTGTCCATAGTGTCCAGCTCACTGACTTGGAATGTACATTCATTGGCTTCCAGTACATACATAATTAGGAATGCATCACCAAAGTTGAGTTGAAATGCTCCAAAAGTAATACCCAATACTTGATAGCTGCCACCCTTCTTCAGTCCCTTAAGTCCCCATGCATTTTTGGATCCACTTGTTCATTTCTGCCAGAAACACATTTTTAAAAGCACTGGTTATATGTCTTTCCCCCCTCCTTTGCTGGAAGGGGATGTGTGCCATTTAGTTTATATTGTAAAAGATACAATTTGGAGTCATTTGGGAAGAGAGAACCTTATTGAGCAATATTCTAGATCAGACTGGTCTGTGGGCATATCTCTGGAATAATGTCTTGAGGGCTAATTGATGTAGGCAGGCCTAGCCCACTGTGGGTGGCACCATCCCTATGCAAGTGGACATGACTGTAAAAGGACTTAGCTAAGCATGAGCCTGTGAGAGAGTGAGCCAGAGAATAAGCCAGCAAACAGCCTTCCTCCATGGTTCCTGTCTCCAGGTTTCTTCCTTGAGTTACTCCCTTGACTTTCCTCACTACTGGACTGTGACCTAGGACTTGTAAGATGAAATAAACCCTTTCCTCCTTAAGTTGCTTTAGATTGTGCTTTTTATCACATCAACAGAGAAGCAAACTAGAACAGGGTTCTGGGGGTAGAACCCAGACCCTTGCATAGAACACTAGACAGTACTGTACTGTTTACTCATATCTCAAGCCCCATAATTTCTTTTTGGTGCTATTATAAGTGGAATTATTTTTTAATTTCAGTTTAAAAAATTTCAACCCACTTTTAACTTTTTATAAATTTTAATAATAATATATTCTTTTTCAGTTTAAAATTATATAATTTCATATAGTGTAGGGATTTTTGTTGCTGTTATTGTTGTTGGTTTGTTTTTTGTTTTGTTTTGTTTTGATTTTTTTGTTTTTTCCAGATAAGGTTTCTCTGTGTAACAGCCCTGGCTGTCCCGGAACTTGCTTCATAGACCAAGCTGGGCTTGAACTCACAGAGATCTGACTACCTTTGCCTTCTTAGTGCTGGAGTAAGACATATGCCGCCATGCCTGGCTAGCATATAATGTGTTTTGATCATATTCACACATGCCCCAGAATCCTCCTAGATACACCTGTTCCCTACACACCCAACTTTGTGCCATCTTTTTTTTTTTTTTAAGCTCAGCAAGTCTAGTTTGTGTTACCCATATGCTCCTGGATGTGTGGCTTCCCACCGGAACATGGTTAACACACCAAGGCCACACCTGAAAGAAAACTGACTGTCTTCTTCCCAGCAGCTATCAATTACCGGTAGCTCCTTAGGCATGGGACTTCATGCTCACCTCAGTAATTATACTTTACTATTAACACAAAGATGATAAAAGTTGATGTAGGCCTTTGTGTATCAATTAGACACCAATATGGCCTCTTCTGTTCATTCTTAATTTTATTTTATAACTATTCACTGCAAGTATATGGAAGAAACATTGATTTTCTGTGTTGATATTGTATATTAGAACCTTGCTGAGTTTGCTGATTATGTCTCTTAGGTTCCTTAGGCTATTCTGTCATCTGTAAATAGATAATTTTACTTACTCCATTCAGAGCTGGGTGCTTTTGGTTTCATGTTCTTCCTTAGATGTATGGATAGACCCTCCGTTACGATGTGAATAGAAGTGATGAGAGAACATCCTTTTCCTGTTCCGATCTTAAGACAAGACAAGCATCCAGTCTTTTGGGTTAATGCCTGTGTTTGCTGTAGATTGCCTGTGTGGGACTGGCAACACTTCCTCCTGCTCTAGGCTGTTGTCTTATCATGGTGTCTTTGCTGCATTTGTTTGGCTAACTTGGGGGGGTTGTTCTTTATTGTGCATTTCTCTCATAGAGTTTCAGATGTTAAGCCAGCCTTGCATTCCTGGGATAAATTCAATTAGGTCATAGTGTATAATTTCTATTAGGTCATAGTGTATAATCTTTTAAAATTTGTTTTTGGGTTCTATATCTTTGTTGGCAATTTTTATACCTACACTCCCAAAAGATATTGTTCTGTAGTTTTCTTATAAAACCCTTGTCTTTCGGGGAATCTGGTTAATTTTAGTCACATAAAAGGAATTAGGGGTTATTGCTTATCCTTTTATTTAAAAAAAATGAACTTGAAGAATTGGTACTAATTGTCTTGAACTATCAGGTAGGATTTACCACAGAGCATCTGTCCTTGGCTTTTCTTTGAGGGCATCAACTTAAGCTCTTTGTTATGTTTCCTCAAGAATCCGTCTTAGTGGTTTGCATCCTTCTTTAAGTTTGGCTGTCTCATCAGTCATCTAATTATCACCATATACTTACTTAGTTAGCCATGTTTCTTTTTTCTGCAGAACTAGTTGTTGCATTCCATTTTTTCTTTGGCTCTTTTCTGTCTCTGGGGGATGGGAGCAGGCTCCCTAAAAGCCTGTCACTTGTTTATCTCTTTAAAGAACCAACTTTCTGCTTTGTCTATTAGTCTGTTCTGTGTTTTATTAATTTCCACACTAATCAGTTTTTAGCATGCTGATTCTGTATGAGCATTCTCTTTTCTTGTTGTTTTTTTTTTATAATTTTTTATTTTTATTCACTTTTCATCCAGTCATAGTCCCCTCCCTCCTCTCCTCCTAGTCCCATCCTCCCTCCCTCTTTCCATTCTTCCCCCCCTTCCCTACTCCTCACAGAAGGGGAACCCCACCCACCCACACCTTTATATTAAGTTTCATCAGGACTGAGCTCATCCTCTTCTCCTGTGGCCTGGCAAGGCAGCCCTACCAGGGGGAAGTGATTGAAAAGCAGGCAACAGAGTCTATATCAGAGACAGTCTCCATTCCCCTTACTAGGGATTCTATATGAGAACCAAGTTGCCTATCGGCTATATCTATGTGGGGTGCCTAGATCCAGTCCATGCATGGCCCTTGGTTTGTGCTTTAGTCTCCACAGGACCCCCTGAGCTCTGGTTAGTTGGCCCTTTGGTCTGCTTGTGGAGCTCCTGTCCCCTCTGAGTTCTTCTATCCTTCCCCTGCCCCACATTCTTCCACAGGACTCTGCTTCACCCAGTGTTTGGTTGTGGATCCTGGCATCTGTTTCCATTGGGTACTGGGTGGAGCCACTCAGAGTACAGCTATGCTAGGCTCCCATCAGCAAGCATAGCAGAGTATCGTTAATCGTGTCAGGGGATTGGGGCTGTCTCCCATGGGCTGAGTCTCGGGTTGGGCCGGTCCCTGGTTGGACATTCCCTCAATCTCTGCTCTATTTTTGTCCCTGCACATTTTGTAGGCATGGTAAATTTTGGGTCAATTTTTATGGGTGGGTTGGTGTTTCCCTTTCTCCACGAGGAGTTGTGTCTAGTTAGAGGGTGGATTCTTCAGTCTCCGTTACTCGGAGTCTCAGCTCGAGTCACGCTCATACCCTCTCAGGAGCATACCCTGTCGCAGGTCTCACTGGTAGTTTTGATAGAGAAAACACACTAGGCTAGGCTTCTACTTGTGTGGTGCTCCCTTTCTGCCGAAGGGGACTGAGTGTGACGCAACTGCAGTGGGGCAGGGCATCACCACCCTCTTCCTTAGGAGGTAGAAAGGAGAATCCGCACGTGATGTTCAGTCTTCAGTCTGACCATTAGCCCCAAAGTCCCTTCTCTGTTCAGGCTTACACTTGAGGTTAGAACTTCTCAGGTTTTTTCATTCATAAACCCCTTCTCACCCAAGAAATGTTTATGCAATTTTGGGCATCTAGATACAAATAGAGCACTTACTGACAGATCATCAAGAAATTTATTTTAAAACAAGTGCTTGGGATGATTATAATTTTATTCTTTATTACTGTTGAAAGCAAATTTGTGTATAAATGATGGATAAACTTACACTTACTTTTTACATAAATAATAAAATCTTAGTTGAATGTCTGATTCTGTGGGACATAAAGCTTCCTCAGCATTTTTCAGAGTTAATCAGTATTTTGACTTTATAATTGTCAATTCTGAGAATGCCACTTCATATAAACACATAGTATAAAATGGTAGAGATATGTCTAGGGCCCTTTCAGAAATTATTGGAAATTCTGTCCTAATCTCAAACCAAAATTTATTGAACAGTTTTTGCTATTTAAGTCAGCAACTCATACAGTAGTTTAAAAAACCAAACCCTCTAACATAACAACAAATTTTTATACTACATGCTGAGGAGTGGTGGTTGAAAAACATGCAAAGTCTTTATTTCTGTAATTAAACCACTTTGTTTCTAGAAGAGCACAGCGCTTTGTGTGTATGATAGAAACACTGTATTAATAACGTGCATTAACTGTGTATGTTGTGTTCAGAACAAAGGCTGCAGTAAGGTTCTTGAATTTGCTTGTGTTTGAGTTTGAATTAACTTTGGTCGCTGCACTCAGAAACGTTTCACTGTTGCCATATTTTTCATGACCCTCAAATTTAGTTTCGTGACCCCATGAGGTTGCACCCCACAGCTTAAAAGACTGTAGTTTAGGTGTCTCAGATTCTTCTAGCTCTAGCAAACCAGAAAGACCATTCAGAGTGTTGGTCAAATGCACTGCTTTGAAAAGTAAGCTCTCTAAAAGCCCTGCCCATCCACTGCACCCTAATAGAGGCCATGTTTCTTCTCTGCCTGGTCACTTGACATTTGAAGGAGAATAAGTGCTGAAAATTCTGGCAGGGGCAGGGTGGTCTGTTGTAGGCCTCTCTGCCCTTTTGGAACTTTCTATGAGGACGCCTGCTTTGCCCTACTTTTTTTTAGGGTAAGCTTTGTATTCTATATAACTGATGGGGTATTAAGTGGATGAAAAGCAAGCACTTTCAGCCACGTGAAATGGCGCCCTGCTCAAGGAGCAGTTGCTGTCAGAGCCCACGAGCCTTCTTTTACCTCTCCTAGGTACTTACTGTCCCTGTTTAAAGAAACCCATCAAACTATTTGTTTTGTTTTCCTTTTATTTACTTATTGTGTGTGCAAGTGTATGGATGCCTTCAGACATCAGAGCACATCTTGAAGGAGTCAGTGATTTTCTTCCACCATGTCGATTCCAGGGATCAAATACAGCAGGTCCTCGGGCTGGGTGCCAAGTACCTTTACCTACTGAATCATTTCGCTGGCTCTTGGTCTGGTTTGTCAAGCTGTGTGTTGAGCATGGTGGCTCACTTGTAAACTCAGTATTCAGGAGGCTGAGGTGGGACAATCCCTTAAGCCCAAGAGTCAGAGACCAGCCTGGGTAATAGCATAGTAAGACTCCACTTCAAAATACATAAGTCTTTGTATTATCTCCAACAATCATAAATTGTGTATTCATTTATGTCTAACTTTTGTCTAGTGTTGTATATGAACAATTCACACATATTTTTCCACGTGGCAGTAGTTTATTTTCACTGCTGTATGCTATTCTGTTTTATAAATAGTAGTTTGTCCATCTGTTTCTTTTCGGCCACTTGAGTTATTTCCCTGTTCTGTTTGAGACTAATAGAACCTGTGATGTATGAAGGTGTATATGTCTCTCAGTATATATTCGTGTGTGTTTCAGTTAGGTGTATTTTCCCTTTTATCCTTGTAAAAATTTGTTTGGTGGCTTGGATAATTACATACATATTAGACTAGAAAATTAGCACAAATAAAGCAGGAGATTAAAAGCCATCATTGTGCCTACAAGTGGCTAGTGAGAAGGTATTGAATGAGCATCCTTGAATACAAGCCTAGGGCAACCTCCCTGGTAGACAAAGGAGAAGGAAGCAGTCTCTGTTGAGTGATCCTTTGGGTCTGGGCCTCCTAGTGGGCTATGCAGAGGTTTTGGAAGGCTAGGAACATCACAGGGCTGTGGTGACTTTTGCTAGCAGAGCTCTTTGGTCTCCTCACATTCCCCTCTGAGTCATTGTACAGAGAGGCTTGCCCCCTCTCCAGGGATGCATGAATCCTGTCCCCTCCCTAGGGATGTAAGATGACAAGCCACATGGGACTTACCTGATCCCTGCATTGAGGATCACTTAACAGACTTGGACTGACCTGATGAATTTGTCTTTCTCTGTCATAAGGAAGTTGCAGACCCATATTAGTTGACAGAAAAGGGAAGAGTTGTGGAGAGGTCCATGTCATCCTCAGGCTGGACCAGCTGCCCACTGGTCAAGCTGCTCTCATTTGCTAATTGAAATCCCCTTCCTTCTCTGGGGCCCTTAGCTAGATCATGGCATTGAGCCAGCTTCCTGTGCATAAAGAGCTCAGTGCCACTCCTGCAGCCACACAGAGTCACCGTGACTCCTTAGGGGCCATTGCCTTTACACAGCGGCTTCCTTATTGTAGTCACCCTGGGTGACAAGAAAGCTAAGATGCAGTTGGATACAGTTGACTTTTTGTTTGTTTGTGCTTGTTCTGACACACGTGTACAGCAGGGGAACTGCTTTTTTGTGTGTGAAAAACTTACATGGCAGCCCTAGAAAAACACATGTTAACTGTCAGTGCCTTGAGGACCCTTCTTCCCTGTGTCCTACAAAAGTCCAAGATGCACTGAGGAGTTTATCCAAACTAAAGACATGGGTGGTTTGACTGAAGGTCATCACTGGAGTTGGTACCATGGCCAGGCTGAGCCTGCAAACCTCCCACCCTCAGCCTCTCCCTGTCTCTGCCAGGCCTTGGGAGCTGGTTTCATGGCCTGATGGTCCCGTTTGTCCCTTAACCCTGTCCTTCATGCAACTCCCTGTGGATCTAGCTCCCCACCTTCCTGTTCTCCAGAACTGAGACACGGCACTCCAGGGTCTCCCCCTGAAGCACGTGGGCCACAGAGAAGGAAATGTCACAAAAGGAAGGGCCTGGCAGTTTTGACCACCCACCCTGAGCTCCGCCTTGCATGAGCAAGGAAATGACCAGAAATGGGTCTCAGGAAAGTTTTACTGTTTTCCAGGGAACATTCTAGCATGGTTTTCAGGCCTGTTCCCTGTCTCTCTGCTTCTTCCACCTTTTGCTCCCAGCCCAGGAGCTTCCCAGTGTCCATCCACCTGCCATTCAGGGCAGGCCCAGGAAGTGGAATTAGATGCAGTTAATGCGCTGCTTGTTAGCAACCCTGGTAAAAATAACACAACCTAGCGTTTAAGCAGACTGGATGGCTCAAATGGAATTTGGAGATTATCCACGGGCTGAATTGGCTGGCGTTAAGTCATAATTAGCACGGCTTGGGCTCTCTCTTTTCAATTAGTCTGAACAATGCAGGACTAGCTAGCCATTAGAAAAATGGTTCAGGCTTCTGCTTTATTTACAAGGTCCCAATTGCATAGAAGCACGGCCAGGATATCAGGGGATAATCAGAAGTGTTCTGTTTTCTGAAAAACCCAGAATACCACACGCTGACTCCCCAGAGAAGCTTTGGCTCTGGGCCTATAATCCCACTGCCCATTCCCGGCCAGCCTTGCTGAAGCCCTGCATGGCCCTGGACAGGAGATAGAAGATCTCAGAGTTCTACAGAAGGACTGGGCACTGTATGTTCTGTGTCACTTCCAGTGTTCTCTGCTGCAGTAGAAATGTTGCCAATGCTTCAAATAGAGCAAGGGTTTATAATTATCTGGAAATAGTGGGATTTTGCCCTTTTATTGTTATTAATTTGAGGAGAGGTAATCTCAGATGATTGTTATGTTGTTCCTAAGGAAGGTATAAATTTAGTCCTTATTTAGTCATCTTGAAAATAGGCAGTGGTTTGTTTTGTTTTTACTAAGTTTATTTTATTATAAACTTTCCAATTCTCAAAAAAAAAAAAAAAAAACCCAAAAAACAAAAACAAAAAAAAAGTTTTTTGGCCCAGTTAGTGATAACATGCAGAATTCTACTCAAGAGTGCAGAGGTCTGGGGGCAGGGGGAAGGAGGGGAAGGAGGAGCTTCATGTTCTTAAAAGTGCTCACAGCACCAAAACATAGGGTAGAGAGGGTAAGGGGTGGTGGGATGTTTGGTTTTTTACTGCTTCCTAATCCTCAGCAACACTTAGCTTAAAAGCTTTTTTCTTTTAATCTAAGATTTTAGAGTTCAGCCAAATACCATGAGATAGATTAACAAGACAGCTCGTGCATGCGGCCCCAGAACCAAATGTGTGTTTAAATTAAGATAGCTCACAAATTCCTCCACTAATAGGAAGGTTGCTCAGTCCCTGCAGCTGCTCCCAATTTCTTATTTCATCCGAATGACAGAATAACATGCAGTAGTTAGCGGGAGGCAGGTAAGACAACTGGCATCTAGTGAAATGCATGCCTCTGTCAGGATGTTCTATTATTTATTTACATTTTCCTTTTGTACTGGTTTCACTTTCTGCCTCTGTAATAAGTACATACATTATTTGGGCTTTTACCTTGGGTTTTTACCATTTTATCTCACCTGTCTGCTTGCCATTAAAATGTGTAGCTGAAATGTATTAATTCCACAGAATGCCATAGAAATGAGCAAACTAATTCAAGTGTCCAAATTATGCAGTGTTTTTCATGGGTTCTATGTAAACACTGAGATGCTTTCATCTTTGCACTTTGCTGGTGTGTGTATCTCTTGTTATTTCCAAACTGCCGTATACCAAAGCTGGTTTTCTTTATACAGCATTTTTTGTCCTCAAGAAAATACTGAAGAGGCGCTGCTGTTGCTGCTCATTAGTGAGTCTATGGTAAGTGGAATGTGATTTTCATTGTTCTTTCACCACTCTCGAGAATCCCTTTCTTACTGTGGCCATTCCCTCGTTATGATTTTTAATCTAGAGAAAAATGTTCTGGAAGGAATGCCTAAGTGGAGGGAGGAGCAGCAGGGCTTTAAAAAGAACCAATGTCTCTGAATCCCTGAACAGCTACATGCTCCCTGGCCATCCCGGGTTCTACAACAGTAGGAAGGGCTCTTGGTTTATCATCCATCGGCCAAATAGGACTACATATTAGCACTTTCATATATAAGGACTCTGGTGAAAATGGTCCCCAAAGGAAGTTTGTCCGGGGAGTGCAGCCCCAGAGTGAAGCAGTGTGTGGCTTCTCAGTGTGCTAGGTGTGAAGACAGCGCAGAGATGGGTCACTTGTGGGCATGTCCTTCCTTTCTTTCCTAGCAGGAGCTGGATGGAGCTTGCTAGTGCTCTCACCCTGCTGTATCCACCTCCTGGTCTGGACCCTGTGGAGTCACAGGCTGGGGGATACCCTCCACTGCCGAGGTCTGCTTTTGTCAGTGGTGTTTTGACCAGATTATCAGATGCCTTTGAAAATCACTCTTGGGGTTTGGCCAGGATATTGACTTTTGGTCTAAATATTCATTATCTCTTTGGGCTTCTGCTCTATATAGCACTAGGGATGCCAGCCCTGGCTTAAAGCCTTGGGGATGCTGCAATGAAATAGTTAGAACAGGCCAATGGTATGTGCCTACCACTTGAGCAGAAACAGGTTCCTAGAGGCCGGGGGTGGGGGTGGGGCTCCTGTCTACTTCCTTTTTTTTTTTTTTTTTAACAGATGAAGACTTGAGGCCAGAAAAAACAAAGGCCATACCTAGTGTGTTGGTTTGCTGCCCCTATGTGTAAATTGTATGGCTCCCTTCTCAGAGATTTCAGCCCACCAGGCAGACCATAGAGAAAGAAGGAATCATAAGGATAGCAAGAGAAGTCCCTACACTCAACTTGGTGCTTAACTGGTCAAGAAATATGCTGAGGTGACTGTGGATAAAGGGCCAGGAGAGGAATGCTATGTGCTGGGAAGAGGTGGCCAGCCAGGCTAGGACTTCAGCATGCGTAACTCTCTTGCCTCAGGTTGAAACGTGGGGTTCTCTTGTTCTGCAAACTGGCCCGAAGCTGTTTCCAGG
The DNA here is from genome assembly GCF_907164565.1 of Psammomys obesus. Classification (NCBI taxonomy): domain Eukaryota; kingdom Metazoa; phylum Chordata; class Mammalia; order Rodentia; family Muridae; genus Psammomys; species Psammomys obesus. The sequence continues at coordinate 11,094,798 of NW_026596134.1, forward strand.
AGCAGACTGTTTGAGTTACCACTGCTTTCTACAGGGCCACTGTTGACGTCATTGGGCTCACTTCCTCCGGGAAGCTGGTTGCCCCTGGTTCATCTTTCCTTGACCATCAGCTTGTAACTCGGAATGGTGTCATTTATACTCTGCTCTGCCTTGGCAGTGTCAGGGAAGGCACATAGGTGATAATGCAGGCAGTGGGTCAGTGATCTTTTTTTTCAAGTATATAAGACTTGGCCTTTTTGTCACTGGTTTGTGAAGTTGGCCTCCTAATTGTTCTGGACTCTTTACAACTTGGCAGTTAATTTCTTCAGTGCAGCTTGATTGACTATGCTGTCCAAGCTCTTTGGTGGGCTACCGGATAGCTGTGAGATCAGGTGCTACAATCTGGAATTTGGAAAACATGGCCCCATATCTACAGCACTTGCTTCTCGTATGGTAGAGATGCCCTGGAGTGGTAGCTTTAGTTCTCCTGCACCTTCACAGAAGTGATAGAACGAAAATATTTGTGTTGAGACCTTTTGAGCAGTTAGATTTGCCTCCATGGTATTTAATTTCTAGAATCATCCCTTCAGGGGACAATTAAATGCTGTGATGTCATAGCTTCCCAAATCTAACACATGACTCCCTGTAAGCCTCTTCTATCTGAAGTTGCCATTAAAGGGCTTTCCCTCCACAATGTCATTTGGTGCTTTGATTTTTCATTTGGGGACAGATAATTCATGTGCTCGATTTCAGAACCAAAACAGGAGCTGCCTTGCTCTTCGGATGTCTGGGAAAATGATATTCTTTATTAGTTCCGACTTTAACTTAGAAGCATCAATTTCTCTACCATCTCCCCACCTACAAGGAGTCATTTGAAAGTGCACTGCTTCTCACTACATAGCAAATTACTCTTCTCCTGGAGGCAGAGGTTGTCAGAAGTGTGTCTGTATAACCTCACTGAGTCAAATTCTAGGTACTTGCTGTGCATCTGCCTAAGATTCTAGGCTGTAGCTCCCAAAAGGAAGCAGAGCTGCCTGGAAAGAGGACACATTAGGAATAACTAGAAAACCTCTCCTACGTAGTATCTGTGCCTTTTGTTTTGTTTCCTCTGAAGTGTTGGTCTCAATATAGAACATTTATAGCAAATAAATAAGCAGAGACTGTCTACAGCAGGGCCTTCTTCCTTCAGAGTGCCTTTTGTTGGGCTCACGAGGAGCTGTACAAAGAAAACCAAGTGAAATCCTCAAAAGCAGGATTGTCTTCATAAGAGATGACCCACTTTGTAGGAAGTGGCCTGTTTTATATAGTCTCATTTGGCTTTGACATTTAAGAGCCAGGAGTTTTCAAGTGAGTAAGTTCTGACGGGTAGCTGAAACTAAATGCCTTAGACACACAGAAAGAAGGCATTTTGCCTCATTAGCAAGAGGGAAGGTGTATGTGTGGCCTTTCCTAATGCCAGGCAGGAAGATAAACATCAGCCTGGGGACAAGTGACCCCAAAACCTCACGTACCCTTGTCACACAGAATACTGTGCATGCCTTGCTGCTTCTCAGACATGCTTGGAGACAGTTCATTAGCAGAGCTGGGGGTGGGAGAAGCAGGCAGAAGCCTAACTTCAGTGCTTTAGAACTCCCTATTAGAGGAAAAAAGAAAATGAGATAGCTATCAAGAATCTAGTCTGTGGGGTGTATCTGGAGGAATCTAGGGAGAAATTGTATTTTAGAAGCAAGGAAAACATGTTGGTGTGAGGAACATTTGACTTTTGGATAGACGGCCTGGGAAAGCTTGGTTGTTCTCATGGATTTCTGTACTAACCACTAGAACTGTGAAATTAGCCAGTGTTCTCTTGAGTCTCTGTGGCAAAGTGAAAATTACTCGCTTCTTGTCTTGTACATCTGTTTTGTGCTTCCCTTTAGAAGATTGAATTGGTCGTTGAGGGCTGTTCTCATGGAGATGTCATGCAGGGATCTGAGTGTCACTCAGTGACTGAGGGGAAAGTCTGATCACCTCTAGGACTTGAAACTAATGGAACTTGATGAAACCATTGGGGATGGGAAGTGCAGGGCTGGGAATCCTTTCCTCTTCCTCAGCATACAGTAGAAGCCTGATCACAGAAAGACACAGGTGGATGTGGGGGTTGGGGAAGGAACAGGGGGCCCTCACTTGAATTGTCCAGTGCCTGTGCAGCCCGCTGAGAGACTCACATCTGGCCTCAAGTGTTGAGTCAGACCATAACCTATATCTGTAGTGCTCTGAGGATTTTGGATCTATGACTTGAGGTGACAGACCTGTCACTCATCCTGCCCAGTGAGGCAGGGTAGCCTAGGTGGCCTCTCTGCCACATGGCAGTGGTGGAGTGGAGGCTGGCTTACCATGTGCTGCTTTTTTCTGTGTCACCTTCAGGCCAACAGAGATGCCGTGCTAAGCAGGATCCCCGAACACAAGAGCGACCGCCTCATCAGCCTGCAAAGCGCATCTGTGGTCTATGATTTACTGACCATTGCTCTTGGAAGAAGAGGCCAGTATGAGATGCTTTCGGAGGTACACCTACTAAGTCTGGCTGCTTTCCGGGTTTGGGGGGATGGCAAGATGACCTGGAAGGGGACAGAAAACCTGCTCCTTTGTCCCATTCTGCCAGTGGCATATGTCATTGGACCAGTTATTGATCTTTGCTCCTTTGTGGCTGGGCTAAGCAGTTAGTTAGTTGATGGGAATGAAGGTGAGCTTCTGTCGGAGGACTGTGCCCTCCAGCTGTGTGGGGGAGGAGGACAGCACTTTCCAAAGTAGACTCTTTCCCAGTACAATTCCTCTCATAACCAAAGCCTCTCATCTCTGACACTGATGTCCTCAGAAAACAGTTTCACTTAAACTAGGGCTGGGTAACTTCTGATGACATGCACTTTGGGTCACAAGTAGCACGAGGTTGGCTGGTGGAAACCATTTCATCCCAGAAAGGCACTCTTTGTTTACAGTGCTGTGCCTGCTCAAAAGCAGACTGATAGATTCCAGGTCTTGGGCAAGGGGCCGTGATGTTCTCACCCCTCTACTAGGAAACACTTAGGACAGACATGTGATGTTTTGGTTTCATGTGGTTAGTTCATCTGAGCCGGGGTTATGAATTATTAAGCTCCTGCCCAGAATACCAAATTTCATGTTGATAAGACTAAATAAGTAAGGAGACCAGCTTATCTCTCCCTTAACAAAATAGAGAAAGAGGGACAGAAACAACCTATTTTGTGAAAATAAACTTTTTTGTGTTATTTATCATTCTCCTTCTAAATTTATACCCATTGCAACAGCCTCTGGGCACAAGGACAGGGAGTGAAATACAGTAACAGATTGGCTGAAATCAGATCAGAGCTCAGCTCACCCTGCAGCCTGCGGTGCCTCTCCACATTAGGCAGGAACTCGGGGAACAGATGAGCCTGCGTGACTTAATTCTATTTTTAGTCTTTGGTTTGGTGACTCTACAGGACAATGGTTATTCAGCCTTCGGGAAAAGCGAGTCCCCCACAATGCAGTGAAGCAATGAGGTGTGACCACATACATAGTGTGCCCTGCTGGCACCCAGTGCAGGCCCAGGCTTAGGCTGGACTAGTCTCACTCAGCCTTCTAGTCCCCTGTGGGCCCTTAGTTTCCTGGGCCTATATATCCCTTGGAGACTTTTGGACTTGGTACCATCTTTGTGTTTTGCTTGTCAGAAATATAAATCAATTAATAGAGCTATAAAACTTATTTCTTCAATATATATATGTGTGTATCTCACCTGTTCAGTACCAAGAGCTGTGTACGCTGGGAATGCAGCTGTGAGGGAGGTATGCCCTGTGCACACTAGCAGCCTCTAGGCTAGAGGTGAACAGCCAGCAGTGTGCACATATGGCTGACCCAGGGATACCCAACATAGCCCGTATTGTTGGACACATGGCCTTAGCCTTTCTTACCCTTTACAGGGGTTGGGGCTTTCTCCACAAATGTGCTAGCTGTACTGTCTCAGATCTTCTCATGAACACAGTGCTATGCCGTACCAGAAAGATGAAAACTCCGTATACTTGAGGGATGGTACCTCCACCGTCTCTGAGGATGGAGCCACTTTCTGCTTAAGCAAGAGCCCTCCCTCCATCTCAGATAACATCTTGGAGTGACCTGTTTGCCCATTTCCTTATTTAATCTATTTAGCTTGTTTTACTTGTTCTCATTTACCATTCTACTTTTTTCAAGATTTTTAGTTAAGACAGGAATAGAACATTTTTTAAGTTGAGGTGAAGTTCACATATCAGCTTAGTAGTATGAAGTACGTAATCAGTGCCATTTTTATCCCTATCACTGTATGGCTGTATTAGTCAGCTGTGTAGCACCATAGTGAGATTCCTGGCACAAACTACCCATGAAGAAAAGGGTTATTGCTCTTACAGTCTTAGAGGGTCACCTTCCATACGGTATATATAGGCTCTATAGAGAGAGCTACTGCTTGGCTTTGTCATCTCACGCCAGCTAGTGGTTGGTAAGAGCACCTTTGAGAACAAGAGTTTACGTTTCAAATAAGGAGCAGGAAGAATGGGAGAGGCCCAGACTGCTTCTTTTATTGCAATTGCCCCCCCACCTTTGATAACTCACAAAGTACATGAGAACTACATCATGGCCCTGCCCAATGCCTTGAAGCCCCAACCCTGGTATCCATACCACCTCCCCAAGGTACCAGCCTGTACATTAAGCCTTTCACTGCAGTGAGCTCTTATAGACACCAAGGTTATAGCAGTAACTGTCACCTCTAATTCCTAAACATTTTCATCCTAAAAGGAAAGCCAGGTCTGGAGAGATGGTTAAGCACACTTGCTGTCCTTGCAGAGGACCAGAGTTCCCATCCCAGCACCTACATCTGATGGCTCAAATCAGAGCTTGTTTCAACACTTCACTCCATCTTGTGAACTTCACACCATGAAGTTCAGAGGCTTTGGTGATACGTGTTTGGTTGGTTCTCCTGGCTAATGTGACGAGTGTTGTTGTGAAGGAGCTGGATTTGTTCCTAATATTCACGAGTGCATTTCCATTCTTCTGCTTAGAAACCCTCAGTGGCCCCTCTTCTCTCTCCCATTTTCTTTTTCCTTTCTTCTTACAGTGAACTTTACTTCACTGTTTCTCTTGTCATAAGCAACAGCTCCGCATGCTCCTTGAAGAATCAAACAATACCTATAAATAAAGAAAATAACAGTCACTTATCTGAGCTTGCTAACCTCTGCCATCTTAGAGGCCATCTTTAGTCCATCTTTACGCAGAACAGCTTGCGACAGTGAGATGGTGTGTGTGGGCATGTGTGTGTATACATGCACTGGCATGTTACCATCTTATTCTCTTCTCACATTGGCATGCCCATCCAGTCTCTCCATCCCGAAACCCAAGCCACCTTCCCAGTGTACCCTGTGCACACTCTCAACTGTCAGATGACTTTGGTTTGAGCTCTGGATCTGCCACTTCACAGTAGTGCAATCCTAGGCAGTCATTAACCCATGCCTCTTTCTCTTTTCTGTACAATGAGAATAATGCTTATGTATGTCTCAGACAGAGGTAGGTGTGCATGAGTATGCATGTGTTTGTGTGTTTTGTGTAGCTGTGTGTATGATGCATGCACGTGAGTTTGCAGGTGCACCCTCATACAGATGACAAACAGGACATCAGGTGTTTTTCTCTATTACCTTGAGATAGGGTCTCTCACTGTTTCAGCTAGACTGGCTGGACATCAAGATCTTGAGATTCTCCTTTCTCCACTGTATAATGTTGAGGTTACAGGAACATACAGCCATACTGTGGGTTCTGGGCATTCAAACTTAGGTCCTCCTTGCAAAACAAGTACAGTACTGCTACCCACTGAGGCATCTCCTTGGATAGTTGTTAATTCGTATAAACTCATGACTCTCCATTTGTGCATCCCAGCATGCAGAGCTCATTAAAAGGCAGCTGAATGCATAGGTGTGCTGACTTTCCCACTGTACACAGGAACTGCACAGACAGGGCACAGGTCACAACATCTACAAGATGCAAGAGAAACATCTTGCCTTACTATAAAGCGCACATAGAAGCATTCAAAAGAAATTAGAGGAGACAGCAGGGCAAAGCTGTGGATTCCTAGCTAGGAACAGGCCAGTTCTGGGTGAAGGGTTTAAGGTGCCAGTTAGAGCTGAGTAGCCACTGACACCTGAATGGGATCATCAAGGCCTGATGGGAATTAAATGCAGTAGTCGTAAAGGCCTGGTGGGAATTAAATACAGTAGCCTTCCTTGTTGGTAGTTTTGCCCTTATTGGTGGTTTCAGTTTTCTGTGGTCAACCTTGGTCTAAAAATATTAAGTGGAAAATTTTTTAAATAAACAGTTCAGAGGTTCAGTTGCTTGCCATTCTGAGCAACATGATGAAATCTTGCCCCATTCTGCTCTGAAAAGAGAAGACAAAGAGGGTCAAGGGTGACTTATCTCTCTGCCTGCTTGTTAGTTATTTAGTGGCCATCTCATTTATCAGATTGACTGTCAGGTATGGCAGTGTTATGTTCGGTACTAATTCCCACACTTCATGGCACACAGAAGGAAACAGTGTTGGCCCTGCTCTAACAGGATCTAGTCACATGCCTTGACTGCTCTGTGAGCTGGCCATGTGTGCCTCAGAACCAGTGTGTCTTTGTATGGGTGAGGCCTTCCTGCCTAGAGAGCACCACTGAGCCAGGCTCTTGGTAGGGAGGTTTTGTCCTGAGCCTTCCTCCCTCCTCCTCCTCCTCCTCCTCCTCCTCCTCCTCCTCCTGCTCCTCCTCCTCCTCTTCCTCCTCCTCCTCTTGTCCCCAACTAGCCTCATGTCCACAGAGCAGGTTTTCCTCCTTTTAGCTCTTCTTTTTGGCCAGTCTCTGCCCACAAGCACCAGGAAAAGAAAAGGAAGTGGCTGTGCTGTGAGTGCCAGCATGTCCCCTCTTCTGTTCCTGGCACCCTCAGGCACAGGTGTGTTGTGAAGTCAAGGTAGAGACCCAGCCTTTGAAAAGCTAATAACAGGACGGGGCCATTGTTCTCTTGGTGCCCCATTCTTTCCAAGTGCTTATTCAAGATGGAGGGCTGCTCTCTGAGCTCAACATTGGCTTGCCTTGGCATGTGCCCACATCAACATTTCTTTTCTTCAGGGCCCTGTTTACCCTGCTAGTGGGCATGAAGAATGGAACAGCAGAAAGAAACCTAAGGTTTATCCTGGCCTTTCTCTGACAGGTTTAAATACGAGCACAGTGTTTACCATGGCTCCAGTGCTATGGGTTTTTTTAAGGGCTAATTGTGAGCCCTGCTGAAAAGTTTGTGTAGGAAGGAACACCTCTTTTTTCCCCTTCAATTTAAACAGCAGCCCTAGTTGGCATGACAACCCCTCTATTAAAAGTAAGGCCAGGAGCCCTGCTTACTGTTTTTTCAGAATGAACCGAAGCTGCTAAGGAGGTTTGTTTCTCCAGTCTGACTATTAACAGTTCCATTTTAAAAGAATATTATGGGGTCTTCTTGGAGATAGTGTGTGCTCCCCCTATGTAAACACGTCAGTTTTAACTACAGAAGGGATATTTTTGTCTTTCCGTTGAACTCATATTCATTTGTTTATGGTAAATTTGTAGTGCTGTGGGTAGAACTATATGGCTGATGATTGTACCAAAAGGACATTTGTACCTCCCCAATCTAAACACTTTTGTTATCAGGAGCCACTGTGAAAATGCTAACCACCTCCTCCCTCCTTAGTGGGCCTCCATCAGCTAGGATGCCTCAGGACTTGGCTGTACCCTGTGGCTTTCCCTAGGTACCCAGAGGAGGCAGTGACTTAATGCCGTCTTGTATGACAGCCTGTCCCAAAGAATCTCAGCCCCGGAAGAAGCTGCCAGGGTCTCTGTGTCCACATTATGGAAGCCTGCTTTGTGAAGGGTAGCTTTCTTCTCTTCAGTGAGAATACTTGTACTCTGGGAGGAGCAGGAACAGTTGAAACCCTTCAAGTGGTGCAGCTCAGAGAGACATTTTTCCAGGTGTCCACCACCTCACATTTTATTTTCATTTTTTTTTCTTTAAAAACATTCTTGTGCTGCCTTAATCTTTGAAAGGCACAATTCATATTTATTGACACCCTCGCTGTTGTGCAACTATCATCACTATTCCAAACTTTTCCACTACTGCAAATAGAACTGTACATAGTTAGCAGTAATTTCCTATTCCCATCCTTCTAACACACACACACACACACACACACACACACACACACACACACGCACCCTGGCAACATCTAATCTTTCTGCCTGTAGATTTGCCTATTCCAGGTACCTAAAACAAGTCATGTGGCACGTGCCGTGTTATGCCCAGCTGAGCTAATGTTTCTAAGATTCAGCCTTGTTATGATAGTCCATCTGACAGCATGTTATCAGAACTGCGTTCTTTTTGTCAGAATAATGTTCCACTGTACGTATCTGCCACAGTTTGTTCATCCATTCATGTGTTTATCATCTATTACTCATGGATGGATGGATGAGTTGTCTTCACCTTTTGGCTGTGGTGAATACACTATACATTCTAACATTTGGCATAAAATAGATGATGTGATCCATAGCCCTTTAGTCTGGCTTATTCACTTAGCTAGTCTCTGTAAGTCAACCTTGTTTGTAGTAGTGTATCTGACAGTGTGAAAGCAGAACTCCAGCGTTCCTGCATTCCTCTTCTCAGTTCTCTAGGGGCAGAGCTGTCAAGTCATATGGAAATTCTGTATTGAACTTTTTGAGGAACTGCCAACTGTTTTTCACAGTGGCCTTCCCATTTCACATCCTACTCCATTTCTCCTGTGCTGACCAATGTGGGTTTGACTTGAATTTTCCTAATGCACAGAACATCTTTTCAAATCCTTTATCCATTTGTATGTCTTCTTTGGAAATATGATTATTCAAGCCCATTTTTAAATAGTTAGCTTCTAATTGTTATAGTTTTTCTTTATTTACATGCATAATAAACTCTTAGCAGATAGATGGTTTGCAGATATTTCTCCTATTCTATATGTTTTCTATTCACTTTCTTAATTATGCCCTTTAATGAAAACAAGGTTTGATTCTGACTAAGCTCAGTGCATTTTCTTTTGTTGCTTATATTTTCAGTGTCTTTTTGAGGATCCACTGATTTCAATGCCAAAATCAAAATCATGGCAATTTACCCCCACATCTGCTCCCAATCAGGTTTTTTTTTTTTTGGGGGGGGGGGTGCTCAGGACTATTGAGACACTGTGGGTGAACTCTGTATATAATGTGGTATGTGTCTTGGTTTGTTTTTCTGTTGCTGTGATAAAATACCCTGACAAAATCAGCTCAAAAGAGTCCATAATTGTAGTGAAGCCGCAGAAGCAGGGACTTGAGGACAATTAATTAACACAGAGGCCAGGGAAATGGCTCAGAACTTAAAATGTTTGCCAAGTAAATATAAGGAACAGAGTTCAAATCCCAAAAAATCCACATAAATGTCAGGTAGGCATGGCAGCCCACCTATAATTTCAGCTTGGAAGGTAAAGATGAGATCCCTAGAGTAAGCTGGCTAGCAAGACAAAACATTGGTGCGCTCTGGGGTTGATGATTCCCAACCTCAGGCCTTTGCATGTGTACACACCCACATACATTCACCTACACATATATACTAACCGTGCACACACACACACACACACATATATGAAAACAAGTTATTGTGGCCCATGTCTGGCAGCTGGAGCTTGTAATACAATCAACTGGCTCCCAAAGGCAAGAGCAGCCCCTGTCTTCCAGTTCTGCTGTAGCAGTGCATACAGCTTCTTTCGTAGGCCTAGCCAAGCTCCAGTCTCCACCTGCAGCTCTCTGTGGCAGATGTCCTATGGCCCTGATGTCCCCAGTATTCTCAGGTCTCCAATGTAGTTTGACCTTAACCTTTGCAACTTCACACAGTGGCCTCTCAGGGCCTTTCCACATGGATAGCAGCCCTGTCACAAGCTCTTCCGTGACCCCCTCAATCTTACATCTTTTGTACCTTCAAAACCAGTATCATGTGATCAACATGTCCCAGTCCCACTGCCAGTTTAAGATGTTGCCTCTGATGGGTAAGATTTTGCCCTCACTATACTTTTTTTCTAGTGTCCTGGTGCAGTGAAGGAGGTTTCCCTGTGGTGGTGCTGCTCTCTGTGGCAGTTATGCCGTCGCTCTGAATACCATACTGCCTTGAATGTTCCTTTGGCAAACAAATAGATCCATTGGCTTTGGGCTCAACACTCAGGTTGTCAGGACATGGTTAGACTGAAGTCAGATACTCAGCCAGAGTGTTATACAAATGGCCCCTCTCCCTGTTCTCAGCAGAGTGCCTGTTAGCCTCTGAAACCTCATGATCTGGGCCTCCACTGTATGAATTTCTCTCAGCATTCTTGTCTTGCCAAGCTCTTACCAGATTAGCCCAATAAACTTTGCTTCCAGCATGTAATGGCTTTTGTAGCCCAGTCTACCAAAAGCTTCCACATTCTAGCCACAAAACAATTCAAAGGTCTAAAGACCAATGCATGGTCAGGTTTTTTTCAGCAAGGTGCTTTTCAATACCAATTTCTGTTTTAAGTTTGTTCATTTTTCTTTTTCTGTTGCTGTGATAAAATGTCTTGACAAAAGCAACTCAAGAGAGAAGGGCTTATATGGCTTATAATTACAGGTTGTAGTCCATCAAACAGGGAAGGCACAGCAGCAAAAGCATAGTACCCGTAGTGAAGACCAGAGAGCAGTTAGTTCATGCTTGCATGCTGGTGCTCAGCTCCTTTCTCTAAGACAGAGACAAGCTCTAAGACCCAAGAGCTCAGGGAATGATGCATCCCAGGTGGGTCTCCCACTTCTGTTTATGTAATCAAGGCAATCCCTCACAGACATGCTCAGAGGCCATTCTTGCAGGTGATTCTAGGTTGTGTCAAGTTGACAGTCAGAGCTAACCATTACAAAGGCTCTGTGCAGAAATCACACAAAACCGAAAGCTTCCTGTTGAAGACATTACTCTTTTTCCTTGTTGAATAGAATCACCACTCTGGCAAAAGCCATACTGGCCATCTCTGGTTTTTATACCACTGGCCTATATGTTTTTATCCTTATGCAACTAAACATTAAGTCAGACTGGGTCCTAGCTGTGGTTTAATCACCTCGGCTTCAGTCCTGTCAGAAATGATGCCGCTCTTTGAGTCTAGAGTCTTCAGAATTCACTGCACTCCTCATGGTACTTTCTCTTTATTCTGAAGCTCTCCTGAGAAGAGAGAGAGTAGACCCTAACCCTTTTTATACATGTTCCTCATTTAAGCTTTTGCTGCATTTTTGCTTTGTATATAGTATGCCACTGGCCTGCACTTACCTCTGCAATCCTTGAATCCATATGCAAGCCACCACAGTCTAAGGGATAAACCTTGGTGTTTCAATCCAGGCTAGAGAGATAAGAACAAAGATCAAGAGGGGAAAGGCAGTTGAGGCGGAGGAGATAGAGGAAAGGAACTGACGTCAGTGCTTTTTGCAAGGCCAACAAAGAAAGACAACATTAGCAAGATAGCGGAGGATACTGGATTTGAGTCAGAAACAAGGCTCCTATACTCCTTTGCACATCTGGCCAAGCTGATTCATTGAGAAGGTTAGCTGCCAGAGAATACCATCAGGGACCATTGAAAAATAACCCACTTTCAGCCAGGCATGGTGACATGCCTTTAATCCCAGCACTCAGGAGGCAGAGGCAAGGGGATCTCTGAGTTTGAGGTCAACCTGGTCTACAGAGTTAGGACAGCCAGGGCTACACAGAGAAACCCTGTCTCAGAAAAAAAAAAAAAAAAACAAAAAACAAAAAACAAAAAAAAAAAAAGAAAATAATCCATTTTTTATACTCAATGTGGCCAGAGGAAATAATGTCCTTTAAGCGTTTTCCAAAGCAATAAAACTTGGTGATTCCCCTGTCTGGAGCAGCCTCACTATTTGAAAGCAAAAGGAGAACCAGGGAGGGGTAGGATACAGAGTATCCTGTATTTTGTTTCCAAAATAAAGAGGAGGAAACTTGAAGGAGCTTTGACATTGTGTGTGTTTTCCCACAGATGGGAAGGGGAGGTTTTTGTTACTTGAGTCCCCTCAGCATGCTTTTAGAAACTTTTTCCTGGACCCATTCTTCTCTGAAGCAGATTGCTCAAACTCCGTTTTAATTTGTACTTTTAGTTTTAATTAATTTAGAAATAAGGACATCATGAGACCTGGGGTCTGACTTCAGCTTGCCGCTGTGTGACCCTGTGTTGGCTCTCTGGACCTTCATCCCCATTTGTAAAGTAAGAATAGGACCAGGTTACCTTGAAGGTCTCTGTGTACCCTGTGATTAGGGTATTCTCTGTGTCTAAAGCAATGGTCCCAAATGGCCAAATATCTTAGGTAAATTTTCATTACTAAAAGAAGCAACTTTTTATTCCTCTGCTTTATTAATTTTTAATGGCACAACTACAAAGAATTACATTAATCACATTTAATAATTGACTTAATAAGTAATACAATGCAAGAAAGAAACTCCTAGGTGAAGGGCCCTGAAGGATCTCTGCAGTGAGAACTGTACAGAAGGAAAATGAAAAGAGCTCAGGGTGGTGATGGGTTCAGCCTTGGGCAGCAACCCAAGTGTCTAAGGTATCTGATTATTTATCTCTACCCTTTCCCCCATGGGTTTTGAATGCTGAGTCTCGTTCTTGAATTCCCAGAATAGGCCCTGGCTTCTCCCTGCCTGTGGTATTGTGCAGCTGTCACTGCCACACACCCAGTTGGTGTAATTGGGCTTTACATACAAGGAAAGTCATTGCAAAATCCCTTTCTTATGCCAGAGGAGCAGCTCATTCCTGGAACCCTTCAAAGATGGCTTCCCATGAAAAGCCAAAGGAAGAGAAAGGCAAAGCCCTTATTCCAGTAGCAAATAAATTTTCAAGTGACATGCTGACTACCACTCACCCTTTAGCTTCTAAGGGATGCACCGCCACATGTCCATGGCATCTGGCAAGTGTCACCTGGCCTTCAGCAGTGCCTGGGTACCTGTCCTTCCTGGAAAGCCAGCATACTGCTGCTTGGTTCATCTTCTCTTCTAACGATGAAGGTGATTCAGAGGAGTCCATGATGCTGTGTCTCTGACCCACATCCCCACCCCCAGGCCTCATCACCTTTCCCCTGACAGCACAATAAGAAGGGGCCAGAATCTCACTCTCAGTGGCTGTTTCCACTTGGGCTCCTGTCACTCTCCCACTTGAGATTCCCAGGAACTTTCTCCTGCTTCAGATGAGAACACACAGGATCTGCTGCCACGTCGTGTCACAGGAGCAGCCACAGCAGCTGTCATGGGCTCAGGGTTGCAGTGCTCACTCTTGCACATGATGGTGGGAGTACCATCATGAACTGCCTTTGCCCCACTAATAGGCCTGTGACTCTCGAGGAGGAGTGTTGATCAAGCCTGAGCCATCTGTCTACATGGCCACTCACCCCCTCTCCTGCCATGCGGGATCCGTGTGCTCCAGCAGCTTCTCAGTTATGCCCCATCCTCCTATTCCTGAGCACATGCACCTGCTGCCTTCTGGAAAGTCCTGTCATCAGGACTTCTTTTTCACTACACACACAATGAGTATTCTGCATTGTGTTTTGTTAGCAACGTCCTCACCAACCCCCTTACAAGCATTAAAATTGGCCATTTTCACTTTCTCACATACAGGTGTGTTTGCAGTTTCCTCAAACGATTGGGGTGAGCACCCACCCCAGCTAAGAAGAAGATTGTGGGTATCAGGTGTCTTCATTCACAGCACAAGCCTCTTCTTGTCATAGAGCTTTGGGCAGCCTGAGTTCTTAGAGGTGTATATCTGAAAGTTCAGAGCTTGAGGGAGGACTTCTAGATACTCAAACACTGGGTGTGGCAGAGGGAATTTGGAGCATCTGGAGCTGTTTGGACATTTTCAGAACTGCTGAGCTGGATCTGTGTAGCAGAGATGCCAAGAGCACACAGGAAGACAGGACTGTCAGCTGTGACACAGAATGCACACACCTGTGATCTGGGGGGAGGTTAGCACTGTTGGTTTCCATATTCTCTCTCTTGCTCTCTTTCTCTCTCTGCTTTTTAAAAATATTTTTATTTTGTATTAATAACTGTTTTACCTGCATGTGTATCTGCACCATGTACACATCAAGGAGACCAAAAGAGGGCATCAGAGCCCGTGGAACTGGAGTTAGAGACAGTTGTGAGCTGCCGTGTGGGTGCTGGGGATCAAACCAGGTCCTCTGGAAGAGCAGCCTGTGCTCTTAACCTCTAGTCTCTCCAGCTACTGTCATCGTTTTTGAGACAGGGTCTCACTATGTAGTACATGCTGGCCTCCTACCTCAGCCTCCTGAGTACTGAAATTACAGGCATTTATCACACCCGGCTAAGTCCTTAGGATCTTCAGTTATTTGGTTGGCTGGTTGGTTGTGTGTGTGTGTGTGTGTGTGTGTATCCCCACCCCTTTTGAGGCACATTCTCAGCCTTTCTGACTCCCTTTATGATTCCTCCATGGCTTATCATAGGATGTGGGTTGCTATTGTCCTGAAAGAGGCGCTTGAGCTAGAAGACTGTGGAAAACATTGTAGAGGGAATGCATACTTGGTCTTTGTCAAACTGCGTACTTTTAAAGATAGGCTGGAAATGTACCATTTAGCAGACCATCATGAAATCAGTGAAGTTTCTTGAAAATTCTGCAGATTGTGAAAGTCTTTAATAGCTTCAGGGATCCATCTCAAAAAGGCTTTGGGCGCAGCACCTCATTAGCAGAAAGAGTACTGCTGGAGCCTGAAGTTCCTAGGGATCATGCCCCCTGTTGAGCACACAGCAAGAGAGGCGAGCTAAGTGCAGTTGAGTGTTGTGGCCGCCAGCATCTCAGCTCTCTGCCGCTGCCTCTATCATCAGCATCCTGAAATGATCTGAGTGCTTCAGCCTGCTTGCCCTTCAAGGAGGGTGGTGCTTGCACTTCCTGTGCTGTATAGGGCTGTAAGGATGATCCAAGGAGCCAATGCTTAGAAGAGCACCTGGCTACAGCCGGTGCTACCAAAGCCTCGCTCCAGAAGTAAGAAGCCCACATGATGGCTCAGGTTTGCAAGGGCCTTATATGGAATTACTTTCTAAAAAGACAGTAGTGACTTCTTAGTGTAAATTTGAATCAGGGATAAAATGACAAGTATTATGCAATCTGTGTATGTGAAGGGTGAATTTCCTAATCAGAGTGGAAAGATATTCTTTAGTGCCCTGTGGGTTTATAGCTTTGTTGATCACATTTGTCTTTAGTCTACCCAAAACATATTTTTATGAAACACTGAGGTAAAATTCAATTTAAAATATTTTCCTTATGAGTAAGTAGTCATAGTGCTGTTTGATGTAAAGTTTCTAGCTTGCTGTTTCTCCCCCATCCCCTCATTTTATAGTTCTGGCAGGCCTGGAACTCATTATGTAGGCCAGGCTAGCCTCTAACTCAGAGATTCGCCTGCCTGAGTCATGAGTGTTGGGGCTAAGGTCGTGTGCCACCCTGCCTGACTCTGCTCTTTCATAAACCCGGTTCTGTATAACCGTGGGCTTCTTGTTTCTATCTATTCAGTGGCCAGTTTGCTAGATCTTGTAGCACTGTTATTTATTTCTAATTTCTACAACTTCAGAAAAAGATCTTAGAAAAATCAAGGTGCCTCTAACTTTGATAATTTTATAAATAAATAAATAATAAAAAAAAAATCAAGCAAAAATCAAGCTGGCCAAATTGCTCAGTTGGTAAAATCTCTTGACCTGAGTTTGTGCACGTATATGTGCATGTTCATGTATGTGAGTGTGTGTGTTCTTGTTTTCTTGTGTAAAGGCATGTGTTGTGTGAGGAGGCCAGAGGTTAATGTCAGTTGTCTTCTCCAGTGGCTCTCCACCTTATTTTGGAGACAAGGTCTCTCACTAACCAAGAGACTGCTGATTTGGACCAGATTAGATGATTAGATTAGCTGACCAGTGATCTACCAGGGTCCTTCTGGATCTGCCTCATAGGAACACACTGCCATGCCTGGCTTTTTTTTTTTTTTTTTTTTTTTTTTTAATATGGGTGTTAGAGATCCAAACTCAGTCCTGTCCTGTCCCTGTGTTTGTACAACAAGCACTTTAGCAAATGAGCCAGCAACAGCCCCTAATAATGTTAAGAGTTGTCTTCTCTCCTCTCCAGCCACCCCATTTTGCTTTTATTGTGTATTACCTATTGTGTTTATGTGTCATGTTTGTGCGTCACCACCTCTGTGAGCCTCTTGGTCCTGCTCCCTGCCCTTCTCTCTGTTTGTTAGCCATGAGAGTTCCATCATTTTCTATTCCGGAGCTGGCTTTAGGGCACTGCAGGGAAAACCAGTGTGACATGCTGTAGGTGCAGGGCACACCAGGCCAGTCTAGGGTCACCTGACATGAGCAGTTGGAGGGTTTCCTGGTTGTCCAAGCCTCTCTTTGCCTGCTTTGCCTCTCTTGGCTCTATTTCATTTTATCTCAGCAACCACCTCACTCCACCTTGACAAAAAAAGCATGTTCTGGATGGACAACCTCCTGTGTCCCCCTTTCACTTGAAGCCTCATCATGGGATGGCCTGACAGCTGGGGCACATTTATTCCAGGAGCCGGGTGCTCTGTGTCTTCTGGGGCCTGGTGTGCTCCCTCAGTCTTCTTTCTGTCTGCTCGGCCCTCCTTGTTGAAGATTGCTCTAGTCTCCTCCACAAGGAAATGAGGGCATGATAAAGTAGCCTCTTTGCACCCTCCAGTCTGGCCTCCACAGACCTTCCTGTAACTCCTCACCTGCACCTTTTTTTTTTCAATCCTCCGGCCCTAAGGCCTGCTGTCCTCCAATGTGTTGTACAGTATCCCCGAGGAGCCAGAGGCTTTATTAGCTCCAGCAGCTACTTGGCCTGTCTCCAACCTAGTGCTCCTTCCTGAGATCCTTTCTGAGTGACGACATACTTGCACACCCTCTCCCCAGAGTCACCCCTTCTCTCAGTTCTTCTCTTTCCTTCCCCTTCAAGAGTAATGTTGCCCACTCTCCTCCTGTGTTGGCTTGCCCTTCCTAGCTCTAACGTGAACGTTTTTGTGGGTTTTGAAGCTCCGCGAACATTTCATTCTCTAACCTCCACTGTGGTCTACCTCACTTGCCTCTAATGGCCCTCCTCTATCTCTACCTCACTTGCCTCTAATGGCCCTCCTCTAGCTCTGCAGTGATGATGTTGCTTGTAGAGACCTTGCTACCTGAGAATGCAGTTTGTGAACTGTGTGCCACAGCAGCCTGGGCAGCACAGAAGCCAAGAAGCATGAGTGTGCCCTTCCCTGGTGGCGCTGGGCTGGGGTAGGAAAGTGAAGGCAGTTTATTAACACATAGTTATGGTGGCAGCAGATCCCAGGATACAGAAGAAAAGAAAGAATTACTTGGAAAAGCAGCTGTCTCAGAGATGACATGGCTTCAGCCTCACCTCCCACAGATCTGTCTGTCCAAATTGGATTCACTGGGCTTGCCGTGGCCTTGTTGAGGCGCAGTCTCCACCCTCTTTCTAAAGTGTCATTCCTGCCTCCCAACTTTCTCATCATCATGGCTGTTCTTGCAAATGCCACTCCTGAAGCTTATGGTCACTTCCCACAGAGCTCCTGTTTCCTGCCCATGAACACTTGTCATTTTGGGCCTTTTGTCTGGAGTGCTCGTGTGCCAGCCTCCATCTCTTCCCAGAGCAAAACTTCTCTGTGTCTGAGTCAGCTGTAAACTGTTCTAGCCCTTGGCACTGCCCTCTGCATGGCGAGGGAATGCCTCAGAAGACAGAGCATCCTAGGCATTCAAGGTCAATAGAGCTGGCAGACTGAAATATTGTGAATGCAGACTCAACACAGCTCTGCTTGTAACAGTTCTCAGTGTATACACATTGTTTTGTTTTATTTTTTGTTCTGTTTTGTTTCCAACCAGTGCTTAGAAAGAGCCATGAAGTTTGCTTTTGAGGAGTTCCACCTCTGGTACCAATTTGCTCTGTCGCTGATGGCTGCTGGAAAGGTGAGTCTCTTCAGGAGTGCCACTCTGTCCAGGTTTATGTCATTGAATTTCATGAAGGATAAACCTGCCACCTCATGGAAGGCTAAGACACCATTACAGACAGTCCTGTGGCCTTTTCAAAATGGACTGCCAAAGTTAATTATTTAGGGTCTAAGATGGGCGTAGGACTAAGATGAGGATTCTTAATTTGCCTTTTTTTAAAACCTGTTATTACTCACTCATGTGAAATATACATGGTTAAGTCTTAAGTCTGCAGCAGATGCTGCAGGATGTCTTACTGCTGATGCTTTGTGGAAGCCCGGGGTGCTAGCATAGCTGAGTGACAGAAGACATATCACTTAGTGTCTCCATTTCTTTTTTAGTAAAATGGAGTGATAAGTGCCTACTTCTAGAGTTATCAGAGAAAAGCAGAACCACTCACTAATATTTAGGGTGGCAGCCCTGCAATATGTACACTTGACAAAGGTGCAGCCATTAGTAAGTCTGGTATTTGGTGGACTGTGAAGTCTCACGTAGAAGACTGTGCCAACTGAGCTCAGGAACACAGTTTAGTTTGCTTTTAATTATGTGTTTGTGTTTTCATAGCAGTGTAAACTTCTGCAGTCTATTTTTTTCTTATTGTTGCAGTGGCTACACAGTAGAGAGTGAGGTAGGCAGGTGCCAGAGGCACATTTCAACCTCCTCTTGATAACAGTTTACTCCTTGTCCCTCTGAGCCCAAGCTCTGGTTCTCACAGACCTGGGTCCCTGCTTGGTTGGGAAACCCCTCTAAGAAGGCTAGAATGTTTCGTTCTGTCAGACTTTGTAAGTTTTACAGAATTGCTTTCTCCTTGTGCAGTCTGCCCGTGCTGTGAAGGTGCTGAAGGAATGTATCCGGCTAAAGCCGGATGATGCCACCATCCCGCTTCTGGCAGCCAAGCTGTGTGTGGGTTCCCTTCACTGGGTAAGTGGGGAGCTTGTCCCCTCCTCTACAGGGCCTCCAGTCGAGGACCAGTTTCCTCCATGCTTCCATACCAAGCCTCACTCACCTCAATCAGTGGATTTCCAGCATGCTCCAGGTTTTCTTTCTAACAGAAATGTGCTTGAAAAGTAAAAATGATAGGATATGTTGGATTCACACTCAGAGAGATATAGCTCACTGTGTGTGTGACATGTAGGACTAAGAAGGTCCCACAGCTTTCTAGTCACCTTTGACTTAGAAATTTACTCTCTGCCTCAACACATATATAACACAACTTCCTTCAGGCATCCTCTTTCACAAATACTTTCTTCAGATTGTCTTGTTCAAACTTGAATGTGGCAGTAGCCTGATTTATCAAGGCTCTAGTACAGCAAATACAGCATTAGAAAACAGAAACTGATTTACTCGCTGGGCTGGTGGCATAGGTAATTGTCTCCTACAGTGGAGTTTTAATTTCTTTGATTGAATTTCATATCCAATTAGTTTGGAATATGAAGAATAATTTGCCCCAAAGCCCAAGACTCCCTGATAACGGATGTTTTCTTCCCTTACAGTCCTTGCTGCCTTTTTTTTTTTTTTTTTCCATGTATTCTCACCCAGCAGGAGAAAACTGAGCCTTGTAAAGAAAGTGATTCATTGTTGTTTGATTTCCCTTGAAGGAACATAGCAGAGAAAAGGAGCAAGCAGACGTAGACTCACAGCCATGAGCCTGTGGAGTCGGCAGTTTGGGGCTGTGAGCAGAGGGGACAGTGCTGAGAGGCTGGAAGGGAACAACAAGGGCTTAGATTGCAAGTGACTGCTGCCCTCCTACCAATGGCACCTCTGCTTATTACTGTGACAAACAGGCCCTAAACACCCAAACAAACCTTTCCTGCATGTCTCTTCTTACCATTTTGTTGTTACAATTTTCAAAGACCTCAATAATCAAGAGTATAATAAACTCTTATGTACGACATCCAGCGTCAACACCATCATTTGCTGCACTTTTAAAGAAACAAATCTCACTTTTTCTCTAATGAACTGTCCAAGAGATCTTGTTGAGAGTGCAGTTTACATATTTCTCACAGAGATCTGCTGGAGCAAAGCCCATGTGCTGTGTTCTGTAAAACAGGTCGAGTTTTGAAAATTTTTAACAGCTTGTGGCAAAGAGAATCCAAGTTTAAATGTATTCTTTTTGTCATGAATAAAGGGAAACACCCAAACACAAGACATTTCAAGAACTTATTCTTTTTAAGCATATTTCATTTGACCTCTGACTCCTGAGTCCATCCTCATTATAGAACCAAGCAGTGAAAAAATGAAGATGGAAAAAATAGAAACCCACCAAATATGAAAGCAACTTTGGAAAAGAAGGCAAAGAAATGAAAGGGGAAAGTTTAAAGAAAAGATAAATAGGAGTCCAGTAGACCATTGAAAAGGCTCAGTAAAGAAAAGAGAATTGCCAGGGTAGAGTTGGAAGGTTTGGGGGTTATTTCCAAAGCAACCCATCAGAAACCCACTTTTAGTAGCAGGTGCTTATGGAAGCTGATTTACAAGTTTGACAGGTTGTTGTTTTTTTAACTTTCAGTTGGAAGAAGCTGAGAAGTTTGCCAAAACTGTTGTTGATGTGGGAGAGAAAACGTCAGAATTCAAGGCCAAAGGCTACCTAGCTCTGGGACTCACATATAGCCTGCAAGCCACGGATGGTGAGAGACGCCCCACCCTGCCGAGCCCGAGATCACCCTGCAGCATCTTATAGTCTCCTCTGTCTTTGGAGGGCACAGAGCTGGGCCACCCTGGTATCCTGGCCTGGGACCCCCCCCAGGGCACCCATCTTCTCTGTCTAGATTAGGACGGGGAATGTCAGAGCCCCGGCCTGTAGAAAGAGGTGCACGGGGCTAGTGGTGCCCAGGTTCCCAGCCAGGGCTGGGAACCTACATCCAGAGTGAGAAGAGCAAGACCTCTGGAGAGGCAGCGCTCACAGCCGTGCTCCCGCCCGGGCCCATCCCTGAGGGGAGGGATGGGTGCTGGGCCTAGGAGACGGTATATATGTAGACGGTAGTATAGAAAAGGTAGAGCCAAAACCTTGCAGGGAGCACCCACCTGGCCAGGGGCTGTGCACTTATTCTAGCTCTCATAACTGTTCTCATATTCCAGCCCACAAATCGTACACATGCAGTGTAGGTAGCCAGTGCCCATGGTTCTCAAGGGTGGTGATTTATATGTTTTGGATATACTAAAGAGTTTCAGTTGATGGGTTTCTTTACTTTAAAGTAACTCTTCATTATGTTTTCTATATTTAATAAAACTTTTGCAGAAAGTATAAGTTGCTGTTATTTTCTGATTTGTTTTTTTAACATGCTGTTAAATATAACATGAATAGCAAAAAAAAACAAAACAAAAACCCTCAAAGACAGGTATATAGCTTAATGACTAGACAAGGCAAGCTGCCCTGAAGCACCACTCATAGCATCAGGTAGAATGTTGCCAGCCTCTTGGGGAAGTCCTACTGCCCTGTCAATCACAGTAGAGCAGAGTACCACTGATTCCTATAAATTAACCCAAATCTTTTTTTTTCTCTACCCTAAAATGCTGCATTTTTGGCATGTCAATTGCTTCTCAATACTGGATTTCTGGCTATTTTTTTCATGTACATATGTTATATTGGCCATACTCAGCACGTCTTCAAATCTCGATGTTCAGGAAAAGTCTGAGTGTCATAGACTTACCCGCCTACATTCTCGATCCAGCCTCTACCCCTAAACAGCCTTTAGAACAAGTGCACTCTCCTCGGCCTCTTAGAGCACTGGAACTTCAGTTGGGTCAAGCAGAGGTTCTCTGTAGATCAGTGGAGGTTCTGAGTAGCCCTGGGTCCAGCTACGTCCAGCCTTGTGGGCAGCTTCCAACTGCTAATTTCCTGGCTGCCAGGAGCTGCCCTTGTGCAGCAATTAGATAAGGGCCTCCCGCAGTGCAACTACAGACAGACCCCTCAGGACTATTCCTGACTCCAGTTTAAAAAAAAAAAAAAAGTGCCCTTTTTGTTTCTGGGTGGGCAGTAAGGGAGCCCTTTCTCTTCTTCTATACAGGAAAGTATTTTCCCACAGGCAGGAGGCCTCACTCCTGTTATCTGATATTCTTACACCCATGTTGGGTTTTGCCATTCTTTATGTTGACATCAAGGTGCTAGAATCCTGGCCATTGGCCAGCATGAATTAAACTAGCATCAAGCCAGAGTTCTTGTCCCAAGGTCATAGCCGCTCAGTGCCAAAGGATCTCTGACATATAACAGAAATGTGCTGGGAAAGTAACAATGATACAATAGATTAGATTCACGCTCAGAGCAATACAGCTGGTTGTGTGCATGACATGTAGGACTGAGAAGGTCCCCAAAGCTCAGACTGTCTTATTGACATTGTTCCACAGTGATGTCCACTGATCATCGCAAGAGCCTTGGGGGTGGGACTGGGCTTCCTACCCTAACAGTGCCTCGTGCAGTAGGCACTCAGAACCTGGTATATAACGTGGCTTTTGTAGTGGGTTTAGTATTGCCACTCCCCACCCCAACTTCTCCTGCCACCTACTAACAGAACCCTTTTCTCAGCTTCTTTGCGAGGGATGCAGGAGGTCCTGCAGAGGAAGGCGCTTCTTGCATTTCAGAGGTGAGTGGGAGTTCATCTTTTCACTTGCTGCGCGTAGTGACAACTGAGTATGATGAGTATGAGAAAGGCAGGGTATTTTTAAAGGTTATGTAAACAGTGTTTTGCCCCCAGGAGTATGTTGTCTTGAGCAGCAAACATAAAACCTCAAAGCTGGAAGCAGAGGACCTCTCATTCGGCTACACTTTCAATCTTTTTATCCATTTGGGTACTTTTTAGTCATTCCTGATAAAGTAATTTCAGCTCAAGAAAGATAGACACTTTGACTAGAGAGATGGTTCTTTTATTAAAGGCATTTGTCGTCCTCTTGAAAAGAGGTCCTTCTTTTCTGGCTTTTACATTAAGAGCTGAAGAAGCTAAGGATTTGAAAGTGTCTGAAACACTGTGTTAGCAGCCATCCCAAACTCCCTGACCTGCCTTGCTCCACAGTACCTTGCCACTGTCTCTCTCCTTGTGCCTTTCTTGAACACAGAGCAATGCATTATCATTGTAAACGCTGTATCTCCAAGCTCCTGTACACACCTGGACAGACAGGACAAGCAATAAAGGCATCGCAGTGTGGGGATGAGGTGCAGGAGTGAAAGGAGTTATTGGGGATGTAGACTGGACCAGTGTAGAGCTGGGATCTCATGACGGAAGGTAGTTTTACTTGTACTTGATTTTACTCACTGTGGGTATAATAAATTATCAAAATTAAACTGGTCCCTGAAAATACAGCCCTGTAAGGTGAAATCCAGAATTGAAACTGATCCTGTTATTTTAAATACGCCTGAGTTACGTTGATCTCTTAAAACTATGTTAATACTCAGTCACTCCTTTGAAAATCTCCCTGTACCAGCCAGCTTTGTTAGCTCCTTTCCTCAGCGTTGCTTGCTGCAGATCTGTTACGTTGCTCATGTGCCATTTTTCATGAAGTCATTATCACTTGGATTTGCTACTTGAAAGTACCCTGCCTCATTTCTGTTTCCAGGCAGGCTGGTTCATAACTCTTTCACTTTGCCACTCTGATTCTTGATTGACATCTGTTGACATCTGCAAACACCCCTGTCTCTGGGTTCACTCTTATTATTAGTGTTTCTCAGCCCAGAGCACGAAAGTGTTTCCATTTCAAATGGTTCCAGGCTTTACTTTCTCCAGTTCTGGTTTGTCAAACCCGCACACGGATGCCTCAGAAAGTAGCCATCACATCTGTTTCGCTTTCCTTTAAGTCAGCACATCTCACTGGTTCTCTGAAAACATCCACAATGGTGGTCTGCCTGGGGCTGCCTGTGTAACTGAGGGTTATGTAACAGCTGTTCTGTCGGCCTGAATTCATTTCTGTGCCTTTTCTACTTAGATTTGAATTCAAAGAGATTTAACATGTTTGTTCATAAGAGGACTAAGAAGCAACAAACCCTTCTAACTGACTACATTGCAGAAGGCTAACCTAAATTAGTTTTGTGTGAAATACAGACTGTTTTTCAAATGGACAATGATTTTGTTTCAAGTGAACATTGACTATTTTAGTGAATTGGAGACCTAATAAAAAGCTTTAAAGAAAAGATTTTAAGTAAATAAGAAAGGTTGTATTACTTCTTAACTGAAAATAGATCATTTAGAACCGCTTGGGTGAGAAATGTTTTTCTACTATGTATTTTATATAGTTCCCCCCAAAGTTCTGTTTATACTTTCAGTTTGCTTCTGGTTTTGTTGTTCATTTGTTTTGTTAAAAAAAAAAAAAAAAAGTGGTACATTTAAAAGAGGGACAGGTTTGCAGATACAGCCTATGGGAATGAAGTCTTAAGCATAACTAGAGGCAGAATTTGGAAAGATTTGTTCTCTGGAAAACTCAAAGGGGCAATGTCTGAATGTTTCAAAGTGGTATAACTTTATCTGGATGTTATCAGCTGTTCTTCCTCATAACCCAGTCACCTCAACCAGTTCATGTTGAACAAAAGTATGGTCAAGAAAAACACCATTGTGCGCAGTGTTATAAGCTGTTGCTTCAGTGAACTTTCACATCCTATTGAGAAAAGCAGTCCCAAAGATCCTGACAGCATGTGTCATGAGTGCCCTAGTAAACACTGCTCTCAGGGGAGGCAGTGGCATTACATCACCTGTGTTTACCACTCAGAGTGGCATGGGCTGTGCAGCCTCGCTTTATTATCTCTTCTCCCCTTAGCTTAGGCTTACATGTGGTTGTTTTGCATGAAGAAGATGGTAGATTGGGGCTGAGCTATCCCTGGAATGCAGGGCTTTCAGTGCTAAAGCCACCTGGACATCTTAATGTGAATAACTAGTGAAAGAGCCCTGATTTAACCAATGTGCATTCATGAATTCTGTGCCCATTGTAATCAGAAGTGAAAGGGACTTAGAAAAATTAGCCAAACAAGGCAGCAGGGTGTTGGTATAAAGACCAAACCTTGGCATCTGATAGTCCCCCGTTCCATTTCTGCTTTTGCCTCCTTTTCTGGGTATTCTTAGGTAAGATGCTTATGGTAGATACTTCATAAATTGTAACCATCATTGCCTTTAGACCTGTGCTTTAAAAGGCAGAATCAAAACTGATCAACGTTGCCTATATTCTTGGCTCAGCTCCAGACAGTGTTGGAGCTGGAATTTAGGGATGTGCTGGATGTGCGGGGTCTAGCCAGGTAGTCTGAGTCATCCATATTGCAACAGCAACCCAGTATGTCTCTGTCTGGCCACTGTATCCATTACACCATGATGATCATTTTGGGTCTTCCCTTCTTGTGGGGCGGGAAGAACTCCTTAAGGAAAGGCACTTGTATTATTCATCTCCAGACTCCCTAGAGCCCCAGACTTATTCTTCAGAGTAAGTACTGTGAGTACTACAGAATATAGATGGATAGATAAATGGATGAAGGGGTAGGAGTGGGTAGGTGGATTAGTAGATGGGAGAAAGGTTAAGTCAATAAGCAGGTGAGCTGAAGGATGGGTAGGTGGATGGATTAGTGGATAGATGGGTGGGTAGGTGGGTGGGTGGGTGGATGGATGGAAGAGTATGTGGATAAAAGGGAGAGTAGGTAAATAAAGAGGTAGCTGGGTTGGTGGATGGGTGGGTAGAAAGATGGGTAGGTAGGCAGGTGGGAGGATGGCTGGACATATGGGTAACCTCTTTTTTCATGGAGGAAGAATTGAATTAGTTAAGATATAGGTGCTTTGCCAATAAAGAAGCGCAATGAGCATCCTGTGGTGGAATTTTTAGTCGTCTAAATTTTCTTTTGCAACCTGGCCAGATGCTCCTGCAGAAGGATGGCTTGTGGAGCTGCCTCAGATTCGTGCAGAATTTTCAGGCTGGCAGCTGCATGAACACTGGTTTTTGTTGACTGTGTTAGCAGTAAGATATGAAACGGTCCTTGTCCTAGGAGCTTAGCTGCGTGAGCTGTCCTGCACAACTGTAACAAGCATGTGGCATCTACAGGGGCAAACCCCACTTGATTTTTCTTGTTTCATTTGCTATTTCCCACCTAACCCCCCTTTTTTCTTTTCTTTTTTTCTCCATAAAGTAGTCCTTCTGTTCAATTCATTTTGCAAAATTTCCCAAACAAGGCAGTTAAACTATGCATGCTTTAGGGTTCACTTCATTAGAAATTGGCAGTTGGATTCTCATTGTTAGCCTCACTGGAAATTCTTTAGAAGTCACTGTAAGGCACCCTAGAAATTGCTAGCACTTCTCATTTGTTTCTTTTACAGGCCTTTGGTTAGTGGTTCACAATCCTTTGTTGAGACCAGAGTGGGGCCTTTGCCATAACTAAAAAATCATCCACACTGAATTCTCCAGGTCATCTGCCAGCTTCTCACTTAGTTGGCACTGGATAGAAGCAACCATGATTTAACTTAATTTGTGGAAAAATACAAACTGGGCTGAGGAAAAAGTATAGTTCTGACAAACTATTTTTGATGGCAGTTGAAACCTTGCTTTATTATTTTTGAAAGAAGATGAGACAAAATAAATTACTCTATATAATAAAATGGTTTTTTATAACCAATTTTGGACTCATTTTCAATGGATAATTAGGGAAGACAGAAACCATAAATTTTTACCTCACTTACAAACACCGAAAAAAAATCCTTTCATGTGCAAATGCATGGAGAGCCAGTGCTTACAAATCATGCAAGCACCGTGCAGTGAAGACACAGTTCTCGGCCTCCACCTCTAAACACAGGGCAGAAAAGCCTAGAGGTTGTGGCTTGTAGCTAGGCTGCTAGTGAAGATTCCTCAGGAGTGAGTTTGTTTTGCTCTTAATATTAACAAAAGAAGCCATGGGATTCTGGGTAAAATGCTCACTGCACAAGCTTGAGAATCTGAGTTTGACTCCCAGCACCTGCCTAAAAGCTGGGTGTGGCAACTGATGCCCTTATTTCCAGTGCAGACAAGGCAGAGAAAGGCGGGACCCTGTGGCTCACTGGCCAGCTAATCTAGTCAGAACTTTGAGCCACAGGTTCAGGGAGACACCAGGCCACAACTAAAAAAGAAAGGGAAGAAGTGGGGGGAGGAAGGAGAGAAAGAAAGAAACAGCTACTCTGTCCTCCAGATATACATGCACAGGCAAGCTTACCTGCACAGATGTACACACACAACACACACACACACAAATAATAATAACAATTTTTAAGTAAATCAGAAGATTAAGAAAAGGGCAAACCCCAGTCCTGCACACATGGCATTTGCCCAAACAATGCCCAAGTTTATGGATGACATGTTTTCTAGGTTGCACGTATTAGAAGACCTTTTTCTTTTCCCATGGAAGACTGACAGTTAACTAAAAGGCCTTATATCTATGGAAAACTTTGGCAAGTTGGTCACAGATGACTCCATGATGATTTAGCTTTCTGTTTCATCTTGAATCTGCTTTCTGCTGGTAGAAGTTCCTTCTTTGATCACAGAATGTTGTCAGAGATGGTTGTTTGCTCTCCAGGACCCATGGTTTGTAATTAGTCTGTTCCATGGTCCCTTTAACCTATGTAAATTTGTTTTTCTCTTCCTACCAGAGTGTTAAATGCAAAAGTAGGTCCTGTACACTGTCACATTTTGAATTGCTTCTGATGAAAAACAATTTTAACTTTCACATAAAAGCTGAAAAAGATCACTTTTGCAATCTGTTAGGCAGCCAATGCAGCCTCTTTGCATCCGGCAGCAAGGCCAGTTAAAGGAGCCAAGCCTCGTGTCCTACCATACTGGCACACAACATAGTTATAGGAACACAATTAGTAAACTGCATAGAATTTAGTAGAATCCTCATAGAATGAATAGGTGTCTTTCTTTTCTCCTTCTGGTTCACAAAAACCCAAACCTCATTTTATAAGCAAAGTTGGTCTTTGATTTTCATATGGTTTTTCTGAAATCCAGAAATTTGGATGAAGTAGCATTAAAACCACACCAAACTTAACCAAAGTAGCCATTGTCTGGCCAAGGGTTTATACTGAAAAAGAGTGAATATTTCTTCAGGGCTTAAAGCCTGCACATTTGGTTTTATGTGACCCAGCATGACACGTGGGTTTCTGTTCAGCTAAGGGAAGAATCTGCTGAAGAAGCCAGGCTCTGTGGCCTGTGGTTTCCTCGTCTCTAGGCTCCTTCACGGTCTGGGAACCTCGGTGGCCATTTTGTATCTGTGTATCATGGTTAGAATGTGTAACATTCATTGGTATTGAAGAATGCTAATGAAATGGTATGTAGTTCAGCTGAATTATGTTCAGCTTGTTCAACTATGTTCACATTTGAAGTCAAATGTGGCTTTGACTTTAAAATGCAACTTGTGATAGGGCAAGTAAAAGCGGCCTAATGTTCTAATAGTGGTAAATACTTTTTCAGGGCCCATAGCCTGTCACCTACAGATCACCAAGCAGCATTCTACCTGGCTCTGCAGCTCGCCATCTCCAGACAGGTCAGTGTTTATAATGTCCCCTAAGCCTGGTACACACTGTCCCCATCCAGGTCTTTCAGTTGGAGGTATCGTAAGACTGTCTTCCCTTAACTGAGGCTGGCTTGGAAGCTGGGCCCTGCTCTCAGGGGAAGCCAGCTCCTCTCAGAAAAGACCTTGGGGCTCAATTCAGTATGAGCTTGTGCTGTGAAGATAGAAGACCTAGGCTTCTATTATTTATTCTTGAGAATAAATCCACAAATCTAGAGGATCCAGTTTGGGGTCAGATGAGTGCAGGACAAGGCATGTACCCTGACTCTATGGGTCACCAAAGATCCTTTGGCCTTTGCTAACAGGGACAGGGGGGTGGGACCCAGTGCTGAGCTTCATGGTGGGGATTTAGCCACTGGTTGGAGCCTGATTGTCACAAAGCCATCTATGCTTAACTGGAAAATGCTAGAAGGCATCAACAAGAGACGATAGACCCTTTAAAATAGATGTTGATACAGATGATATGAACATTCACAGTGTTGCATGTTCTCACTAGAAAGCCAAGCCTTCTGGCCTTCATCTTCCCAGAGCCATCTTGAGTTGCCTTTCATATTCAAGTATCCCTACTCCCTCCCAGCTGTTCTAGAAATTGCAGCCATATGCTTGCCAGCTCACTAGGTGCAAGACCTGGGTGGTGACCCCAGCACATTCCTGAGTGTAAACTGAAGGGTGAATTAGAGGTTGGCTCCTAAGATGCGTCATTCCCCATAGGCTGGGCCAAGGAGTGCATTACCCTTCTCAGTTGCTTCAAAATAATGTTAAGAAGTGGCTCCCATTGGCATCCTGGGAACAGAGGCAACCAAGATGCCTGCCTAGAAAGGTTTGTCATGCTGATGGAATATGGCTCACAGCTGGATTGGCCAGGAGCTGCTGCTGTACCAGAGGCGGGCTGAACACTAAGCATCTGCTTTCTTTGCACCTCCTCATGAAACCCTTCCTTATATAGTATCAGTCCTTTTCACTTGAGGTTGCAGGAGGAGGGGACCCATGGCTGCCATTGTCATTGTCTTAACACTCAAAACAATGCCTGGTATGTGTTTGATAGCAAGACTTTTTGAATGAAGGAGCTAGCTCTGAACCCCTCAATCCACTCCCCTCTAAAGACATCATTTTGAGCCCAACTCTGTCACTAAATATTTGACCATCCCTGAAAACCAGCACCATGAGGATGGCTGCCTTTGCCTCCCTACTTCAGGCTGAGTGATGGTCACATAGGAGGTTGACGCCCCAGAGAGGGGGTAAGTAGATGGGGTCTTACAGATAACAGTCCATCCACAAGGATTGTAGGAATGCAGTGTTAAAGCACCCAGGCTCTAAGTAAGTGTGTCCTTGTTAACTGGGACAGAGGTAGTGACCCTCCTGGAGAGGGCAGAGAGGGATCAGAACAGCCAGAGTCACCCCATTTTCATACTCAGAGAGTACTCAAGCATCTTACCCCTCTGTACTTCAGCTTTCTCCCTGCCAGTGAAGTCTGTGGCCAACTCTAACAGCCGTGACTCTAGGGTTCCAAAGAAGGCCTCCATAGCCAGCACTTAAGGGGTAGGCCCATGAAAACAAGGAGGCTTTGGAAAAAGAAGTCATAGATTCTCCTAAGGGCAGAGGTTCCTGACTTGGGAAGAGGTAAGAGAGCTAAAGGATAGAGTTGGAGGCCACACAGCAGTCCCCTGGGTAGATATGTCAGAATGCTTCTGTCCCCAGCTCTGTTTTGAAATCCAACTTAAGATTCTCCTTTCTATTGAATCTGTGAGATCTAAAGTATTCAAATGTCTACTGAACATGTAATCCTGGGCTGCATGCTTTTAAAGAACATGTCATGAGGAAGACATGGGAGGATGACTCAGTGGGTAAGGTGCTGCTCCTTGGCACTTAGGGGACAGCCAGGTACAGTGACATATCAGTAAGCACAGCACTGTAGGGCAGACACAGGCAGATCCTGGGAGCTCTGGGCTCAGTGAGAGACCTTGCCTCAAAAAGAAGGGGGAGAGGGTGGAGAAGACAGCCCATGCCAACCCCTGGCCTCTGCATGCACATCCACAGGCAAGCACACATGTATGTACCACATCCACAACATGTTGAGCAGCTGTCGCATTTATGATCAAGGTTGTGTCTGGACTTGCTTGGATTTGGATACATCTGCTTTGCAAGTAATCCTGTAATTTGTTTCTTGCATGCAGTTACTTTGGGTTATAGTTTAGAAAGATGTGGGGTTTTGTTTGTTTGTTTGCATATTTCCTTCATGTCCAGTGGAGATCCAGACAGCTGGTCCTTAGAAAGCTCTGCTAAAGGTCTCATGGCTTATGAAGTATTTTAACTTCAATAATATTCTGAAGAGGGAGAATGGTTCAGCTAAGGCAGTTTAATTCCATGAAGAACCCCTGGTAGCTTGTCTGTGTCTCCATTTACACTGAAACCATCGTAGACAAAATCAAAGCACGTCCGTTCTATGGGGAACAAAAGTGAGAAAGTGTTGATTTAGAGAGATGGAAAAGGCGTGGTGGGCAGTTAAGTGGGGTCTCTCCTGGTCCCTTGGTAGGAGGTGCTCTCTTGGCCAGCATCCTGAGGCTGCCATTCAGACGGCCCTGAAAATGTGGATGCAGCATGCAGTGGTGCAGCTCACAGTGAACCAGATGGAGCCATGGCCTCCTGTGTGGCTGTGTCTAAACATTCTTTTTGGTTTTGTTTTAAACCAGATACCAGAAGCTCTAGGATACGTCCGCCAAGCTCTTCAGCTCCAAGGTGACGATGCCAACTCCCTGCACCTCCTTGCTCTCCTGCTGTCAGCCCAGAAGCACTACCATGACGCTCTCAACATCATCGACATGGCCCTGAGCGAGTACCCAGAAAATTTTATGTAAGTCATCCTACTGTGGAATTCTTGAATGGGCCTCACCCTCCTCCTTTCCAGTCTGTCAGATGTGAGACCTTCATGGACACTCAAGGAGGACAGAGAATCTCTGTTACTCCTGTTTACCCCTCCTCCAATGCTTAAAAGTAGGCTGTTGCCTCGTTACCCTTCCCCAGCTCAGGTCACCCTCATCAGTTCTTCCCCACCGTGTTTCCTGGAACACACAGTGTACCAAGAAGGCAGGTGAATATTTTAATAGCTTTCAAGAAAAATATTAAGTAAATACTAACACCAATACACTTGGCTGTGACAAAACTGTGAAACTCCAGTGGCTGGAATGTGGGAAGAATTGCTTGAAAGCCTGTTTGTCCTGTATCTCTGAGGCAACAACCAACTCTGGGTGATTATTCTGTAACTCGGATCAGGATACTTGAGCTCTCTGAGCCTAAGTTTAGTACCTAGGAAATACAATTCCTTGAATAAGTTAATCAGTACGTATACATACTGTAAGAATTATCATCACAAGCAGCCAGAGGCTGAGCCTGCCTATCCCTCATCACATCTGTCCTCTGAGTCACATTTTTATTGAGCCCACAGATGTGGGATTCATTGACTCCATGCTGTGGTGGTTAGGCCTTGTGGAGGACATTGTCGTCCGGGCTACTGGGTTACCATTTCATCCTCAGTGGAGCTTAGTTACCAGTACACAGAGGCCAGAAATAGTAAACACTCCTGCAGGCTGGAAGGTTCTAAGTGCCTACACGGCTGCAGATCCAGTAACAGGGTGGGGACAGCTTTCGGGTAGAGAGGCAGGGGGAGAAGGGAAGAAATGTGCCTTACTTTCTCTCTGTTTTCAGAAGTGCAGCAGTAGCATTTAAATAGGTCAGCTCTGGCTTGATCTCCCTTGTCTCATCCTCTCGTGGTGCTTTTAATCAGTGCTTTTTCAGAAACTCCATGGAAAACTGGTTCACACATTTCCACTACAAACATTTCTTTGTCTTCAAGGAAAGGGCACTTCTCCACGTCGCCTCATGATCCAGGAAACTTGTGACTGGAGATTTCTTTTGTGGGCTCAGCTGTTTGCAGAGTGAACTAAAGAGCTTTGCTGCAGTTTTTCTTCTGGCATGTCTCAAACCGGCTCTGTGGCACCTGTGTGTTTCCAAATTTTATCCTATAATGTTTAGCCCGTAGAATCTCAAAGTGGTTAAATTACTTTTAAAAGTGTTTGGTTCTTTCTCCAACCTGATGAAGTAGTAAAGTGTGTGATCAGTTGTGCTTGATCTCTCTCATCTGTCTTTTTTTTTTCACTCTTTATTTTATTTTTTAATATAATTTTTTTATTTATTGCAGTTTATTCATTTTGTATCCCAGCTGTAACTCTGTCCTCATTCCCTCCCTATTCCACCCTCCCTCTCTCCCTTCCTTTTCTCCTCCCATGCCCCTACCCCAATCCACTGATAGTGAAGGACCTCCTCCCCTTCTATCTGACCCTAGTCTATCAGGTCTCATCAGGACTGTCTTTCATAGTCTTCCTCTGTGGCCTGATCAGGCTGCTCTCCCCTCAGGGGGAGGTAATCAAAGAGCCAGCCACTGAGTTCATGTCAGAGACAGCCCCTGATCCCCTTATTAGGGAGCCCATTTGGAGACTGAGCTGCCATGGGCTACCTCTGTGCAGGGGGGCCAGGTTATCTCCATGCATGGTCCTTGATTAGAGTATCAGTCTCAGGAAAGATCACTCAGTCCAGATTTTTTGGTTCTGTTATTCTCCTTGTGGAGCTCTAGATCCTTCCAGGTCTTTCTATCTCCCCCTTCTCTCATAAGATTTCCTGCACTGTGCTCAAAGTTTGGCTATAAGTCTCAGCCTTTGCTTTAATATCCTGTTGGGTAGAGTCTTTCAAGAGGCCTTCTGTGGTAGGCTCCTGTCTTGTTCCTTATTTTCACCTTCTTCTGATGTCTATCCCATTTGCCTTTCTGAATGAAGATTGAGCATCTTACCCAGGGTTCTCCTTTTTGCTTAGCTTCTTTAGCTGTACAGATTTTAGTATGATTATCTTATATTATGTCTAATATCCACTTATAAGTGAGTATATACCATGTGTGACTTTCTGCTTCTGGAAGGCAAGGCTGCCCACTCTCTCCATATCTCTTCAACATAGTTTTTGAAATCCTTGCTAGAGCAGTAAGACAACTAAAGGAGATCAAGGAGATTCAGTTTGGAAAGGAAGAAGTCAAACTATCACTATTTGCAGATGATATGATAGTATATATGAGTGACCCCAAAAATTCTACCAGGGAACTCCTACAGCTGATAAACACTTTCAGCATCATGGCTGGATACAAAATTAACTAAAAAAAAAAAAAAAAAAAAAAAAAATCTCTCGTTGGTTTTTATAAAGTACCCTCTCTGATTTCTCCCTCCAACACACATGTGCCCATGCATGTGCGCACCCTCTGCCCTCATTAGACGCTACGCTTCAGCTGTGGCTCCTGTCTCACGAGCATCCTAGCACCCTAGAGGAGCCTCCTAGACTAATAGTCACACTGCACGGAAAGCAGTCAGCAGTGATGGCTAGCGTGGCAATGCCTCCAAGTGACAGCAGCTGATGCCTTCTCCAGGAGTAGGAATGAGAGCAGCAGTGGAGATATTTGAGGAATACAAGCCTGTTATTTTAATGTTAAGCTGTAAGCTGGAAAAAGCAGAGCTTGCGGTATCGCTTAGATCCGAGAACAGCCCAGGACTTGTTTGCTTTTCAAGTATTTGTTTTTCTTCCTCTGTGATGGGAAACTTCTTCCCAAGAATACCTACTAAAAGCTGAGAGCAGATACAGCTGTGGATCCCATGGTTCCCTGCCAACCTGGGTAAAACATATAGCACCAACCAAAACAAGAGTGATGGCCAGTCTTGTCCCAACTGCAAGAAATTATGTTTGTTTTGATGAATTTGTCCCCAGCAGAACTTCAGACCCTAGAGCCTAGGGTTGCCTCTGGCTTCTTTTATTGCTAAGCCACAGCTAGTGATATTATGTTCCAATTTGTTTTCTAGGCATGAAAATCCTCCCATTAGGGTCCCCCTTGTCTGTCTTGTTGAAGAGTTGCCAGAAAAGGTGGCTGAAGGTCCTCATAGAAGCAGCTGATCCTCCCGCTCTACCCCGTCTGTATTAGTCTGTTTTTCATCACTATAGCAAAAGTCTGAAGTTGGGTTAACATTTGTAAAGAAAAGAGTTTTTCCAAATGTTTGTCTAGAGGTTAGGTTCTGCTCAGCTTTGATGGGGTGACCTCGGCTCTATCACATATAGTGCATCGTGGTAGGTGTACATGGAGGGATCACATGCACAGATGAAGCATGAACAGGAATCAAGAGAACAGGAATGGTCCAGCCTTGCGCTTTTATAGCAGTCTAGTCAATAGAAAATTAGCCGTGACCCTGTAAGAATTCCATCAGTTGCCAGGTGGTGATGGTGCACTCCTACAGGCCCAGCACTCGAGAAGCAGGTGGGTCTCTGTGCATTTGAGGCCAGCCTGGTCTACAGAGCAAGTTCCAGCTCAGACGGGGCTACACAGAGAAACTGTCTCAAAAAACAAAAACAACAAAAATAATATCAGTTATTTCCAAGGGCAGTGTCCCCAGTGACATAATTACCTTGAACTAGGCCCACCTCTTAAAGGTTCTACCACTTTCCAACATCACACTGAGGATCAAGCTTCCAACAACCCTTGGGGACAATCAAACCATGCTGAAAGCATATGCTATATGCTTTGGTTTGGAGGTATGTCCTCCAAAGACGCAGGTGTCAAGGCTTGGTCCCCAAGGTGGTGCTTAGGGAAGTACCTTGGCTCTTTAAAGCGCAGTGTCTTGGTTACTTTTCTATTGCTGTGACAAAACACCATGAACAAGGCACTCATAAAGGAAAACAATTATTGGGGCTTACACAGTTTCAGAGGGTGAGTCTGATCATCATGGCTGGGAGCCTGGGCATAGTGCTAAAGCAGTATCTAAGAGCTTCTTCTTGGAGAGAACAACCTGGGAACGCCATGTGCTTCTGAAAGCTCAGAGCCTGCCCACAGTGACACACCATCTCCATTAGTCACACCTCCTAATCCTTTCCAAACACTTCCACCAGCTGGGAACCAAGCATTTGAATATATGAATAAATCTCTGGGGGCCCGTGCTGGTTTGATGGAATGGCCCCCAGAGACTCGTGTGTGAGTCCTTGGCCACAGGAGTGGCACGGTTAGGAGCTGTGGCCTTGTTGGAGTAGGTGTGTCACTGTGGGGGCGGGCTTTGAGGTCATCATATATCCTGAAGCTACGCCCAGTGTACAGTCTCCTTCTGCTGCCTGTGGATCAACAACAACAATAAAAACAAACCAGAATAGGATAGAACAAACAGATGGGGGCAGGGGAGAGTGCCAAAGAAAAGGTATACGAAACACATTCAGAGGCTGACACACACACAGAGAAATCTTACAAAAACATAAAACTGGAAACTATTATATATAAGCAAAAGACATGTAAGGTAGAAAAATGCCTAGCAAAGCATTATGAGACAAAAACCTCTAAAAGTACCATTGAGTTCATTTGTCTTAGCCACTGCTGAGCATGGAGCCTGCTCTTAAGTATGAAAACCCAGGTCTTCTATGTGTGCTCTAACCACTGGACCACAGCCCAGCCCACTTTGCTTCCTCTTAATTGTCAGTTGTTGAGCAGGAGTTCTTAGTTTCAAAGTATTTGACTTTATGGAGCATGCCCTTAAACAGTGCATGCACGAGTGTGGGGATTGTGTTGGGGAGGGTGAAAGGGGGTAGTGTGTGTGTGTGTGTGTGTGTGTGTGTGTGTGTGTGTACTTCATGCATACCACTTAGTTAAATCCCAGTATTCTTTTCAAAATTTGAGACCTCACTAAGGTGCCTCAGTTGGCCATGAATTTACTATGTAGTCCAGGCAGGCCTTGATGTGATCCTCTTCCCTTAGCTTCCCAAGTAGCTGGGA
This sequence comes from Psammomys obesus, assembly GCF_907164565.1. Lineage (NCBI taxonomy): Eukaryota > Metazoa > Chordata > Mammalia > Rodentia > Muridae > Psammomys > Psammomys obesus. The sequence goes on from NW_026596134.1 coordinate 11,131,187, forward strand.
TCACAAGCCTATACCACCAGACCTAACACCAATGAACAGAACCTTCTATGTTAAGCAACCTTCCCTCCTCCAGGATTAGGAAGGTGGTCTCCTAAATTAGCCTCTAAAGTCATGTAATGTTTTACACTAAAACCTGGGGCTCTATCTAGGGTTGGTGCCTTTATGAACATGTGGGGTGAGGAATCAATTGTGTTCTTGTTTCCTCATGTGGCTATCCAGTTGGACCAGTATCACATATTTAAAGGATCCTCTTCCCTCTTGCTGCACAGTGCCACTGCAGTTTGAACCAGGTGTTCAAACTGTGGCTTCTAGGCTGTTTCTAAGCTCTTCATTTAGTGCCAACTGTGTGGTGGTTACTGTGACAGGATCTCTAATCCAGGCTGGACCATTCTCTGTTGAATTCTCTGTATACCTGAGGATGACCTTGAACTTCCTCCTGTCCCTTCCTTCCACGTGATTGATTACAGATGTCTACTCGAGCTGTAGAGTGCTGGGTCTCAAACCTAGGGCCTTATACATGCTAGGTAGTCCTCTACTAGCTGAGCTACATCTTATTCTATCTGCCTTATTCTTCTGCTTTATTACATGTGAGATAGTCTCCCCTGTTCCTTGTGATTTGTAGGTACTCCAAGCCTTTTTAATCAGGTGGGTGCCAGCTGCCAGTTGAAACAGTTGACTCTTAGACCATTGAGGCTGTTGGTCAGGATCTCTCCTAAGCCTCAGGCATCACTTCCACCTCTGGACTGCACTTGCAGATAAAATGCCAGAACAAGCACAGACACTTGGGTTTTATCTTTGGAAATACAGCAAGGCTGTCATATTCCTGGTGGCATTTTGAGGACTTTGGTTCTACTGAAATGTTAGTATTGATGCGTCAAACTTAAGAGTGCTGCCAAGGAAAGCCATTGCCAAGGTTGACTTTCTTGCCCTGAACAAAAACATGCTTCTGCAACTATCCATGGTTTTGTCATGGAGCTGAAATCTGACTTTTTCCTGTTTAGGTAGAGTACATGCCTACACTTCTTCATGTACTGTTTATTAGTGAGATCAGATCAGGAGTCCCTTATGGAACCATCAGATATTAAGCAAAGCACAAGGACGTGACTTGTCAAACACAAGTTTGGATCTTGGTGTGTGGACACTTTCAGATGTGTTTTCAACCAAAATAAAACATCCACCTCTCTGGATCAGAGGACACAGCTCTTCTAAAACACCTTCCTCTACAAGGATCCCTAGCTGTACAGCTAAATATTTTGTCAGGTAGCCATGTTTCTTTTTATACTAGTGGAAACTATATGGAAAGACCTGGACACAAAACATTCATGCAGTCAGTCAGTTACTTAATGGTAATGACCTCTGACATTCACACACTGCACTGTACTAGGGATGATTTAAAAAATGGATCTGGAGAGATGGTGTAGTGGTTCAGAGCACTGACTGTTCTTCAGAGGACCTGGGTTCAGCTCCCAGTACCCACATGGTCCTTACAACCATCTGTAACTTCAGTTCTGGGGATCTGACACCCTCTTCTGGCTTCTGTGGGCACCAGGCAACATGCAGGCAAATACACATAAAATAGAAAATAATAAAACTTTAAAAATATTTCTCAAGAGAGCATCTGAGGTAGTCAGTGTGATTGCCCCTGCCTCTGCAGATAAGGAAGCTGCAGCACAATTTGTCCTGTCTTACATACTCTCAGAGGAACTCAGCTTAAGTTGACGCCTCCTCTCGAGCAGCATTTTGATTAGAGGTTACAGATGGGCCATCAGTATACTCGAGCTGAGTAATAAGATAATGAATGTGCACCTTAAATTTGCCTTTGATAAGAAGCTGACCTAAGGAAGAAGGCTATTTACCTCATGGATCTTGACCTGCAGATACTCAATGGATGTCTGGGTAGGCTGAGAGCACAAAACCAACCCAGGAACACCAGGAGAGGATACAGAAAGTTTTGCAAAATGAAAAATTCTGAGGGCTCAAGAGATAGGTCAGTCGATAAAGTGCTTGTTTTTCAAGCACTTGAGTTTGGTCTCTAGAACCCATATAGAAAGCCACAGGGGGCTGGAGAGATGGCTTGGTGGTTAAGAGCACTGACTGTTCTTCCAGAGGTCCTGAGTTCAATTCCCAGCAGCTACATGGTGACTCACAACTATCTGTAATGGGATCTGATGAGTGGGATCTTCTGGTGTATGTAAAGATGGAGTACTTGTAATTAAAAAATAAATTTATGATAAATATTTTTTTAAAAAAAGAAAGAAAAGAAAGCCACAGGTATGGGGCTGTAGAGATGGCTCAGTGGCTAAGAGCACTAGCTGCTATACTAGAGGACCAGGGTTCAATTCCCAGCACCTACATGGTGGTTCACAACTATCTATAACTCCAGTTCCAGAGGACCCAAAACCCTTTCTGGCCTCTGCAGGCACTGCATGAATGTGGGGCACAGATATACATATAAATTATTTAACAAGGCCATACATAATATCTGTCTTTGTAATCTCAGCATTGAAAAGGTGGAGCTAGTCAGATCCCCGCTGACCAGACAGGCCAATCAGTGAGTTCTAGGCCAGCGTTAAACCTTGACTCAAAAACAAGGTATGTAACCTGAGCAGTAACACATAAGGTTGCTCTCCAGCCTTTGTGTGCACACAATTTCTGGAGGATGAATGGTGGTGATGATGGCACAACACTGTGAATGTACTTGAATGGCAAATTTCTGCTATGTATATTTTGCTACATTTATTAAAACAACAACTTTGTTGACTTTTATTGTTGATGTGTTTGGGTATAGGATGGTTTCCACTAAGTGGTCCTCACATTAGATGATTTGGGACCCTTAGAGTCTGGATCAGCATTCTCTCAGAATAGACTTGCTAAGCCAAGGTGACATATCCCACACATAGCAGCTTTCCTTGAGGTTGGGTATGTGGTGAGATCTTTGGTAAACGTGGACACTTGCTGGGAGATAGCCCAGTGGCTTGGAGACCAACACTGGGTTTCCAGCAGAAGACTGGGAAGACTAGAGAGTGTTTGCAGCTGCATTTGTTTGAGGAGGCCAGAAGCAGCCAGCCCCAACAACATGATGGCTGGTGCTCCCTATACCTCTTTTCCCATGGTCACCTACCCAGAATTTCTGGTTTAAATTCCTCAAGTATATTGTACCCTTTCCAGAAAAGCCCCTTTCCCAGAAAAGCAGATCTGGGAGAAGTCAGGCTGAGGCAAGGAGGCCCACCACAAAGCCATCTTTCTAGCCATCACCCAGAAAGTTGATTTATTTTAATGTTTTTTTTTTCTTTTCTTTTCAAGATCTCCAAACCCTCCTAGTGTCATTCAATAATTCCAAGAATTGCCTTCAGCCTTTCAGTGTGCTTTCTGGAAACTGTGGGTTCACAGAGCCCAGAGAGCTCAGTGCCATAAACCCAAGTGACCTGTGCCACGAGCAACTGGATCTCACAGCCCTGCCCAGCAGCCTGGTAGCCATGAGGGAAAGTGAAGCAGGTGTCTGCGTGTTTCTCCTGTCACCCATTCTTCTTTTTCATTTGGCACTCTCTCTGCTGGCTGAACCAAAGTCATTGCTTACCACCCCCTTTATAAGACCTGAGGGCAGCTTCTCCACCTCCCTCTCACTTTGTCCCCTTTTGGTGCCCCATGCCATCCAGTTTGAGGGTCCTGCCTATGTGTGTGGATCCTGTTGCTTTGAGGGTAGCATGGCATGCAATGGCTCCCTTCAGTAACCGCAGGAATTGAAGGTGATTACAATGATGGCATTGTGATTCCAGAGGTGTTTTCAGTCCAATGTGTCCAGGTCATTTCCAGCTTAGGTGCCTTGGCTCCAGAATACTAATTCAGACTGAGATCAACTCCTGAAACAGGAGCCAGTAATGAGGCAAAGTTTAGTAGTACCTTGAGGTATTGCATGCCAGTTGTTTCTTCTAAAAATACTTTTAGATGGCTACTTACATATTCTTTGACACTATGGATCTTCGTTTTAACAAATCAGTGTGGTCCTGATTTTCTGGGACAGCTGATATGAGTGTGGGGAGACAGTACAGCCCTGTCGCTCACTGGCAACTGAGACCAGAGAGAGAGAAAAACGGATGAGCCTCCTGATGCACTGCCGTGTTGCACCTTGTCTCCTGGAGCAGCTGAGGGTGTTAAAATGGCCGAGTGTTTAGAACTTTCTTGGCAGCTAAGTAGCTTACATCTGCCAGTGAGCCACTGAGTAGGTCCATCACCAGAGACACTGCTACAGTGAGGAGAGCCTAGCCTCAGACACACGTCCCCTCTGTTGACAGCTGACCAGAAGGCAGGATGCACGTGGGTATGTATCAGGACCAGTTGCCCAGACTGACCCCTTGAAAGCCTGAGAATGGAGGTTTCTACTGACAGCCTGTGAGCTTTCATGTATCAGCAGAGACTTTTGGACCTGAACACATTTCAAAAACATTTAAGTTTGATGCCTATTTGGATAGTCATGAGGCAGAACTCTCCCAGGTATTAAACCTGCCTATTGTTTACCTGCCTGTTCTGGAAAACATTTGCTTCTTTGTCCCTAGAAGAGGTCTTACCACGCCCATTCTGCATCCTACCATGTGAATGTTAGTGAGACAGTGGCTCCATGCTCAGAGATAGCTGCCACTGTGAACAATGGCCCAGATTACAAGGCTGTAGCTGTCTCGCACACTGTCACTGTAGCTATGTGGGCAACACTAGGCAGAGTTCAAGCTCAGCCTGCAGAAAGTGCTCAGGGAGCCTCCTTGAAAGGACAGGTACTATGTGTTCAATACCACAGTTAGAGTGCCCACAACTGGGAGCTTAACATGAATGGGTGCGCAGAATTCCTGCCTAGCTTGGCACCTGAAGGCGTGCTCCCAAGAGCCTCATCGGAGGCAAACGTAGTGCATACCAATAGTTCCAGCTTCTCAAGAGCCTAGGAGTTCGGACCCAGCCTGGGCAACTTAGCCAGCCCTCAATTCTAAATAAACAAATTACTTTCTCCCAGGAATGAATGAGCACAGGAAGAATTTCCAAAGTGCAGAGACCATGGGAGCTCTTTCCTGGGCAGCTGCTTTTCTTTTGTTTCAAAACAGACCACTGAAGGTCTGTCCTCTGCTAGGATGGAGGGCTATGTGCTGCAGTGTGTTTAATTTTGCGTCCACGTTCCCTGGGAATCTAGTTATTGTGGATTTCGACTGGGATGACAGGTAGAAGAGAGACAGACTCTGTTTTTCATCAGAATCTTTCCAATAGATTCTGCAGCTACCTGTCTTGGTCTGTGCTGGGAGTAACAAAGCAGTCCTGTTAAGGTTTTTCACATCACTTGGGGAAAATTGTAACTTCTTTTTCTGATAAGATAATAAATAATGTGTCAATATGCAGTTAAGTAAGCCAGATGATGTATGAAATTATTTCCTGGGTAACATATGAATAATTAGATCATTTGAGTGACATTTACTGACTCTTTGCAATTAGTGAGGTTCAAGCTGTAATTGATATGTATTAACAATTGGCGGACACTCATTCCTTCCAGCTGTTGATGAAGAGGACTGAGGGGGCTGTCTCTCAGCTTTAGCCTCTACACAGCTGTAAGCCATGACAGGCTCTCCTGGTGGATCAATCACAGTGGCTGAACTCAGGGCCACAGGCTAGTTGTTTGTTCTTGTGTTTGTATGTTATTTGGTTTGTTTGTTTTTCTGGTGTTGGTCCATTAAGAAAGCCCAGCCACACTGTCTCTGACAAGAACTCAGTGGCTGACTCTTTGGTCACCTCCCTGGGAGGGGCGGGGAGGGGAGGGGAGGAGAGGGAGGGAAGGGGAGGGGTCAGCCTTACCAGCCACAGAGAAAAACAATGCAGACAGTCCTGATGAAATCTGATAGGTTAGGGTCAGAAGGAAGGGAAGGAGGACCTTCCCTATCATTGGACTGGGGAAGGGGCATGGGAGGAGAAGAGGGAGGGAGGGCAGGATTGGGAGGGAATGTGGGAGGGGGCTACAGCTGGGATACAATGTGAATAAATTGTAATAAATAAAAAAAAATAATAAAAAGAAGATTTTAAAAATCAACCGGAAAGAAAGGAAGGAAGGGAGGGAGGGAGGAAGGGGGGGGAAGAGAGAGAGAGAGAGAGTGAGAAAAGAAAGAAAGAAAGAAAGAAAGAAAGAAAGAAAGAAAGAAAGAAAGAAAGAGAGAGAAAGCCCAGCCATGATAACCATATAGTAGGCCACTAGAAATGGTGAAGACAGTCAACAGAGGTAGAGCTCCTCAGGCTATATCAGAACCTTCAGAAGGACTGGCTGGCTGGGTTTGAAGACACGCTTCTCCTGGACAAGGCTTCTGCACATGGCCTGTTTTGCCTTCCCTTTCAGAACACCTGTTTCCAAATGACTCATCTGGCTTTAAACCCTCATCTGTCTCCTCGTCACCACATTGCTTTTCATTTCTCATATTGCTCAGATCAATTGGGTCAGCTGCCAAACCGTCTTCTCTATTTAAAATTTCTTTTGTGCACACATGCCCCACCTACCCTACACCCCCTCCTCCGATGATCTAGTCTCTCTTTTGCCTAGTGTCACATGCACACTTTCCTTCAGGTCCTTGGCAGCAGCTCCATCTCTCCAGGTGGGCTGCCCAGCTCTGAATGGTGGGGGAAGATACCCAGGCTCTGTGGACCTGTGCCCCACTGGAGCAAACCTCCCAGCTGTTCTGCACTGCTGCTTTTGCATTCTGCCCACACTCAGCAGATAAGCAAAGGAAGGCTCCTGGCATGAAGGGTCTAAGAGTGCACAGAGCATCACAAGGTCCCAAATGTTCGGGTTCTTAGGATCTCGTTTCTAAATCAGCTGCCATGAATGCAGCCCTCACAACCAGATAGTGCAGGCTTGGATGATTAGTATGTGTGTTTCCTCCTTGAGGCACTTAACAAGCTGAGGGAATTAGAGACTTTCCAATGTTTTTTTTTTTTTTAAATCTTTGATGTATGTGCACTGATGGTGTGTGTGTGTGTGAGAATGTGGGCTGTGTGCCACAGTGCATGTGTGGAGGTCAGATGCCACCTTAGATGCCAGTCCTTGCCCTCTCTCTTGCATGAGACAGGGTCTCCTGTTTCCCACTGTGTACTCCAGGCTAGCTGACCAATGATCTAGGAATTTTCCTGTCTCTGCCTCACACTAAGAGCACTGGGTTTGCAGGAAGTGCTGTCCTCTAGCCTGAGGTGGAGTCTGGGGATCCAAACTCAGGTTTACAGGACAAGTTCTTTACCCAATGAGCCGTCTGCTCCACCCTCACTGAGCATTCTTGGTCAAAGGATTTTGTGAGGCATATTAAGTTTCAGAATATTGAAGTATGCACCTTTTAGCTTTATCTTTTGCTAGCCCAAGTTGGGACTTACGGGGAGTGGACCCAGGAGAATGCTGAACAAGAGTCACATACAGTGGGCCAGATTCTGGAGAGCTAGAAAGCCATCCTAGATGGTTACCAGATGGCTAGCTTGCCACTTAGGCTCAAGTCTATGAAGAACAGTGACATTTCACAGCACCACATGGCTAGAGCCTCACTGGGGCAGTTACGTGTCCTTTCTGGGCCCTTCCAAAGCCAAACAGTCTTTTTTTTTTTTTTAAGGGTTTATTTATTTATTATATATACAGTATTCTGTCTACGTGCCAGAAGAGGGCACCAGACCTTATTATAGATGATTGTGAGCCACCACATGGTTGCTGGGAATTGAACTCAGGACCTCTAGAAGAACAGCCGGTGCTCTTAACCTCTGAGCCATCTCTCCAACCCCAAACATAGTCTTTATTCCAAGAATTATCTTAGGATTCTTTGAAAATTTCCAAAATAGGGTAAAATATTATTTAATGAATTTTAACAGAAGAGGAAAGTTTGAGTAACTGGAGCATTCAGACACCTAGAATTTTATATGTATCAGACTTTGGGGTAAAAGGCAAATTACAACATGCATAAATATGACTTTTTTTTAAATCTTGTATGTGGCATTCTAGGAGCAGAACTCCAGCACCCAACTTCTCAAGTTCAAGACCACAGTGCAGTCCCCACTGGGCTAAAAGTTCTCAGAGGCTAGGGACTGAGAACTATACTCCACACAGTCTTACAGTCGGGAGTTTTAAATATTTGGTGGTGGACTAGACAGTGCTGTACCTCCCTCTTCACTGGTGTCATTGGAAGATCTGAAGTCGTCCTCTGCGGCTTGTTCCGTGCTTCCAGCCAGATAGATATTAATTAAGTATCTGTGCTGTGAGTTTAGGCAGAACAGCTCTGCCTAACTTGCAGTGTTGTTGTGGAATCGGTGATTAAATATTTCAAGTGTCTCACAGCTGCTGCTGTTGTTATTGTTTTACTTGTCTTAGAAGCATACATTTCCTGGCTTATAATTTGCTAGCCTGCAGTTGTGAGCTCTTGCGGTATTTGACAACTGTGTCGTCGCTGTGTTTTCTCCTGTTCTGTAAGGCTGAAGAGGTGCTCTTCAGCATGCACTCCAAAGGATAGATAGGTGCTTGAGAGGCTGAAATGTGTGGCTTGAAAAGGTGTTTCAGACAGCAGAGCACACTGTGCAAAGACCCAGTACATGGCGACTAGTGAGGTGCCGGAGGTGCCGGCCATGGCTTGAGTTGGGCTGTAGACAAACCAAGATGGCAAGATCTAGCTCACCACAGGCACCGTAAAAGGTGGTAAATTTTAATCATGAAGTCTGTATTAGTTACTTTTCTCCTTGATGTAGCCAAGGTACCTGACGGGAAGCAGTTTAAGGAAAGACAAAGATTATGCAGAGAAAGCATGGCAGGCAGAGCCAGAAGCGCTGGCTGGTTTGTGCTCACGGTCAGAATGCCTTGAGGGGTAAACGTTCTCCACTTGCTTTCCCTGTTTTAGTCAGGGAAGAACCCCAGTTTATGGGATGGTGCCCTAAGTTTAGGATGGGTCTTCACACCCCAATTAGGCCAATCTAGAAACGCCCTCACTGATGTGCTGAGATATGATTCTAGAACCTGTCAAGTTGGCCATTAAAATTAACCATCACAGAGTTGGATTGGTGTCTTAGTGTGTTCTTCTGCAGTCCATTAATTTTATATAAGTTTTCAATAGGTCTCTGAACAAAGTATGTTTCAAATGATATTACTGAACTTTGAACCAGGTCTGGGAAGTATATGACTTCTGATGTAAGTCATGACTGTTCTTTGTGACATGGCCAAACTGATCTTACCTGAGGTCCCCTCTCCTGCTCAATGTATCAGGCTCACAGACATGGACCATATCCAACACTCATTTGTTTTGTTTTTCTTGCCTTGGAATTTCCTCGGTGGGTTGAATTTATAATATCTTTGGACTTAGCAGCATCAAACTAATGCCAGCCCTTGCATATCCTGTGGTTCTGTGCCAGCATTACTTTCTTGCCACCAGATGTTTTCAGCAGCCTTAAGACATTTGAGCAGGGTTCTGGGAGGATAACAAGCATCAGTTCTGGTTTGAACACTCTTCCTGCCTTATAAAGCTGCTACAGTTCAGGAAGAGGATGAAGAGGCAATGCCATCTCTCCCTGTTCTCACTGTGTGCACACAGGCTGCACAGGACCTGGCCACCTGTGTTCTTGCCTCCCCAGTTCTTCCCTCTGCCAGATTCTTTCATCCTGTTCCCACTACCTCGCTTCCCATGTCTTTCCCATCACGTGTGCTTAGCAGGTCCACTATTGTTCTTCCTGTCTAGTTCTCTTAAATCCAGCCCACACCTTTTCAGCTCCTTATCATGAGTCAAGTGTTTGAAAGCTGTTATTTCATGTTAATTGGAGTTCTTTTCCTGGCCAGGAAACCTTCACAGAACTGTTTCCTCGAGCCAAGGCTCCAAGATACACTCTGGCATTTGTTCTTGGGGACAGTGAAAGGAGTCCTGGCTAATTGCTGCTGAGCATGGAGACATTCTCACCTACTCCCGGACCTTTCTCTAAGCCTGGCCAAGCTATAAGACCTTGGTATACCCTTACCCAAGAACCCATCCCCCCTGCAGTGTCAAAGAGGCCTGTGGGCCTCATAGTCCTAGGAAAATGCACTCCTAGTCATAATTGCTTGACAGCCACCCTCACTCAAGAGCTTTTGTGGGCCTCCAAATAGTCTCCACCAAAGATTGGCAGTGGACCAATCAAAGACTGCTCCCTCCTAAAGTGCTGGATTTGAGTAGAAAATCACTCCTAGCACATTTGCAGGCTTCAGCAGGAGTTAGCTTTGGTCCCTTTTAAAAACTCTTGAGACCTCCTGATAGCTGCCAGTCACTATAAGGGGGCCTAGTAGGCTTCAATGGAATTTCCATCTCTTCAAATGTCATGGGTCAGAGCCAAGCCCCACTCTTGTATCTGGCCTTCCTCTTTGGACCTGCTGCTTATAGGTCAGGGACCACAGCCTTCCCATTGCCTGGCCCACTGCTACCTCAGCCTAGGTTCCAACTGCAAATCAAGATCCGAGGAGGAAGTTGCAGCCCTGAAACCTCCCTGGGAGCACCAGCAAGCACCCTTAGACCTCCTGTCCTCTCCTGGGAGAGAAGGCAGAGCTGAGTTGGGATGGTGCTGGAGCAGGGTACTCCTGCTGTCTTTCTCCATCAGGGATGTCACTGCTCTAGGTACCTTGAAGTTGGGTATTATATCACACATGGCCGAAGAACTCTCCTATGTGTCAGTTATACCACTTGAAATACATGTCTTCATCTTTCACAGGTTACGAAGAAAGCCTTTGGTGAGCAGGGGTGTGAAGGGTCTGTTGAAGAGAGAATAGTCTTGGGCACTAGGGAGGGGAGGCCAGAGATAGGGAAATGAGAGCTTATGCACTCACAGAGAAAATCACCTTTAAAAAGCAACTGGACAGGAAAACAGGCCTCAGTGTCCCCACCTATTGGAGGGAAATAAATACTGCCTACCCAGAAAGTCTAGCTACTAAAGAGCAGGGCTCCGAAGGCAGATGGGGAGAACGCCTGTGCCATGGTCCTCTTGCCCCATGTGACTTCAGGCAGTCTTTCTTTTTAAACAGGGTATTCCATCTCTCAGCTTGACCTGCAACTCAGCGTATAGCCACTAACAGTAATCCTTCTGCCTCAGTCTTCCACATGTGAGGATTACACACATGGGTTACCATGCCCAGGTATATAAGCTTTCAAAGCTTCCGAGAGGGTGAGCACTCTCCTGGAGGGCTCTCGGCAGATATTCATATCAACTGAGTCATATCTCCTGTGTAACCTTATCAATAAACCAAGGTTCACTTTTAATGAATTTTTGAAGTTTCATAAATAACTTGGCTAAGTTCCAAAAGCATGCTTTTAATAAAATCTCTGTGTTCTGAATGAAATTGGCCACTCCGGTGCTTTTAACCTCACCACAATCCCTCATCCTGCGCTTGTGTTTGCCTCCATGGTGAGATTTCCACAAAGCCACCGGTTGAGCATCAAGTTCAAGAATGCTTGGCCCTGCAGCCACTGCTTCCCCTAGACTCTCCCGGTACTCGGATGGCCCTATTCTAAGATGAGTGCAGTTCAGGGCCTGCAAAGGGTCAGGCCAGATGGGGTCCCAGCTGGGAGGGGAAGTTGACACGGCCCATACCGAACCCAGAAGCTATCTCCAGTGGAGAACCGCTCACAAGGGAAAACTGAGTTTCTCCAAAGGAGTCTTGCTGTGTATACAAGCCCCACTTAAGGGTGGGCCCCATGCCCAGCAGTAGATGGCCAATATAAAATGGGCTCATTTTCGGAAGGTTTTTGTCTCATAATGCTTTGTCTGCGAATCTTTGTGCCTTACAGTTCTTTTGCCTATATAGTATGGTTTCCAATTTTGTGTTTTTAATGGTATTTCTTTGTATGTGATCGTGTGTCTCTCTGCATCTGTCTGTCTTTAACTTTTTTTTCCCTCTTTTTTTTTTTCCTGTTTGTTCTGTGCTATTCTGGATTATTTGTTTTTATTAAAATTTTAAATACTTTTTTTCTAATGAGATTGAAGAAAGAAAGAGTAGATCGGGATGGGTAGGTAGGTTCTAGGATGAGTTGGGGAGGGTAACTATGGTCAGAATATATTGTGTGAAGAAATCTATTTTCAATAAAAATTAAAATAAGAAGAGGGCAGTTGTCCTTGCCCCAGGTTGAGCCCACTTCTCATCTGATTTGAGAGGTGGGGCTCTGGCTTGAGCTGTGTGTTTTCGCCCTTCTCTCCCACTCTAGACTACTGTTTTCCAAAGTGAAGTTGGAGTCGCTCTGCCGGGGCCCGGACGAGGCACTGCTCACCTGTAAGCACATGCTACAAATATGGAAATCCTGCTACAACCTTACTAACCCCAGGTGAGAGTCCAATGGTGCCTGTTCTGTGTCATGTTTGCATGGGTATCTGCAAATCAGAGCCATCTCCTATGGGCATTTGTCTGGCATCAACTCTGTCATTTCCCTATACCCCAGGTCTCCACAAATGGTAGATAATGATGATGGAGCTTCATGCTTGTCCATGGCTGATGAAGCCTCTAATTCATGGCTTTCTTTTGTTCCTCCCTCCTCCCCACGCCCACCTCATAATGACCCATGGGCTCTGTTCACAAATGATTTCTTTCTCCAGACTGTGACAAGTCTTTCCATCTTTCTAGAAATTGATGTCTAGATTAGCCAGTGACATAGTCCAAATGAGTTTCCTACAGTAATATTTAAGGGATCTGTATCGACAGCAGGCCACATCCTATTGAGACGGGGAGTCACTATGAACACAGTTAAAAATCATTTTGAAGAAGTTAAAATTCTAACTCATACAAATATAAAATAAACACGTATTAAAGATTTTACTTACTTTATTTCTGAAGGAGCCAATATAAAGTTAAGGTCAATTCAAACAAGACTTTGTACAACATGAAATGCTGAAATGAATTCACAAACAGATGAAAAATAGGGTACTATCAGATGATGGAATATATTTTGTGGTGCTGTCTTTTCCACAGGGTAGAAATCACTTGTATCCTCCACAGATAAAATATGTTTGTCTTAATGGTTTTCTACAGGTTAACTCCTTCTGCCCCTTCAGAACTGTATACAGGATGTTACAGGAAGTTAGTTAGTGGGAAGTCAGATGCTACCGTTTTGAGTCAGCACAGCTGGTGAAGAAAGCCAGTTCAACCCCAGCAGGTCACCAACACACACCCCTAACCCACTTGCCCCAAGTCTGGGCACACTGCCAAAGTAATACAGCAAAGAGTTGTCCGATGATTCAAGTGACTTCCTGCAACTCAAAGTCAGAGGGTTTTTCAAATTCATGGCAAGGTGTGTGGAAGACGTATAGTATGCTCTGAAGAGTCAGGAGGCAGACAGGGTGTCAGTCAGTGGTACCAGGAGTGTGGGAAGCAGACAGATATGCTGGTGGGTGGCTTTGGTCTCAGAGACCAACAGAGAGGAAAGATGGGCTGTGAGTTAAGCTGTGGCAGTGGGAAATGAGAATGTTTATTTTTTTTAACAAAAATGTCTTCAGTTGAAAAGGATATGGTAGCTCACACTGTAATTCCAATTCTGGGAAGCTGAGGTAGGAGGATTACTGAGAGTCCAAGGCCAGACTAGACTACATAATGAGTTCTAGACTAGCCTAGGCTACAGAGAGACCCCATCTCAACAAAACAACAAACAAAGAAAGCTTCTGCAGTTAAAAAGAAAGTATTCAAACTCAGGGCCTGTAGAAAGGAGTGTGCCCCTGTGAACTGACCTCAGGTAGACCAGTGACCCGGATGTGGCATGTGGCAGAGCAGCTTTGAGGTGTGTGTGTGTGTGTGTGTGTGTGTGTGTGTGTGTGTGTGTGTGTCAGTGTGTCAGTGTCAGGAGAGGGACCTGTGCAGCCGGATAAGCCAACTCCTGTCACGGTTCTGAGATATAGTAAGGTGCCCTACAGGCTGTGCCATGCTCCCCCTTCCTCTTAGGAAAGGATAGTGCTGAATCTGACATTTTCACAGTTTGATCTGAAGATAAAGATCATTTTTACAAAAAAAAATCTATTTATCTATATCTATAAGCAAAAATGGGAAATGCCTATATTTATCTCCTCCAAAGCCCCCCTTCCCTGGCCCTTCAATAGCACCAGGATTTGGGAGACCTTGCCCTATAACCCATTCTATAGCAGCCACTGCCTCGGCTGATTACCTTTGTGCTGGAGCCCATCTTTTGCCTTACCCTCTTTAGAAAGGAGAAAAATAAACCATCAGTTCTCTCTTTGCCAATTTCCCTCAGTTCTCCACACCTCTCCCACCTCCCCACATTTCCTCCCACTTAGCAACCAAGAATATTGAATGTGCAGAGAAAAAAATAGCAGAATTGGAGAGCCTTTAAAAATACCTAACCAAATGCCTGGGCTCTGGCCATACTCTTCTTTCCTTGAAAGATCTTTCATGGCCAGAGCAGGGAGTTCTTGCCCTGGCCTGGAGATGGCCCCTCCCAGACAAAGCCTTGGGTGTGGAGTGGAGGCCGAGCAGACATTTACAGAGCTCCCTGCGTATTTGTTCCAACTTCATTTTCTTGCGGTATAAATAAATGTTTCTCGGCAGCCCTCACTGTTGCACAGATTTAGGCATGCTTGGGCAGTAGGGGTGAGAAGTGACCCTGACTAGGAAATCCAGCATGCAGAAAGAAGGCTAGCTCTGCAAAGTCTGCACCTTCCAAGTCCCCAGATACAGCAGCATAGGAGCAACAACCTCCGGATGTCTTTAGGTCAAGGCAGAATCCTGATAAGAAGTATGTGAGAAACGTCCTTTACTGAAAACAAAACAAGCTGAAAACTGAGCAGAAGATTTTCACAGGAAACAGTTGGTTTCTGTACAGAGGGTGTAGGTCTATGCCAACTGCCTGACTCCACTGCCCTTGGGTCCATGTGCTCAGTTACGGGGACTGCTTTGCTCCACCTGTCCATGTTTCCCATCTTCCCTGGGCCCTTGCACATCATCCAGAAGCTCAGGTCAGTCTCTCAGGGCACTAAGAGGAGGGGGAGGAAGACATGGCCATACAGCGAGTGGGCGGATTGAGAAGAGCCCCTGACTTTGTGTTCTCAGTTCTTTCCATCTGTAGTTTTGCTTGAGGGAAATCACAGTAGAAGCCAGCTCCTGAGCTGGGCCTTGGACAGCTTGTGCCAATAGGGTTCCACCTGCAGTTGTAGAACACAGTCCGTGCTTTGAGCAAAGTGCGTGGATGCTCTCTCCAGCATACATTTGGTGAAGGGCTGTTGTTTCAGGGGCCCAGATTCTCTTCCTGGGTCTGATCTTTTGCCTGCATTTAGGATAGGGATATGACTCAGGTTTTGTCTTCTCTCCTTCGTGAAAAGTAAAGCCCCCTCAGTTCTTCTCCATAATGACTTAGCCACTCAGAACAGCATGAGTCTTACCAGAATCCCACAGGAAAGGTCCCTGTGGGCTCCCAGCACAGGAATCACGGCTTTTCAGCCAGGGGTGGTATAATTACTTTCACTGAGAACTTCCCTGTGCCAGCACCATACTGGGCCATTTGTGTGCTGCCTTCAACCCTTGCATTAGCCTCACAAGATAACCCCTGTTACTCCTGCTTTAGAGGAGATAAAGCTGAAGCTAAAGGAGACTATGTGACCCGCCCAAGTTTTCCACTTGAATATGCAGTGGAGTTACCATCAAACCTGAAGCTGCCTGACACCAAAGTGTTTTCTGTGACAGCATGCTGCCTCTGTTGGTGATAATCAGTTTCTTCTCTTCTCCTTTTTTAAATTGTCAGTCACTTCTTTCCCCCTCTGATCACCGCCACCTGAACCTTCTCTGTCATTAGCCATCAACTGACATCTTCATGATTGGAAGAAACTTGTTTTCTTCCTAACTCCCATTTCAATCACTTATCAACAAATAGCATTTAAAGCTGACGCACACACAGATGCCCTTTTTTTTTTTTTTTTAATTTTAGGCCTACTAATAACAAGCATTTTGGTAGGGCTTTTTTTATTTTACATAACATGTTCTCATTCTGTCTTCAGAAAAGCCAAATAACACGGGCAAATACCATGTTGCATCACACTTGTTTTACTATTGCAAAAAGTGAGGCTCAGAAGCAATGAGAGCTTGCATGATTATGACCCAGACCTAGGAGGCTAGAGAGAAGTAGGAGCCCTGTCTCAGTGTTCTATTGTGAAGAGACGCATGGCCACAGCAATTCTTATAAAAGAGCATTTGATTAGGTCTGGCTTACAGTTTCAGAGGTTTAGTCTGTGATTGTGGTAGGGAGTGTGGCAATATGCAGACAAACATGGCGCTGGAGGGGCTGAGAATTCTGCATCTTGATCCACAGGCAGAGAGACCCCTGCACCTGGCTTGGGCTTTAAAAACCCCAAAGCCCACCCCCTGTGCCATGCTTCCTCCATCAAGAGCATACCTCCTCCAACAATACCGCACCTCCTAATCCCTCTCAAGTAGTTCTACTCTCTATGGCCAAGCATTTAACTCTGAGTCTACAGGAGCCGTTCTTATTCAAGCCACAGCATTCCACTCCCTAGCCCTACAGGCTTGTAGTCCTATCATAATGCAAAAAAAAAAAAAAAGCATAAAGTCCAACTTATCCAACATAAAGTCCCATAGTCTGTCAGACTCAAAACTGTTTGAGAGTCCAAAGTTCAAAGTCTTTTCTAAGATCCATGCAATCTAGCTGTAATCCCCTGTAAAACCCAAGTCAAAAGCAGATCACATACTCCCAACATACAATGGCACAGAATATTCATTACCATTCCAAAGGGGAGGAAAGATGCATAGTGAGGAAATGCTAGATCAAAGCAAGACTGACACCTCTCCTTTCTGCCTCTGCTGTGGTTTCTGTCTGCAGCCCCTCTCTTAGATGACATGCATAGTGTGTGTTGCTCACTGTTCTAGGAGCTGGAAAGAGAGGCAAGGCTGTGGTAGGAACTCCGGGGTCCTGCCTCCTGATCCACCTCTCACCACCTTGCCTCTTGTGTTCGGCCTCTGCAGCTGTGGAAGGAACTTTCTAAGAGGAACTTAGTTTAAATTTTAAGTACTGTTTATCATACTGTGAATTCTCAGTCCTAACAGGACACAGTAGCTCCATGGAGGCGCACAGATATGAATATAGCCATTCCCTTGGGCTTGGAGCTCCTCCTGATCTCCTCTCCTGAAACCACCTCTTAGCACCACTGACCAGAAATGCTTTTCTCTCCTTCCTGCCATCTGTCTTGGGAGAGTTCCTGGCAGCCTGAGGGCCAGGCTGAGAAGAGGAGAGGTGAAGTGATAAATGATTCATGAGAGGTGCCCAGGTAGACAGAGTCTCAAAGAGAAAATGGGAAGTGACTTTTAAGTCAGTGAGAGGGACACATCTAGAAAGACAACATCCAATATGGAAGAAAAGGTGTCCGAAATTTAAACAATGTGTAGTTGCTTGACTAGTGTTTTTAAGGGAGCAATAGAAGGCAAACTGGGGAATACACCCAAATGTAGCTGTTCCACTAGTGGAAGAAGGTGGCTCTTGCATCGTTATCAACGATTATGGTTGTAATTGATTTCTAACATTTGAAGTGGGAAGGCCTTAGCTTCCCACATCTCCCACAGTTGCACTGGAAGGCCAGAGGTAAGCTGTCTCTGGAAACTCAACAGGCATAGTAACCCAGAAAAGTGTCTGTCGGGAACTATGTTTCTGACCCTTGGCATGTGCCTGGAAGTTATAACTTGCCAGAATGCTCCATTTGCACACTCTTTCTGCAGAGGAGGACAATCTTTCCTTACATACTGTGGCCAGAAAAGTCACCCAGGTATCATGGCCTTGTTCAAAGCAGTGACTCACTAGTGACAGACGTAGAATAAGAACCCAGATCCCTATCTGGGCTCTAGTACCCCAGCTGTTGGGTCCTCCCAAACATCAAACATGGGAGCCAGCTTCATGCTCTGAAACTTGGTGAGCAAGTTTCACCCTGCTGCACTGTGGCTGCAGTACCTCACAGTGTGGTCTACTGGCTGTCCAGGCAGGCCCTCCTTCGCCTTATCAATGCCTCATGTGTTCCAGAACCCACTATGTACCCAGACAAAGCCTTCTGACAACTCCCTGGATGAACCGTTCCGGTGTGTGCTCACTAACTCTTTGTGATTGTTCATATTGAAAACACTTTGTGAACAGACCAGTATTAGACACGTTCAGTCCATGTTGCATGATTGTTTGCTCAGGATTTTATATTGTCTTCTGCTAAGGGAGATATTTTTTTCCAGGGTAGAAATAATTAATAGTGCAGCTTCCAGCAAGCCTGTGTGGATGATGTAGTAAGTGCAGGCTGACAGTCTGCCGTAAGTGACGTTTCCTTGGCTTCCTGTGCTTTTCTAACTACATCTCTGGACATGGAAATTGCAGCCTGTAAACTGTGTTAAGGTTCATAACGAATCTTATTTGCTGCTTTCAGGCAGCAGCAGATGCACACAGGAAGGGAACTGTGTTTCTTTATTTTAGATTTCAAATGTCTTAGGAAAAAAAATCACTCTTAGAACCCCAGACATTATCATGATAGGAGTAATAAATAACAACGATAATGGTGATAATGGTGGTGGTAATGGTGGTGGTGGTGGTGATGGTGGTGGTGGTAATGGTGGTGGTGGTGGTAATGGTGGTGGTGGTGATGGTGGTGGT
>NW_026596134.1:11150203-11201702 GCF_907164565.1 Psammomys obesus
TGGTGGTGGTGGTGGTGGTGGTGGTGGTGGTGGTGGTGGTGGTGGTGATCTCTACCTACTTCGTAGACTGTGTTTTAGGCTCTGTAAGGGCTAAGGTCCTCTAACTGCTTCCCTCCTGTTCAGCCTGCAGTAGTTTCCATGTGGCAGTGCTAGTGAGTGATGCTGTGCCATGCGTGTTTTGTAGGCCAATCTGGAGAAAGAGGTGTCAGAGAGATGGTCGGTGCAGGAAGCTGGTGGGAGTAGCTGTCTAGAGGCAGGCACCCGAACATGCTGTGTTTTCCCCAAGTTCCCCGTAGCCAGCCTTCTAAGCCCAGGAAGCCAGAGGGCCACAGCCTAGCTCTGCTGGGACTGCTTACAGAAGCACCTCACACCACCGTTTCCTCCCTCAAATGGGAATTTATCCATGTACGGGGTTTCAAATTGATCAGGGAGCACGCTCAAACTTAGGACGATCACACTAAGAAGTGAGGGCAGGAAACCTCAGATCCAGCAGCTGCCCTGGAAACTGTAGGAATTTTGAGAAATGGTGACTGTCCTAGAAATTCTAATGTACCTGGTCTGAATGGCACCCTTCCACTGTAGGGTTCCGGAAATGCTCTAGGTGATTTTCCTCATGCCACAGAGTTTAAAGCTTTTGGTATGATTGGGAAAGTCAGCTTGGAGGGTAGTGCATTCAGGAGCTGGATACTTTCATTCTAAAGCTTCAAGGCATAGAATGCCAGCCATTCTCTCCCTGTCAAGAGAACAAAAAAAAGACTGACTGGAAGAGTTCACCTCCTCTCCTCTTCTTCCCTCCCCCTTTCTCTCCTCTGTTCCCTTCCTCCCTCCCTCAGTCTCTCCTTCCTTCCTTCCTTTGTGTACACAATGTGTGTGTGTGTGTGTGCAGGTGCATGTACACCACAGCACATCTGTGGTGATCAGAAGGCAATTTGGGGAGTTGGCCCTCTCCTTCTGTCATTGGTTCTGGAGATCAAACTCAGGGGAGAGGCTTAAGCGGTAAGTGCGGTACCTCCTGAGCCATGTCACTAGCCCAATCTTCTCTCGCATCTTATAATGACATAAGAGTAAAAGCTGCAAGGATATATGGGCATCACTGGAGCTGTGTTTGTGACACGCAGCACTGAAGCCATGGGTACAGGACACTTTCGGGGTGTGGAAGGATGTGAGGCACATCCAGACACATGAGAATCCTGTGCTCCAGCCTTCTGTGCCAGCTAAACCTTCATCTTTTGGGCGACTGACATTTACAGTGTGTTTTGCAGTGACTCTGGACGTGGGAGCAGCCTCTTAGATAGAACCATCGCTGACAGAAGACAGCTTAATACAATCACTTTGCCAGACTTCAGTGATCCTGAGACAGGTGAGAATCAAAGGCCAGAGGGGGGTGAGGTGAGGGTGAGCAGAAGGTGGGGCCAGGTGCTGTGTTGGTATTTGAGGTTGGCGGTCCCCCAGAGAAGAGTGGAGGGTGAGGCGGGTTGGGGTAGTGCGGGAAGAGGCCACAGGTAAAGGACTGGACACTTCGCCGAGATGCACTTCTTCAGTCTCACTTTCCCGTGTCCACTCACAGTGAGGAAAGGAGTGTCTTTCACCCTTTCCTAAGTCTGTTTCCCCTTGCTCTGGGAACTTAAACTTTGAAACTACAATTGCATGGTTTCCTCTCTGCTCTGTCTCCTGCAGGCTTCTGCCCTTGTTCAAAGTAGCCGTTCCGACGTCTAATCAGTTACATATATAAACACACATGCTTCCAGAAGGAGGGCCTGTCGGGTGGCAGGGGCTTCTGAACTAGTTGTACTGTCCTCATGTGGTGACCCCTAGCACTTACTGCCTCCGCGCAAATGTTTCTACTTGGCTGGTAAAGACCTCTGGGGGTAGTGTGCTCCAAGTTCGAGTGTCCACAGCTCCCGGGGTGCAGGAAGTAAGTACGCCTCCCTAATTTTCATAGCTGCAAACAGGCAGCTCCGGCAGTAATGCTAGGTAGTCATTGACTATTTGGGGACCCCGCAGACCCACAAAACATAATGAAATTCACTTAGTCTCAAGCCTTAGGGGTAGTTCTAGAACACCATTAGAAGCAGCTTCCGCCGCTTCTCCCCACATCACCCAACAGGGATGCTGCAAGCCTTGGTCTCTATATGGCTCACTTCATCCTTTATGGGCTGACTTCAGAAGGAGCCTCAGGGTCTCTTTCCTGTCCTTGTGGCACATCCCTGCCCATGACAAAGTCCTTCTGAAGAAAACCTGGACCCATCCTCTGGAAAATCCACCCCTAACTGGGTGGGAGGAATGGGCCCCAGGAGCCTGGTGGTGCTCCCAGAACCCATCCCAGCTTTTGCTGACTCATTCCTGCCAAGGCTCCCTTCCACCAAATTCAAAATCAGCCTAAGGAATTCCATCCAAAGATCCTAGGCCCTCCTGTTTTAATGATTTCTGGACATAAGAAATGACACCAGTTGTGCTTCGACAGTGCAAGCAGGTCAGCAGGTGCGCAGACTGACGCGACCACACACCACTCCTGCAGTGGGCCCCCAGGTTGGTCAGCAGCTGTGGGCGGGCGCCCAGTCCAGGGCAAAGCCCTGCCTTGTGGACACAGTCATCCCGGCAGAGGGGGTGTGAAGGCCCTTAGAGAAAGGAAAGGTCAGGCTGTGGGCTCTAGTCAAAATGAGGTGAGGCTGGGACAAGGAGAGAGGAAAGCCAGGGGCGCTAACTATGGCCACTGCTGAAATTCAAGCTGATTCCAAATTGCTGCTGTGGCTGCTGAGACCTGGCAGCCCCTCTGGCCTCTTCCTCAGTATCCCACGAGAGCAGCTGCACTAAAACTCAGCCTCTTTCCTTTCTGCTGGCTCAGATCTTAATTTCTCTTGCAGTCCCAAGAATGAGACCTGTTTATCAATAGCAGAGAGCTACAGAAAGAGGCCCCTCTTCTTGCTGCCCTCTGCTCCTAGGAACACCTTCCCTGGGGCTGTCAAGAGTGTCCTCTGCACGATAAGCCTTCTCAAGTACTGCGCTGTCCAAGTGGACGGCATGGTCCCGGCTAGAGTAACTGCCGGCTGTTTGGTCTGCCCTGTCATAGTGCCACTCATGTAACTGATCCTCTGGAAAGGTCTCTTATTCCAAGGAAATCCAAAAGTCTCTGGAATCTGCACTTCTGGTTCCTGTGTACCTACAAAACAGCAGTGGAGACCACCCCTCCCAGACATCTTCCAGTGACCTTCCCATTGACTATGTAAATGAACCCTCCAAAACCCCTTTTGTCTGACCTGCTGTGGTTCAGGGCTATTTACACAGCATCCTTTAACAGGTGAAGGGGGTTAGGGAGCTAGGAGGCCTTCTCAAAGGAAGTCTTGTCATTGAGCATAAACCACTCTGAAATGAGAGTGTAAGTCAGAAGATTTAGGACGGTGCCTCTGTATTGATTAGTAAAAGCCAGGTTTCTTTGGTTCCTTGTGAGTTATCTGAGGGCACAGTTAACATAACGTTACACACCTTTGTGGATAGTCCATCTGTCTCAGCTGCTCATGGATTTTATCTGTTCCTCTTGCTCTGATTTCGTTTCAAGAGAAAAGACAGCTTGCCGTTGCATCACAGAGCAACTGAAGGTGTACAGTGGAGAAGCGCTGTTTCCACGGCACACCTCCATCAGCGTCACCCTCTTCCCGAAAGCAGCATGTTAGCAGTTTCTGTTTATCCATCCGAATAAGCACGTGCCTTATTTCCTGCCCCTGACAGGAGCAGCCTCTGCTGCTCCACAGTCCTGATGTTCTTCACTTCCCACACATCCCTAGACACTGTCCTCATTCTGTTTCAGAACCCTCAAGTGCTCCATGACCCCATGCTTTCCACTAGGGAGTCTCACTCAGCCAAGCACTATCTCCGGCGCTTTTATTCTTTTGCCACAGTTTTTGGCTCATGTGGTGCTGGCAGAGGCTGGCTTTTCTTGAACATCAGTGCAGCCTTGCTCCTTTAGTAAAGACTGGGCCACAGAGCAGAAGAGAAAAGGAAGGTCAGCCTGGCTTTCAGCTAACAGGAGTGGCTCTCGGATCAGATTCTGTCTGGGAGAACCAGGCTGACAGGTGTCAGCGTGTTTTTACTGATAGCCACACCTGGTGCCTATTTTCCTAAACCTCAGGGCATCTGACACAAGCAAAGTCACACAATGCCTGAAATCAGAAAGAGGCCAGGGCTCAAGCAATCGCAACTTTCCATTTTTGATCCTGCCACTGTGGGGCACAGGGCCAGAAGACCCCACTGCACACAGACTCTTTTGAGAAGCTGTAGATTGTCTTGGTGTACATTTGGTTTTTCTCTAGAATTTAAAGATACCAAAATAGAGATACTAATACAATGAATTCTTATCACTAAGTTATACACTTGTGTATACATCTAAGAACTTTTAAAGTATAAACCATAAACCCTGATTAAGTTTTATTAAACAGACAAGTACAACAAAAGCCCCAGTTATAGAAGGTGGCATCCCTTTTGCTATCCCCTGGCTTCACTTCTTCCCCTAGGAGGTCCCAGCCAGCAAAAAGGAGGAATCAATAGGGTGACAGTTTTGAATCTTGGAGCCATTGTTTTCTTCGGAATAAGTCAGTAGTTCCTGAAATAAGCGGTGGGGGGGATTTTTTTTTTCTTTCTTTTGCCTTCCAAACAGGATCTGGAGTAAGGAGGTTTATCTTTAATCATCGGTGGGTCTCACCAGACACCTATCCAAAGAGAAATGGCTTTTAACCGGAAAATCTGGTGCATTTTGTTTGGGAAGGTTTCTGGTTGCAGCTGTGGTGGTCTTTCCGTCACCGACAGTCCCCGGCTGTCAGGCCTGAGTGCTGCAGTCCAAGCTTCCTTTCCAAAGGGCCAGCCAGTGCACACAACAGGAGACCACCCAAAAAACCTATCGTTCCATGGGCACAACATCGGGACCACCATATGCCATTGCTCTCAGCCCACTGCACCTTGGGAAACCTGAGTTTCCAAGCGAACTTTATATAAGTGCTTCTTAGAAAACCAAAACTGTGGGCGTTGAGAAGTGTAGAGTGGCCTGCGGAAGGCCTGCATGTTGTAGGCTAAAGGTGGATTATGTTCAGTGGATCACACACTGCTGAATCGGTGCCCAGGTAAATCAGAGTTATTTTTATGGCATGATGTTGCAGAGCAATTAAATAACCAGTGGAAAACAGATTTGTTTTCTTTGAAAAGCACTTGTATTCAAGTAGAGCAGTGACTGTATTACATGACCTCATTTTCTTTGCAGCTTATGTGAGTATATTAAAAGCTAGTTTATTTTTTCTTTGTGTTTCTAAAGTTTTTTTTGTTTCATTCTTTTTTTTTTTCTCTTTTACTTTTTAGTGTCAGACTCCTCCTCCTCCTCTTCTCTCTCAAGAACCGAATCTCCTCTCCACCTGTCTGT
Organism: Psammomys obesus; assembly: GCF_907164565.1. NCBI lineage: Eukaryota > Metazoa > Chordata > Mammalia > Rodentia > Muridae > Psammomys > Psammomys obesus. The sequence continues at coordinate 11,155,608 of NW_026596134.1, forward strand.
GTCTCCTCCTCTTCATCCTCATCCCAAACCTGACATCTTTGTGTGGCCCCCTGCCGCTCATTCATTCAGTGACCCAGGTCCCCACCCGGAACCTTCATTCTGTAAACATGGTTTTTTCCTTTCTCCTTAGACCTCCATCATTTGCTTGTAGTATTATTTTCTGATAATCTTCCAACTGATAAGCTGGCTAAAAAACCCTATTGGTGTGTCAGGAAAAGATCTTGCTTACTTGAAAACCCAGAACTGTTTGGGACAGAAGGGAAGCTAAGACGGCAGATAGTGACCACAGTCTAACCTCCCCTGGAAAGTAAAGGAGGTAGGGTCCAGAGCAAAACAAAGAAGCTCTTCCAGGGTGTCGCTCCTGGGTCCTGGGTCCAGCTGTGCTTTCCTGGAGCAGGCATGAAGGCATGGAAACTGTGCTAGTACAGCAAAGTCAAGGGCTGAGGAGACGGCTCTGTTTGCAAAGTGCTTGAGACACAAGCAAGGAGACCTGAGTTTGGTTCCCAGCACCCACTTAAAAGCAGGGCACCGCACTGCGTCTGTAACCCCAGTGTTAGAGAGACGGAGGCAGGCAGATTGCCAAGGCTCATTGGCCAGCCAGCCTGCCTATCTGGTGAGTTCCACACCAGTGGGAGACCCTGTCTTAAAAAACAAGGTAGGCACCCAGTAGGTGATGTGAAGGGTGTGGCAGCATACACCTTTAATCCTTGGGAGGCAGAGGCAGTCATATCTCTGTGAGCATGAGGCCAGCCAGGGCTACATAGCAAGTTCTGGGCCAGCCAGGGCTACTTTTCAAACTCTGTCTCAAAGCAAAACAAAACCGAGACAGAAACCTCGCCCAAGATGATCTTTGCCCCCACAAACTCATGCACATGCACTTACACACACGTGTGACCTCACACACATGCATAGACACATGCGTAAAAGAAAAGGCAAGCAATAATATTTTGCAAAATGTCTGCATTTCGATTTGGAAGTTAATTCCAACCACATCTAACAGCGGTAGCCATAGTCTAAAGACGGCGTTCACCTGCCTGTCACATGGATGGAAAGCTCTTGGAGCTCTGCAGCCCAGCACCTTCCTGAGGCCAGTGCCAGCAGGTTACAGAGCACACCAAGAAATGCTGTTGGAAACTGGCTTTCAATTGCAAAAATGGAGATGTAGGGTTTCTGTCACGAAAGTGTGGAGCAACTGAACAGCACCTTTGCCTAATTTTGATTTTAAATAATGCAGAAACCTTGAAAGTCTGCTTTAGGAAGTAGTTGTTTTAAAAAATCCCCATATTAAAATGAAACCCACTGGTTGGTGAAGTCCTTAAAAGGGACCTAAATATGGTGCTCACCAGGAGAGCCCGCCCTTGCTTTCTTTCACTCATCTATTTAATGTTCACTCTCCTGCCAGCAGCGCCAGCAGATTTAATCTGCATCTGTGATTTATACGGGCTCGTCTTTGTTCCAAATGCTGTTACATGCTGAACAAAAGCCCATAACAGGCTGCTGCCAGGAGGAACCGCTCTGTCTGGTGTGCTCTTTAGGGTGGCTGGTACTGTTACATAAGCCTTTACAGGTCAGGAACAGAGGTCATCCAAAGTCACATTCACACCAACAGTGACTCTTGACCCCACTCATCTGCATACAGCATATTCCAAGCTTCTTTTATGGCAGGTCCAATTCCGTGAAATGGAAGATAAAAGTGGTATTTATAAACTGTTAATGTTATCTTTTTATGTACCTCAGACCATCACTTTCTCTTAATACAGTGCCTAGGGGAAATTGCCAACTTTGATTTTTTTTCTTTTCAGGAAAAAAGTTTTTTCTCTTGCATTGGCTTTTGTTGAGTTTATTTTCTTAAATGAGATCCTGGGGTTCTAGAACAATGTTTTATGTTTCCACTGCCCACTGGTTTGTACAGCAAACCCACCGACTTGTGCACCCTGCCAGTTTTTACCATCCTGGGAGCTCTGAGTTTCTTCTGAAAATCTGGCTCTTCCAGTGGGGCCCTTCAAATCAAACTAATTAGTAAATTGTTGGAGCAATGAGTACCCACTGGGCTCCCTGCTAAATGTGGCATGCGCCTGCCCGTGCTCCGTGGTGATTCTCGGTGACACCATGAGCCATTGTTCCATCCTCAGGGAGTGCCTGGCTGGCAACCAGCTGTTCCCAAGTATCGTTCTTCCTTATCGTTCTTCCTTGTTAGTTTTGAGAAGGAAAACCACTGATAATAACTTCTTGATCTAATTGTAAAGAATTTCAGCCCTCTTGCCTGACAATGACAACCAGCCCAGGTCTGCACTGCGATGGGCCTAGAGTTAGAGTTAATGCGTGGGGAGAAAACCTGCTCTCATTGTTTTTCTCTTCCTTTTGGAATTTCCTGCTCTGGAAACAAAACACATAGCACGAACAGGTCAGTTTCCATGTGCTGGGTGGACATGTCAGTGCGGAGGGGGATGCCCGATTGGCCTTCTTCACTTAAAACAAAAGTCACAGTTAGTGGGAACAGAAAGTCATATTCTAGCCTGCCAGACTTACAGTTGGAAGGTTATTAGAACCTCCTTTGCTTTTCAAGCTTTAATTTTGAGTTTCGACTGTTTTGTTTCTTGGTTTTAATTTTTGGTTTGATCTGTTGTCCCAAGGCAACTCTCCAGAAGCACACTTTCATGGTTTTCCCTCCCTCTTTTCAGTTAGTAAGTAGTTTTCCAATCTATTAACCCTGCCAGGGTCTCCGGAGTCACAGCTCCCGCCACTGTTGAATGTGTACTGTGGTTTTCGAGTGTTGGGAATGCTGGGATGGTATGGTCATCTCGCTGCCACCTGCTTGCCCACTCCGCCACCTGAGGCACATGGCCTGAGACTCCAGGGTGTAAACACAGGAGGCAGTGCTTCCCTGAGGACTACTGAGGAAGGAACACAAGGAAAGGGCCTGCGCTAGGGCCACAGAGAGCAGGAGAGAAGGACCTCTGACCTAGAGGAACGTGTGTGACTGCCACTCTTCGCCATGCACCTGCAGAGATGGCTCAGCAGTTACCAGTGTGTCCTGCTCTTCCAGAGAACTCAGGACCCAAGTGGCTCACAGTGGCCTGTAACACCAGCTCCAGAGGCTCTGACACATGACTGCTGAAGCTACACATACACATGCACGCACACACAAATAAATAAAATTAATCCATAATAGGAAAGAGGTACATTTTTATTACATTAAAGCTCATCATTAAAAAAACAAACAAAAAAAAAAAAAACCTACCACCAGGCCTCTTTAAACCAAGTTCCTCTGAGAAAGTTAAAAAAAAAAAATCTGATTTTCCAAAAACTAGGCTACATTAAAGCCTTTAAGAGTCATATTGCTTCATTTGAGACTTGCCACATTTATACAAAAGACTTACATGTTCTTATAAAACAGGTCCAAGTCTCTGAGAAGGGCCAGGTCTGCAGAGGAAGATTTCCACCTCATCTGAAAAATGTAGATGTCAGCCATAATTACATGTGCCTGGTGGTCTGGCAGTGACTGACCCTGAGTTTAAGGCCCAGGCACATGCCTTCCTCCTTGAGATGTAGCCCTGGAAGCAGACTCTTGAGGAAGGAACTCTGCAGGTGGAGCGTCTGAAGAGACTGCGTGGGTCCGAGGCTCCCTCTACGCTACCTCTCTCTCCTTGGACCTGACCCCCAGAGGCCCTGTTTTCAGGTTGCTGTTGGGGACAACAGGGTGAACGATGTTTCATTCCCCTCTCCAAACATGTAAGAAAACAACAATGCTGACTGGGGCTCTTGGCTCCAACCGTCCTGTGAAAGTGAAGGCTGCTACCCTGTTGGGGAGTAAATACCCAGAGCAGGAGAATAAGATAATGAAAAGGCAGAATTTAGAGTCAGATGGAGAAGAGAGTTCAAAATGCAAGTGGGTTTTCACTTTCCATCATGAGTATCACAATCTGAAAGTAGATTGTCAAATGTCATATTTTATTCTCTGTTCCTCACTAATAAAGCAGATTTTTTGAAAGAAAATATGTATAAAAACATTAGTGATAGCCCCTACTATTTTTGAGAAGTTTACAATTTTTTAAAAGTCCTAATAGATACACCATTTTCCAATTACAGCCTTTCTTTGCTATTTATATTTAGTCAATATTAATTTAATTTAATTTTTTCTTAATTACTTCTGTGATACCTTTCTTTAAACAAGACTGAATGGAATTACAAGCAGTTGGAAAGTCAGTAGAGAAGTGGGCATCCAGACAGGGCAGCACCAAGCCTGGCAGGTGTGCCCCAAGGCACTACAATCCTAGGTAGTCATGCTAGGCTTAGAGCAGCCTCCCCAGGCAGAGGGCACTTAATGGCTGCCAAGTGACAGTATAGTGGGGTGCATAAGCTGCTGAGGAAACACCTGCCCGCTGTAGTCCTCCAGAAGGTACTGTCTCCAACCCAGAGCCACCAGTGTGGAACACGCTGACAGCTGGCACCCCCTGCATGCTTGTGAATGGCTTCCCTTCATGCTTCTGTGTGACCACTTGGCCCACCAGGCTTGTCAGTACTGCTTCAGCCTCGCATGCCCCCTGGAGATGACATAGCCCTGTCTCTCCCTGCCTCGTGGGCTCCTGTCCTAAGGCTTTCCCCTGGAAAGAATGTCTTCTTCTTAGGAGACTGTGTTCAATTGGCTAGGAAACAGATTTATCTTGGAGCTGTGGGCGTGACCATCTTAGTCTATTCTTCACTTGAGGTAAAATGGAACTTTTACTAAGAGTGATGGCCTACATTTGTTAGAAGAAGCCAGTGGGAGGCAGCGTGGACTGTGGGATCAGCAGGAGGCAGCAGTTGTCTGCTAAGCTGCTGTGGCCTTGGCCTTGCTGTCACAGTGATGGACATGCCACAGAGAGGGGGGGCGGGGATGCTCACAGACAAGGAAAATGTATGGTAGCATAGTGGGAGAGCCACTGCCTTAGAGAAGCAGCATGGCCTTCTAGGCAAGACAGACAGACCAAGGGGAGAACCCAAACTTTAATGTAAAGTGAAAGGTACAGACAATATACCTGATTTGGTGGCTGAAATAGGAGTGGTCTCTCTCATATCTTCTTCCTCCAAAATATTGCGAGCTGTTGCTGATCTCCTCAGGACACGCTGATGTGGAGGAGGCAGGTGTGGAGACCAGCAGGTCATAGCTGCCAGCAGGCTGCAGTATTGGACAGGTGCATTTCCAAGCCCTGCTTAAGAGAACAGTCTTTGCCTATTAAAATGAGAATGTTTTAAGCAGGCAGGCTGGCCGGATGCTTAGTCATTCCAATTGCAGTTAAGACCTCAGGGTCTTTAGGGGAAAACAAAAAACAAATGACTGCTTTCTCTCCTTACTCTAATTGTTTTGGGAGCACAGTTTCTAGGTGATTGGCACTGAATGAAGTCTATTGACAGCTAACACTGACCCGTTAGGGGACAGACAGAAATGAGCTCCAGGCTCCATCAGCAAGAGATTTTTACACGCCTGATGCTAGAGTGGCTTGGTTTCTTTTCAGAAAAGCTGTGAGGAAGGCGGGTACGGGCCGCAGCAGCATGAGGCAGAGAGACTGTGGGTGATGAGTGGGGTGTAGCAGCCACATGCTCCCATCACTCTCCCATGTTTTTCACATGAAGCAATCCAGTTAACCCTCCAGGGCTGGGGAGCAACGAGCTCCCCAAATCCTGGCAAGCATGTGTCCTGTGTGTCTACTGCTGCCTCTCTTTTGGTAAAGGATGTTTCTCACACATAACCTGACAACTGTCCATTGCTCCTCGCCCTGGGATAAGCGCCAGGTCACTATGCAGACAAGGTCTCACCTTTTTCGTGCTGAGAAGACACAAGAAGAGAAAGGAATTACAGGCTTCTTCTGATTGCATCTGCTTGTCCAGTCCTACCAGACAGTCCTGAGGGCAGCCAGAATAGAAATGTATGATCTTCATCCAGGGCCCCTATTTGTGAAAGCACAGAGTAACCACACCTAACTAAGCCTCCTAATTTTACCTAACAAAATTTTTGCCTCGAGGGTGCCTTTGAATGATGAACTCTGGAGGCTAAGTAGAGCTCACATGTAGCTGCCACGTTGAAATCTGTATGAAGTCAACCACAAGCATCTCTTCCCATACAAAGGCGCTTGGTTGAGGCTGAGGCTGAAAAAACATTTGGAGTCAACTGTTGCCCTACTTATGGCAAGGTTTCTGAGCAGCTCTACATGTGATAGGAAACATCAGGAGGGGCTCAGAGCCTGGATGTGTAGTGCCTGGGGTCTGAGGCCTTGGCTCTCCACTCATGGAGAAAGGTATTTCCACCCTTGTGCCTGGTGTTCTCCACCCTAAGGTGGCCCAGCAGAACCGAGGAGAAACCCTGAATCGGGAATCAGAACAGTTCTTCCAACGGCACTTCATCTTTTTATCAGGTGTCCCAGACAGCCTTTTCTCTTCAGAGCAGGAGGGTTACAAAATACATGGGCCGAGGAAATTCAAGTTGCACAGTTTCAGGGCATCTTATCCCTTTGGACCATTTGAGCAGTTAGCTCAGAAACCTTGAGCCAGCTTCTAGGGCATAGTCTCACCTGCCTCCACCAGCTCCAGTTGAGCTGGTCCTGCAGTGGCTTTTCCCCACCACTGTGTCCTAAGGAGAAGGGTGCTCTAGCTCCTTGGCAAGGCATGGCAGCTGCAGCACACAGCACTGTGCTGCTCCCTAGGTTACAGCACTGATAAGCGCATCTCAAGTTAGTGTGATAAATAAGAGATGCAGAGCAGCCTGGGCACGTTGCCTGACTTATCTGTTGAGCCCGATAATTTGGAAACATCTCTCCAGAGTCTTGGATTTCAAGTTGGAAATATGTCCTTTAGTCTTCCTTCGGGTTTCTTTTCCAAGACTCTGCCTCTAACTCCCCTGGGTCACATACAGTGTGCTTTTGCTTTAGTAAGGAGTTCCTTAAAGACAGATGGAAAGCACCAGCCTTTCCAACTTTGTGCCCACATAAGTCATAACCATGGTATATATTCCCAAGTACCACGTCAACTCTACTCAACAGTAAAATAGCTGCTGTTCTGATGTGCTGCTGGCTGTTCTTCCAGATTCTATCCCAGTGGAAGAATTACTTATTATGTCATTGCAGAGAACAGTAGACACTAACTACCATGCATCGTGGCCACTGTTTATTACCTGCTATTAAAAGCCTCTGACTTCTCTAAATACCATTCCGAGTTCATCACGGCAAGGCTTTCTGCCCTGTAATACATGTAACAAGGAACCGGCTGAGAATAGGAAAGGATTCCTGACTGCCCTGCCCATCTCTATTTAATGGCTTAATCGCATTAGAGGGGAAAAGTCACTAAACATCAGTGTTTAATTCTGTGCCTGAGATTTCCAGAAGTGTGGCAGATACACAGAAAATGTCCTTGGGAGCAGTGAAGGTTAGACCTGCCCCCATGATTAGGAAGGACAGCACAGTGACTGTGTCTTTTTAATATCACAGAGTCTACGGCGATAGCACTCTGAACATGCCCAGTCTCATCTGAATGTCATAAAGGGGTCTGTCCACACTCTTATTTATTCTACAGCCATCTACCTATGCCTCGTATGCGCTCGGCATGGCTGAAATGGCTTTGAAAAAGCCTAAACAAGACATCTTGAGGTCCCTCAGAACCACACAATTGAGTGAGGAAAGCAGGTACATCAACTTTGAAGACTGCAGTCTTCCTGGTGATACTGCTACTCATGTGGAAGTTCAAGGACCCAAGGCATCTTTTACTGGAAAGACAGCAGGAGGTGGCCTTTTTGGATGCAGAGATTGGGGTTAGAACCAGACAGTGTTTGCGTCCTGGTTTTACCACCAACTGGCCTTATGGCTTTGGGTGGCTACATGACCCATCGAGTCTCAGTTCTGTCACTTCAACAGTGTAAAGTGCTCTCCATGGAGCCTAACGGTGGAAGGTGTTCGCCTTACCACTGCTGTCATCACCATCAGCACCACTGTCACTGTCATCAGTTGTCAGAGCTTATCCAGAGTGAAATTTGTTCTTCTACTAAACATTAATTTATTCTGTCATATTTTAAGTAGTGCAAAGAAAAATAATTTGGGCAGGGGTTCAGTAAGGACCTTGTAATTTCTTTGTTGAACAAAAGACAAAATACCTAATCCCAAAAGCAACATTAGCTCCTCAAATCCACAGGTCCTTTAGCAAGGGATCTGTAGACTGTGGGACAAAGTTTGTGTGGTTTTCTATAGCTTCAGTGCATTCTTATCTTCAGATAATCAAGTAACTGAACATGTTGAGCATGTTTTAGTCTCTAATGTGGAAGGATCAGTAGACAAGGCCCAATAACTCTCTTTGGAGTCTTCATGATTTTTCTAGCATCCAAAGGGAATATGCGACCAAAAAGTCCAAGAACCTCTTCCAGAGACATCTAAGTTCTGAAGCAGGGTAGAGTCATGGCCAGGCTTCATAGATTACCCCTATGAAGTGTCACTGTGCCATCAGTGCCCTTATTCTTGGGTGGCAGTTTTCTCTGGAGTACCCCACGGCCCCTCCTGTCTTCTCCAGAGTCCTCTAAAGCCTGTCTGCCTGTGATTTACTAATGGAAGGTAGAATAGCCTTCCTTCTATAGACTGTGGGTTCTATCAGACTGCTGAGTGACCTTAGAAAAATCCATTTTTCTGCCTTGTTGAAACAGTTAAACAATATGGATATCCAGTTGTTACTGTAATGCCCACTTTTTGTTTTGTGTTTGTTTTTAAGACAGACTTATTGTGTTGCCCAGGCTAGACTTAAACTCACAGTCCTGCCTCAGCTTCCTGAGTGCTGGGATTAGAGGAACGAAATAGAGGCTCAGTTTACTAAGCCTGTTAATAATAAGTAAGCCATTGATGATTATGATAATAATAATAATGTGACTAAGTAATAGCACATCCCAAATACCAAGATATTTTTATGTTCACAACTTTACATTACCCAGTATGTAGTGAACTTATTTTATTTACATAGTGAACATTTATCTTTATGTGTTACTACTGTTATAAAATCCCCAAGTTGATAGCTGTTACCACTAATGTTGCAATGTTTGTCTCCATGCTGAACTTCCTGATAAATGATAAATTAAGAACATTGTTGGTGAGCTGGACATGGTGGCACATGCCTTTAGTTCCATCACTCAGGAGGCAGAGGCAGAAGGATCTCTGTGAGTTCTAGGCCACCCTAGTCGATAGAGAGACTTTCAGGACAGCCAGGGCTACACAGACACAGAGAAACCTGTCTTGAAAAACCATAGATAGATAGATAGATAGATAGATAGATAGATAGATAGATAGATAGATAGATAGATAGATGTGTGTTGTAGGTAAGTGTGTGTGAGTAGTTTTAAACTGAAATAACCAAGGCCCTTCCTCTCAATTCTGAACCATGCCTCTAAGACTGAATGTTGGGAAGAAGTAGGGAGCAAGCTCCTGGTTCATGCACCACACCTATGCCCTTGCCTGGCCCATGTCCCCAATGGCCTTTCAAGAAAGCAAGTTTTAGAACATAGACAGGTGTATCAGGTAGTGGTGCACAGGCCTTTAATACCAGGATTCAGGAAACAGAGTCAGGTAGATCTCTATGGGTTCGAGGCCAGTCTCGTCTACAGAGCTAGTTCCAGGACAGCTACACAGTGCTGTCTCAAACAAAAAAAAAAAAAAAGGAGGGGGATTAGAAAAAAGAAAATAGATGGTGCATGTTTCAAGTCCAAGCATCCAGGCCATCCTCCTCTACTCCACTGTTAACCTGAAGAGCAGGCGACTGCTGTATACAAAGCAAGCATGAACTTTTTCTCCAACATTAAAGTCATAGAACTTGGTTCTCCATCCATGGTGTTGCCCATCTCCTGAAGGGCAGGATGCACTAATTACTGGGAATTTATTGCTGGGTTGTCTTGAGAGTTGCCAGCCATCTACTCCAGATATACTATCCCAGGAAACAAGCATGGCCTTCCCCTGCCGTCACCATGCAGGTACTTGGTTTAGGCCCTAATGACAGTGCGCTTTGTAACTTCCCCTTTCAGTGTCACTGATGCTGTTTGTTGACCTTGAGTCCCTGCTGCGTGTCAAGCTGCCCTCCCTCCCCAACACTCACATCATGCCAGACTGAGCTCCTGGCTTCCTAGAGTGCTTAGCATAGCATGTGCCCTGTGTGTTGACTAAAGGGTCAGCTAGGTAGAGGGCGAAGCTAAGATTCCAGGCCATAGTGGTTGCCCCACCTCATTTCTTTAGGAACAGTAGTTCGCATCCTGGGGAAGGGGGGTGTTCATACTCGTGTCTGTGTTTGGGAGGGTGTCATTGCTCAGGGAAGAGGCTTTCCCCCCCCCCCCAAATCCTAACATAGTCTTGAAACCTCCCACAGGCTCCGTCCATGCCACATCAGTAGCAGCTTCACGAGTGGAGCAAGCCCTGTCAGAAGTGGCCTCATCTCTGCAGAGCAGTGCCCCCAAGCAGGGTCCGCTGCATCCCTGGATGACACTGGCACAGATCTGGCTCCATGCAGGTACCGCTCCCACTCGGCCCTTGACCCCATGGGCCTCTTCGTCTGCTCATCCTTGCCCACAAGCTGCTGCTCATCCTGAGGGTGCTGACTTCTGCAGGCGCCTATCCAACTGGTTAGCCGAGAACACCTCAGCCTTTGAGAGAACTAAAAGCTTTTGTGGCCAAGCACCAACCTGATACTGCACCTGTACAGGGACCATGTGCTAACCTTCATCTCCTCATCCATCCTCAATGACGACACTTGAGCCAGGCAGGCATTCAGTAGAAAATTGGACTGGGGACCCCTGAGGGGTTTGCAGGGTGAGGGGTTCTTGTGCTATAGAGGGGTCCAGTCTTGTACCTCATGCTGTTCATAGGTGACAGAGTGAATTCCACCTGTACTGTTTCTCAGCTGGGTAGACTCCAGCTCTGCCTCACCTCTCAGCCTCGGTTTGTTCTTCTACACAGAAGGGTTAGAGTAGCACTTGTTTCCTGGGGTCAGGGGCCCAATGCCTGGCACATCTCACCATCTAGTCTCTGAGTCTCTGGACAATGGGTTAGGAGTGTTGCTGGCACAGAAGCCTTTATCCAAGCCAGGGCAGGGTGGTGTGTTTGGTGTTCCCACTTCCCCCAAAGGCACACCTGGTAACCTGCGGAGGGAGAAATGGTAGCAACAGCCCCTGTCTGAACACTGGCCCAGAGGAAGCATGATCCCCTCTGCCCTGGTTTCATGTGGTAGTCAGCTGGCTGTGCAAGGCTGCCCACAGCTTGCACAGAATTAAGTATAGCATGTGAAGTTTGAACAACCCTGTTTTACATGGCAAGCTCCCAAAAAAGTGATGGCAGTTAGTATATATTCATATTTCTATTTCTGAGAAAATAACCTGTCTCTCATGTTTTATCACTTCACCTGCATGACCCTGGTGGCCCTTTCTCAGGCTTACCACCAACCAGGAACATGCTCGGAGCCCAAGTGATACTAGGAAGGGCACCCATTACCACAAGCTCTCCATCTGTTTATGCCCTCGTTCTCTGGGCCAGTCGTGTGATGTCCTATGTTGCGTGTCCCCATTAGCAGATATGCATGTGTGAAGATACAGCCAGCCACAGAACTAGCCTGTCGGCATTTTCAGTGTTAGAATCCTTTATTAATCCATAACAACTGCTGTTAATTAACATTATATTCTTCTAAGTACACAAGAGGGCTGATTCATACATGTGTGTGATTGTTCCTTCCTCTCCACTTATTCCCCAAAGGGGTCAGGACAGGCTGCCTCTGAGAGCTAGGGCCCAGAAGGAAGGCCATTTCCATCTTTCTTCAGAACAGCCCAGACCCTGCACAGGAGTCTGATATTATCTTGCTTAGTCCCCTGTATGGACATTGACCTCAGAGGATAGAGAGGGACTGTGTGTTGTTTAATGACCAGACTAGGAAAGCCTGACTCAACATACAGGGCTGACACAGGGTACAGCTAACTTTCACATTGTCTTCAAGTCTAGTTTTTGAAAAGCACACAATCAGGCTTGCATTGGAAGTTTGTTTTGTTTTGTTTTGTTTTGTTTTTACCCACCTCGCCACCGCACTAGCCCCTTCTCAGAACACTTAGAGCTGGGCACTACAAAATGCCAGAAAGTTTGGCCTAAAATGTTGGTTTTCGACCTGTGGGTTGTGACCCATTTGGAAAACCTCTGTCTCCAAAAATATTTACATTACAATCATAACAGCAAAATTATAGTCATGAAGGAGAAGTGAAAATAATTTTATGGTTGGGGGGGTCACCACAACATGAGGTGCTGTATTAAAGGGTCACAGCATTAGGAAGGTTGAGAACCATTGGCCTAGAGGTTGTTGACACTCTCCCTCAACCCTGTCACCACTCAGTTGTCCAGGGCTGTAGCTTCTCTTTGCATGGCCAGCCATGACTCCTGGGAAGGAAATTTTATAGTTGTTACCAGAATGGTGAAGAACTCAATGACAAAGATTGCATTCAGAGTAACTTTCCAGTTTCATCACTGTGGCATACTACTAGCTCGCTGGTGTGGCCTTACTGGGATGGAACTGCAGAAAGCAGGTGCCAATCTTGCCTTCCAGCCTGTGGGCAGATGAGCATGAACATGCAGTGAGTGTGGTGTGTCCTGTGGGTGGGTGAGGCCAAGTAGAGTCTTCTCAGCACTTGCACCCTGTCAGCTTGTTCTAATCATTAGCATGCCACGTTTGCATAGCCCTTCAAGGGGTGACATGAGAAGAAAAGAGGTGGTGCCTGCTGAACTGCGGGGCTCGCCCCATGCAGCTTGTGTGCGGCTGCTCTGAGGAGTAGAACAAATCACCTCCCTTTTTGATGGTTTATGGAAACCAGATAGCACCAGCCAGCCTGACAAGATTCAGAGTCCACACGTTTGGCAAGGCTTAGAGAGATGAAATCGGAGCCTGGCTGCCAAGCTGCCTTGTTTCTGTGATGTTTGTGAGCCTGTTCTTACCTGGTTGTTTTTTCTGGTGACCTGAGATCAGTGGACCTTGTGAAGGAGGCTGTGGTGGAGGCGGCCCTGGATTTGAGTCTCTCAGGAAAGAAAGGTCTCTCTGAGACAGTATCAGGTTCCAGCCATCCATATCAGGGTTTCTGGGCTGTGTTTCTGATGGTGCGAAAACTGTGAGCATGACACATGAGCCTCAAGAACAGAAAAGCTGGGGCACAGGAAGTGAGGGGTGCTTTTCTTCCTGGGGAATGGGTACTTCCTCCCCTCACTGCCTGCTTGTTCATCTTGGATGCCTCTGACCCCAGAACACAGACCCTCACTAGGAAGCCTGGTAGCCAGCACAGCCTTGGCTGTGCATGTTTGGACTTTTGTTGGTTTAGACCGATGTCACAAATTTATTTGAATATTTTTTTAGCTAACACACTTTCATGGTACATGAACATGTGGGAAGGGTGTAAAGTGGAAAGGCTCCCCTTGTCCTCATGTCTCAGTCACCTGTTGCACCTGGTAGTTCTGGCACCTTCCAGAGGTTTTACCCATTCCTAGCTCTGTCCCTGCTGCCTTCTCCCCATGTCCCTTCCAGTGTCTGGGAGATCATTGCCCATCAGCCTTTGTGGTGCTGACTTCTTACAGCCGCATGAGCAGTTCCACAGTAGGAAACATCACGATGCCAGCAGAACACTGCTTCATCATTCCCGGACTCTGCCACAGCAGACAGCGTTTCACTACGTGTACTGATACGTATTGTTCTGTCCTAAGATCAACTCCAAAGACTGGATCTGATGGGTCAAGCAGTGTATACTCTTTAATTTGGATAAATGTAGTCATGTGACCTCCCACAGAGCTGTACCAATTTCTATTCCAGTCAACAGCATGTGAGTGTATTTCCTTATCTCCTTGCCACTAACACGCATTCTCAAAATCCTGGAACTTTACCAGTTGGATGCGTGAAAGATGGTGTTTTCGTTGGCTACTCGTGCCTTTTACCCACATATCTTCTTAGATGTCAAGCATCTCCTTTTACTCATAAATCACTTACTATATACTGATGAAATTCACTTGCGCCGTGTGTGTGTGTGTGTGTGTGTGTGTGTGTGTGTGTGTGTGTACACATATATGTGTGTGTGCACGTAGAAGCTAGAGTACAACCTTGGCTGTCAGTGCACATATAGTGCCTACCTTGTTTGTGTGCTTAAGGCAGGGTTCCTCACAAGCCTAGAGCTCACTAAACTAGTTAGGCTGACTGGCCACTGAGTCCCAGGAATCCACCTTTGTCTGCCTCTCAATGCTGGGATGGTACCAGCATGTTATCGTATCTGGCTTCTTTATGTGAGTTCTGAGGATTAAACTCAGATGCTTATTGAGCTAACACTTAGCCAGCTGAGCCACCTCCCCAGTCCTTCTGCTTTTTCTGTAACCTCCCACCCCAGGATTACACTTAATCATCTTTTCTTACAGCATCTGAGCTTCCCGTGATACTTAGAAATCAGGTCCCCAGCTTTCGCTCTTTTTTTCCTGAAAGTGCAAAGAATCCTGTGGCATCATTTGCACTCTGTCTCCCACAGAGAAGGGAAGGAGGAGGACACCCCTGCCTTGCAACAGGGGAAGCCCATAGACAGCTGTGAGCATGGCACAGTGTTCCCAGGGCAAAAGCCAGGAGAACTAGAACAGAGCACGGGGTGACACTCAGCGCAGACTCACTGGAACTGAGGGAGCCCCTCTCTCCCAGACACAGCAGGCCTCTTTGTGCCCACTGGGAAGTCAGACAGCACCAGGAATTCAGAGCCCAGCCAGACCCCTTCCAAGCCAGGCAACTTCTGGGTACCCACATTGGGATGGCAGCTAAAAATGCCTTTGCGGTAGGTGGTTAATTTCTGCTTGTTACTTACTAATAATTATAGCTTTCACTTTGGCACCTCTCACAGCCGAAACCAGCAGCTATTCTTAGATGTGCAAGATCAGATTTTTTGATTTCTGCTGGGAATTTGAAGCTGTCACAGTTTCTTTAGCCTTGGCCTGACCCCTTCCCCTCTTTAGCTTCTCCCAGCCACCACAAGGTTGCAGCAGCAGAATCTAGAGGCACTGTGGTTTGTCCACCATGAAGAGATAGACAGTTTCTAGACACATGGAAAATGGGCAAGTGCACAGGAGTGTCTTAGACACAGAGTCCTGTGGGCCAGCCCTGCCCTGCCAGCCTCTTCTTCATCTGTAGAGTTTGGATTAATACTCCTTACCTTTTGTATAGCTGGCTCTCACCAATCACAATGGTTCAGATATTTTGCCAGTAGCTCTGTGACTGGTTTGGTCTCCATCATACCTGAGGCAGAGCTGTCAGGTCACTCGTCTCCAGATGCAAGGCTCACATGTCAGGAGGCCTAAGTTCAGAGCCAACCTGTGCAGCCCCCAGCCCTGCTCGGACCTTCAGTTGGTCCATGTAGCCTTGTCAAGTGTCTGGTTGTGTGCCAGGCTCTGCACGCAGCGGTCATGGAGACAAACACTCAGTCCCTGCCTTCCTAGGCCCTGCACATACAGAACAACAGTCGCAGAAGCCTGTGACTGCCATGTGCCAAGTGCCAGGAACAAACAGTGCAGCTCCTGTGACCCCTGGGAACAAAAAGTCTTGCCAAAGCAAGAAGCAGGAAGCAATAGAGAAGGCCTGCACATCTGAGCAGACCAGAAGTTTGGTTAGCGCTGGGCAGGAACAATGGGGAGGGGGCAGCCCCGCCCTCGAGGCACAGCTCGTAAGTCCTGCAGGTGGTGTGAGCTGTGACAGTGCCTCATAGGACCCAAGGGACGTCAGCCAGGCCTAAGAGCTCAATCCTAATAGCCCGAAGCTTTTCGAGTGGAAGAGGTCTGACTGGGATGTTAAAAGCTCCCTGCAAGTAAGCATGGAATGACAGAAGGCAGTAAAGGTGGGAGTCACAGAGGAGAGTTCAGAGTGGATATTTGTTATTTATCTCATTGTTGAGATAAAACAACTGACAAAAGCAAATTCAGGCCTGTCTGAACTGCAGAGGTGGTTCAAAACCAACCTGGTGATTTAGTGAGACCCAAAGTCAAAAAGTAAGATAAGGGCTGTGGTGCAGCCCCACTAGAGTATTAGCAGGTTCAATTAGCGCACACGTAATTCTAGCTCCTTCCTCTTGTTAATGGTGGGACACAGACAAGTTAGTTCTCATCCCGCTGAGCAAAGTAAGGAAACTGGAACAGTCACACATGGTGACATGATCAGTACGTAACACTATCCACCAGGGAAATCTGAGAGTATATATCTGTGGGGGAGGGGTGCCTGTGTGTACTATATGCATTTGTGCGCTGGCATGTAGAGACCAGAGGAGGGTTCTGGGTGGCTTCTCTGTAGCTGTCTGTTTTGCTTCTTAAGACAGAGTCTCACTGAACCTGGAATCCACCATTTTTGGTTGGCTGGCAAGCTAGCAAGCCCCAGTGGTCTTCTTGTTCTAACCCACCACAGAGCTGGGGTGATGGATGTGAGCAATCACACCTGGGTCCTGGGGATCTGCACTGGGTTCTTCATGCTTATGCAGCAAGCTCACCCACTGACCTTGGGGTTGTTCCTCACCCAGGCCAGGGAGAACTCTTCTGCACGTGGCTGTGTGCTACAGTAAAGACAAATTACCCAGTGAGTCTAAAGGGAGGGAGCTGCTGGGGGCCCAGGCAAGCTCAGGGTTAGCACAGTGGTGGGCTGCAAACCGTCTGCCAAGGGTGCAGAGTGGATGACAGGAAGTGTAGGCAGAGAGCGCGCGCGTCATCCTTGCAGGGAGAATCCCTGTGGGTCGGCGCAGGGGGGATAGGGAGGGAGGTGGGATGGCAGACTGGGTGTGTGCAATGGCTGGCACAGCTGCTGATGACCATCCGGATAACCCGGTGAAGACCTTCAGCACCTCCAGACAGGAACTGTGTGGGTACAGAATTCTTTAGTGAGATTTGGGGGAGGGGCTCAGCCACAGGATAGGTTGCAGAGCGGGTGGGTACAGAAAGCATTGTTGTCGGTGTGGTGGCAGGAAGATGCTCTGCCCTGCCTTGCAGGCTTCTGGCTCCTCAAATTGATGAGTCAAGGTCACCAATGGAGTGGCTTCACCCAAGAAATTTCCTGAGTTGGAACCGCTGGGTCATGGCCGAGAAGGGCTGAAGTATCTCACTGGTGGATGAGGAGTGTGTCTCCCTCTGCCACTGAGCCACAGGAAGGGAATCCCTCTTGACAGACTGCCACAGCCAGCCACGAATTCAGAGACAGGAGGAAGCTGTGTGGCTAAGGCCATCTGTGAGAGCAGGGCCTAGGCTATGCTCAAGTTGGGGACTGCAGGGCCCATCATTGGGTCTGTCCCCAAAATGTTTGGGGTGAGGCAGTAGAGTCCCCACCCCTTCTCACTGCCAACCCTCCCAGACAGAGCAAAGCACTGGTGAAATGAGGGCTGAGGAGGATGGGGGCCTTCCTGGGCCCTGACCACTTAGACGGATGACAGGAAACCTACTCCAATATTTCACGAGTCCTAAGTTTTGTATGGAAGAGCGAGTTCCAGGGCACACAGCAGGCATGCTCTCAGCACCTTTTGTACCCCAGGCCCCTGTGTGCATCCTGCTGGGACACCCTGTCCTCTTTGGTGTCTCTCTCCAGGGGGTCTGGGGTAAGAGAAAAAGCCTAGAGAGGTCAGAGAGTCTACAGTCTATCTCTGGCTGCCTGTTGGCTTATCCCAAGTGACAGAGAATAGTCAGTGCTGTACTCTTTTTATCCAGCCCTGCCTGCCACACACAGGTGACTCGGAAGACATCTGCCAGTACCTAAACCAAGCTCAGTTCTCAGAAATGTCTCAAACAGACTGCTACTTTGAGTTTCATAAAGGACACTCCTGGATGTACTAGGCTCTCAGAAAGCCCCTTTGTCATGCTTTTAGCCTCAGAAGAGCAAGCTCTGGAGGGCAGGGCCGTTTCTCTGTGCATGGCTGTGTGCCTCTGGTCTATTTGTCCCTGAACTCATTTCAGCCCTTTGTCTGTGATGAGCAGAGCCAAGGGCAGCTTCTGTCCTAGTGCTAAAGGGCTTTAAGTGGGGCTGGGACAACTGTCCTCAGAGGTTGGGGCAGAGCCCAGGCAGGCCTCACTTCCGTTGGTTTGGTGGTGACATATGTCTGTCCTTCAAGGACCAAAGCACAAGTGATCTGGGCACAAGTGGGCACAAAAGACTATTGGCCTATAGCCACGTCCAGGGGGATAGGGAACAGCTGGCTCTGCGCCCTGCCAAACTCCTGTAGGGGAATGTGAAAGTCCCCAAGCCAAGTACCATCTATCTACTCCCAGGGTCTCTGAGGGCAGTGATCCAGGATAGCATCTGTTTTCTGCTCTACTCCCACAGCTGAGGTCTACATTGGCATTGGAAAGCCTGCTGAAGCCACAGCCTGTACCCAAGAAGCTGCCAACCTCTTCCCAATGTCCCACAATGTCCTATACATGCGGGGCCAGGTTGCTGAGCTTCGAGGAAACTTTGATGAGGCCCGGCGGTGGTATGAAGAAGCCTTATCCATCAGTCCTACTCATGTGAAGAGCATGCAGCGACTGGTGAGTCTGGGACCAAGGCCAGGGCTCCCGTTTCTCAGAGTGGGGCTCTCCTTGGAAGCAGCAAGTAGCCCACAACCCTCATGGCCACTGGTTCCCAAAGCCAACAGGCAGTTCCTGTGATACCCTGGGAGGTGACAGTACCAAGCCAACTGTCTCACCTAAGGTCCTATTAGGTGCAGTGGGGCAGTTAGGGCAGCACTCAAAATCACCCTGTGGCTCTAGGTTCAATAAGGACTATCTTGCAGTGCTGATCAACATCATTGTCATCTCGACCTCTACACTGCTTGCAGCAGCCACTGTAAGGAAGTATCCATACATACCAGAGACTTCTGAGGGATCCAGAGACTCTGGTTTGCCTTCAGGGTACTGGCCTGTAGGCATCATCCCACTATAGGAAGATATGTATGTCGTTCCTTCCCCCAGAAAAGCATTCTGTCTGTGTCTCCTTCCTGTGGGATTCTGAGCTGAACACAAAGGTCTGTATTCTGAGTTGGTGGAAAGCCACAGGGCCTCGCCTGGACCAGTGCTCCAAGCTCGGGTTCTGAGGTCATTTGGTTCTTAGCAGAGGGCCTCTATCATTTAATAGCCCACAGGAAAGAAAGAGGGCTGCCTTGCAGAGAAGGTGAGATAAGTGTCTTTCACATCTGTGACCCTGGGAGCTCATGCTTGTCATCAGACAGTTATGTGAGATGGGGTCCGGGGCACTGGGTACAGAATCCTGGGACAGAGATCAGGTCCCAGTGGTACCTCTCACTCTCTTTAAACCCAAGAAGAGCCCAGTCGCTATCTGTGGCTCCATGTCCATTTTGCAAGAAGTCCTTCTGTTAGACTGGCTGTGTGTCTAGGATGGAGAGGATGTGGATTTGTAACCACTTGGTAAAATGTACTCAGAAGGATCCCTCAGACTTCACCGTCTCGCCACCTCTCCTCAGGGCTGTAGAGTGGAGAGGGCTGCGCTGTAACTGCTGGCATTTGGCAGAACAATAATGATGAACTGAAAA
The DNA here is from genome assembly GCF_907164565.1 of Psammomys obesus. NCBI lineage: Eukaryota > Metazoa > Chordata > Mammalia > Rodentia > Muridae > Psammomys > Psammomys obesus. The sequence goes on from NW_026596134.1 coordinate 11,175,133, forward strand.
TGCTGTTTACCAGAGGAGCATGTGCCTGAGGGTTAGGTCTGAACTCGAACCTGGACTTGTTGCTTAATCTCCAGGAGCATTGGCATTTCTGTGACTTGGGCTGCTGCTTACCCTTGTGGGCTATGTGAGAGCTAAACAAAATGACTTGAGTACAAGCCCAGCAGAGTTCCTGGTACCTAGTAGGTGTTCATTAAATAGAAAACCAGAGGCAGTCATTTTCAGTTTCAAAAATAAATCATGCCTTGTAATAATTACAGTCAATTTTTTTTCATATTCCTTTTATGAGCACTCTAACTCAACATAGCTTTATAAATAATTTTACATATTATCCAAACCTTAGTCTGTTTGATTAAAGATATTACCTGGCTTTTTATTTTATTCTCAGTATTGAAAGAGGGATGTGTTAACAGCTTTTCAAGTCTCCCAGCTTTTGCTAGACCATTGCAGAAGAATTAAAATCAACACAAAATGCCCAGTTCTTATTAAAAAGAAGTAATATGTTTCTACCTCAGGGCCAATGATGAATTATTCAGAGAAGTGTTTCTTGTTCATCCCCAAGGGGAACACTTGAGACAAAAGATCAATAGGAAAGTCACCCCAGGAGAGGTTTCTGTTTCCCCCTTAGAGCTTGTCAAGCCACCAGCTCCTGGCAAGTACTTTCCTTTCTAAGGAGCCAGCCAGGTGGCAAGCACAGGGGAAGTAAGACAGGGAAGGCCAGCCTGTTAGCATCACCAGGCCTGTAGATACTATCCAGCGTAGTGGTCTTGCCAGTGGGGCATAGTAATCACATACCCACCAGATCTTTCTCAGTGTGCCCTGATGTCTTCGGAAACCACTCAGATTGAAGGCAGACTGAAAGTAGCCTGCTTGCAAATTTGGGGCAGTTCAGCTTCTCTTGCTCAGAAGATTCTTTCTTAAATGCTGAGTTCTCTAGTGCCTGCAGAGAGTCCCTGGAATCCACAGGCTCTTCTGCCCTGAAACATCAAGAGACCTTGGCCCAGCTACTTGAAGCAAAGCAGTGAAAGACATCTTTCAGTGTCTGAGAAATCAAGAAGGTTTATTGTAAGGTCAGGGCTAAGGTTCTGGACAGGCCTGGACTAGAATCCTAGTGCTGTTATTTATTGCCTTTGGAGCTTTGAGGCAGGATACTCCTCTGCCTGTACCTCAGGCTCTTCATCTATACAACTAGGGAAAATCTTAGCCCCAGCTGCTCTTAGAGGCTAAGTACACAAGAGCCAAACCCTCTTGATGGTTCACAGGGGTCTTACATCTCACAGGAACCAGGCTAGTGTGTGAGCCCCTGAGCTCTTTGAGAGCAGAAGCAGAAGTCTGGGAAGGAGCTAGGCTCCAGATCTATAGGGCAGCAAGAGGCAAAAACAATGATGAACACTGAGTCTCCTGGTACCCAGAGGAGAGTGAGAGCATCCACAAGGCTAGGCCATACCACATCATGTCACACAAGGGCCCAGAAAGGTCAGGAATAATGATTGGAAGAATGTGAACCAGAAACCACCATGAGACAAACTGAGATGGCCCTAGGATAAGGAACTATGGGAGGCAGGCCATGGTACAGAGAAACCAAAGGACAGAAAGCTCGTGCACAGCAGCCCCAGCGCTCAGGGAGAAGAACCGAGCTGCCGGAGGGGTGGTCTCTAGGAGTTGTCTGGAAGGTGGGAAGCCATGTTGTCCATCACAGGTGGAGAGTGGCAGCTGATAGAGGCCGCAGGGGTTGCGGGGCATGGACAGGAGCCTGTGCTCACGCTAAGAATACTGCACCCTAACTTCTAGGGATGTGCACAGCACATCACCATGTTCTGCAGAATGCAGATGTGCTTGCATTGTTAAAAGGCAAAGACAAGCGGACAGTACTGAGGAAAGTGAGTGAAAAGTCAGACTTAATGAGATAAATGTAAATTAAACCCAAGGGAAACAGACAATTTCTAACAGTTACAGCCTTCATCTATGTGTTTCACCTCACATCTGGTGAAAAAGAAGAAAAAACAAAGGTGTTGGCCAGTGGTAATTAGTTAGCCCAGACCAGGAGGCAAGAGCTGAGTGTGGACAGGTATTAAGCAAGCAATAAGTTCAAGAGACAAGGAATTGCAAAGCTGTGGGGGTATTCTCAGAGTGATCAGACTTTTCCCCAGAAAACCTAAAGGAATATTTTCAATGTTAGTTTGCATAAATGTATAAATTTGCATTTATTTGCTATGTTTGTTGGAAGTCCTTTAGCTCATAGTACCTGCAATGCATTAATAAAACATGGGCCAGCTTTTCCCAAAGCAGATATTCTATGTTTTGAGTGGAGGGGAAAGAGAGGAAGATGCACAGTGGTGGCCAGTGGTGGCCTCAGGGAGAAGACCGCCTGCCTGGGCCAGGCTTTGCAGGCCAAGGACAGGCATGGAGACTTGGTGCAGCCAAGGACGCAATTACCAGGACAGGAACAAATTCTACAAACAGGGACATCTGGCTGCCCTCTGATCACATCAGTCAGGGCTTTGGGGGGCAATGTGTAAGATGGAAGGTAAGAAGGGAACAACAGCTTTCAGGCTCTGAGGAGGATCAGAAGGGAAGGTGTTGCTGGGCAACAAGCAGAGACTGTGAGTATCAGCAGGAGGCTTGGGCCTGCCTCCGCTGTGCTCTGTGCTTGACAGGGTGAGAAAAAGTAGGAAACAGGAGCAGATATGGGGCTCATCTAAGGTCTGGTGGAGTGGACAGCATGGGGACGAGGAGCGGGAAGGGAGCAGAGATGCCCAGAAGGTAGTAGAGGATCAGGAGCCAGAGGAGGCAGTGCACAGAGAACACAGCGACGGGCCACAGCACTGACACTCACCTGGAAATGTGGGCTCTGAGAGGCGTGAAGCCTCTCTCTCTGTCTCAGATGATCATAATGGTGCTAGAGTACTGGACAAAGCAGTGGCCACCAAAACAGCTTGGGACCAGGGCCTTCCAGGTTCTTTGTCTCTGGAACCCATTGATATTCACAGAGAACAGGAGAGTGAGCTTAATGAGGCACTTCATAAGTCTGTAGTTGGGAGCTTGAGAGAAAAAAAAAGGCAGAGCTTCCAGACAGCAGGAGCGAGTCCTAGAAATTGCAGTACCATAAAGCTGCTTAGCCTGGGGTCTAATGGAAGAAACTGGAGTGAAGTGTGGGAAGATGAGCTGGTCAACCCAGCCCCCTAGCAAGATGTCCAGTGCCTCTGTTTCAGCCACATCCCCGTGTATAGCTTACAGGCAGGGATGCTCATTTAGGTCGGGGGACTACTCCCCCAACCCCAGTGGAATGAGTAGTCCTCTGAGACAAGGCTCAGGCAGAGACAGGCTGTCAGAGGTGATGCTGAGAATCAAGGACATCAAACTGAAAGCTTGAAGAGATCCACCCATGAACATTGAAGCTCCAAGACATGGCCAGGGACTAGGAAGGGACAGGAAGCCATTGTCACTGAGAGGAGACTGAGGTTAGGAGGGTGCTGGGCTCTAGAGTTCCCCAGAGGAAGGAGTGATATCAGTCTGTGAGGAGTACTTGATGGGGAGCTGCCACTGCAGCTGCGCACGGGTCGCTGCTCAGTGGAAGAGCACGCAGCAGGTTCTGTATGGAATAACTAGCCTTTTGACTGGGGTGGGGCATGCCATGTTTGTCTTCTGGGCATAAACTGAGACAAGAAATCCTCTTTAGTTAGACCAGGGTGCTGCCCGAGAGGGTTTCCCTGGGTCTGGTGTTCTCTGAAGCATGGGCTCTGCACTGACAAGTGCACAGGCTCCACAGGGAGTGCGGTACTGGCAGGAGCTGGCTAAGTGCTGGGAATGCTGCCCTGCAGGGATGGCAGGCTCTACCACACAAGTTTTGCTGGGACGTGTCACCTGCATTAAACCTGCATTTTCAGTTCTTTAAACGGCTCTTTAGGTGCCTCATCGAAACAAAGCTGTCCATACAGTGTTCTCAGATGGATAATGGCCTCTCTGAAGTTTCACATAGAGGCCTGATGTCAGAGCTCTCTTTAAACTGCCATCAAGTTTTCAGGCCTCTTTACTGTATGAAAATGTCCTCCCATTGGGCGTGGTGACTACAAGGCTGGGAAAGAGGGCTGAAGAGAGAAAGAGGGAAGCCTCTCTCAGTAAGGGAGCTGACGTGGGCATCATGAAACTTGGTGTTTTACTGTCTCCCATCTTTGAAGGTGTCTGTCTGTCCCCTGAGAGAGAGGAAGTTGCTCTGCCTCACCAGTTATTAGTCAGAAGTCTGTCTCCCAGCATGTCCCTTGTGGGCAGAGAGAGGCCAGGACTGTAGGGCCTGGCAGCCTGTGCTCCTGCATCAGTGTGATTGGCCATCAGCCTGACAGGGGCCCTGTGACGCTGACAAACAGTCCAGGGCTGCCTTCTGACCTCCCATTTCTCTTGGGGGATGCCTCTGCTTCTTCCATTGGTCTGGCTAAGGCCTAGGTAATGCTGGGATGGAGCTCAGGGGCCTTCTCCTTTCAGAAACCAGTCTCTTTCATCCTGTGTCAGCTTTCTTCCCATGCACAGAAAGAATGATTGACACAGCAAAACCACCACACAGTCTGTTCTGAAGGCTCTTTCATCTAGTAATTGTCTTTTGTGTTCTTTCAGAACTAGAAAACTGCTTTGAAATTTGGGGAGAGCAACTTTTTCTCTGAAGGCCTGTGAGCTATTTAGATGCCTCCGTGACTCTGTCTCGGCAGTTGCTGAGTCCCTCACAAGTCGTCCGGAGGGGAGAAAGTGCTGCATTCTAGCTGATGGCCCATCTTTGCTATGTGTTGAATCTGTACTCTTTTTCTTGGTTCACGTGGCATTTTAGCCTACTTGATAGTATAAGGCCTTTTCAGCTAGTAGTACTTATCCCTAAATCTCACTTTTTCCCTACAGTATATGCCATACCCACTGTCACAATATTTAGTGAAATGGAGAATGTTTTGTTTACTGGAGGGCAGGTGATCTGCCCTGGTCACACTGAAAGTTAGAGCAAGCCAGGTCAGAAGGGCGGCACCCTGTACGGGTCTCATCATGTAGGAACCCGGAGCCTCAGCTGCAGCTGGCATCGGGGGAGCTGCCAGGTCCCAGCTCTGCTGCCTTTTTTTATTGTTGCATTATTTAATGGTTTTGTTTTGGGTTGGGTTGAGTTGATTTTTTTTTTTTTTTTTTTTTTTTTGGACTGGATGATTTTAGGCTTGAACCTAGGACCTTGAGTGTCTTCTGCAAATGCTGAGCAACTGTGTATATCACTTGTACATTCCTGTTTCCTCATAGCAGATGGAGGAGCTGTGTTACCCACAGGCGTTACTGTATATATAGGTTCAGCAAAGGATGAGCTGTGAGCACCACTGTCATCCCTACATATAGGCTACTGTTCTTGTAATCTCCACAAGTCCATGGCTGTGAGTAGAACACGTTCTCTTGAGGAAAGCAACCATGGCCCATGTCTAGGGCATCAGGACCCTTGGGTTGCTCTGTGAATGAGCTCCCCTTGTGAGGCCTTTCCAGTCTGGTTTGGGAACATGTGGCAACTCTAGAAACAGCCAGCCCAGCACAAGATGCAGTGAGTGTCCAGAGGCATGATCAGTTCAGGGGCAGAGCAGCAAGAAGTGTTGGCGGAAAATCAGGTAACTGGCACATTCTTTGACATCAGCTGTGTCTTCAGATTCTTGTTACACACACACACACACACACACACACACACACACACACTTTTTAGTTTATTACAATTTCTGGATGCTGGGTATCTGTGTCCTCCTTTAAGCGAAGGGGATGTCCCTTGGGCGTAGAGAACCTGCTGTGCATCACTTGCCCTGCCACTGAAGTCTAGGCATTCCTCAGGGCAGGGACTCACTCCATAGGGAGTTACTGTTTGTTTGGAGGGCCCTCCAACCCAGAAACACTTGTCCATACACTGGCCAGGGAAAAGTGACAACAGGTGACCTGGCTCTCTCAAGGAACCATAGTCACAGACCCAAAAGCAACCTGGGCCAGGACAGGCTCCAAAATGCAAGCTGTGTGGTACCTTGTATCATTAGGTCTGTCTTCACTTTAGAGGGAAATTCAGTGCTGTGCTTACCTCTGATTTTTGCTCTGGAATCTTAAGTGACCAGTTACTGACAGCTACACTCAGTCTTAGTACTAATTATCACTTCAGTTTTTTCAACTCTGACATATTCTTCCTATGCCATTTATTCTTAGAAATTCTGTCCCATTGTTCCAGTACAACATGAAGGCTAGGCTCCTCTGTCTTCTTGCCACACACAGGAAGCCTTTCTGGCTTGGGCCAGCTGTGGAGTCCCTTGCCTGGGTTGGTCTGTGTTTCCCTGTACTGGTTCCACCTCCTGCTCCACATTCCTTGCCCCTGTGTCTTAGCCCTGAGGCTCTTTGATTCTGCAGCCCTCTCCAGCCCACTGCCTGCTTTTGAACACAGACTGAGCGTGTGGCTGCCGCCATGAGAAAGTGGCCTTTGGGACTTACTGGACCACTGGTTCCAAAACATCTTGTGCCTAATTGCTTTCCCAATACTAGGGCTGGTTCTAAACTCCCCATTGAGTGCCATTGGCTCTTTGGACCATGTCAGCTCCACTTGCTTTCTGGACTTGCAGAAGCTTAAAATTTTTAGGCCCAAATCTTCTGCCCCCCTCCACATGCACACACACAATTTTCTTTCCATAAGGAAAAGGTTTAGCATCTGTTAACTTTGGCTATTGGCGTGTTCTATTAGCCTTACTGTTTTTCTGAAGGTTTGAAATTGTGCAAGATAAAATTTAAACAGCCGAGCCAGCATGGTTATATTTGTATTGTGGAGAGATCACACTATGGAAGCTTCAGAGGGCGGGTGACCTGGAAACTACGAATCCCTAAGGACAGCTCAAGATAAGAAGTACCGGACAGAGAAGCCCAGTAAAGCTTGGTGAGGGAACTAGAGAGTGCTAGCCTAGCACGGGGCACCTGCTCCAGGAAGAGCTGCCTGTATAAATGGCAGGTCACACTGTATAAATGGCAGGTCACAGGCTGGAAGCATGACCTTGCATTGGCAGCAGGCGACAAGCTAAGGCATGAATCCTAGAGAGGAAGCAAAAGCAAGGGCTAAAGCACAGTTAATGGAGTACCACCGCCTACGGAACAGGAGTCTAGGCTCTGGTCAGTCATGCAGACCTACCGCTAGTCCCTGCAGAAGATATTTGGGTGTGGCTCCACTGGATCCCAAGTCCTTATGCCCACAGTCCTCCCTCCTGTCCATGCAGGCTTGCAGCCCACCCTGCTCCTGCCCCGTGCAGAAGGAGGAGCTCAGGCAGCAAAGCTTCTCTTGCAAACACAGCTCGAATTGAAACAGTTTCCATTTAACAAAGCTGGGGCCCCTGGGCAAGTTGCCTTACTTCTCTGGACCTCAGTTATTTTCTTCTGTCCACGCAGGATGGTAGTGATTATCCTAACAGGAGTGTGATCATACGTGTGAGCCTGAAGGACTACAGTTGTGTCTAATGACAAATGTTATACCTGGTTCTTAGATGAAGCATTCCCTCTTTATGTCTGGCTGGTGCCTGTCCCCTTACAGGGGACAAGTAAGTGACCCCAAGCTGGCAACAACAGTGATTTGCTGAGGGGAACCGGGTGATGGTGCTCATGCGCACCACTGGCTGAGTTGGCTCTTGATGAGATCTATAATTGAAATTCCTGCCAGTGTCCTTCTAAGTGCAGCAGAAGCTGCTTGCCTGGCACAGAGAAGCCTCTGACATTGGATGCTGCGTCTTTCTGCATAAAAAAAGAAGAGCAGCCCCTCCCCACAGGAGCTTGGGGCCCTGCAGGTTCTCTCATCCTCTGCACTAGGCTGCTGGATCTAGACAGATGCATGGGGCTAGAACCAAAGCTCAAGCGAGGGTCCCTGTGGAGATCTCCCAGAACAAACTAGAAGCAAAATCTGCTTCTTCCAAAGGACAACATGCATGTTTCAAGGCCTTCTAAAACAAGGCAGGTCAATCGAGTTATAATTGACTCTCTAATTAGAACTCCCACAAGCTGTTAAATTCCTTACCTGCAGCTTGCATCTTATACAAAGGTAACAAATACACTTCTGCCTTTGATTAAAGGTCCAGCTGCAGTCACCAGCCTCCTGCTGGCAGCAGCCCCCCTCCAGCTACCACTGTCTCACTTGGATGCCTCCACACCCACCAGCAAGCATAACAGGGAACGCAGCTGTTTGCTAAGAAGTAGCTGTGGGGAAGTCAGGCCCAGAGGTCATGTTGCTGGCAACCAGCTAGAAGCTACAGAGCAGAGTTGGCCATGTTTCCAGGGTGACGCATTCCTGGGGAGATACCATAGAGCCTGGGCCCCCCTACCAGAGCTGTTCCATGCTAGAGAAAATGTATCCTGTACTCCTCTGTATTCTCAGTGCTGAAGAAAATTGGGGTTTTGTATTGTTCCCCTCAAGAGCACAGCATGGTTTGGACACTGCTGTTGGCATCTGAGGGCCCTGATGTCACCTGGAGGCACACCAGCAGTTTCAACTGCATTTGGAAAGGGGTTGGTCCCACTTACCTAGAGCTGGGGCCAACAAGCACAACCTTCTCTAACTCCAAGCCTCTGCAGCAAGCTCACGTAGGCCGCAAGAAATTCAGCCTTGGTGGGAGGACATTCTCCTTGGGAGATGGCAAATGCCACAAGTCTGAGCATTTTTTTTTTCCAGAGAGCCATTTCAGCTGGTGTATCACTTGCACTCATGGGCCGAGGGGGAGTTGTTAAGAAGGAGGGAAACAGAAGGACACCAGAGCAGCATGGGTAGAAAAGAGCACACAAGGCCCCGCCCCAGGAGATGCTGTGGCATGCAGCAGACAGCATAGCTGCCCTCTGAATAGAGGCGAGGCTGAAGGAAGCCAGGGGAGGAAGAATTGCAGAACTTCCCAGGCCAGGGCCAGAAAGAGTACACAATTGGAACAGAAAAACAGCATCTAGAATCTAGCTTCGATAGATCCGTGTGACCAGAACATGGCATGTCTCCCCTGTGGTGATCATGCCAGCCTTTGTCTGCCCTTAGGGATATAGACATGGTCTTGGCCCAGCACAGCTACTCACCTCGGTACATGCCCTTCTCCCAAACATGGCAGCATGAAAGTCACATGGAAAGTAAGATTCCCTCAGACCTTCTAGGACAAGGCATGGGGTTCCCTGTTCTTTAGGAAAGAGGGGGCTGCCTCTTAGTAGAGGGTCTACTCAGAGAACAAAAGTTGCCTGTAACAGTGTTTTTAAGGAGCTGATCCTGGATCAGCCAGTGCCACCTCTGGGTAGGACATCCAGGGTTAGAGCCCAAAACAGCCATTACCTTTGCTGAATCTGTAGCCTGAACATGTCCCCGTGAGCAGGATAGCCACAGCAGTGATGGTGGGTGCTTTAATTTATTCTAATTTTCCAGTCTCCCTCTAAGTCATCGTTCCAGCCTGCAGGGACCCATTTTGAGCTTCCGAGAAGTCAGGCATGCTCAGTGTCAGCCACAGCCTGTTACATAGTAGGGGCCGCATACAAATGAGCTCAGTCCCTCGATGGCAGGCGAGCAGAGCCTCCCACGCCTCCTCTCAGCTCTCATGGGGAACTCTTGAGGAGATGAGTCTGATCTTGATGCTGATTTATTCCGCACTGAAGTGGGAAATGATAAGAGCGCAGTGTGTAGGGAAAGAAAGTGCCCTCTTGGTCTCTGTTCTCTCCAAGAGCTCTGCACTGGAAACCTTCCTCTCTACACAACCATGTTGGCCCCGGGACCCAGTAGATCCCAGCTCGACCACTGTCTTCCTTCATCTACAGCTGGGCCTAAGTTGGGAGCACTAGGGAGGAAGTTTATTCCCAAACAACAGTAAAAGCCTGCTTCCAAGCTAACTATTTCTCCTTTCCTCGATAAACTGACTTTCCCTGCAGTGGCATGCCGGCGACACACGCACGTAGTGAGGGATGGCTGAGTGGGCCTGGCGCTGGCCAGCGAGGCCCACCCACCCGTCTTTCCCATCCAGTTATAGGATTATGAGTTGTCTTGTTATTTTGGGGACAATTTTTCCAAGGCTAATCAGTTACAGTCTCCCCTTCATCGGAAAATGTCTTATCATTTCTGTTTGTTCCTGTTTAAAAATGGAAAAATCATTCCTGCCAGACGCTGGCAGGGATGGTGTAGGTGCTGGCCAGAGTGACCACATCCACGCTGGCAGGTAGTAAATCACCCCGTGTTTGTATCCCAGTGAGTCAGATGATCCAGCAGAGGACCACCACCTGGAGGTCGTCCTCTTTGGGTCCCTGTTTATTGAAAACAGGCTGCTGGGAGGACTGAGGCTTTGTGTCATCTTGGCAGTCACGTTGCAGCTGGCATTCTCCATTTGAAGTGCAGATGGGCCCAGAGAAGTCACGTCCCCAACAACCTTCAGGATGGGTGTAGAAGCTGAGCTGTCATCCCACACACTGCTGCACTGGGCCAGAGTACAGTTGGCATGGACAGTAGGGTGATGGACAGGACTGGGACCTGACACCCATTCAGGGATCGTCTATGGAATCCTTATAGTATACCAAGAATGTTGTAGGGGTTGGAAGGGCTTGTAATTAACAGCATGCATTGTCCGGACACCGCCAGTCCCCAGAGGTAGAAAGGTAAGTCAACATGGCCTCTGCTCTGCTCTGCACTGCTGACATCTCGGCACTTTCCGAGTTCCCTGTAAATCCTGGAGCCTTCTGGCACTCTCGCTGAGCCCAAGCCTGCTCATCCACCTATTCCTGAGAAGGGCAAAGGAGGGCTGCTCCACCCAGGAACCCTCAGGCTGAACTTAGCTAGGCTCCCCCATAGCCTCTCTGTGTGCACATGGAGAGCACAGTCCCAGGGCTGCTCTTCTGAGGCAGGCAGTTTTGCAGCTGGATGTCAGCCTCTTTCTCTTGCCCAGTCTCTTCCTTGAGAAGCGTTCCCGGTCACAACAACCATTGCTTCTCAAGTCCTAAGACACATACACATAGAGTATATAATAATGTTCCCAAAATCTGTAATGCTCCCAGCATATGGAGTGCTCCCAAAAATGTGGAGTGCTCCCAAAATATGTAGTAAGTTAAGAAACATTCCCAGTCCCATGCTCTGCACCTTTGTTTCCCAGACCAAAAAAGTAAGACTCTTAGAGAGACAAGGCTCAGTTTAGGTTGGCAGTCAGTGGTAGGTCCCATAGTAGGTGGAGAGAGGACGCCCCACTCATTGGGCCTCCCTGCCCTGCCTTCTGCCCAGGCATCTCACCATCTTGCTGGAGCCGAGCTTTTGCTTGCAGTGTTTGGTCAGAGGTGGTGAGGCTGAGTACAGAGAGCATCTGCAAAGGTGTGACTTCCCTCCCCGCCTCTCCCAAGAACAGGCTGCCCCTGGGGCTGGCTGCCATGGCTTAGATCTTATCTTACTGTAGGCTCACTTGTTTGAACTTGTGGTTCTCAACTCGATGGCACTTTTGGGGGAGTTTATGGGACCTTAAACAAAGGAGGAAGGAGGGCCTAGCTTGAGGAAGTGGGCCAGTGGGAATTGGGCATAAGGGCGATAGCCCATCTAGTCCATCAAGATGCAAGCAAACAGCTTCACTCTCCTGCCACCACACCCAAGTGCCCTGTCTACTGTCCTGCCTTCTCTGACATGACAATCTATACCCTCAAACCTTGAGCCAAAATAAGTCCTTTTCCGGAGTTTCTTCTTATCTGGTGTTTAGTCTTGGTGATGAGCCGAGGATCTGCTAGGCCACTGGGAAGAGGTTCCAGGCCTGGGCCACCGCAGTAGGGGCCAAGGTCTCTGGGACCCCCCCCCCCCCGCTCTCAGGCCCTGTGACTCCAGGAAACCCTCCGTGCAGCTCCTCTGTTGGCCAGTTACATGTAAATTGTGGTGACCATGACAAGCCCATAATTGGAAGGCCTCTGCCCAACCAGGGCTCTGAGGAGGTGCTTCCCACCCGTGTTCCCTCTGCTGGGGAGCCGGCCTGCTCATACCACCTGTAGAAACAGTGGTCACAGACAGCTGTGCCCTTGCACCCTACCTGGGGTAGTACACCACCTTTCCAAACAAGCACGGACGGAAGCCTCCTCTAGGGGCAGGTAGGCCACCCTGGGAGGCAATTAGCACCATACTTTCCACTGTGTGGATAACTTGGGCCATGGGGAAGCGCTTGGTGTTAAGGCTGTCCTGCCTTGTTTTCTGCCTGGCTTGTTGTTGGCAAAGGTAGATAAAAATAAATAAATAAGTCAACCAGGGAGATGTATAAATAAGTCAACAGGAGTCTCCTGCCCATTGCCAGTGGAAAAGTACCAGTAAGGGCAGCCAGGTAGCACACAGAGAATAGGACAGCTGACTGGGGAATGGCAGTCGCCACAGCATCAGGACCAAAGCACTTCTTGCCTAAGAGCAAGTGAGGCCCAGCCTATGAGCTCATCTCACTGCAGCAAAGTGTGAGCGGCTGGGGGAGGGGAAGCTGGAGGCTCAGCCTGGACTATTTCCAGGGACTGCCTCCAGTTTCAGAGTGAGACAGATGCGCACCATCCCCGCACTGTGCTGAGGACCCAGGGATCCTTGTCACTCCCTTCACCCCATCGTGGCGTGGCGCTGGCTCTCTGTTCACCGCTGTCCTTTGATGCTGCTTAGGATTGGCTGGCCTGACACTTCCTCAAGTGGGTCAGCGCACCAGGCAGAGCTGCGGGGGCGCCGTGCTTCACTTTTGTGCTGACTGGTGCTTGAATTTGTGAGCATCAGCCTCAGGCTGCTGCCAGCAGGAACTCCTCTGGCGCTGGGATTCCCCCACAGCCCCTACCTGGCTTCAGGGCCCCTGCTGACAGCAACACTAAGTACCCGGTGTTCGGCCACCATGGCTGCTGGGTGTTCCCTGCACGTTAATCCCAAGGGCAAGTCAAGATGTCTGGGGCCAGGACAGTGTGCCCAGGCAGAGTGCCTGCCCTGACATCCTAGGTAACAATGACACCCTGCTCCTCTGCCTCACCGCCTTCTGATTGGGCGTTTGACTGCTTATTAAATGAGCTCATCCTCTCAAGAACCAGCTACCTGCCTTGGGTTGATGGTGCGTCCACGAGGAGGAACTAGATACATGTGGGGGTCTTCTGTCTCACAGCCACCTTGGGGTCACAGCACCTTCCCTCGTGCTGAGTGGTCGAGGGCCCTGGGCTTCAGCCTTCCCATCCACTGCGCAAGTGGGTGAGAGAGTTGTGTCTTGTCATCTGGGTACTGTCCTGTAGCTCCCTTCCCTCATGCAGACATTGGTTCTGCACACTCGAGATAGCCCTACTCTGCTCAGGACGCCAGGTCCATGCTGTGATCTTTAGGTGACAGGAAATCTGGCCCCCGTGACAGTCTGTGCCCCTGAGTCTCAAGCAAGCCACACAAGTACAGGCACACTGAAGTGCACACAGCTCTCCATGCACATATATGGATGGAGGGAAAGAGCCGGAAGTAATTACAGCAGACTGAGCAGAGCCCCATCTGGGGACACAGATACAGATGCTGTTCCACAGTCCACTTCTGTGGTCCAGCATGGGCCAGGTGGCTTCCAAGAGTCTATATCCATAGACTCATTCAAAAAGGGGCTAAAACTGTATGAGGAAAAAATACAACTGCTCAAAATACATACTGACTTTTTCTTGTCTTTATAAGTATTTCAGTATGGCAGCTATCAACAGCATATCCCTGGCAGAGAATGCAATGTACGATATAGACGTTTTCTTCCATCAGAACCCTGAAGCTGAACCAGAGGTGGGGTGAGGGGTTATTGGATCGCTTTGTTTCTCTTTCCAGTGAGACCACACTGACTAAGTCCCCTTTTTCTGATTTTTACTTTTAAAAATGCACATATAACTACATAGGTAATAAGCAAAAATGCACTGTCTGTATCAGAGATTTCAATTCGTTGGTTATTGGGAGCTAATCTCCCCACAGGCCCTGAAGAGTGCTGCGCTTGCTCTCTCCTGGCCTGTACCACCCACCCCCATAAAGAAAGGAGGCCCTCAGAATGCTCCTCTGCCCACTCTCTGCCACCCCAACTGCACCCTGTACTAATTCTGTGGGAGGGGGTGGGCTTTGGCATCTCAGGCCTTGGAAGTGGCTAGCCAGTTGGCTGTGGTCGCTCCCTAAATTTTTCCAGAAATTCCCAGTTCTCTAAAACCCACCACAGCCTATAGATATATTGGCACTAATCCTGAGCACCCCTTTCAAAGAAATTAGGCCAGAGGAAATTGAAGGCCCGAGCTGAACGGGCCCTTGGGCTTACAGCCAGACTTCTGGCATCCTCGACACCAGTGTCAATTGCATGAGAGCCCATCACTCCAGCATTTCTAATTGCAGAACACACTCTTCTAGGATATTTCAAACCATCCTGGAAAAAAATAATAATAAAGCCACTTTAAAAGATTCTGCCAGCCACATGCCTTTTAAAAAAACATTCAAAACAGAAAAGCCATCCTCATGTATTCTTGACCCTTAATGATGGCTTTCTCTGAACCCACAGGGCGGCTTCCTCCTTTGAGGACATACATGATACGGAATGTGGTCATATGGGGAATGTTTGAATTTACTCACCCTGCATAGCTCAGAGGGTGGGGGAAGGAGAGAGCTAAGCTAGCCAGAAGTTCCCTTCAGGTCCTTAAGGGCTGCCGGTAGAAACGGAAGAGGACTTATCCACTCGACTTCAGGGGACTCAGAGAACATCAGTGCTTGGGGATTCTATAGAAAGGCTCATTAGAGGTCCATTAATTCCAGGGCTCTCTCTACAGGGGAATAGAGAGCTCCTGGAAGATGTGAGAATAGTGCTGCCCTCTGAGGAGAGAGCAGAGACCCAGAACCCCGTGGGCTGAGGACTACTGTCTCTGTAGCTGGCTGACCCTCAGGCTCACAAAAATATGAGATTTGTTTGCTCCTGACTGAGTTTGCTGCTGGAAGGCCTAGTAGGCCTCAGAAGGCACCTTTCTTCACAGAAAGCATTTGCCCCAGAAAAAAGAGCTCCATGGGAGGGCAGCCTCCTGCCCACAGAGATCACTTGCTAACAGAGGCCTGCCACCTGTGTGGGGCAGCCGCAGGGGTCCTTCATGAGAGGCCCCAGGCCCTCTTTTCCTGGTGTTTGCAGCACTTGTGGATGAGGAAGAGCTTCAAAGGTGTATGCTAAGTGCCAAGACCTCTGTACTCCACCTCTGCCCCAGGCCTCCTCCTTCTCCTTCCTGCCTTGCACATGCTAGGGGCCTCCTACAAGTTTTGATTTGTTATAGTTAGCTTGGAGGAGAGCAAGAGAAGGAGGAGGCATCCTGTGTTTGGGTCCTGACATTCAAGCGGGGCTAGGGTGAGGGGGGTGGAAGGGGATGAAGGGCAGAGGTGACAGGGAGTACAGAAGGTTGCTTTAATGCCACTCCAGCCCTGTCTGTCATCAATGGAGAGAGGCAGCGTAGCACCAAGTTCGCCTCACTCAGTAGCCCCAGAGCTCTCTCCTCAACTCGTTGCTGACCTTTGGCAGAAGTCCCTCCCTGCAGTGCGACAGGGCTCTGGCAGCTGGCATTTCCATCCTGTCCTTTGTCCCTGAAGCCTCCCCTCCACTGCCCTTCAGCCCAGGTCCTCAGAGCGGAACTTGAGCTGCCCTTGCTGTTCTGGAGGCTGAGCAGCCTCACGAATCATCTGTCCTCACTGAAGTGTCTGGAGGCCACCCAGAGCTGGTGGCAGAAGCCATGTGCTGCTGGGGACAAGGCTGCCTGCAAACACACTGGGGCACCTGCTGTGAGGCATCTTGAACGGGCACAAGTTTGTCAGGAAGGCCTTGGCATGAACTGGGTCAAAGCGGTTTAAATTGACTCAAGCTCGAAAGCCAGCCCTACTCTGTTCTGAAAGAAGATAGTCACCGACCTCTGGGTTCCTTCTCCAGGGAGCCAAGTGGCAGTTGTGTTAGCCCTCCTGCAGTGTGCTCAGGTGGGCATGGGCAGAGGAATGCAGACAGGTGGCTGGACTGAGGACACCTGGCATCGAGCCAGCCTTCCAGACTGGCGCAGTTATCCTGGACACATACAGAGCTCAGAGCAAACAACGGAAACAGAGACAGCCTGGTGGAGGGCAGGCCTTACCCGTAGCTGCTGGGCTCCAGATAGAGAAACCGAGGACAGCCCCTCCCCCTCCCCCACTCCCACCCCCGCACCTACTGGTGCTGCTTCAGGTCCTTCTGCGGGAGTCAGTGGGAAGCAGGGTGGGCTGATAGAGGTCCCCTGTGCTGCATCACAGACAGCTCTTCTAATGCTTCAGAGGAGGAGGGCAGCTGCGGGGAGCCCCAGGACGGCCCAAGGCTCTGTGTTCTAGCACCACCAGCAGCCATCCTGTCCAAGCCATTGTTCCCTGTGGGCTTCCGAGTAGCAATAGTTCAGTCAGGCTCTGATTTAAAGAAACGGGTTTGTTAAAGTATCCCTGGCCTATTCTCTTGTGTGTGCTGCTCCTCATCCAAATTGCCGTGAGTACAGACTCGGCCTGTTCCCCTGTCCTATAAAGCCTGTGTCTTTGAGCCCAATTCTCTCTGGAACAGACAGTCTCACACTGCTTCAGTTGACCATCACAGCAGTACCAACTCATGGATACAAAAAGCCAGCCAGCATGGAGAGCCACGGCAGGGCACTGGTCTAGATCTGTGCTCAGTTAATGGTCAGGTCATATTCTTAAATCCAGCGGTTTTTTTTTTTTCAGGGCTTGCTGAGGTGATTGTCCTGCCCTGTCATCACCCACAGCAACGCTCAGTGAAGAAGCAGGGCCGGGGAGAGGATTCTCTGCAGTTATGTAACATCTCTCACAGGCCAGTTAAGCAAGTGCTTGAAGTTACCATGAGCTCCTTGCATGCCAGCTGCTGGCCCCAGGTGTTTGTGCTCCTGTGGGTTTTGAGGGGCCATCAAATATCACTGCCTTGAGCCACTTGCCCTAACCCTGCTCCCTGCAGGGTTGCAATGATGGCACTTCTGACCTAGAAGTGGGAACAAAGCTATTAAAAGTCCAGTGAGTAACAGATGACTACCTGGAGACAGTGCAGAGACTGATGGGGCACAAGAGACATCCATACCCTGCCTGGAGAGCTCCCAGCACTCATTCCCCAGTCACTGCCTGGGAAAAGTACAGCCAGCTGGAGACAGGACACCTGGCCCCAACTACAGCTGAGCACATGAATTTTTAGCATGGCTTCTTTGAGAAGGATGCTTTTTCATGGATATCGCCTCCCCATGCCAATACCCCTGGGGTAGGCAATAGACTGTGGCATGCCTTGAGCCCAGCAAATGGCTGCCCTTGCTCCTGGGCAGAGCAGCATGGAGATACCCAAGATTCCCAGAGGAGCTTTGGTCTGGAAGGCTTCCTACTCGTGAGCCATGGTCTTCCCAGGGCTCCTGTGTACTCTCTAAGCATGTGGCAAGGTGGTGAGTCTAGGGCAGCAATTACCACAACAAAAAGGCAGATGCTAATTGCCCTCAAACTAGCCAAGTCCATTTTCTCTCACTTGAAATAACAGGTTTAATTTAATTCTTTATTTCTAATTTGGTACATCACCAAGATCTTATTTGTATAAAACACCTGATTAGAATAATTACAAGCTTGGGAAGCTGTCTGCGTTTGTGTCTAATGAAAGGGACTCGCAGGGAGCTCCTGTTCCCTCACACTCTGCAAGAATGGGGGGACCCGGTGGTGAGGACACACACATGCGTCACAGTTCAGTCTCAGCTCCGCACGGCTGGCGTAGGTGCTCTGCTCGGCAGAGATCTGTAGTAGCATCCACCCTGGGAGTAGTCAAGGAGGATGGAGGTTGAGCCAGCACCTAGCACTGAATAGAGCTTGGTGTCCTTAGACCGTTCACTGCTCTTAAGACAGGCCTACATGCACCCACCTGTGTCCCAGCATGTCTGGACTATCACCCCTTAGGTCATACCATTTCAATGCAAGGGAGGGAGTTATAAGTTCTAGGGTCATGGAGTATGTTGTCATCTTCACTTTCTCTTGCTGAGAGCCAGTGCTCCTAGCCTACCTGTGGGAAGCAGTGGATCCTGTGCTCCTCAGGGAATTTGGAGGCCCAGGACATGGATGGACTGGATATCCTCCAGGAAGGGCCAGGCTGACTGAGGTAGAGAAGTGAGAGGGCTCAGCAGTGTGCCCAGTGGCCGCCATCCTGTCTGAAAGGCTACAGCTAGCGGCAGTGGGAACAGTTCAATGCAAAGCTCTGGAGTGAGGCTTCTGGTCTTTGGAGAGGAGGAAGGAAGAGAGGAAGGGATTTTGGTGCTCTAGTACAGGATTGCTCTTCAAGGCCAGGGCAGAGCATGGAAGGGCCTAATCACACAGTCAACTGCCAGCCACTCTGGCCAACCTTTTGCTTAGCAAGAGCATGCTGTGGTAGCTCCTGTAGTAGGACCGATTCCCCAGCCGGCCTTGGCTCACGGGGAGATGGGGAAAGGCCTACCTTTCATTCCAAGCCCACACTGGCAGTCCCCATAAGCCTCCAGCTTTAGGAATGAATTCCACAGAACATATTGCTTGGGAAGGTCTGGGGTCATCTGAGAGTAGCAACCTGTCTCTTCCTTAGGAGTCAGGCCCAGGTCTGTGAAAGGCCAAAAGCCTAACCAGTGGGGAACCACAGAGACACCACCGCCACCATCCCCCACCAGCTCTAGCATCGACGGTGTCAATCAGTTGCACCCATGGGGCCTTGCTCTGAGGACTTTTAGCAGAGTAGACATGCTCCGCCCTATACCCTGGAGCCCTCACAGCAGGCTGCACACATATTCAGTAGCTGCCACATCAAGACAAAATTCCTAGCCTAGAGACCGGGGGACCTGTCTCAGCAGAGTGAAACCAGTGGCCTCTGAGAGAACAATACTGTCCAAGTTCCTACACTGGCCCACTTTTTGGCTAACAGGACACCCCAGCCAGCCCAGGCAATAGGAAGGCAAGGAGTCCTCCTGAGCCATGAGTAAATGAGCAGGAAGTTTCCACACTGCTGGCCACAGCTGGAGAACCCTGCGCATTGAAGAGGAGCAATTCCCCAGTCATAGCATGGAGGTGAGGGGTGGGGAACAATGCAATCAGTCAGCTAGTGGTCAGAGAAACCGAGAAAACAATGTGGCTACTTGATGTCGCCTGTATACACTGGAATGGGCTATCAGCGAGCCACGGGCCCCCTGCCATAGCCACAGCCTCAGCCTTGAGTTGCCACTCAAAGCCGCAGGAGCAGCATGGTCCTGGAGCACAGAGCAGGCACCCTGTCCCACCTGCAAAGAAGTAAGCAGGGGTGCCTTTGTGCCTTCCAAGGTGCCCTTTACCTTGTCTCTTGCCAGAGGCGTATGGCGTGGCTCCTCATCCAGAACGCCACCCACCACCTTCTTCTCAAGTGTGTTCAGAATCATGACATACTGAAATGTGTCTAGAGAGATGAGATGGGCCTGTTGTGACCCCTGCACATTGCTGCTTGCTTTCACCTTCCAGACCCTGCCTGCATCCATCTACTGTTTGCTGCTTGGGAGGTTCCAGAGAGAGCTAGGCCGATGCCACCCCCTAGAAGGAGCAGGCAGGAGCTCATTAGCCCTAATGTGCTGCTGTCTGGCCCTCGCGTTGGATGATGATGTTGGCTTGTCACATCCCCTCCAGGGGACCAGAGGCATGGAGGAGCCGGTTTTTGCTCACCTGAAAAGGTGGGGGTCACCTGATAAGATGATTGTCCACAGCTGGAATTCACTGTCTCTTAGAGACTGAGGATGCCCCTCACCCTGGTACATATTGGGCTTGGCCATGCCTTCCCAGAGAGCTATGATGTCCCCTAGGGAATCAAATGCACATGGGGTAGTGCTGAGCATGTCCCAGATGCTGGGTAAGCATTTGCTGTCTGTACTGCAGCGGTTGTTCCCATCCCTTCAGGTGCGCCAGCCCGGAGGCTGAACATCTCTCCCTGTTCCTATCCAGTTCCCACACTCTCAGAGGGATGGAGAGGCTAAGAGTGAACCAGCGTACACTGGGACAGGGTCTCTGAGATGGCCCACCTGCCACTGCCATCGCCATCAGTTCTTGCTCCCCACCCTCTGCTTCTATTTCCTCCTCCTCTTCCTCCTCCTTCTCACCCACCAAGACTTCCTGGACCCTGTCCCCCCAGAGCTAGGGTTCTCTCTTCTGTAACCCCAGCAGAGGACTGCCACAGGGCTTCTTGGCTGCCATCCCACTGACTGCCAGCTCGGCCCAGCAGGTAGCTCAGAAGTCAGTTCAACCTTTTAGGCACCTGCAGGCACCCGTCCCAAGGAAGGGTCAGCTGAAGTTGTCCTCTGCGTCTAGACGCTACCTGCCGCAGATGCCGGTTTTCTGGGTGCTCTGAGAGTTCCCGCTGTCCGCCCTGTTCTATCGCCCGCATGTGGCCCAGGCCACAGCTGCCACTGTGCCTGCCACTGCTGAGGCTTGACCCACTGCTCTCGCCTGGTGCTAAAGTGTGTGGTGAGAGCAGGCTAGGCCCACCTTGGAAACACAAGCTGTGTGTAGGAACAAGGCTCCCTGGGAGAGTTAGGATTGTGTTTGAGTGATGTGAGGCTATGGCCTGTTCTTTATCCACCATAAAGATATCAGCTTCTCCGTGCATACCTGGAGCAGTGTAAATACAGTTTGACTCCCAAAGGGACTGACCAAGTGATTGTCGCATTTGTCTCTAATAGTTGAAGGCAAGATGGTCAGGAACTATTTAAAAGCAAAGGGTAGAGAGGAAAGACTTTAATCCTACCTATTAAAATATGACTCATAGTTGTGGAAATTAAAACAGCGTGGCGCTGATACAGAGGGTAGCTATGTGGCTTATTGGAACATAGTAGGTGACCCTGTTTTTGGCTATGGTCTGCTGCATGACACAGCCAGTGCTCTACAGAGTGAAGGGCAGGCGGGATTAGCCATTTTATGTCTTACACAGCAGCAGAATCTAGCACTCTAAAAGGAGTCATGGCCCTTACCAATGACTGCCACTGTGGAGACATAACCCTGAAGAAAGACTCTCCAAATGACCGAAGGCCACTGTGAGGAATGCTGGGGACACCAGATGACCCCACACCCCACACCCTTCATCCTCCACACAGATCAGTCCCTCCGCGTCTGTTTAGAAACAGACCATAGGTGTTTCTCAATAAATTCATCTCACTAGAGGCTGTGGGAGTTATAAAAGGCTGACGGTCGAGTAAAGAGTAGCTGTATGCGCCTTTAGAAGACAGAGGCAGGGGCCTCGCCGCAAATTAGAGGTCAGCGTGGGCTGTAAAGTGAAATCCTGTTTCAAAGAACAGCAGAGCACTTTCTAGAAAGATAGCCGTGGCTGTGTGACGTTCAAGAGTAGAGGCTGGCTATGACCTGAGTGTCTCCACACAAAGGAAAGGCTGGTTACATAAGAGTGTGGCCATTAGATGAAAAGGCACTTCCTGACCAGCATGACTGGGAAGCGTGGCTGTGGTCAGATATTTGGGGATCAACACAAGCACCCGACTGAAGCAGAAAGGTGACTTGTGTGCACAGCTGAACAGGGCTGAGCACTGGACATTAGCATAAGTCACTTGATTAAGGCAAGAGACTGGGAAAGTCTTTTAAATGTCATAACCAGTGACGCCACAGATGACAGACACCCTCCCATATAGGATTGTGTCACCTAGGACACAGCAGACCAGCCACACTGGGTCACTATAGGCCTTTGCACTTGGTTGAGGAGACATTTTCAGAGGAACTATATAAAACTGCTTTTTGTTTCTTTGCTTTTTAATTATTATTTGGGGGTGATGTAGTTGTTATTTTGGTTTGGGGGCTTGTTTGCTTTGTTTTTAGTTTGTTTTGGGGTCTCACTGTAGCCCAGGATGGCCTCACACTTTACCTCCTCAGCCTCCTGAGTGCCATGAGCCATGCACCTGGCTGAAATTGCCATATTTGTGTTCAAAGGCGAATGGATTTCAGCAGCTTCATGTGGTCAGACAATGTCTGACTCTGCTGCCCCTGAGCCCAGGGATTGGCGCAAACTTGCTGTGTACCTAGAATAGGAGATGCCTCCCTGCCTCCAGGGTCCTTCCTCAGGGTCCAGGTCAGGTAGGTAGCTGGCCCTCCTGAGTGTCTGACTGTCTGTCTCCACAGGCCCTGGTCCTTCACCAGCTGGGCCGCTACAGTCTAGCCGAGAAGATCCTCCGAGATGCAGTTCAGGTGAACTCGACAGCCCACGAGGTCTGGAATGGGCTTGGCGAGGTCCTCCAAGCTCAGGGCAACGACGCGGCAGCCACAGAGTGCTTCCTGACGGCCCTGGAGCTGGAGGCCAGCAGCCCTGCTGTGCCCTTCACCGTCATCCCCCGAGTGCTCTGAGGGGCCACCTGCCTCCCCCTGCCGCGCAGGCCCAGTGTGCTCTGAGGGGCCACCCGCCTCGCCCGCTGCGCAGGCCCAGGGTGCTCTGTGTGGACACCAGGGGTCATCCTGTCACCAGTGAACAGATCTGCAGTACTGAGGCCCTGGCAGGAGCTCTGCCCACAGTGGATTAACCACGCCAACCCTGAATCATCGCTCTCCCCTCCTGCATTCATCCACTCTTGTTTTTGCCAGATCCACGATCATTTTCTGAATCTACTCATGTTGTTCCAAATGGATTATGTGCCATATTCAGTTAGTTGACACCTGGGTTTTAAGTGAAATGATTACGGACTTAATCAGAGAATGTAGAATATATTCCAGGTTAAAATTCAGTGGCAGAACAGATTATTTTTATCAGCGCTCTAATGAAAGCAACTGCCCTGTCCTCTGCGGCCCTTCCACCTCTCCTGCCCCTCCCTTGGCCCAAAACCAAATGTGAATTTTCTGTTTCCCACCTCAGTACTCGTCCATGCCAGGACACCAGCTGACAACTTCTCAGTTTTATTGTCAACAGTTGTACCATGTGGTGAATTACTGTTCTCCTACTTAGAACAAAGCCCGAGTCTAAGAGTATTTATATTTTACCGATATATGGCTGTTACAAGAGAAGGAAATATGAGTTATTTAAGTTTAACTTTTTTATGTGAATTCAGAGTTTATTTATCGATGGAAATATGTACAAAGAAGCTTCAAATGGAATATTTACCGACATTCCTTATACATGACAGGCACTTGGCTAAACAGGAAGATGATGTTAATAAAAAAAAAAATGATTTTTAAATGGACCGCTGCCTTTTGTCTTTCACAGAGCTGGCAGACCAGAGAACCGCTGTTGGCTCATTTGTGGGGTTAGAGCTCTCCCATTCTGGGGCTCTGAACGGTCTGCCTGGGCACAGGGAGGGTCCCACACCAGCTGTGCAGAGAGCCGCTCTAGAAGATAGCTTCCGGCCTGGGCTGGCTCCTCACTCCAGGTCTGAGCAGGGTGAGCGCTTTTCTCCTTCCCAGCCTCTAGCTCCTCACTTACATCTGTCTGTGTGTCCAGGTCCCAGAGGCCCTGGCTGTCTGGCCTGCTTTCCGACCTACCGTGCCTGTCTCAACTAAGGACATTCATTCACTCACTCTCTCATTCATTCATTCATGGGTGAGGAGACATGGAAAGGTCAAGACACTCACCTGGGGAAACTACCTGGCAAAAAAAAAAAAGGGCATTGAGATGCAAGCCTGTGGCTTTATCTTTCCCAGACGTCAGGGTCTGCCCTGTAGAGCGAGGCTTTGGGGACTGAGCCATGTATGAGGTGCCCTAATTCCAGGGATGCTGACTGTGACCAAGACAAGCCTAGAGGAAAATCAGACGAGTGTGTGCACGGAAGAGGGTACACAGATGAAGCAAGGCCATGCGCAAAGCGAGGGACCACGCTGCCATCTCAGAGAAAGTAGCCTGGACACCTTTCTAAAGCAACACAGGCTGGGGCACGCTGGGAGGATCCCTGAGGGAGGGTATGCCCACCCCAAAAATAAGCCAGAACAGCTGGTCAGAGAAGGGTCAGAGCCCAGACAGCATCCTGCCCTCAGGGCCCTCCCTAGGCTGGAGTGGGTGACACACTGGCTGAAGGCCTGGGGCAGGAGAAGGGACTTCCTAAGAGGAGCTACCATGTGGCCTGCCGCCTCCCTGATTGTCCTTGTCTCATGACAGGAGCACTCCAACATCCGCTGCTTCGTTCATGCCCTCCCCCAGCTACCTCTCGAGGCCAGCGGATGGATGTTGTTCGGGCTGGCACAGAGGGTCTCATAGCATGCGAAGCGACACCCCACGGCACTGTGCCCAGGTGACCGTGCTCTCCTGTACAGCTTATTCCTACCTCTCCCTACACTTCCCCCCTTCCCACTCTCCTGGCTCTCCTGCCCGTTTCAACAGTGTCCACACACTCGACAGGTCCCCTAAGACCTGTCTGGGGAGACCAGCAGTTGACAGGATGCGTGGGGCCTCAGAGACCCTCACACACAACAGAGGAGCCAGGCTGTGTCAGGACGCAGCCCCTCCGCGCTGCCTCTTCTCTTGCCAATTCTTCAGCCCCACTCATCACTCATTTCCTGCTGTTTTCCCACCCACACGGCACCGGACGGAATCAGGAAAAGGACGTCCTGCTGACGTCTCACGCAGACATAGGAGTTTCCAAAAAGCCAGGCCCTGTGGCCTGCTCAGCAAGGTGAGAGATACCCACCAGCTCTGCACCTTCCAGAGGATCCTGAGTCTGTCCCTCTCGGGGCTTACTGTCAAATGGGAACAGTTGCCCCTTCCCTGCCTGCTTCTGGGCTAAGACTTAAGTCAGCAGGCAGCTGTTAGGGTTGGGGGGGGGGGGGGGGGTACCAGGCAGGGAGCACCGAGGATCCAATTCCTTCACAGGGCTGCCATCCAGAGCTTTGGTGCTAGCCCTACCTGCAAGCAGGTCTCCTCCCAGACACATGCCCTGACTGGGTTGGAGGCAACAGGTGCCAAGAAGGTGGTGGCACCTTCTGCATGTCTGTCCCCACCCCACCAGGAGCCCCAGCTAGCCATCTGGCTATCTACAGCCTCCGCCATAGTCCCCTGTTCCCTCATCTGCTACTTGGCCCCTGACATTCCCTGAGAACAATAGGGTTCCCTAGTGACCACTGGGCAGTAGGTCACACAGATCTGGCTGGAATCCCAGCTATGACTACTTATGTCATCTCTGACAGAGAAGGAACCTTCATCTTCCGTCTCCAAGATGGAAGTAGTTGACTTGTCGTCAGGACTGTAGGGAATATTCACAGAGACTAGTCCATACACCCCCGTGCTTGCCGGTCCAAGCAAGCCAGTCCCTTTGACAGGGTTTCCTCCTTCATACAAGGCTCAAGGTGACTGTCACCCAGGCTGTGCCAAAGGTCCCTTCTGTCTCTGCTACACAGATGGAGTCACAGGAAGGCAAGCTAGAAGTGCTGCTGCTGTGGAGACAGAGGCCCTGGTGAGGGACGAGGTGAAGAGGTAGGATGAGTTTGGCACAGAACCTGGCCTATCCTGTCTACCAGTCTCAGAGCTCCTTGGCCTTCTTGGCCTCAGACAGACCATGCCTGGGCGCTGGGTCTTGACTGAGGTCTAGCAACACAAGGCTCATACCGTAGCTGCCTGAGGCAGAGCCCCGAGAGCCAAGGGCTTGGGCTGGAGTTTTAACCCTGGCCTGGTGCCCAGCTCTGAGGCCCCTCAGGTGAGTCGTCAGGCCTCTCAGAGTCTCAGTTTCCTTGTATGCCAGGTGGGGAGAACACTTTCTACTAAGATTCAAAGTGAATGTCAAACACAAGCATGTGACGATTCCCCATAGAATGTTCTCCCACAGCGGAGGCTGTGGTACAGTCACCTGCCTGCCCACGAGCTGAGCTGGGCACACACACACACACACACCACACACCCGTAGCCACCCAGCTGCACAGGCCACAGAAGGAAGAAGAGTCCAAGCCTCACTCCCACCCCGCTGACTCTCAGCTGCACCCCAGGAGCTATGGCTGCCTGAAGGTGGAGCTCCCCAAGTCTCCTGGCATGGACCCCATCTAAGTGGCAGTGAGGCCTTCCTTGCTCAGCCTCTGCACCTGGAGAATCCCGTATGACCGGTCCCAGAGGCCTGGACTGGGGATGGGTTGTCTGAGCTGGGGGGGGGGGTTGGGGGGAGAGTCTGGGAAGACATAGAGCAGAGCAGGGTGTGAGTAGATGACAGCTAGAGAGGGAGAACTGGCAGAGGAGAGTCCTCAGGTGTGAATGGGGGACCTTACATCACATCAGGTAGTCAAGAGAAAGGCCCTCCCGCCTTTGTCGGCAGGGAGGAGCCACGGGGGGGGGGGGGGCAATCCTCCCCTAGACGAGAGGACACACTGGACCTGCGATCCCTCTAATGCTTTGACACGTGGTTGTCCAGATGTAACTAACTTCAACCTCGCCACTAAAAACTGATGGGCAAGATGGCCCAGCGCAGGGCTGATGGCCAGAGCTTCATCCCCGGAACCCACATGGCGGAAGGACAGACTCACCTTGTCTCCAAGTTGTCCTCTGGCCTCCACGTGCACACTATGGCACACTTGCCCACGCACACAGATAAGCAGATAAGTAGACAGACTGACAGATGATAGAGAGACAGAAGATAGATGATAGATAGATAGATAGATAGATAGATAGATAGATAGATAGATAGAT
>NW_026596134.1:11201712-11230781 GCF_907164565.1 Psammomys obesus
GATAGATAGATAGATAGATAGATAGATAGATAGATAGATAGATAGATAGATAGATAGATAGATGTGACTTTTTACATTAAAAAAAATTGAAAATGAACAGAGCTCAGAACCAGTGCTATTTTCAGCAGTGTTTTCAAAATCTCTGGCCTTGTAACTCTTAAAGAGATTTTTAGATTTCACCTCCTTGTTTTGAAAATCTCCTTCTGTCTGTCTGCACCCGTCTGCATGGAGACAGACTCCCAAGTGGGGATGACGCTGGCCATGATTTGAGCAGAGGGACCGAGGTCCCTGGTGTCCAAAGGCTTGGTCTGCAGAGCCGCGCTATAGAAGGTAGTAAACCCTTGGAGGAGGGGCCTAGTTGAGGGCCTTAGGCCATTAGAGGTGTCCCCGGGAGAAATCATTCTGGTGGTCCTTTTTGGGAATTCTCACAAGAGGCTTGTTACAAAAATCTCCAGTTTGGCTTCATCCCGAATTCTCCTCCTCCTGTTAGAGAGGTGCCCCCTTGCTCCTCTATTTCTCCCAGCATTGTAATCACTGTCACTGTGAGGTCCTTTGTTGGGCTTGAGCCAATTCAGGCACCAAGTCCATAAATCACCAACACTGTGAGCAGAAATAAACACCTTTCTGTTCTTGAGTTAGTTTGCCTCCAGTGTTTCCTTATACTTTTCTCAGCCAAGCTTTTTTTTTAATGGTGAGGTTTCTTTTTTTATTATTATAAAATATATGCCCACGGCTTCAGTGTCCTCTTACTGCTATAATCAAATGCTAGGAAGCTGAGTCAGTTCCTTGGAACCGCACACATTTATTACCTGCAGCTCTGGAAGAGTCTGAAGTGGATTCTGTGGGGCAAAAACCAAGGCAAAGGTAAGATGTTTTCCATCTGAGTGTCATAGAGGAGATGCTACTCCTTCTATTGTCGCACTGTTCCAGGCGGCCCTCATCTCGTGCCCCCTTCCACCTCCAAGCCAGAAGCGCATTTGCAAGGTAACTAACTAACTGTCTCTACCTTGAGACAGTTAACTACCTTGTCTCTACCTGCTGTTTCTCTCTTTCGTGCATAAGAACCTGAGATTGTGTTGGATTGCCTGGATCATGCAGGCTTGTCTCCCCAACTCAAGATCTGCAGAGACCCTTTCATCCCGAGTGCTCTCTGTGTGCCCCCCCCCCCATGCTGGCCAAGGCTCCCAGGGAGGCTGCAGCCATGGCCTGTATATGCACACAGCATGGAAAAGGGATTTGCTCAGAATGGCTAGCATTGCAGGAGCTGGATAGCCCAATAGTAGTTGCAGCGAGCATGGGTAGCGGAGAACCCAGTCGCTGCTCAGTCTGTGAAGCTGATGACTCAGCAGCCCCAGTTCTGAAAGCCTAGAAGCTTCCCAGAGAATCACTGGTCTCAGGCTTACTTCAGAAACCTGGAGCAGACATATTCAAAGCCATAGAATCATACCACACATCACACTTCCTAGACCTATTCACTGAAGATTCCTTCGCCGTTAAACTCTTTATGGACAGTATAGAGACAACCCTCCATCATGCAGAATACTGTCAGTTAATTAGACTGAAGTGTCACCAATTAAGTCCTTTCACACTGTGGTGTTACATGTGTTAGGGGTAATTTATGCTAGCTCACAGTTATTGGTCAACTGTTGTGTAGCAGGTATCATTCTGCATGTCCTATGTGTGTCAATTTACCCTCACAACATCCTTCCATCAGTCTTTCATCACTGTGACGAATGTCTGAGACAAAGTACAGAAAAGGCTTCAGAGGTCTGGCTCAGGTTCTTAGACAGCTGGGTCCATTGTTTCTGGCCCATAGTAAGGTGGAATACCATGACGAAAGGGCATGGAGGTGTGATATGTCTCAGAGCAGCCAGGAAATGGAAAGGGAAGAGGGGAGGGTAGAGGAGGGAGAGAGAGAGAAAGGAAAGGGGGTTAAGAGAGAAAGAAGGAAAGAGCAAGAGAAAGGAGGAGGGAGTAGGAAGGAGTGAGGGAGAAAGGAATAAAGACACGGAGAGAGAGAGGGGAACGGAGAGAGAGAGGGGAACGGGAAGAGAGGGGGAGGGTGGGAAAGGAAGAGAGAAAATCTGTGCTAAGGATTTTCTTTTCTTGGAGCCTGTCCTCCAGCCTTGGCAGGAGGCAGCCCTCACACAGGAGAGGTCTTTTCTGGATGCATTAGTTACTTTTCTTGTTGCTGCAAGAAATACCCAACAGAGCCACTAAGGAAGGAAAGCTTGAGTTTGACTCCTGCTTTGGGGTTTGGCAGTGAAGGCCTGGAGGCAGGAACCAGAAGCAGGAACCAGAGAAAGCTGCCATGCTGGGTTCCCAGTCAGTTGAAGGCCAGCGTTCAGCTGCTTTTTCCCTTTCCTTCAGTGCAGAGAGCTTCAGGCCGTGGGATGCTGTCACCCACCTACAGAATGGGTCTCCCCACCTCAACTAACCCAGTCTTGAAAATGACTCACAGGCGAGCCAAGAACTTTATCTCTGAGGCAATTCTGAATCCCACCGAGCTGAGAAGATAAAGCACCGCACTCCCTCCGTTAATTTTCATGGCCAGCAGTGTACCTTGCTGGCCTGTCTGGCCTTCCTCGAGCCAGTCGGGTTGGCAGTGGAGACAAAGCGTCTCAGCAGTGCCGTGAAGTAGGTGCTGCTGTTACAGACACTGGTGAGGAAAGAAAAGGTCTGCTCAAAGATGGGAGATTCAAGTCCAGCCGGGCACAGCGGCACACACCTGTAATCCCAGCACTCGGAGAGGCAGAGGGAGATGGATCTCTGTGAGTTCAAGGCCAGCTAGATCTACAAAGTGGGTCCAGAACATCCAAGTCTACACAGAGAAACCATGTCTTTAAAAAAAAAAAAAATTGAAGTCCAGGTTTCCTGACTCCAAAACCCCAACTTTCAGTCACTCTTGTGCTCACTCTATCTAGCACCTCAGCTTACATGTTTCTGGGTAGTCTTCCGGGGGGGGGGGGGGGGGAAGCTAGTTCATTTGCCTGTGTGAAGGCTTAGTCTGAGTGTTTCCCACTGATTCTCCCATTTAGTCCCTGTGGCTCCGTGTTATCTGTAAACTGACCAGTAGGTTTGGGACTACTGGGTTCCACTCGCCGACTGTGTAGTGGCCAGTCACCAGCAACAGTGCTGGCAATAGCCTCCTCCTTCCCAGCGGGCACCCCAGAGAATGCAAACTGGAGATAGGGCACCCCATTAGCAAGAAGGTGTCAGGGCAGCTATATGGGCTTGCGGGGGGGAGGGGGGGCGGGGGGGGGGCTGTTCAGGGTTCCAACTCCTGTCAAGCACTCATGTAAAAGACCTAGCCAAGGTTGATAAAACAGGATTTTAATGGCAACAAAATCGTCAAAGGCGCTGCAGTATCTGTGCCTAAGATACAGGAGTGTCTGCCCCTAAGGTGGCCCTGAAGGGACAGGGACCAGTGTGTGCATAGAGGTCCGCGAACAACACCATTCTCTGCCCCGGTCCATTTGTGCTACTGTTGCAAAATGCCACTGACTGTGTAATGTACAAAGAACAAAAATGTGTTGGCTGCAGAATGCAGAAGCTGTAAAATGCACGATGGGGTGGGGGAGCCTCTGGAGAGGACCTCCTAGCTGTACCGTCCCGTGACGGAGGAGCAAGGGAGGGGAGATGAAGGAGAGGCCCAGCTCATCCTCCAAGAACCCACTCCCCTAACAGCAGCCTTAACACACACATGAGGGCATAGTGCCCACAGCAGATCTTCTGTTGTAGGCCCTGCCTCTTAACACTGCTCTCATTCTGCTAGCTTTCTTGTTATTTATTTTATTTTATTTTATTTTTTGTTTGTTTGTTTTTTAAGATGGAGGTGTTTCTTTGTGTAGCTTTGGCTGTCTGCAGACCAGGCTGACCTTGAACTCATGGAGATTCACCTGACTCAGAGGCCAGAAGTGGGTGCTGCTGGGTCCTCTGATGGTGGAGTTACTGGTGGTTGTGGTCCACGTAAAGTGGGTGCTGAAAACCGAACTAAAGTTCTCTCAAAGAGCAGTCAGGGCTCTTAGCCACTGAGTGTTTTTTTTTTTTTTCTTCAGCCCCAAAAGTTGTATTTTAAAAACAGTAAGGACTGACATGGAGATGGGGATAAAGACAACCCACTTGAAATATGGGCTGACCCCTACATAACCCTGAGAGCCCAGGCCAGTGGTGAAACTTCTGTGAGCCTCTGGCCACAAGCCCTGAGCCCAGAAACCCCAGGCTGGACAGCCACTGGCAGGTTAATTGCCGGATTCCTGTGGGGACAGATCTATGTGAGACTCCGCCCAAGCAGGGGAGGGTGTGGGAATCTCCTATTTTCCCTCTCAAAAAGAAAACACATGATGTTACACGCACTTGGGATTTTCAACACAATTGGTTAAAAATAGCATGGGCCACCACAGCTTGATTCCTTTTTAGGAAGGGTTCCACAACCCAGCCTGTCCTAGCAGTCAGCTCAGGAAGTAGAGGCTCAGCCAGACGGTGCTTGGGTCTGGACAAGGTTGAGGCTATGGGGACCCTTTGTTTTCTCTGGCCATCCTGGTCTCCCAGGTTACTGAAAGCCAGGCTGCCAGGGGCACAAGGTGGCCTGGGTAACAGCCCTCCCATCCTTGTCTCTCAATGGCCTGGGCCCTATGGTTCCTTGCACTGCTGTTGACAGCTAGGGCGCCCTTCACTGTTTCTCACTGCCTCAGTTTCTCTGCCTGAAGCGGAGTCTCCACTCCCTTGTCCTGTTGACCCCAGAGCTGGTGTCACACCAGCTGAATGGAGGAGATGGGCAGACCTTGGAATATGTAAAGGCTAGCATCCATGTAAGGAGCGTGGAAGTTACTGGTGACGTTGGTCAGACTCCCCTGGGATAAAAAGGACATTTCTACGAAGGATTGGGAGGTGCTTTTCTCACAGCCAAGCTTCTGTCCTTCCCAGGCAAGCCCCACTGTCCAGGACACATCAGCACCATGCTGGCCAGCCCAAGGCACAGGACTTAGACAAGGAGATAAAAGGACAGAAGCACACAGGTCTGCTTGGGCCGCTGCAGACACATCCAGGCCCTGTGGAGCACAGCAGATGGGGAAGTGAAGGCCAGGGTTGGCCTTGTGGCCTCCATTTTCCCTAGGGCAGACGGTAGGCTCTGATACAAGCAGAGGAGATACCAGCCCAGAGCAAAGACCTTCGTCTGCTCTCTCAGTGACCCCTTCAGCCACCAGTTCACCCTGGGAGAAGCCCAGACACTGGTGCCTATGGGTGAGTGGTAAGGCACCTTTCCTGGCACCTGTGGTGTACCCAGAACTCTTCCAAGCTTGACGTTCAATTTCTGACAGTTTCAATTCCTGACAGTCCATGGCCCAAAGGAGAAAACTTCAACAACTTAAATTTCAAAATGACTCAGAACCTCCAAAAATCTCAAAATCTGGCCACAGCTACCTGCTCTGTTCCTCGCTGTCCAGTACCCAACTCAAACAGCTACCAGGAGCCCTTTGTCCCTCAAGGGAGAATTGGGAAAGGGAAACAGGCCTTCTGGGTTTGGATTTGTTGTTGTTGGGAAGATGCCAACACACCTGCAAGAAGGACGTCACGAGAAAGTATCTTCCCATTCGTCACAGGCGCCTTCCAGCCACTTACAGCCAAAGGCACAAGGCAAGCGACATGGCTTGCCTCGGGGCCCATGACTGAGTGGGAAGGTCCCTGCTCTGTTTAACCCAGCAGCCTGAGCCTTTCTTACTTCAAAATCTCCCATAGCAGGGGCTGAAGAGACCATTCAGTCAACAGAGCTCTCACCTCTCAGTCCTGAGAACCCACGTAAAAAAGCTCAGCGTGGTGGCACGTGTTTGTAACCCCAGCTCTGGGAAGGCCAAATCGATCAGACTCCTGGTCACTGGCCCACCAGACTAGCTCTGACATAAGACTGTGCATCACAAGCCAAGGTGGGTGGTTTCCTGAAGATCAAGGTTGCCCTCCAGGCCCCTCCTGTATGGCACACACACGTGAATGGACAGGCATACAGACAGACATATGCACAAAAATTGGCTTTGGTGCACACCCTGACAGGGTGTCTCAGAAGCACCCTGGGAGGCGGGAGTTCTGGGTGGAGCCTCAACACCTGCCTTCCTGTGGCTAGAATGGACATGTCAGTTGAAGGAGGAATACCCCAGCCAGTGATCCCCTTGGCTCCAGGCTCTGGGATTAAAAGTTTCCTTAGTTGAAGACTGTTCACCACTTACGAAAGTGATGGCGGCCAGCCCCAAGCTTTATGGCTGCATTTTTTTTTTTTTCGTTAATAATATTCACTACAAAATCATCATCATCATCATCTTCACTACAACCCCGTCAAAATTCACACATTAGAGCCCTCGTGATCAGTACCTTGGGCTTCTACAGTGATTAAGTTAAAAGAGATCACTAGAGCCTGGCATAGTGGTGCACGCCTTTGATCCCAGCCCTTGGGAGGCAGAGTCAGGAGGATCTCTGTGAGTTCAAGTCCAGCCAAGTCTACAGAATGAGTTACAAGGCAGCCAGACCTTCCTGGTGAGACCTTGCCTTGAAAAAAACAAAACTAAACTAATAAGAGGTAACTAGTGTGGACTGTAATCCAAGAAGAAAAGAGAGCCCGACTTTGCTGCTGTTCCCAGTCGTGCCAGCCTTAGCCCTAGGCTGTAGGCTGGTGAGCACAAGAGCACACACACACACACACACACACACACACACACACCACACAAACACACCATTCCAATTGCACACACACACATCCTCATTGGAGCAGAAATGGAGGGGGCAGAGCTGACTCCCCGGCACTCCAGTGTCCCGCCTCCTCTCAGCTGCCAGGCCTCCTGCCATGGGCGCTGTTACCCTAGCAACCAACACAGGCTCAAAGCCTGAAGCCAAAAGCCTAGTTCTTCCATCACCCACACCGTGGTGGTGCCCACTCTGAGTGGGGCTGTTTGGTGAGAGCCGTGAGAGCCGTATAGAGCCAGCTGTGGCACTTAAGCCACAGGACAGAAAGTAGGGTCTGGCCCTGCCCTGCCCTGCCCCACCCAACCCAAACCTCTGCAAGAACCAGCGGTGAAAGATCACAGGGGCAGTTAGGCTCAAGAGGCCAGGGAAGGCTGCACCTGGGAGACAGAGGAGGCCAGCGGTCAAGTACACACGGGGCAGCCCAGCCCTTCCGGGGTCCGACACACCTGACCAGAGCCAAGTACCTAGAGGAAGCTCCTCCAGCAGTCAGCACTATGTGGCCCCAGCCTGTGGTTTCTCCTCCCACAGCCTGTGGACCTTTTTTTTTTTTTTTTCTTCTAATCAGCTTTAGGTTATGCTGCCCTTCAGCTCACCTCTACGGGTCCCTGCTTCGTGAACATCCATCCCCACATGTCCTCTGAGCGCCAGCTTCTCCCCTGGGCCCTCAGCCAGCAGGCCCTGTTAATGGGATGCTGACCCTGCCTGCCAATCAACTAAATGTCATGCCCACTGAACACCCGCCCCTGTGCCAAGCGCAACCCAGAAGAACTCAGCAGGCCGTGCCCTTGCGCCCTTTCCCACCAGGCCCAGAGGTATGGGAGTGAATGGAGGACTCGGCCAGCCTCCCTTGTCCTCGCTCTGAGGCACGGCCATCAACACCAGCGTCAAGCACCCTGTGTGTCCTGGCTTCATCGAGGATCTTGGCTCTGCAAATGCCACCTCTGGGCCCCACCCTACTCAACCGTGAATGAGGGGAAATTAAGGCATGTCACTGCTGCATTCACTGTAAAATCAAATCAAATCAGGATGATAGACACACACACACATACACGAACACACCAGCCCTCAAGAAGCATTGCGTTTGGTTCATGTCGGCACCAGCCAGGAGCTTTGGGTCTGAGACAATGTGAGGATTCACACTATCTCAGATGGGTTCCAGGCTCCAGGCCCTGCTTGGAGCCTCAGTTTCCTCAGCTGGGCAGTGAAGCAAGGTTTTCTGAGGGAACCATAACTGCTGTTGTGTCTCCTGGCGGCCAGCTATGGGACAGGCATGGGGAACCACAGAGAACTCAGGAGGAGCCTCCGTTTCTCTGTGTTGTCACCTGTCTTATAGAGTGATGGCTGCAACACGCATACGGCTCTGATTGAGCTCCGTCCCCCATGCCTGTTGGCTATGGGACACAGCAGCAGCCAGGGGCTCCAGGCCAGACCTCTGGAGCACTCGTCCCAGCAAGGTTGTGGTCCCCCAAGGGACTGGATATTTCTCCGGGCCTCGGCAGGCAGAAGTCAGGCCCTGAACTCTGCCTGTCAACCTTGCAGCCACCCCCAAACCATCCCTCCCATGGCTTCAGCTTCTGGCATCACCTGCCCTGCCCCCACTCCCACCCTCCCTGTGCCCCCAGGATTGCCAGAACCTAGAGTGGTAATGTTTGGCTTTCTCCAGCCAGAAGGGATATTTTTCCCCTCTCCTTGACTGCTCTTTGTTTTAATGACTTTTTGGCTCAGGGCCCAGGCTGGATCAAAGCCTCTCTGTAGGACTCTAGGACAAGACAGTGAGTTTTCTGGGGGCAGTCAGGAGGTGAGTGAGGCCTGTAGCTGGAGGGCTGGTGGCCCCCAGAGTGAGGACTGCCTAACACTACAGGTGAGAGATGAACTTAAGGGTGAGGTTTAAAAAAAAAAAAAAAAGATTGCTGCAGAGTAAGTGAGGCTAGCAGGCCTTCCCATTTTGCTGGCCAGCATAAGACAAGGAATGAGTCCAGACCCTGTCCTCAGGGAAGCTGGGAGGCTCCGTGAGGAGGGTGTGACAAGCAACAGGATCCTAGGGGCCTGGGACTGCCTTCACCTGCCTTCCTGCTCACACAGGTCCCAGCCCGACTCCCCGGATGAGCCCAGCTAGGGGAGCCTAGAAGGTGCTGCTCTGGATGGGTCTCGATCGAGGCCTTCGGGAGGAGCAGCTGCTGCACGGCTTCTCACCCTCCAAGATGCTGGGAGGGAATGTCTGGATCCCAGAAGACACACCCGCTACCTGTAGCCTGAGCAGCTGGCAGGTCAGGTCCAGGCCGGCTGCCAGAGAGGGTGGTGTTTTGAAGAAGGGAGCAGGCAGCAGCCTCGGGGAATGAGCAGCCCCGGGGAGCATCGGCCTCTGAGGAGTCCGAGAGGCATGGGGGGGGGGGGGGGGGACGGGGGGATGGCCCGGGGAGCCTGGAGTCTGAGAGCCTGGGATGCACAAGACGCCGGCACACCCTCAACACAGAATCTCAACACATTTGTCTCCACACTGGGGAGCTGCCGTGTGCACACACCTGAACATACATGTACAAACACCTCAGGCGCATTCTTGCTTCACACCCACGCGTGCACACACGCACGTGCCCCATATACAGGCTCTACACATACACCTGCGTGTGCGCCTCTCCGCAGATGCACACCCCTCGCACACGGGTCACTGCATGTGTGTATATTCTGCACGTGTGCCCTTGCACACACATACTCACCTATGCACACACACATACTCGGTGTGTGCATGGGCCCATAGCATGTATACGCATCCTGCACACACGTCTATAAAACCCTGAACACATATCTGTGTATACGCGACACAGCCCTGCGTGTGCACCTTCGCATACACACACACAAACCTTCACATGAGCTCCTGCATACAGACGCACAACCTTGCCCAGGCACCCTGGGCACACACCTTTGTATACAACTATACAGAGTCGTGCACACAAACACACAGCCCTCCAACATACAGATTCTGTGTGAGGCCGTGTGACTCACCATTCTTGCCTATTTTTGTTTCTTTTTAAGATTTATATATTTATTTGTTTCATGTATATGAGCACTCTCTCTGCATGTACACCTGCCTAACAGAAGAGGGCACCAGAACTCACTAGAGATGGTTGTGAGCCACCATTGGTTGCTGCGAATTGAACTCAGGACCTCTGGAAGAACAGACAGTGCTCTTAACCTCTGAGCCATCCCTCCAGCCCCAGCTGCTTCTGTTTTGTTTTTTGAAACAGGGTTTCTCTGTGTAACCCTGGCTGTCCTGGAACTGGCTTTGTAGACCAGGCTAGCCTCCAACTCACAGAGAGCCTCCTGCCTCTGCCTCCTGAAGGCTGAGTCTGAAGACACGAGCCACCACGTCCTGCCCATTCTTGGCTTTTAACTGTGGCATTTCCATGGGCCTCTCTGAGTCTCAGTTTCTGCATTTGGAGCCAGGGTCTCACTTCCACCTCTGAGCTGTGAGGCCCAGAGTGCTAACAACTTGGTCATCATTCTCGGCATGCAATTGAGGAAGCTGCCTCTCAGCAAGCCAAAGGGAGTGGCCCACTTGCCTGAGCCAAGGGACTCTTCCTGGACTTCAGTGACATTCTGACCCCAGAGGTTCTTGTATGTGTAAGTCACAGGTCCATCATCCACACACACTCACATGAACAACTTACACACACATTGTAGTGGCAGCAGTCACTGCTTTTGGGGGACCCATCGTGTGCTAGGCACTGTTTCCGGGGCTCACAGTGAGCACAGCAATCCCAGTGCTTCTATGATGTGCGTGCAAGAGGCTCCGACACAACCACACATAGAGCAATTGTCCACTTAACAAAGACCCCGGCACAGGTGGTCTCGGGATAATTTGAAAGGCTGGCCTTGTCCCTAAGGACCCAGTTTGTTTCTAGTCTCTCTGCCCGTCATCTTCATGCTAAATTGGAGTCACAGGGTTGTAGGGCGACTGCTGCCACACCAGACATCATGTCTGCCCTCCGTCATAAACAAAGAGTGTGGCAACCCGAGAAAACTCTCTTGCCGCACTCATCTCCTCCGTGGAAAAGCGGAACCTGCATCGAGACTGAAAGTAAGCCCACTGGCTTTGCCTTGTATTTCATTGCCTGCAATGGTGCCAACGGCTTCCCCTAGGAGTCTGGCAAGCAGAGATTCTGACAAAAGGACACAGAGTGGTCATGACGGGGACAGGTTGGCAACAAGAGAAGGTCTGCCTCCTGCTGCCCAATTTTACACGCTAGGGAGTGCAGAGAGCAAAGGGCATCAAAATGTCTACCACTTGTGCTCCTGAGTGCCACCCTCCGTCCCTCCTCTAGGGGGCAGCCTGAAGGCGGGGACACAGAAAGCACTGGAATGCCAATTCTCCAACTCTCGGAGAAGGTGGGAGGGACCCCGAATTCCAGTGCAGCTGAGCCTCTAAAGAGGAAACCAGCTTCCTGGAAGCTACAAGGGACTACTCTTTTGGTCTGTGTACTCCTCTCAGGAACCTGAATGTTTGTCACGCTGTCAGTGCGCCCCAGACCTAGACTCCTAGTGCTGTAGCTCTCAGCCTGTGGTGGCACTGTGACATACTCAGTGGCTGCCTTCCCAGTGGTCCCCTTTCATGACCCTCGCAAGCCAGCCGTCTGTACTTGCTCTGGATGAATGAAGCTGCCATGGCACAGCCTGTGTCCCCTCACAGAGACTGCAGGGGACATGGACCCCATTCCCGGGACCTTACAGGACCAGTAGGAAACCCTCCCAGGGCAGATCAGCGGGAATTCATTTGGGAAGCTGATTTGTGTTGAATGGCCTAGCGGTGCTTCCTTCTAGACTGCAAATTCAAATGCCTTATCTTTCAGTTACAAACGCCAGAGTAGAGGCAACTGGCTGGCCCTGAGTATGCAGCTCGCTTTGCTTGGGTCCAGCCTCTCCTCTCTGGGAGCTAGTAACAACCTTTCCTTGTGTCCTTTCTCTGTTACGGTAAGAAAGCCTACTGGGGGTACTGGAGAGATGGCTCAGTGGTTAATAGCACTGTCTGCTTTTCCAAAGGACCCGGGTTCAATTTCCATCACCTACATGGCAGCTCACAACTGTCTGTCACTCCCGTTCCAAGGAATCTGACACCTTCACACTAATGCACATAAGAGAAAGAAAGAAGAAAGAAAGAAGAAAGAAAGAAGAAAGAAAGAAAGAAAGAAAGAAAGAAAGAAAGAAAGAAAGAAAGAAAGAAAGGAAAAGAGAGAGAGAGAAAAGGAGAGAAAGCCTGCTCACTGGGGTGTGTCCAAGCTACCAGTCTGCATACGTGGTCCTTCTGAGAAGTACAAGGCTGGGTTCCCTGATTCTGCAGATACCCGAAGAGACTTGGGTCCCTGATGGCATTTGGGCTTGTCATAGCGGACAAGGGGTGCCTACAGGCATCAGGGAGGTAGAGGGGTTCTAGTAACTAAACATTCCGGTAGTGCAATGGTTCTCAGCCTTCCTCACACTGAGACCCTTTAATACAGCTCCTCATGTTGTGGTGAGCCCCAACCGTAAAATTATTTCCTTGCTACTTCATAACTGTAATTTTGCTACTGTTAGGAATCATAATGTAAATATCTGTGTTTTCCGATGGTCTTAGGCCACCCCTGTGAGAGGAGTCGCGACCCACAGGTTGAGAAACACTGCCATGGTCTCCCCGCATCTCTGAGCTATTAGCATGATGCTGGGGAGCTAGCACCTCCTTCAGGTAATGGGACCCTGGTGGTGACAGGTGGCTGGAGCACAGGAGAGTACAGCCCCCTTTCAAAGTACCGCCTGGTCAGCTCTCTGAGGGGAAGAGTTGGGCATTCTGGAGAGTGGCGTGTGGTCTGTGCCTCTGGGGTGGAGACAGCCTGGTAGCCATGGATAGAGAAGTCCCACCAGATATGGGAGCGTGGCTTATGTGTCTCAGGCTAGCCCAGGCCCTGAGCGCTGACCTAGTCACAGCCTCAGCACCAGGAAGTCCCGAGAGGGAAGGCCATTGCTCTGTGGGCATACAGCTGGCCCCTCGGCCTGTCTCCTTGGAGAGACAGGGAGGGGTTCACCTCACCACAGCCTCTCAGGTGCTCTCCTGGACTTTATCCGAAGGGGAGCAGCTCAGTGCAGTGGGAGCCGTGGGCGGAGGCCCATCTCAACCCTGATAAAGTCTGATAAAGTCTGGCTGTCGGGCCCTTGGCTGCAGCCAGCTTTTCTGCTCAGCCTCTCTCTGTTGTGCGCTGTGTTTCGATTCTAGAACCTTGCCCATGTCCTCAACCGATGGATGCGCATCCTCCCGGTGCCCCTCCCCAGTGTTGGCTTGACTTCTACTGAGAAGCCCCAGATCACACTCCACCTGCATCCCTGTGTGGACCCAGAGACTTAGCCCCCAGGTTTCCAGCCAGAGCTTACTGATTGAACTTTAATTTGCTTATTGGCGTGTGTGTGCGTGCGTGCGTGCGTGCGTGCGTGCGTGTGCATACATGTGGAACCCACACAGATGGTGCCCACAGAGGCAACCTCAGATGTCATTCCTTAAGTGTGCCAGCCACCTTTGTTTTTTGAAACAGGGTCTCTCCTTGGTTTGGGTTCGCTGACCGCTGACCGTGGCGGTGGCCGAGGGCAGTGTGGGATTGAATTCAAGTCCTTATGTTTACACAGCAAACACTTCAGCAATGGAGTTGTCTCTCCAGCTCCACGCTGATCCTTGTAAACAAAGGGAAATAACTTCCGGGAGCTTTGCAAAACAAACAACAAAAAATAATCTACAGTAAAAAAAAAAACAACCAGGGCTGGATGGCGGCACACACCTTTAATCCCAGCAAGCAGGAGGCAAACGGTACCTAAAGTGAAACAAAGCGATGTAAAGCAACCTTAAAGTGCCCCTCTCCCTGTGCACACACCACTCTGCCGCCTGCAGAGACGCGCCCTTCCCAAGTGGCCGCCTTTTTCAGCCGCTGCTGGCGCTAGGGCTTCCACTGGCCTCCTCTGATGCCGCTGTGTAGACAATTAGAACCCGAGATGCTCACCCCTCCTGGACACTGACATCACCTCTTGTCGTTTGGTTTCGAGATCACGAGTCCCTGCAAGTCTCTTTGCTTGTGTGGTTCCCGTCCCCTGGACTCACCCAGCTCTCTGAGAACTGGAGGGCACAGCTCTTCGCCGCTATGTAGGGGACCGTAATAACCCGGTTTGCGCTTTGTACAGCGGTAACCGCAATTCGAACAGCTACCTGCGGGACGCCCTGCAACCCACGGACGTATCATCAAGCACTGGGGCGTAATAAGTTAATAGCACAATGACTGATCCCTCTCCCCAGCATGGGTGGCAGGCGCTGCCACAGCCTGCTCTGCAGACCAGTGTAACAAGGTCCCCAGTATATGTTGGAGGTAAGGAGTCTCTACAGGGGCCCAGAACGCTGTAGATTTAGTTACCAGGCCCTGGGGAAGACCCTTGGAGCCTCTGCAAATACACAGAGAAGCAGGAGGTCTCACTCCTGTTGCTTTCGAGGCTGTTCACTCATTTCTGCTGTCCCGGGGATGGAATCCCAGGCTCTACACAAGGGCTCCGCTCTGCCCCAACCCTTTACATTCACTTTTGCTGCTCTTGGGCAGATTAACTCCATTTCCCAGGGTCCCATTCAGATTCCTTTTCACAGAAATTACTTTCTC
Source organism: Psammomys obesus (assembly GCF_907164565.1). Taxonomy (NCBI): domain Eukaryota; kingdom Metazoa; phylum Chordata; class Mammalia; order Rodentia; family Muridae; genus Psammomys; species Psammomys obesus. The sequence goes on from NW_026596134.1 coordinate 11,216,097, forward strand.
GAGTCTTTTTTTCTGTTTTGTTTTGCTTTTTGTTTGTTTGTTATTTTCAAGACAGGGTCTCTATGTGTAGCTCTGGCTGTACTGGAACTCACTGTGTAAACCAGGCTGGCCTCGAACCAGGAGATCCACCTGCCTCTGCTTTCTGAGTGCTGGGATTAAAGGTGTGTGCCACCAATGCTGGGCTGTTTTTTGTTTGTTTGTTTAATTTATTTTGTATAGGGGTGTGGGTGTGGGTAAGCAGCTGAAGGTACACACAGAGATCAGAGCTCAACCTTAGAAGCCATCCCCTTATTTTTCAGAGACAAGATCTCTCACTGGTGCCTAAGGCCTGCTGGTTAGATGTGGCTGGCTGACTGAAGAGCCACAAGGATCATCTTGTTCCTCCTCACAGCTGGGGTTTCAAGAGTGCGCTCACCACCACACTTAGCCTCGATTGGGGGCTGCGGACCAGACTCCGGTCCTCAAGCTTGTAGGCCAGCCCCGACCTACGGAGCCATCTCCCAGCTGCCTACTGGTCTCGGCTTTGTTTTAACTTCCGAGTTCATCCTTCCATCGATCCGAAACAGCTCATCACACACTCTGTCAGCACCTCGTTCCAGGGCCCCTCCACCTGGAATGTGGGAGCTGCTATGAGCCGGGCTGAGGACTGGGACCCAATGAGGGCTGTCTTCACTTGTTCTTGGCCCCTGCCTCCTGTTCTCTCAGCCCAGGCCGGGGCTTATAGAGTTTACCAGGTAAAATCCTCACACAGCTCTTCTCATTTGAGGTCCACGTGGCCAAGAGATCCCGATAACAGCTGAGGGATGCCTGCCCAGCATGCTAGGTCTCTTGGGCAATCATAGTGCCCCTTTGGTTGGGATTCACATGCTCCATCTCTGATTGACAAGGCTCTGTCAGGTGTCTCTCTGAGCCTCCGTTTGCCCATCAAAAGAATGGGCGATTCCCTGCCTGTGCAGGACACACCTGACCCCCCAAATTGAGTACAGAGCAGGCCCCGCACCTGCCCTATTCCCACCTGCCAGGCTGCCTGCCTCAGGATAGGTTCCTCTGCCTCTCAGAGAGCTCCCAGCTGGCCTGGCTGGAGAGGGAGCCCGGGGAACAGAGGCACAAGGGCCCCTTTGTGCCTGTTGCTAGGGCCTGGCTGTATTTGCTCAGCCTGGGTAAACAGGAGGTGCCTGGAGGCCTGCTCTGTTATGACAACTTAAAGAGCTTTCTCTTTCCTTCCTGAGCAGCTGAGCCCAGGCCCTACTAGGTGATTCCCCCACGTGAGTGGCTTCCCCAGGGCTGGGCAGGGACAGAACAGAACTGTACCTGAAAGATTGCTCTATTCAACTTGAGGTTTATGTTGTGAAACGGAGGCTGAGGGAACCCTGACCCCTAAAAGAGAGACTGACACAAGCCTGACAGCCCAGGTCTGGCCTCTGCCCAGAGTGCCTTGGAGGTGGAAGCCTTCACCTGCCTGTCCCTCCTCTTAAGCTAACTGTCAGTGTTTGGCTAAGTCTCCAACTGTTCCCGAGAGTGAAGGACTGAGTGGTTTGCCCAGCCTACCTCCTCCCAACAGGTCCTAGTGCCAGCCCCCTAGAGCTGGAGAACCAGCTGAGTGATGCCCCTTTCCAAGTTGTTAGCATCTAACTCGACAAAGGCCATCAAGCTGGGGGCTAGATCAGTAAGCAGCCTTCTGGCATCTCTTCAGGCTTGCCGTGAACAAGTCGCCACTCTGAAACCCTGGGAGCAATAGTTCGGTGGCAGCCGCAAGCCAGCTGAAGAACTTAGGGGCCATAGGAAGGGGACTGATGAGGGGCCCTGGTGGTGCTGGCACAGGCGGTAAGCTTCTTCGGAAAGCATGTCAAACGCTACCTTTGAGGTACTTGGCACACCAGAGGCCTCTGGTAACCAGCCCAGCCCCAGGGTGGCAAGCAGCCAGCATTCCTGTATGGATTTCAACCAGGGCCCACTCTCTGGCTCCCTTCTCCACACGAAGGGCAGGCTATGCCCTAGTCTCTGCCTGACCCAGAAGCAATGAGTGGAGGTTCCTCTGGCTCAGAAACGGGGTTGTTGGGCATGCCCAGACCCAGGCAGGTGCCTCTCCTGGCCAGAGCCCCACCCTCCCCTTCTGCCGAGAAGCATGGACTCCACAAACAAATGTTCTGTGTACCTTGGCCCGGCCATACCACTGCAGGGAATCCTTTGGGGACCTAGCCACAGTATGAATTTCCTCAAAGGTGGGGGCAGGCCATCCTGGGGAGGCCTCGTGACCCGGGGGTCACCCTGTCTTGGAAAACAGCCCACAGCTTAGGGCCAAACCCTAGGTTTCTGGGATCCTGGCTCATTGCTCTCTAAGTCAGTGAGCTGTGGCTCTCTTCCTGACAGGGAGGTCAGGGGCACGTAGGCCCACAAATTCCCTGGGGAAAAGCACACATAAGGCTGTCACTCAGGTAGAGTCTGGTTCTACTGTTCTACTCCCACCCTGACCGCTGCATGTTGCCCCAGCCTTATGGTAGCCAGCAGGCAGGGAGAGAACCATGTAGATGCCAGCCAGGCCCCTCATCTGTGTGCCCCCTTGCCAATCCTCCCAAGATGCCATATTGTCCCATTTACCATTGAAACTGGAGTGCATGTGGTTCCCGCATGGCATGTGGGGGAGCTCTTGGGATGCCGGGTCTGGGGATAGACCCAAGCCTGCATTCTATGCTTCATTTATGGCAGCTGCATCTGCTATAAACAGCAGGTCACCTCACCTTGCTGTCTGCTAGCCATGTGACCCTGGCTGTGCAAGCTCTCTGAGCCTCGGGGGTTGGTAAATAGAACCTCTTATATGAGTGTTAAAAGTGTGTTTGCCCCAGGCGGTGACAGTGAAAGCCTTTAATCCCAGCACCCAGGGAGGCAGAGGGAGTTAGTTGGCTGAGGCCAGCCTGGTCTACAGAGTGAGTTCCAGGACAGCAGGGCTACCCAGAGAAACCCTGTCTTGAAAAACAAACAAACCAAAAAAAATGTATTTATGGTTTCTGTACACTGAGAATTGAACCCGGTGTTCCACAGTCACTGTGTGAAACAGTCTATGTAAGGGGATAAAGAGAAGAGCACAGACAATGAGCACATGCTTAAATCCTAGTCCTTGGGAGGTTAGAGACAAGACAACCAGTAGTTCACCGCCAGTCTGTGCCTGCCACAGAGGGAGTCCAAGGCAAGCCCCGGCTTCATAAGACCCAGTCCAGAAAAGAAAGAAAACCAAAAGAGAATGACCAAGACTCCAAACTGAAGCTACATCGGGAGAGCAACAGTGTGGCCTGCACTCTAGGCACTTCAGCTGAGGAGCCTCAGGGAGTCTGGATGTGGGGAGTGAACCTGTGAGACACCTGTGTCAAACCACCTAAGTGGTCTGGGCTGGACTAGCCCTTGGGCCTCAGCCTAGGAATACACAAAGGCCTATGGCATCCAAAGAATGTCTGCTCAAAAAGGTGTTTGTTGGAGCCTTTTTTTTCCTTTTGGTCCCTCAGTCCTGTGATGTGAAGTCACCAATTAGTGTGGCTGCAACAAAGTTGATCTCTGTAGATGGCCCTGTGACAGGCTGGGACTAACAGGGAATGTGGTGAGAGCCGCCCCCTCCAGGCTGATGGGAAGACAGGCCTGTACACCCATCCCCACCTGAGTGTTCTGTGTGGGGTGGCAGAAGGGCCCATGTGCCCAGAAAAGGGAGAAATAAACCTCAAGATCAACTCAACAGAGGTTCATCCCAGAGTCAGGAGGGCGGTCCTGACATCCCAGAACCAGAACTACTGTCCCCACCATAGAGATGGCAAAAGTGAAGCTTTGACAAGTGAAGGGACTCACTCAAGCTTGGAAGGGGCAGAGCAAGGTTCCCCCAAACCTCTGGAGGTTCACGTTGCTTCCTTGGCCCTGACTCAAAAGCCAGACTTGAATCCCCTCTCCTCTTCAGGACCTGTGTTTCTCCTTTGCTGAGGGAGGAAACCAGGGAGAGTCTGCCCAAATGGAGGCTGAGCTCACATTTGCAAGTTCAGGAGGACACCGCAGCCAGCACCTCTGCAGCCTGAGTGCTCCGGTTCCTGCTGGTGACTGGAAGGGCCAGGCTCATTCTGGCTGGGAAGTCAGGGGCACTGTGATCACTGAAGGTGAAGCAGGAGTGGAGGGAGGGGCAGCCGGAGCATCTGGGGATGGGGACGCTGGGATGGCGTGCCTTGACCAGAGGCCTGACTTCCACATGTCACCTATCGACCACAGCTGTGTTTGCCCCGAGCTTGCTGTGAGCCCAACACAGTGAAAAATGCCTTCTGCATGTTGCCTCTTCCATCCTTGCCACAGCCCCAAAAGGGACCACCGCCTTAGAAAAACTTCCTTAGAAAGACCCAGGGAGGTTTGATGACTTGGCCAGGGTCACAGAGCTAAGAGGAAAACCCAGATCTTGTCTACCCTGAAGCCCATGTTGAGCCCCAGCCCTGTGCTGTCCCTCCAGCAGAGCCTTTGTCACGTCTACCAGAGAAGGCAAGTGCCAAGGAACCTGCTGCAGCTGGTGCCAGAGAGCTTTGGACAGGAGAGCAAGAGGACTGGGTGTTCCTAAATGGCAACACTGAATGACCCAGGCCCTCAGGGTACCCCTGGGCCCGAGCCAGAATGCCAAACTGCATCCCTCCTGGGGCTTGGATGCAGGATTCTGGTTGGCTCTGGATGGACTGGCGTTGCCAGTCTTCTTGGGGGGAGGATCTGAGGAAGGAAGTAGGAAGGATGGAGACCCTGCTCCCCTCTCCCACCCAACTCACACCTCTCTGTTCATAAGTCTGTAAGCCATCCTGATAGTGGGTGTTTTTAGTTAGTTAGTTAGTTTGTTTGTTTTGTTTTCCATGTGAGTGATATAGCAGCAGCGACTGGTTTCTGAGACAGCAATACAGAGAACCATGGCTAGGAAGCCCCGCCTCTCCAGGATGGGAGCAGTTCAGGTTACTCAAGAGAGGGGAGCTGCCTGAGGATAGCCAGTCAGCAGTGGCTCCAGAAGAGAGGGTGAGTCTCAGAAGACTCTGTGGGCAAATGGGTCTCACTCGGGGCCTCTCATCCTTCGATGGTGTCGCTTGCCTGGCCACCCATCCATTGGTTGGGCCTGGTGTCAGATGGGCCTCAGCAGGACTGCCGGCGGAACAGAATGTGGAGAACTTGAAGCCAGTCCCCACCCTTCCCTGGACTCCTCCCCCTAGCATATAACTTCACCTCTGACATAGTCACGGTTGTGCCACAATTTGGGGGAAAAGCTCCCCTTGACCTCTCAAAGGGAAGAAGCCAGCCTTGAACTGAGAGAAGAGCAAGAGGGATGGGAGGGGTGATGAGGCCGCCTTTGGAAAGAAATGCACTCGCCATAATCACTTGCTTCCTGTGTGCCTACCATTTGCTGAGGAGCTACGAAGATTTTTTTGGTCAGGAACAAAAATAATCCTTTTTGTAACCCCCTCCCACCACAGCCAGCCTCTGGGCCTACCAAGTGGGTCTGTCTCCAACCCTGTGAGTCTTCAGAACACTGAACTCTCTCATCCACGTAACTCTCCACTTCCTGAACACTCTCCATGCCGGCCATTTGCATCTGTCTTATGAGTCCAGTCTGACCCACCACTTGCTTTTATAAAGCTTTATTGGCACTCAACCATGGCCGTTCATTTGCTGCTAAGCATGGCTGTGGATTGTTTTTGTTTTTGTTTTTTTGCTAGAGTGGCAGAGCCGAGTCACTACTACAAGCAAGACTGCGTGACCCACCAAAGTTTAAGATGCTCTCTGACACTTTGCAGTTTCCTGACCCCAGGCCTAGATGTATGTGCCTTTACTTTCACCATAATCACTCCAGTTAGTAGGTGGAAAAGAGAATGGAGGTGAAAGGAGGCCTGGAAGGAAGGACTCCTGATGAAGAACAGTCGCTAAGTCCCCCAGTCCACAAGCCCACCCTCCCGCACAGCTCAGTGTGTTAACATAGACACACACACTTTAAAATGAAAGCTCACGCTGTCATTTTCTGTACCATCTTCCAGGGAGTGAGTGGATACATACTTCTGTGTCTGCTCGAACTGGGAACACCTGTGGGAGCGCCTGAAGAGCAATTAGAAACCGCAGATCCTTAACTCCATTGAACAACAGCGTTCAAAACCACAGCTGGCATGAGGCCCACAAAGGGCTGAGCATCTGCGGCTGGAGGCATGGACTGGCCAGGCATGTGTGTTTAGGCACAGAGGAAAGAGCCACACGGAGGGTCCCCCAGGTTGCCTCTTAGGAAATTGACTCTCCCTGATCTTAATGCAGAGATATTCTTTCTTTCTTTCTTTCTTTCTTTCTTTCTTTCTTTCTTTCTTTCTTTCTTTCTCTCTCTCTCTCTCTCTCTCTCTCCTTCCTTCCTTCCTTCCTTTCTTTCTTTCTTTCTTTCTTTCTTTCTTTCTTTCTTTCTTTCTTTCTTTCCCTTCCTTCCTTCCTTCCTTCCTTTCTTTCTTTTTTGTCACCATAGTGACTGAAAATTCAGGGTAAAGAATAAAAAGGGAAACAAGACAGCTTCAAAAACCATATTTTGTCCTTGGCTTCATCCTTGGCCTCATGCTTAAAGAATGCACACACACATGCACGAACGCACTCACACACACAAATACACCTCTGCCTTGCAAACCTACACAAGGAGGCTGAAAGATGGAATTCTCTTTTCTCCCTAATGACAGAGCTGGTGCCGCTCGGTGCCTAAGGTCTCCTGCCCTGGGTTCTGGATCCATGTCTGTGTTAAAGAAACTCAAAGCTGCTTGTCCTGAGGCTGATGGAACACTCGGTTAGTGGGGAAGGCAATACCATGGTAAATGGTCTCACTACACGTCGACCCTGAAGAAAGAGATGAGAGTAGAGACAAGCAGCCAGAGCATGGCTCTTCTGAGTCACTGCAAGGATGTTAGGCAGTGGGTACCACATGTGTGCCCGCGTGTGCCAGGAGCTTCATTAAATATGGGTGGAGGGAGAGCTAAGAAAGCAACGAGGGCCTCCATGGGAAGAAAAATCTTTGAACCTTGGCCTTTACTGTGGGGTTTCGACAGGCAACAGGAGCCAAGGACCCCTCCACTCCTATTCCCTGCACTGGGTTCCAAGAGGGGATGGTCTTCCGGCTTACCACCCTTGATGGTCCTCTGGGTATCCAAGCCTCTCTCGCTGGGACATCCCAGACCGTCTCTGTGTGACAAGCCTGGCGGGTGCTGTGGTGATGGCCCTGGGCCAGTCTGTCCCTTCCATGCCCCAGAGTCACATTCAGGGTGGAAACACAGCTGCCTGTGCCACCCCAGCCACAGCCCTGGGGTGAGGTCACTTACCTTCCTCATCTGCTCTGGGACAATGTCCTGCAGGCCAGTGAACAGGGCAAGCACTGCTCAGAGGGAGCCTGCAGGGAGAGGTGAGGAAGCAGAAGATAGTGAACTGGCTGTGGCCTGGGCAGGCTGCTCTAAGCTCTGATCTCCGCCACCACCACCCATCCTCCTAGATCTACTGATTAACTGATCTCCAGATTTCTATTTTCTTCTGAAAAAAGAAAAAAAAAAGAAGGAGAATTAATATTTATGCTTTGGAGAAATGGCGAGATAGACTCTTAGCTTCTCTCCTAGTTTCTCTCCTCCTCTTCCTCCTCTTCCTCCTCCTCATCTTTCTCCTTCTCCTCCTTTTAATTTGTTTTTGTTTCATTTTGCTAGGCGTGGTCTCACTGACCATTAACTTGGGACCCTCTGCCTCCCTCTTGAGAGGAGCACTAGGAGTGCAGGTGTGTGCCCCCACACCTGGTTCTTCTTTTGTCTTAACAAACACAGATAGATGGTTCGTTTCCTGCCTAAGGCGAACTGTGCAAGGTACAGCACAGAGTCAGGCAGCTGAAATGCCCACAGAGGCTGCCTGGATCCCTAGATGCCTTGAGAGAAGACTGACCAGCAGCAGGAACCCGAAAACTCGACCACATCCTCATTCCGTCCATCCATCTGTCCGTCCGAACGTCTTGCCTCCTTACTCCCACCCATCCATCCTTCCATTTGTGCAGTCTTCTCTTTCTCCCAGTTCCCTGTGGTCCTCTCCACCCGTCCATACATTCACTGGCTGTATTTTTACAAACACCTACTTGAGCTAGATACTGCTCAGGCTTAAATAGTCCCATCTATATTCATGTCTAAATTTGCTGTCTGAATAAACCATGAGCCTATTCTGGAAATATCTTAGAGGGAAGAGGGGACTCCGAAACCCAAAGGTGCAGCTTGAGAAATATAATACAGCAAATGTATTCATGAGAAGTTGTGTTTGTCCAAGGAGAGACTCTCAGCCCTCGGGTGGTCAAAATGGGCTTCCCTGAGTGTCCTTGAGGGGTGTGGAGGGCAGAGGTTTATCATGTAACACAGGCATTACAGGTCAAAGGCATAGAAAGGCACACAGCATGGAAGAAACTGGGAGGCTCTAGAAAGCTACGGGAGAGCAATGAGCAGAAAGAGGTCAGGTGTGTGGAGAGGAAAGAGGCAGGGGAGCTAGCTGGGCTTCAACTACAGGGCCAAACAAGCCATGCTGAGAAACCCAGGCCAGGCCCTAAGACTGAAAGTGTTCCTGGGACAGAGACCCAGGAGACTGCAGTAGAGAGGGAGGCGGCTTCAGAATTGGCATATGTCGCCGGAGGCAGAAGATTTTGGAAGGTCACTCTGGTAAGTAGCCAGGGAGAGACGATGTGGTCCAGCCTGAAGACATCAAAGGTCAGCTGAAGAGGGTGAGGGGAACTGAGCATTATTTAAGGGGCAGAAAAACAGGTTTTGGACAGGTGGTGATGCCGAGGTTAGGTTCCCCCAGGGCTGGAGCTCCAGAGTGCGGGGAGGCTCCACTGGGAGAGCATGTGGAATCTGGGTCAAGTTATGGGAGCCGGAGTTCTTGAGGCCTCTGGAAAGCGAGGACTGAATTGTCCTCCGATACCTACTAGCTTGCTCTAGGATGAAAGTTGCACACTTACTCATTCATTCATTCATTTGCTTTCTTCTATCTGTTTTTCCTTTTATTTCTTTTTAAACAAGATCTTTCTGTATATCCCAGGATGGCTTCAGACTCTCTATATTGCTCAGGTTGGCCTTGAACTCACTGTCAGGTTTAGAACCCAAGCTAAGGTGGCAAGTGTGGTGGACGGCACTTATAGCCAGTTCTGGGGAAACAGACAGGAAGAGCCCTGGGGTTTAAGACCAGGCAGTCCAGCCTAACTGGTGAATGACAGACCACTGGGAGACCCAGTCTCAAAGAAGGTGGGCAGTGTTCGTGAGGATAACACCCAAAGTTGCCATCTGGCCTCCACAGCTTATACACGTGAACAGGTACACACACGCACACAGAGATAGACAGAGAGAGAGGCGGGGGGGGGGAGACAGAGAGAGACATCAAAAGAAAAAATACCGTCCCTGAGAGATAGATCTAGCTCAGCGCAGGCCATGGGATAAATAACAAACAGGTCACCCAGAACCCTGGCTTCGCTCCAGCGACAGCAATACCCCTGGACAAATCAAGCATCTGCATTGTCCCAGAGTCATAAAAGCAATCTGCTCAAGGACACACAGTGAGCAGCCAGGTAGCAGAGGCCGTGCAGGGAAATGCAGCTAAGCTGGGGTTTTAGGGAGTCTGAGGAAACCATGCCAGCTACAGGGTGACTCGGCAAATGGCTGTTCTGCTGAAGCTCCGACAGGAGGGGCCTGAGGGGAACCTGAGAGGATGGTGGCCAGCTGTCTGTGGCCAGAATGTTCGCTGCCCTTCTGGAGGCTGCTGGCTTTCTTTTCTCTCTCTTCCTCCATAATGGCTCCTGGACCTCCCCTATGGAGTCCTGCCTGACTGCTCTGCTTCCTACACAGCCTTGTGTCCTCACCCCATTGTCACCAACGTTCTTGGCAGTTGCCTCTCTCCTGGGCTTCTGGCTGTGAGCTCTGAGACCTGATGCTCAGTCTCTCTGACTTGCCTCTGCTGCCTTCTTTGTAAAATGGGATGGAGGTGAGGGTGAGGGAGCTATGTGGGTAAGAGCCTTCTCTTTACAAGCCTGGCCTGAGCTGGGATCCCCAGACACACATGCAAAGCCAGACGTGGTAGCAGACATCTGTAATCACCACAGCAAGATGGGTGGTGGAGACCGAAGAATCCAGTAAGCCTCGAGTGCATAGATCAGTGACAGAAACAAAAGAGATCCTGCCTCAAAGGAAGGTGGCGGGGGAGAGCTGACTCCTGGCAGCTGTCTTCTGACCCACGCATGTGCTGTGGCTTGAACGCAGTTTCTGCCACATATACACAAGACACACAGGCATGCATACACACACGTGTACACAGGATGAATGAATGCTTCCACCTGGCCCTCGGGTGGGAACGAGCTTTGTGGGCTGCGTTGGACCTTTCAGGGTTTGCTGGGCTGACGGAAGCTGAAAGCAGAGAAGCCTGACTGTAACGATAATGCTCATCTTTTGTGAGAGTTCACTGCATCCAAGCTTGGCAGACATTATGCCACTTAACCTCACAGCAGTTCTGTCTCTTCCTCCATAGAGCAGGAAGCTGAAGCATAGAGAGATTCGGAGCTAGTAAACCTGGTCTCGTGAAGGCTTGCAGTTAGAGCCCAGGAGCACACATCTCTTCATCCCCTCATCATCTTGCTTGTGCTTGTGGTCTGAGGTCACAGCATCTCTTACCCACAATTCATCCTGTGGCCTGAGACTCCTGGGACAGAGGTCTGCTCAGGGCAGCAGGAGCTGCTGTTAGTCAGGGTTATTCAGACATACAAGAAGTAGCCTTGGCAAACCGTGTCAACGGCTCCTGGACCCAGATCAGTGACTGGATGAGTGTGGGGAACAGAGTTCCTGCTTTGACAGAAGCCTGGACTCAAACATTTTTCTAAGGACCCACCTGCTGGAGTCATTCCAGACGGTAAAATCCAGAGATGCATCCAGTCTGTCTGCAGAGAGCATTACACAGAATGTATCTGAAGCTATTGCTCTGTTCTCCAGCTTGCCCCCTCGTGTGTGTGTGTGTGTGTGTGTGTGTGTGTGTGTGTGTGTGTGTGTGTGTGTGTCAGGGGTTAGTTAGGCTGAATGGACAGTGAGCACTGATGAGCCACCTGTCTCCCATGAGCTCCTGTGTAGAAGCCAGACATCTATTACTCTGCCTTATTCCCTTGAGACAGGGTCTTTCACTGGAGGATTCAAACTCCAGTCTTTCCACTTGAAAAGCAAACGCTTTATCGATTGAACCATCTCCACATCCCCCAAGCCTGATCTTCTCGAAGCTGTCCCCAGTCTGATGACAACATCCTTCCTCTTGCTCAGGCCAAAACTTGAGTCACCCTTGGCTCCCTCTTTGCCTTCAACCCATGTCTGATCATCAGGAGACTGTGCTGTTTCTGCCTTCAGGATCTACTGAGCCTAGCTTGCCCCTCACTACCCCACATCTCTCAACTGGGTAACCTCCTTGGGCCCCAGTTTGTCCTTAACACAGGAGCTGCTATTTGGAAAAGTGTATCCCAAAGTCCTGTTTATTAAAGCCTTGAGCTGTTGGAAGATGATCAGACTTTTAAGGCATCATAGGAGACTTTCTGCCTTTCCTCTTCCTCTTCAATGCTAGGTTAGGAGATGAATTGGCTTCCTGTCACATGCCCTCACCGTGATATGCTGCTGTAGCCCCTGAGCAGCAGGGCCAGTTAGTCATGGACTGAAGCATCTGAAATTGTAAGCCAAAATGCGACTTTCCTCCTTGCAAGTTGTTTTGTCATGAGTGCTTGTTACAGCAGCAAAAAGCTGTCCGACACAGGAGCTTCCTGAATACCCTTCAAATCGTCTTTGCTTCCTGCTCAGAACCCTGCTGTGTCTCCTTGAACGGTGAGAGAAGTCTGTGCAATCAATGGGTTCCCCAGATATGGTTTTCCTCACTTCCCTCTGCCTGCCTGCCCTGTCGTCCTTCCTTCACAGCCTCCTTGGCCTCTTTGTCACTCTCCCTCTGTACAGCTACACCTCTGCCCTGACTAGCTCACTAGCTCTGTCCACTCTGTTCATATTAGATTGTCCTCTGTCTCTCAGGGAGACGAGCCCGTGTCTTTTTCTCACAGCAGTAATCACCTGACACAATATACAATATGCTGACTCATTGTGTTATGCTTATAAACGTGTTATTCACAGCGTATTCAATTTGTAAAGGCCTTTATGGTCTTAGATACCTTAGATAGCAACAGAGAACCGCTCGTCTCAGTCATCCCCCTGTTTCTGTGCAAGGTTCTCGGTTGTTGGAGACCATGCTCCACTTTGGAGGCAACAGTTGGTACCCTCAACCTCAGTCAGACACCGCTTGCCTGGCAACTTGCCCACCTACATCATCCAGCCCTGCCATCTTCTCCCAGTTTAGCCTGAGCGAAACCCCTTGGGGCTTCACAGGACCAGAGCGTTGGCTAAACACACGCACAGTGGCGCTCTCCGTGGTCCTGAACCTCCCCTACTTCCCATGCGGCAGTTTCTTTGGGAGAAGAGGACACACGTGGCTCCAGAGAAGCCTTACTCTCTCCTTTCTGCACATGCTTCCTGGAACCTAACAGGCTTCTTTTGCTGAGTAATGTAATAATTAATGATAGCTAATCAATGTTAATTAATAATAACTAATAACCTTATTGTTGGGGCCTTGACTGAACTGGGACCTGGTTCTTCAAAACAGAAAATGGTCTCCTCCTTGGTTTTCGGGTAGTGCCCTATACATCCGAAGTTGTAATGTGTGACATCACCTCTCCAGTCCCAACAGTGAGTTGGAAGCTTCTAGTCAAGCCACTTCCTTGCTGCACACCCAGGATGCTGGTGAAGGCAATACCTTCCGGTTGAACAAATGAACTCATAAATGGCATGAGCCTGTGGTCCAGAGGAAGTACTGTTTCTACTCTATGATTAGACCACAACCACTGTACCAGAGTCTGTGGTAGGATCTTGGAAGAGAAGCCAGAGTTTGGCATGGTCCTTTCTCTTAGAGGATAAGCACTTGGTGGTAGAGCCAATGGTGGCTGGTGGCCCGAGTCCTGTTTTAGAGAAGGTGATACTGAGGTGCAGGGAAGTGACGTGATTCAGCATAGCTCCTGGGTGAACTTGAACCCAGTCTTTGGCTCTGGTCTTCATGCTGCTCCTGCTTACACCAGCATTTCCCTTCTCTAAATGAAGTCTGTGTCGTTGTGTCAGGAAGGCACTGGGATGAATCTAGAGGCATCTGACAAACCCCTGAGATTCCGGGGCAAGTTAAGTGCCAGGGGCTTAGTCTCTTTTCTTTGGGAAATGGCTTTAGAAAGCCTTGTGCTCTTAATGAGGAGGGGTTTGTGGTATCTGAATGTTATCATCAGAAAGAAGATGGGAAACTCAATCTGTATAGAATCTGCAATTCTGCAAGAATCACAGTCTCTACGGCCCATAAGTATCCAGACAGTTGAATCCTATGGGGAGGTTGCGGTATGAGTGGCCCAGGCTGGCCTCAGTGTGTTGATAGCCAGAGCCCCAGAGATGGTACAAGTGTCCTCCTCCCGTTGGCCTGTGGCTCAGAGGAAAATTCCACTGTCCCAAAGCCTGGTGATAGTCTTCTGTTGCAGAAAGATAAAAACAAAAGCTGGGCTAGAAACAGCATCCAATTTGGGGACTTATCTCAATATCTAGCACACAACCATCTCAGGATGAGGAGTGTCTCATATGTTTGGGTCCTACTAGGCTTTAGTGTTCAAAAGCAGGCTACTGTGTGTGAAGTTACTAAACCGAGACAGCTCGGGGGACAGAGCTTGGGCTGATCTAATCCCTGTTGTGAATAGGCTGGGACTCTAATCAGAATCTTCCAGCCCTAGACTGGAAGGTGCTGACAGACACAGCGTCCTGTGAGGACCCAGCTCCTGGTGGCACATTCTTATCGTGTCCTCACGTGGTAGAAGGGACAAACAGCTCCCCAGGGTCTTGTTACTAAGAGCACCAAGAACTCTACAAATAACATAACACCTCCCACGGGCCATTCCTCCCGATCTCATACAGTAGTAGTTAGATTTCAACACACAAATGTTGGGGGCACAGAGATCTTCAGTCACAGCTGTGCCTGGGGAGAAGGAGAGGTTGTGGCGGCTTTCCCGGGGCCCCATTGTGTTTCTGCATTCCCTTGATTCTCTGCCGCTAGCCTGTCTTCCACCTATGGTGTCCTCAGACCGACCGTGTCCACCAAGCTCATATCTGGCCTGGGAGAGAGAGAGACTCATAGGGTCAGAAGCGTGGGCAGACTTGAACAAGTCACTGTTCATGCCTGGCGAAGTGATCCGCCTGTAAAATGGGGCAGGCTATATGCTGTCTGAGGATTCTGTGGGAGCAAAGCTGGGCCCCCGTCAGAACTGTGCTGGCCTGGAATCCTGGCAGCAGCCGTAGCTGGCCGCCCACGCACAGGCAGGCAGGCAGGAGGCAGGGTGCTGCAGCCTCGTTGCCAAGAGCACAGAGAACTTTCCACTGGGTCCAGATTTTTCATCACCATGGCAACTGCTGGGGGTTTGGAAGCAGAATTCTTCAGAAGGCTGAAGAGATTATATGGGAGAAGGGGGAATAAGAAATTGAGTGCTGAACCAGCCTTCAAATCAAAACCAGCACCCAGTGGGCCCCACATTACACACACACACACACACACACACACACACACACACACACACACACA
>NW_026596134.1:11230791-11248686 GCF_907164565.1 Psammomys obesus
ACACACACACACACACACACACACACACACACACACACACACACACATTCTTCCTTCCCTTCTCCCCAAGCCTTCTCCCTCTTTTGATGTTTCTCTGTTTGCTTTTCTCTTCTCACTGAATCCATCCTTCCTGTTCCGTTCCTGTGCCCTAGCTCTCAGAAGCCAGGCTGATACCATCATTCTTAGCACAGGCTGTGCACCAGACACTATTTCTGGTGCTTTACATATATGATTTATTCCATCCTCCCAGCACTGGGCAGCAGGTCCCATGATGTATCTCCACTTCACAGATGAAGAAGACTTGAAGGTCTATGGAGATTCAGTGACTTGCTCAGCATCCACAGGGCATAGTCACATTCTGGAGGTGACATCATCAGCCCCTGTGGTATTGAATGGTCTCAGTCTGAGAAACCGAGGCTGTTGATAGAATGGAGTGGCACAGGGGACAGACAGGGGACGTAGGAGGCATGTGCTGGGGTTCCTTCCTCTCCGTCTGTAGCACACATGGACCTTCCTGCTTTTGTGGCAGGACAGGGAGCAGGGCAGCTCACTGCCTCCGATTTTAGGCTGAGCCCCAGCCCTGCTCACCCATCATTCATGTGGAGGGAAAGATCTTGCCTTAGGGATGGATGCGCTGGAGACTCTGGAATTCGGACACCTGTGTGCCATTCCCAGCATGCTCACCACTGCCCTAGGGGAGAGAGCCTGACTTGGGACAGCTGGATGCCACACCAAGATCCTGGAAAAATCTTCAGAATTCCAGGGGCTGTTCACTTAAGTCTTCCAAGGGACCAGTGAGGAGGTGGCAGGAGGCCACGGGGTAGAATATTACGGATGCAGCAAAGACAGCAACACAGTCCTGCCAGTCACTTGGTGTGACCTAATGGTGAGGACTCATTCAGGCAAATAATGACCAGAACCAAAAGAGACCTGGGAAAGAATGACTTTACCTCTAGGGACAGAGGACCAGCCTTAAAATTAGATGGCTCCTCTCCAACTGTATCCACCTCCTCCTCCCTCCTTACTTCATTTCCAAGGGGTCATTTCCCTCTGTTCACTGCCTTTGAGGTAATTCTCATCTCCAAGTCTCTCCACAATCACCACACATTTCTTCCAAATTTCCAAGAGACTCACAGTGGACCTTGTAATTACTGACACTGTAATGAACTGGCCGCTGTAAGTCCAAGGACAACCTCTTGTCCAATCAGCAGTAGCCAGAGAGGCGGGAGGACCCCAAGTTCCCTAACATGTCTCCTAAGATGGCAGTGCATTTCTTCTTCATTAAGCCCTTCGTAGTCAGGTGGGGGGGAGCTGTGTTATCTAAGCAGCCACCTCAGTGATCTGCTTGGACCTTCTGCCCTGGGGATGAGCCTGTGGCTTCTCTGTTCAGTATGGCCTCTTGAGTTAGGGTTTCCATTACCTACAGCCAAAGCTTCACAGTTGGCGCTCCACTTCATGGGTTCATTATAAGACTGAATGAGTATGCAGCTCTTCCAAACTCAGCTGTGACCTTGCATAGCTGAGGCGAAAGGTCCCAGAACATTCCCAGAGCAATCCCCATCCATGTTCACAGCCTTCTTCCACTGGCCAGTAAATTGTCCTTCCAACCATGTCATCAGGAGCTGCTCCCCAGCTCCAAAACATCTATGATGGGACGGGTGAGAGACAGCAGCTCATCTTATCTCCTTCCACCATTTTTGGTCAGGGAAGGTCCTGAAGGCAAATGCAGGCCCCACGAACCTCACTCTGGACTAAATCTCCTCCTGAGGAGTCAGGCTTCTCTCCCCCACTCTCATATCAGTTATTTCCCATTTGCTAGAATAATAATAATAATGCTAAAAGCAGCTCGTGGCAGCATGGAGGTCACGGCAGCTCATGTGGTTACATCGCATTCAGAGTAGGAAACCAGAGAGAGGAACACTGACTCGCAGCACCCTTTCTCCTTTTCCTTCAGTTCAGAACCTCCTGTCGATGGAATGATGCCACCCACGGTAGGGTGGGGCTTCGTACCTTAGTTAAGTCATCCAGAAAATCCTTCACAACCATGCCCAGAGTGACGCCTGATCTAGATCTCGTCACATTAGCAATTGATGTTAACCACCAAGACACCAAATGGAGAGGATCTGTAGCCCCCCCCCCCCGTAATCTTTAGCCCTCTCCCCAGGTCCACTGGGGTTTCCAGTCATATATGTGTCCTTGGGTCCTGATGTCTTGTGATCAAAGGGACTTTCGGCTATGTCCCCAGGAGAACATTCATGCCTCTGCGTATGGGTTGGGACCGACCAACTCTGCTGGCACAGGCAAGGGTGGAAAGACAGGATGGGAAGGCAAGCCAGGAAGACAGGGTGGTCCTTCCAGGAAGAAAAGCTCTCTGATCAGAGCAAACTGGGAAGTGAAGAACATCCGGGCAACTCCCCTTGCTCTCCAGCCTCCAGTGGTACCACACTGGTTTTTTATGGGGTCTTCCTTGGCACCAATAAAAACCAACTTCCACCAGGTTTGGTGGTGCGCAGCTGTAATTCCAGCATTCAGCACTCAGAGGCAGGTGGATCTCTGTGAGTTTGAGGCCAGCCTGGCCCACAAAGTGAGTCCAGGACAGCCAGGGCTACACAGAGAAACCCTGCCTCAACAAACAAACAAACTTCCATGGACCTTTCCGTCAACTGGCTTTCCCTCACAGACCACTGAGTGGACAGCCTAACCACATGAAGCTTCCAGCCAGGCCTGTCACCAATCCAAACATGCCTCAGTCTCAGAGCCATCAGTGGAGCCATCATTTATGTCTGCTCTTTTTCGGAAGCAGGCGACAGTCAAAGGGTCAAATTTGACCCACCGTCTATTTCTGTGGATAAAGGTTTCCTGGAACACAGACACACCCATTTGTTCATTGTTGTCTGTAGCTGGTTCGTGCTGCCAAGGCCAAGTAGAATGATAGACACAGGCACGGAGCATCCCACAAAGCTTAAACTATATAACTGTTAAACTATTAAACTATTTCTCAATGGCCCTTTACAGACAGTTTCTGACCGCTATTCTAAAGCATCATAATTCTAAAGCATTCCCACTGGCATGAGAAGCCCAGGAGAGACAGCCCATGGGGACACCACCCTCTCCTCCTGGAAATATGTATAAGAGCTGGGAACAACCCCAGATATGACCTGAGGTACTGTGAGGTTGCAGCAGCTGTGATCCAACATGGATACCAGAGGATATGTCGTCAGCAAAAAAAAAAAAATGCCCAGGCCATGTGCACAGGGCCTGTTGCTAAATCTGTTGCCAACAGCCCTTGCATTTTCAAGGACTTGCATATATCTTGCCTCAGCTTACCAGATTCAGTTTGTCTGAATCTCTTGCCTGACACACTGTTTTAAAGGAAGTCTCTAGCTCAGCTTCCTTTGTGTGTTTCTTTAAAAAGCTATGTGTTGTGTCAGTAGAGACCTTCATGCCAGGTCATATCTGTAGTCATATTAATCACTTCAGTCATATTAATCACCCCACAGTGACTGCTCTGCATGGATAGTGTTCCCTAAGATTCCATTTTACCAGCTTCTCTGCCCAGGAAGGGTCTGGTATAGGATCCAGATGGGTCAGGTGTGTGAGGTTGCTGTCCAAGTCAACAAGAAGAGGGATGCTGGAAGCACCTAGCAGCTGGTGCCTGCTCAGTAGTCACCCAGCCTGGGCGGGAGGGCACTGCATCTCCCGTTTCATGTCAGGAGGGAGCAGGAAGCAGCAGCTGCCAAGTTCCCAATTGGAGTCTGCCCACACAAAGCCACAAATCCCTCTCCGTGCATTCCAATAAGCTGGTACCGTAGAGGAGGAAGCTGTCACCACCTCTGATGAGAGTCGATAGTGCTAGGTGAAGGGACTGCGCCCACAGCCTCAGTGGAGAGGCATCGTTAAGGTAGTTGCTGTCATGGCTGGATAGGGCTGGAACCACCTGGTTCTTCTTCTAGACATCTGGTGTCCACCATGACCATCCTTGCTGAGACTTCTCTTGAGATCTATGCTGGGGAAATGCTGGGGGTTTTGCTTCTGGTGTTCACCCTTCCACTTCTGGTCCATCTCTACCTTGTCTCTGTCTAGCATTTCTCCAGAGTTTGCTCTTTGTGGGGTAGAGTGGATTTGGGGTGTGTGGGGGGGCTTTGTAGCCACTCCATTCCTAGTCCCATCCCTTATCAGAATATGCTTTGCATGAACTCTCTATGACTCAGTCTCCTTATCTCAATGACACCAATAATTAGTAGAAATGGTGTGGACCAAGTGACAGAAGGGTATATAAAGGAAGCAAGGACAGTGTTCCACAGACACTAGGACAACTAGAGATTTCCATGCCTTCCTCGCTCTTGACTGTACATGAAGCATCTGTTGACACCGCCAACCATCACTTACATTCACCAGCCTTCTAACAGCTAGGGCCCAGGCTGCTCCAGCCAGGCTACTAAAGGGAGACCCTCTCTGGCTAGCACATCGCAGTGACCTCTTTGCCAGAGTACCCCTTGGTAGGATAATCAGACTTTCATTCTCATGGCGGGGGGGTCCATGAGAATCAGTCTTCGCATAAAGGTATGCTCAAAGACCACTGTCCAGAACCAAAACTAATTCTACGAAGACATTTTAGACCTTATTTTTGACTCTTAATGAACAGTCCAAAGCACAGCCTGTGGCAGATTTCCCTGAGGCTCCTCCTGCCTCTCCTGAAGGGGAGGGGCTCTCACAAGCTTCCCCTCCAGCTACCCCCCCCCCCAGCAGTTCTCTGGTCTCTCTTCTCGCTCGGCACACTGCAGGGGTGAGGCAGGGCTTGAGAGCACCCACAGATCCACAGGCTTTGTCCTCTTTGCATTCATCTGCACTGGAGGGTCCTCCTCTGTAAGCTCCAAGAGAAAGGGACTGTGGGTTTGGGGGTTTACTTTTTAGTTTATGTAATCAGCCAACACTTGAAAAATAGCACAAGGAGCTCCCTCACACTCTTGGCCCACATTCACCAATTGCATGTGCTCACGTTGTCTCTCTCTCTCTCTCCATATATATTTTATATATAATGCATATAACTTTTTTCTCTGAAATCATTTGCAAGTAAGTTGAAGATATCTTTCCCTTTAATCCATAAATAATTCTGTGAGAGTTTTCTACAAAAAAGAACATTCTCTTATATAACCGCAGTGCAGTTATCAAAATCAGGAAATTAAACATTTTGGCAATTACTGTTATCTCTTCCACAGCCCATATAAAATGTCATCAATTGTCCCAGTGATGTACTTTAAAAGTTTTGCCGTCCACGGTCCAATCTACAGTCTTGAATGCATCTAATTGTCATATTTCTTTAGAAAACAGTTCATTTTCTTTTTTTTTTTCCTGAATCCTTACTCCTACTCAACAATACTTAGAAAAACACTGCTGACTCAAAAAAGTAATTCAGTAGCTACTTTGTCTCAAGTTCGAAACAAAAGGTTTAAAGGTAAGAAGAGCAGAATCTCACATCTCAAGGAATACACTGCTGTGTATCCCAGCAGTCATACTCTGGCTGGATAGGGGATCATTGGATAAAAGAGTAGACAGATAGACGGATGGTGAATAGGTTGGTAGGTGAAGAGGAAGAGATGTATGGATAGATTGGTAGGTGGAGTGGATTCTGTAGATAGATAAATGGAGGAATTCATGGATTTGTGGGCGGGTGATGGATGGATGTGGGTAAGGATGAATGGTTAAACAGAGAGAACTGGCAAGGAATGCATGGCACTGATATTCATGATATTAGGGTGACGCACACAGATAGGCGTCAGAAATCCTTCGTTTAGGTTCCAACCCTTTCCCCTACCAGCTGGGACTTTTAGCGAGCTTCTTCCCTGCTCTGGAGCTTGGCAGCCAGGCAGCTCCCATTGTACTATGAAATGGCCTTTTTGTTGGCTCTGGGTTGGACCAGCTCTGGCTATGGAGCTAGTGCCTGACAAAGCTGATTTGGGTCTGGGTGATTTGCTTTTTAAATGGATGCTTTGCAACTATTCTGTCACTACTGGGACCTTATGGAAAGAAAGGTTCCATGGCCAGCCAGGGCCTCCTTGTCCTCCTATGTGAAGCTTTCTTTCCCTCCCCTAACTCTGCATCTCACGGAGGCAAAGCCTCCTGACACCCGGAAGTCCTGCTCTAGAAGGCACCAGTCCATATTTTCTGCCTCCCCCAGAGCCCATAGATGATGTAAATGGTTTTTTCTACAGGCCCTTCCCTGTTCAGCTCAGCTTCCTTACTCTTCATCTGTCCTCATCCCCACATCCTCACCTCCACACGTTGGAGCCTGCAAGGCTTCCTGCCTCCTCTATTCACCAAAGCAAAGGTTCTATGGCTCTGAGACCTGGCTCAGACACGCATGCATGAAGTTCAGGCACTTGCCCACACAGAGACTTAGGAACTGGGCTCAGCTCCCACAGGGACCAGGGATACAAAACTCTCATATGCTTTGAGACAAGCATCGCTTACCTTCTGGATCCCACAACAGGAAGGCCAACAGGTGCTGATGAGGACAGCAAGAAACCAGAAAAAAAGAAAAGAAGGGAAAAAAAAACCCAAACTGGCTTTAAAGGGTTTTGTTGCGCAATGTTGTAAGTTAGGGGATAATACTTAGGGGAAAGTCAGAATTCAGTTGGAGATCAGGATTTCCAATAATGTGGTTTGCTTCAAGATTTATTTTTTTAACTTTTTATATGTGTATTTGTGTGTGAGATGTGGAGAAGGGGGGGTATGTACTCATTAGTGCAAGTGACAGAAGCCAGAAGAGGGTTTGGATCTCTGAGCTGGAGTTACGGGTGGTTGTGAACCACTGGGTGCTGGGAGCTGAACTGGGAACACTGCCCAAGCATACTGTTTTTCTTAACCACTGAGTCATCACTTCAGCCCGAATCACGGACACATTGCATTGACAAGGAATCAGAATAAGTTAAGCATACACAGCCAGACAATGGAATACTATGCAGTTCAGCTGGCTTTTTTTTTTTTTTTTTTTTTTTTTTTTTAATGAGGGTTATCTCCAAGTAAGGCTATGGAACAAATTTCAAAGTACAATGAAGGAAGAAGCAAGATACAGAATAGAGTTCATGGTTAACACGTCTCCTTCTTTCTCTCTCTCTCCCTCCCTCTCTTTGTTTCCCTCCCTCTCTGTCCCTCCCTCTGTGTGTGTGTGTTTGTGTGTTTGTGTGTGTGTGTGTGTGTGTGCGCGCGTGCGCGCGCACGCGCGCATGCGTATGTGTGTGCATTTACTTGTTTTCAAAAACAAATGATTGAAGAAACCCTAACACTAATAAAAAGGAACAAGAAGCTGTGGCCCCCTTTTGGATGCCCCTAATTTTATGATTTTAATTGGGATAAAATAGATTAAAAAAAAAAAACTGGAAACATTCCTTTAAAACCACCTTCTGAACTGAAAGACACACACCTGGCTCATACATCAAGTTGGCAGTCTGATTACATGGGGAAACTGGCTTTAAATGACCCTGACGCAGATTATTATGACTGTATATCTTAAGGAAAGAAAAAGAAACACACAAAGCGATTTAAACCCAATTTAATGGCATTAAATTGGATTCTGTTAGTAACAATATCAGTAAAATTATTGTCTTAGTTAGTGTTTCTAATGCTATGATAAAACACCATGACCAAAATTAACCTGGGGAAGAAAGGGTTTATTTTAGCTTATATTTCCATATAACAATCTATTGCCAAGGGGAGTCAGGGCAGGACCTTAATCGGGGCAGGAACCTGGTGGCAGGACTTGCCACCTGTCACTACATCAGCTTCCACTAAGTGGACTAACATCCTGCAGAGAATCTGTGGGCAGTTGCTAGAGCGATAGCTGTTTGGTCGAAATTACCGCCAGACAAGCATGAGGACCTGAGTTCAGATCCCCACACCACATGAAAATCTGGGTGTGGCGGCGTATGTCTGTAATCTCAGAGCTTTGTGGTGTGGGGGCAGTACAGGGAGACAAGCGGATTGCCAGAATTTGCTGGCCACCAAGTTTAGCCAAGAGATGAACTCTGAGCTAAGGGAGTCTCAAAACATAAGTTGGAGATAGAGGAATATACTGCGTGCCCACACACGTGTACACGAATGTGTATAATCTGTGTGCTGAAAAAAGATCAGGTAAACCCAGGAGGAAAAAAAGCAAATGATGATCCTCTCCCGAGGATAGCGCATGTCTTCAGCCAGACTGTGAGATCATACAGATGACAAACATGCCAGGATTCCTTCCCCCTAAATCTGAAAACCTATACAAAAAGCAAATTCCTCTCCCTCCTTGCACTAAGCATATACTAAGACCTGAGGTATGCATTCGTTTTTGGTTTTGGTTTTGTTTTTTTGGAGGGGAGGCAGTGCTGAAACAGCGTTTCTCTGTGTAGCGTTGGCTGTCCTGGAAACCAGGCTGCCACAGAAATATGCCTGCCTCTTCCTTCCAAGCGCTGGGATTAAAGGCGTGCACCACCACTGTCCAATGTGAGACATTGATTCTAGATAGAAGTGCTTGTAAAACAAAACAAAAAACCTCAACAACAACAGAACTGGACCAGCACACCAACAGATATTCACTGGAAGGAAGCATGCTGGAAAAGTGTAATTGGTGGGGTGCATGATCAAAACATGGACACGGTTTTACAGTGATCAAGGCAGGCATGTAACAGCCAAGAAAAGAAAAATGGAAATGAAGGCAGGAGAGGCAGCTTAGCTGGGGGTCAGCCACCTGGATGGATGCCAGCTTCCTCCTTACCAGGTTAAGCAGGTTGACCTGACTTGAGGCTTCCTCTCTGAATAAATGTGCCAAAGACCACATCTCCTTCACAGAACCATGGTGAGCAGCAACCCAAGAAGGGCTTGGTTCAGAGCAAGCGGTTCCTAAGAATTGGTGATATAAATTGCAAATTGCCCACAGGTTCTCAACAGATAGAAAAACAGCTATGAATAAACATGCCAGGGTAGAACCTAACCTAGGAAGTATGAGTCATAAGTGTGACCTATTGGAACAAGAGTCAAGGCAACAGATGAATGGCTGACGCCAGGCTAGGTATGGCTCTTAGCCTCTCTCCTCCCAAGGTAGGCACGTGACACCCTCTACCTCATCCAGCTCCACCCTGGCTGATGGATGCCCCTAGCCTGGTGGAGGAAGCCATGATGCTAACAGATATGGCGAGCCAGCAAGACAGGGCCTGGGACGGGGCAGGCTAGCCTGACCTTTCCTTGGTCTATCTGCTTCCCTCTAGTTTGAATCACTCTGCTCCTGTCCCAAGTGTCCCCTTCCTATCAACTGAAGTAATCGAGGTCTCTAAAGAGACTGACAGATGGGGAACCCACCCTGTGGGTTCCCAAGAGCAAGAACGAGGGGCATGGTATCCTGTAATACAGCCCCCAGCCTCTCAGTGTGAGGATCTATTATTTATGCAGTGATGCGAGCTGGACGTCAATTTACTTTACAGTGTCCCAGAGGGCTGAGTGCCCTGCTCCATCCATCAAAGTAATAACTAGGCAATTAGTAAATAATAGAATGGAATTGATTCTCTGAAAGACAAGTAGTTTTGAAGTCCACAGGCTGTGACAATGAGAGTCAGAGCCTAGAGAGGGCCCAGGGGACTGGCAAGGACACAAGTCCTTAGAGACCAGGCAGGAGAGAAAGGACATTGTTAATGTACAAGCAGGGCCGTGGCTGCTCTGTCTGCCTCTGGCCTGCTGTCCTGGGGCTGCTCGCTGGCTGCTAGGAAGGCATGTGCTCAGGCTCCCGTCAGACATCAAGAGCTTCTCCCCAGAGATCTTGGGGCAGTTGGGGTTCCCCCCAGGGATAACAAAATCCCTTCCAATCCAATTCCACGGTTTGCCTTTGGTCTCTCTCTGGTTAGCTGTACCCTTGTATTCCCAGTGCCCAACCCTAAGTCTGATCAGGGCAGAAGATCATTAAATATTTGGTGAGAAAATGAATATTTGTTACCTCGGGAACTAGAAGAAACATTGTAAAGGAGTCTGGAATCCCACTGCCAGGGCCTGTGTTCTGGTCTGCTAGCTCCTGGATGTGTGGCTGAGCTCTTCAATTTTTCTGTGCCTCTCTCTCTGTCTCTCTCTGTCTCAGTGTCTCTGTCTCTCTCTTATAATTTATTTCTTTATTATTTTTAATTTTATGTACATTGGTGTTCTGGCTCCATGTATGTCTGTGTGAGGATGTCAGATTCCCTGTACCTGGACTTATAGAGTGTTGGAAACTGCCACATGGTTGCTGGGAATTCAACTCAGGTCCTTTGGAAGAGCAGCCAGTGCTCTTAAAAGTTCAGCCATCTCTCCAGCCCCTCTGTGCCTCTTTTTACTCATCTATAAAGTGGGAGGAAGGACTATGTGAGTTACTAAGTAAAAACCCTAGAACAGTGTCTGTCACACAGCAATGGCCAGCAGACATGATTTGTAGAGTCAGGGAACCCTGGTAGCACAGTGATAGTGTAACCATCTTGCCCCATTGGGTGACAAGTATCACCACATCCTGTTCATGGGTCCATGACATCTCCCAGACCTGACCAACTTCCACAGCTTCACAGCTTTTCCTCACCCCTCACATCCTTTCTGGTCTCTCGGCCTCCTCTGCCTCCCTCCCTCTCATGGGCATTGAACACCAGGCCTGGTGGGAGGGACCATTTCTTCGCACTCCCACAGGACTGCCAGTGGGTGAGAGGCTGAGCATTGCAGGCAATCTTCTGTGACTCAGAACCAGCACTTCAGCAAGGGCCAAGAACACTAACTTTGCTTGGTTTTGTCCTGAGCCCTGCCTGGGTTGGGACAGCCCTAGTGAGAGTACTTTGCACATCAGGTCACTGGAGTGGTGCTTGGCCATCATTTTGATTATCAGGCTGCCAGAGTTCAAAACCATAGTCTCCCTTCACAGACAACCTGCCAAAAGGTCTACAGCGAGGAAGGGATTGGGACGTGGGGGACAATCATGACCGTTCCCCCTGAAGTGCCAGTGTGAGAACCTAGCCTCTCGCTGGGTCTCGTGGAAAAGATAATGGATGCAGCAATGAGCTGATCTCATTCTGGAAACTCAAGTAAAGGGCCCTGACAGGTAATGTGAGACAGGATAGGTCTGGATCCAGACCCCAGGGACATAGAAGAATGACCTGTCCGGGGAAGCCAGAGGGAGATTTCTGAGCCTTGCCTTGAGGAACCAGGAAGAAGGAAAGCACGTTCTAGAAGGAAGGCATAAACTCATGATTGGGTTCATTGGTGAGGGTAGTGCTGAATTATTAACATTTAGTATTGATTTATATTTTCGTAAAGCAGCAGTTACTCCCTAACCAGCTACATACCCAAATAACCACACAGAGAGGCTAGGGTTTATTTAATTGGCCTAGAGCACAATGTTGAGCAATAAACACTCCATCCTAAACCTCCAAGCTAGTATAGCTTCCTCCCATTCAGATTTCCCACATTATACTTGTTTTTTAATCATAACCTGGGTTCGGTTCATTTCTCCTAATGTTTCCCAGTCCTATCATCATGTATCCATGCTCCTCTCTCCCCCCGTTTTTCTTTCCTCACCGGACCAGGATGTCCCACCCTGTTCTCTGTATTGCTCAGCATTGGCTAGTTGGCTTTTATTGGCAATGCAGAGAACAACAAATGGTGGCATGATTACACAAACTTGAGATAGGAGATGCCATGTCTGGATTGAAACCAAATAGTGGGATAGAGAAATCAGCACTTGAATGCATAAGAATAAACTGTACACAGTTTATGAGAAGAACATTATGTCAAAAGGGATGTGTAAGGATTTACGCTCAGAGAGACAGAATCTCAAGTGTTCAGAGTACACAGGCTGGGGAGAGATGAAGCTATGGGGAGAGGAAACACCTGAGACATGAAAAGGCAGATGTGGGTGGAGAGAGGGAGCTAAAGAAGAAGCCACCAAGCAATATGTGGGGTTGACGTAGCTGGGTTCCAAGGGCCGGAGTGGGAGTCTTGGTTGATACTTCATCACTTGACCTTTCTTTGCGGCCTCCCTTATCCTAAAATGGTGGCCTACTGTCTATTTTGAACTGCTGTGACAGAATGTCCCACACTGTGTCATTCACAGTGGGCAGAGAGGTACTGACTTTCAGTGCTGGAGGTTGTGAAGTCCAGGATCCAGGGCCACATCTGGCAGATGTCATCTCAAAGCAGATGGTATTGTGTGTGTGTGTGTGTGTGAGAGAGAGAGAGAGAGAGCAAAATCTCATGACCAACATTTCGGGGGGGGGAAGGAATTGAGACAGGGTTTCTCTGCGTAGCCTGGGCTGTCCTGGACTCACTTTGTAGATCAGGCTAGCCTTGAACTGACAGTGATCTGCCTGGCTCTGCCTCCCCAAGTGCTGGGATCAAAGGAGTGAGCCACCATCTCATGACCAACACTTCTTAAAAGCCCCACTTCTCAATTCCATGATGATTAAATTTCAACATGTGTTTTGAAGGAGGCGGACATTCAAACTACAGCAGCAAGGACTTAAGTCAGTGAGCTTCCTTGTAACGGTTCACCACATGAATACATTCAGATTTCTTGGAAGACAGCTTGGTAGATGCCTACACTCAGTGCTATTTTGTAGCGGAGGTGACCAGTGAACACCAAACACTCAGAACCTCTCTCTTAGTGTCATTTTTGGATAGACTCTGACTGCTGGAGGACCAATTTTACAATGATCCAAGCCTTGAGATAGGGCCACATGACCAAGTCCATCCATTGGAATGTGGGTAGCTGGGATGGACGATACACCCCATCCTGGCTGAGAAATTCTCCTTTGGGATACACCACTCTGGCAAGTAACTCCTTTCTGCCAGCTTGTTCAATTCATTGCATGTCTTCCATCTGGCATGGAAGAGCTGGTGTTGCCAGAGATATTAATTGTCTACAGTGTAAAAAAGATTGGAGTCCCATTTTTTATTTTGACTGTGTGACCTTGACCTTGAACAAGACATTCAAACTTGCTGAGCCTGAAGAAGAGAACGGGGATAAGCTTCCTCACAGGGCTACTGAGAACATTAGAGCATGCATCTGAGTGCTTTTAAAACTTACATAAGGATGGGTGATTTTCCCTTAAGATACAGGGCATTTAGAAGCATACTCATGTGGTACGCCCCATGGTAACAGTGAACCCCAGAGATCATTTTAAATGTGGATGGCCCAGCACTGGCCCAAATATGACTGGGTGATTGCCTCTGGACTTGAAGCATTCGCTTTCCCTGAGTGGCCCCATATTGCTGTGTAATTGGCATCTGTGGATTCAACCAACCATGGGCTGAAAATATTTGGAGGAAAAAAAATTGCATCTGTACTGAATGTGTACAGATGTTTCTCTCATTAGTCCCCAAACGAAACAGAGCAGCGACTATTCATACTGCGCTCACGGTGTGGGTGAATAAGCTAGATCTCAGCCTCTTCAGCATAGGCTCCTCGCCCCAGAAGGGTCTGTGTAGCCAAGTGTCAGGGGACATGAAAGAAACTAGCTCAAACATCAAACATGTCATCCAGCCGAGCTCCCCCAGACTCTTCTTCGCCCTTGGTTCTGAAGGAAGCACGCACACAACAGGCAGTGTGCATAGCCGTCACACATCACAGCACCCCCGAACGCTGCCTGGAGCACCTCAGCTCAGATCCCAGACTGCCACGTGCTGTGAGCTGCAGCGTTCCTACTGCGCAATGCTCTCTGCTCCCATAAACGCATGATGGCTTAATTAAAGACAACAGACACTTCTAATATTTTTTTTCTGCTGTCATCCCTCAGCATGTTTTACATCAGATCAGTACTTCTCTGGATGGTATGCTGTTAAGGTATCTGGTTTTGAAAATTGCTGTTAGAGCTGCTGACTTGACTGTCATCTTAAAAAAAAAAAAAAAATCACCAAATTAATTTTGCCGTGGGATTGGATGCAATTATGAACAGTTTCTGAAATGGCTCTGGTCACACTCCTACCATTTGTTGGACACGTAAGTGTGGCGGTGTTCTCAGCACTGATGAACCTAAAATCAAAACATCAGTCAGCTCTGAGACGCACGGGTGCCCCTCAGCGGCAAACAGGCAGCCAAGAGTCAATTCTTCATGTGAGTGGTTCTCAGTCTCCACAATGCTGTGTCCCTTTAATACAGTTCCTCATGTCATGGTGCCCCCCCCCCACGATAGTTATTCCATTGCTACTTCATGACTGTAATTTTGCTACTGTTATAAACTGTAATCTAAATATGTGCAGGATATGCTACCCCTGTGGGGTCAAGACCCACAGCTTGAGAACCACTGCCTGTAAGACTGTAAGAGGCCTCTGTGGCCTCTGCTTCATTTTAGTTCCTGCCACCAGATTCCTGCCTTTGACTTCCCTTGGTAATGGACTAAACTCTTGCTTTCCCGAGGTGCTTTTGGTCATGGTGTTCTGTCACAGAAATAGAAACCCTAACTGAGACAATGTGGTTCCCCATACGAATCAAGACATGATTATATGGTACACATTGATTCAAACTTTGGGTCTGTGTGACACAAAGATTCAGCCATGATTGCCACAAACATCATGTTGCTGCCAGGGTTACCTGGAAGACCCTTGTCCTCCATCATAACTCAGCTCCAGGGTGAGGTCCGCGGGACGGGTCCCTCTCATTGCCATGCTACAGGTTTTCTTGACCATGAGAGCCCTTAGTCTGTCATAGTCCACCTTTCCTATCAATCCTCTTGCTAAGGCATGTACTTGCAGGTGGACCTAGCTTGGCTTCACCTCCGGCTGGACGGAGCACGGTGTTTGACACCCGTCAGGCCCTCAGGAGACACTGCTAAATGAGTGACTCACAGCACCACTCACTCTGGACAGGGATGAGGATTATCTCACCTCCTACGGAAGAATCCGTTTCTCCTTGTTTTTGAGTCATATTTAAAGAGTCTGAACTATTCCCTTCGTTTCAATTGCATTAGCTAATTACTTCAGGGCTTAAGTTCTTTCTTGGACGTTTTCCACCTAAGATACAGTTGCTTTCCATAAATAATTTAGGTGCACAGTGCAGATCCCATTTAGGAGATGATGAGAGGCAACAAATGCTTGGGAGCAGGATGGGGAGCAGATGAAAAGGAAAATATTCACCAGGGGGGTTCTCAGCAAGACGGGGACCATGATCCTTCTCCCACACCAAAAGGATGCTCCAAAAGGATGGCGGCAGTCGTCCTGTGCCAGGGCCTTCCTGTACTGTGACCTTGGCATTCCTCCTACAGAGAGATGACACCTGTTTGTTCCTGCTCACCTTTGACCCGAGTGCCGTGTGCCTTCTTAGGCCAGCAGGAATGGCTCAGCACGATACAATCGTAACTTAGACTGCTCGGCATAAAACACCGAGGCTCCTCGCTTCCCATGGTCATCTGGTTTCCACTACCCATCTGTGTTTTTTATTGACTCAAGTTCAAGAGCAAGGCTGGATCTGCTTCTCACTGGCCTCTGTGATCTGATCCTTTTGACCTCAATGATGTTATTTCCAGTGATGTTTTCCAAGTCCCCTGATAACTCTCCTTCTCCCCCCTCTCCCTTTCCCTCTCTCTGCTCTCAAGTCAACGAGGCCCATAGTTCTCATTATTCATGGAACCCCTATGCTTTGCTCACCCTCTAAACCAAAGTTCTGAACCTGTTGGTCACAACCTTTTTAGGGGCTAGATCGACCCTTCCACAGGAATCAGCTACCCTGCACAGCAGATACTTACAATTATAAAGTAGCAATGAGATAATTTTTTGGTTGGGGGTCACCACAACATGAGGAACTGTATTAAAGAGCACAGCATTAGGAAGGCTGAGAACCACTGCTCTAAGCCTTTGGATGGTGCCTATGATTATGAAAAGTCTTCTCCTTGTTTTTCTACCTATTTCTATATTCTCTCACTGCCCACCATATTCGTTAAGGTTGGGCAGGGCTGGTTTCCCACTGGTGTCACTGAAATGGCTGAACTGAAGGTCCTCGTCCCTTTCTCAGCTGCTCTCGCACTCTGAGGAGAGCTTGTCAGTACTCTGTCATTCTGGGTGGTGAGCATCTGCGATGTCACCTCTGGGATTAGATTCAGCTACATTTGACAGTAAAGCAAAGAAAGAGGGAAGGGACTTCAACAGGACAGAGATGTACTACTCTTGTGTAAAACAAATGAAAAAAGTGTTGGGGGGGGTGTCACGTCTAGAAAGCGCAGAGACCTTATAACGGCTCCATAGTATCGTCAGAAATGCACACTCCTAACCATGTTCATCGGACATTTTCTCTTCTTAAGCTCAACTCTCACCCCCAAAGTAGATGCTGGAGCTCAAGCCGCCATGTCAGCATTCCAAACCAGCGGCAGGAAAAGATGAGGACCATGGAATTACCTTCCTTGTGGAATTAGTTCCTTTCGATTTGCTCTTCCACAAGTTCTGAATAATACTGGAATCCCAGTTTGTGGCCCGGACTTTGTCCTGTGGCTCTATCTAGCAGCAAGGGAGTCTGAAAAACAGATAGTCTCTAGTTCATTAATGAAGAGGAGGGGAATGATCAATGTAAAGGAGTCACCGAACACTTCCCGACCCTCTTATCCCTCAGAGTTTAGGGACAACTGTCCCTAGGGATGTCTTACATCACAGGTCATTCAGAATCGCAGTTCGAATTCATTGTAAGGCACACCAGGCATCATGTAATGATATTAATAATATTTAATATTTACTGAGTCCTGCAATGTATCGGAGACCACTGAGAAGTTTATAACTTTATCTTATTTGACTATTATTATCCAGGATTTGCAAGCAAAGAAACTGAGGCCCAGGTACAGATTAAATACTTGCCCAAGACCTCAAAGCTGTGAGGCATAGAGCCAGATTTTACTCATGAACCTGAAATAGAACCCTGGACCGCCCACAGCACCCAACGCAGAGCTCAACAAGGAAAGACACAATAAAAAGACCCTGGCATTGATCCGATGATCGACTCAACAGCCAGCTAAACATGAGACTAAGTGAAGGACTTATCAGAAGACCCAGTCTTCCTTCCATATGCAGAGCCACAACTCTAGAAGCAGGCAGAGTACTCACTGTGGCTCCCAAAGCCAGGGGCTCTGTTGAGCAAAGCCTGGCTGAGTCCAGGGCTTCCGGCTTCTGGGATCCCAGGCCCATGTGCCCACTGCTGGGTCTTTAGGCAATGTCCTGCAGGAGACTTTAACAATCTAAAAATGACCCTGGGCTCCTCCTTCCAACAAGCAAAGAGTTCCCCTCCCGTACTTGTTTATTGCTTGTTTGGATTCTTTGGCTTTGGGTTGTTGTTGTTGGTGGTGGTTTGGGGTTTTTTTGGTTTTTTCGAGACAGGGTTTCTCCGTGTAGCCTTGGCTGTCCTGGACTCTCTTTGTAGACCAGGCTGGCCCCAACCTTGCAAAGATCCACCTTCCTCCACCTCCCTGAGTGCTGAGATTAAAGGCATGCATTCTCATGCCTGGCTTTCTTTGACTTTTTATTGTGCTTTATGGAGCAACTGAAATGTAATGAAGCCGTCTCCCACATTCCCAACAGAGCCAGGCCTGTTGCTGGGCGCGCAAAGGGTGCCCATGACCCCCGCTGATGCTCCCACTGGTGTTTTTGCTGCTAGCAATGCACTGTTCTCTGCTTCTTTTGTAACTTCCTACAGATTTCAGTGCTGATCTTCAGGAGCTCTCTGTACAGAGTTTCTAGAAAAGCAAATTAGCCCCTACTCTTTGCTCCTAAAAGTTTGGGAGGTGGGGGGGAGGGGAGGGTGTGTTTCACTACTCTGACCACTTATTTAATATTTACTTATTAATCTCTGTCTCTTTTGTCTCTCTTGTCCTCCTTCTCTTTCTCCCTCCCTTCCCCCCACTGTGTGTGTGTGTGTGTGTGTGTGTGTGTGTGTGTGTGTGTGTGTGT
>NW_026596134.1:11248696-11260713 GCF_907164565.1 Psammomys obesus
TGTGTGTGTGTGTGTGTGTGTGTGTGTGTGTGTGTGTGTGTGTGTGTGTGTTTAAATGTCATGGTACATGTGTGGAGGTCATGGGACAACTTATGAGAGTTGGTTCTCTTCTTCCACTATGTGCTAAGTCTAGTGGCAGGTGCCTTTACTCACCGAGCTGTCTTGCATGCCCTCCTTAATTTTTTGAGATGGATGGCTCAAGGTGTAGCTCAGGCTGGTCTGGCTAGCATCTTTCATTCTTCCTTCTCTGCCTCTCAAGTTCTGGAATTGCAGAGCCCCTGACCATGACCTAAAAGATTTTTAATAAAATGGTTTTAATCTTAGTCAGCCCATCACAATTGCACGTATTTCAAGGTATGATCACATGCTGATACGTTAGTATAAAATAGGATATTTGGCCTATATATGTTGGTCACCTCCGGACCAACATTTCTATAGGAATACTTTATCACAGAAAACTTTCAAATATATACGAAAGGATTAGTTTGTATCCTATGAAATGGTTGTTTTGGGAGCACCTCACCCGTGTCCATCATCACCCGTCTCCAATAAGAACCAGTCAGCACTGACCTTGGTTTATCTGACCCTTTACTCGCTCTCTCTCTCCCCCTGTTTCCACTATGGATTATTTGCAATTTCATCCCTGGCATCTGATTATTTCATCCATAAATATTTCAGTATGAATCCCTCAACAATCAGACTGGTTTTAGATGATATCCCAACACCATCTTCACACTGCTCAAACATCAAAGAAACATTACACAGTGATAAACTACAGAACAGTTACCTCAACCAGAAGGAAAGCGTTCCCAAGAGTACTAGCAATATTTGAAACAGACAAGATGTTTAGTGATTTTGGGAGTGACTTTGATGTTTCTGTTAACCTCTTGCTTTCCCTATGGCTTTATTTTTCATAATGGCCTCGAACTTCTGATTCTCCTGCCTCCGCCTTCTCAGTGCTGAGATTTCATGTGTGTATCGCTCTGTCTAGTCTTTTGTTCTGTGGTGCTGGGGAGCAAACCCAGAGCTTCCTGACTACCATGCAAGTACTCTACCAATTGAGCTACATCCCCAGCCAGCTTCATCCCCGCCCTCGCTGCCTTTTTATTCTTTTTCTTTTCACAGATAAAATCAGACCCCAGCCCTAGGATGTGATTTAAACACATCAGCCTCTTCATATATTGTCTTCTATGTTCTGCCAGCAAATTTTATAGCTGGGGTCACTTCAAGAGGCTTGGTGTGATTTGGGTTCGGTGCTTCGGCAGAGTGATCTTCCATCTGACGAGGCAGGATTCCCAGTACCCTGTGATTGATAATCTGTCACTGATAATCACCGCCTAGACCCATTGTACTCGAAATGGCTAGCAGACAGGTAGCATAACCAGCTATCCTTTGCCGTTCCCCTTTTGTTATTTCTGGCTGCCCTGCTAGGGAGGCTTGGCCTGGGCAGTAATGTTGCATCCCCTCCCCCATCTCTCCCTCCTTCCTTCCTACACCCCTGTGGGAACATTCCCTACTAAGAGATGGCTAGGGAATTAAAGCCTCCCTACCAGGGATGGCGAGGGAATTAAAGCCTTGAGTCTGGGCCTGGCCCTGCAGATGCCAGCCTCCGAGGTTGCTGGTTGCTAGGATACACAGTTCCCAGAGCCTTCTCAAGCTGCATCCTTTTAGAGCTGCGGCTCATGTACAAAGATGAGCAGGGTGTGATGGGGGCGGGAGGAGACAGTGTCCTGTAAACAGACCTCTCAGGGGGTCCAGATCCCTCCTAGAACTGCATGGAGTCGGGGAAATGTCCCCCAGAAGCAGCTCTACCCAGGAATCAATTCTGCCCCCATGGTAAAGGCCACTCCTGTGCATTTTTTATAGCCAAGCCCCCATTCTGTCCTCTGTTGTTACCTGCATTTCTTCTGGACATGCCTTTCTACTTCAGAAACAGTATGTGAGTGAGTGCAAGTCTTCTCCTGGGTCTCTGTACTATGGGCTCCAGATCCCCATTAAAGCTTACTACAAGACCTAAGCAGCCTTTAGGACCCCCTACCCCTGCCCCCAGATGCCCATGCTAACCTCTTACCGACATCCCCCCAGGCCTCAGGGCAGTTGACTGCCACACCATCTGGTTCTCCAGTGATTTGCCTGCTCCTCTGGGCACTCAGCACCGTGTCTTGACTAGGTCTGTTTGAGTGCATGAGTGAAAATGCTCTTCTTGCCGGGCAGTGGTGGCTCCCGCCTTTAATCCCAGCACACAGGAGGAGGAGGCAGGCGGACCTCAGTGAGTTTGAGATCAGCCTGGTCTACAGAGCTAGTTCTAGGATAGCCAAAGCTACACAAAGAAACCTTGTCTCAAAAACAAAAAAGAAAAGAAGAAACAAAGGAAGGAAGGAAAGTGCTCTTCTTGCCCGCCTCTGCAGAAGGCTCACTCACTGCCGCAAGAAGGCTCATTATGGGTAGCTTCTAAGTTCTTGCTGTGGGACCCTAGGTGAGCCTGCCGGTGGCACGCTGAATGAGCCAGCCATTTCTTCCACCAGGCAGCCCTTTGGAGCTGAATCTTTCTCCGCTGTCTTCCAAGCATCTGCCAGACGCAGTAGGCAAGCAGATGATGAAACGTGAGCAATGTGAGTCAACAGGTTTGGCTCCCTGGAAGTCTCCCGAAGGCCTGAGACGCCCATTCTACTGAGCCCCCAGACACCTGTTCCCCCCACCCCCTCACAGAGCTAGCAAGCACCTCCAGGGCCCACACTATAGGACTCGGGTCTTCATGCCAGCATGCTCACGTAGAGGGTACAGGAGAAACCTCAGGTTTCCTTAGGGGCGAGAGTTTGCATTCTTTCCCAGTGCTGAAGCCTTTAGGCGTTAGAAGAAAGGGGACAAGGAAATAATGGGGAAACCTGCAGCGCTCAAAGTAAGGGATGAGAGAGCAGTGATATGCTAGCATCAGAAGCCACCGTGGACCTGACAGGAGCAAGCTCCCCCTGGCTCATACACCATCATCCCTACGGTGGGAGGAGAGCTAAAACTATTCCTCAAAATGGTCTATGACGACAAGACGGCTGGGGAGTCTCCCTAGAACCACCCACCAGGTTGGGGATTCGAACCAAGTACAATGAAGGTCGGTAGCCTCCTTCCTTTCCCAGGCACGGGGTTAAGGGCTATGCAGCTTGACTCCTGGCTCAATCCTGCCTTTCCCTAAGGCCTGGAGCCAGCATAGCTTCCTCCCACCCATCTTCAAAGCCGATCGGGGCTGCATGGAGAGCTAGTCTCTCGACACAGGGTGAACTCCTGGATGAAGCTCCGCCCACGCTCTGATCTTTCATGAACCGTTATGACGATGCCCACTTCACCAAAGGAGCACAAGACAGACGAAGCTGGCTGCAGGCCTCCCAGCTGTGCGCTGTGTGGGTTACCTAAACCGGAAGGCCTGGACTAGGCAGTTTCTGTCGGGTGGTGCAATCTAGGAGGGGGCCAGAGCTGAGGAAACCGACGCCTGCCGACTCTCTGCCCAACCTAGGCGTTCACTCCTTCCCTGCGAAGCCCCCGCATCTAGGAATCCTGAGATGCAAACAGGACAGGACTGAGGCTGCGATGTCGGCCAATGAAAGCCCGAAGTGGTGATGTCATGCTTAACTTCTATCGTCATTGGCTACTCTAGACACTCTTCGGTCGCCACAGCAGGCTTTGTAGCTGAGCGGGTTCGAGGTCTTGGGGGATAGCTGATCCAGGAGCCAGTGTCCCCTCCTTCAAGAAAGGCAGACTTGAGCTTTTACCAAGTTCAGGGCTGCCGGGGGAGGAGAGAGAGAGAGAGAGAGAGAGAGAGAGAGAGAGAGAGAGAGAGAGGGAGACTAAGCACCTCCACCTCATTACCTCTTGGGGCAAAGCAGCTCCTTGCCTGCAGGGAGAAACAACCCCTAGGAGAGCCCAAAGGAGACAGGCAGTCGCCCAGCCCCACTGTCCAGAGGGAAGCTGAAATAAAGCTCGCCATTCCAATACCCACAACCCACAACAGCCTTCTGGGATAAGCACAGGCTCCCAAATGTCTGCAGGGCTTGGATTTGTCTTGGGGACCGCTGTACTTAAAAACAAACAAACAAACAAATATCATTCAAAAGGCACGGTGGTGCATTCCAGCACGCAAGAGGCAGAGGCAAGCAGATCTCTGTGAGTTCTGGCTCCGTGGTCTACTGCGTGAGTTCCAGGACAGCCAGGGCTACGCAGAGAAAGTCTGTCTAGAAAAGAACAAACAAAAAAGTTCAAAGGGCTGTGGAGAGACAGGAGTAGGTTTCTTTTTCCTCGGAGCTCCAAACGGGAGGGTTCTGGAAGGGACCGAAGTTGCAGGCTGGGAGACCCCCAACCCCATCCCCATCCCCCACCCCTGTTTTCACGCTATCTGAAAGTCGCACTGCTTATTCAGGTTACAGATGGGGAAACTGAGGACATGGCTTCTGACAGCCTGGTGCCAAGGCCAGTGTTCTTCAACCCAGACAGGTAGAAGACTGAGGGTGACAGAGACTGACCTAGGCTTGGGAAGCAGCAGGAGCAGGCTTGAGCTGGGGGGACCTGGGAAGGGGAGGGGACTGGCCTGCAAAGCCGCTTTTGCCTGAAGCCCCGGAGGTGCGGGAGGTAAGGGTGCTCATGGGAGGCGCGGGTGCTCATGGGAGGCAGTCCACCTGGATGCTCAGGGAGCATTTCCTAAGACAACCCCGACAACCCCCTCCTCTGCGCACACAGAGCAACCAACATAAACGCCTAAGACCACACCTCACCTTCCCAGTTCTCCTTGACGCAGTGTCCGTTTAGCTACATAGAACCTCTGAGGAGCCCCAGGTTCCTCACCACCAAAGAGGGGTGGCAGAGGTGGGAAGCTTGACTTCAGAAGGTGAGTGTTATGATGGGATGGATTCTAGGCCTGTGGTCTGTCTGAGCCCATGAACCTGCTGAATAGTCAAGGCCAACTGTTTGCTCTCTGGCCTCGAGCTAGAGTCCGGTTGAAGAGTTCAGGGCCTAGTTCAGACCTCTCCAGAGAGAGAGGCACCTCTGTGCCTGATTCCATCCCTCCTAGGCCATCGAAGTCTACCTCAAGCCCCCACACTGGCTATTAGAAACGGAAGGAGTGGCTGATTTCAGATGGCCAACAATGCAACAGGAACACGGAAAACAGGAAGGAGGAACCCAAAGTCACATCTCTACAAGGCAATGGCCCAAAGAGGTGAGAAACAGGTTTCGGGTGTTTCCAGGAGTTCTTGGATTTCCTAACACAACACCCCCAACCACCAGCAACCAACACAAAAGCCTAGCTAGGATCATCCCTGACCCTCACCTCGGTGCAGGCTCTCACTCTTGGCCTCATAGAATCCTGGCTGTCTAACGTGAATCTAAGTGGCTGGGTTCCCGCTCAGCCCTGTTTGTATTCCTGCACAGAGACCGGGGCAACACCATCCGCCGACAGAAACACCAGAACTCACTAGGGCTGCAGAATCAGCTTTTGATGGCAAAAAGAAGAAGAAAGGAAAGTAATAAACACCCTTCCCCAGGTGAACTTGTTTGGTAATGAACTTGGCAGACATCCAGCCTGCAGTCTGGTCCCTGTCAGCCAAGCAATCAGACCTTCATTTAATTCATCACCTGACAGCCCAGCCAGCCAGCCAGAAACAGAAGCTTTAAACCAAAAATTCAGATGTTCATTCCCTGACCCCAAGCAGTCCCATAGTTTCAATCCTCAGTGTTTGTCTCTCCTTTCCCTCGGCCTTCATCCAAGCCTGTATCAGTTGTCTATTGCCAATCACAGTAGTGCTATACAGCAGGCCACAAAGTGGTCTGTGGTGTAAGGGTGGTTTTTCTTTTGTGGAACATTTTCCTTCTGGCTGGTCTCACCCCTGTATCTGTGGGCAACCGGCAGATCAGGTGTGGGCTAGGCTCTCTCCCATGTCTGGGCCTTTGTTTCAACATCTGGAATGACTGGTCTCTGTCGTGTATATGTTGTCTCTCATCCTTCAGGAGGCTAGCCCAGGCTTGCACACTCAGAAGAGACAGCCAGCTGAAATGTGAGAGCCTCTTACCACTTGGGCTTGGGGGCTGCTCGCTATTACTTCCACTGAAGTCAGCTGGCTTGGCAAGTACCAAGGCCAGCCCAAGGCAAGAGGCTGGAAGGAGATACACAGCTCCATTTCAGAAAGCATGGATTCAGAGAGGTGTTTGGTGGAGCCATTCAAGTAGTCAGAATATGGTAAACACTGTCTCAAGCTGCTGGCGTGTTTTCTGATCTGCAAAAGGAATGATTATTTGTTATGGTGTGTGTGTGTGTGTGTGTGTGTGTGTGTTTGTGTGTATGTGTGTGTGTGTGTGCTGGCTAAAGTCAGCTGATCTAGGCTGAGGTGGCAGGTCATTCTGTAAGTCTTGAATGAGCTCACTCTAAGTCTGCAGCTGGCAGGCTTGGAGATGGTCCTACTGTGCCTGTCTTTCATCCTCCACTGCTTACTAAGATGTCCTAAGTATGTCCCTACCATAGCAATATTAGAGATAACATACCTCCAAAATACATGACGTGCTAAGGGCAGGACAGCTACAAACATCCCTGGTACTCAGCTTGGATAAAGAGAATCCTCACAGTAACCATTCTATAGCAATTCTTGTTATGAAGATGTTTCTAGTTACCATACCTGGGTGTGGAGACATTCTCCAGCCAGTCCCAAGATGTACTCCCAAGATTTCTCCACAGCCATTCCCCATGGCACCTGCCCCTTGAGATGCCTTCCCTTTTCTGCCATCCTCCCTTCCACTTCTGATCTGTTGTAAAATACATCCTTCAAGTTACCTCTTCAAGATGCTACTACTC
Organism: Psammomys obesus; assembly: GCF_907164565.1. Lineage (NCBI taxonomy): Eukaryota > Metazoa > Chordata > Mammalia > Rodentia > Muridae > Psammomys > Psammomys obesus. The sequence continues at coordinate 11,255,523 of NW_026596134.1, forward strand.
AAGGTCTTTTTATTTGTTGAACCTTGTGAAATCATTCAATGCCTTGTGACAATGCAGCTTTCTAAAAATGTCTCCTCTGGTTGAGGCCACTGTACTCCATATACCAAAAGATATATCACCAACAACAGTTCCAGTTTTTCAACTCTTTTCCTAATAGTGTGTGCAGACAGAGGGGAAGAGGGAGGATAAATTTCTGAGCTTATGTTTGTTTATAGCACCTTATCTTTCAGCTTTAAGTTGGCTGATACTTCCAATATTCTGCTTGGAAACCTCTTTGCCCAAGACCAGGGGAAAAAATGGCAGCCCATGTCACACATTTGGTAAATCATTTGGTAGAATTGTTGGCTATGGTAACTGGGGAAATACAACATATATCTAACGAACCCCTGGTCTCCTGTAGACATTTTCTTGCAATTCATTTTTTTAGCCTCTGCTGTAACTCATTCTGCCATCCGGTTCCAAAACTCAATCACCATATTTTAGGTTTTATTATGACGGCACATCACTCCTGGGTACCAGCTTACTTATTGAGTCACGGTTGCTACATGATAAAAATAATTATCTCAGTGTTTTAAAAATAACAATCATTTGTTATTTCTGGCTTACCTTTAGCTCAGCCAACTCCTAGCTGATCTCACCTGGTTTCGCTGGTTCGGCCTGGGGATGGCTGGAGATGGCTCGCTTCCCTATGTCCCTTCCTGCTTCTGGGCCCAGCAGGCTCTTCTTAAGTCTCCGATGAAGCCATATTTATTGCCCAAAGTGTATGGCTTAGGCCAAAATGCAGAGCTGGCGGGTACGTAATGCGGAGTGTGATAGTACGTGCCTGCAATCCCGGTGCGCATGAGGCTGAGGCAGAGGGATCTCAAGTTCAAGCCTGAACCACATAGTAAGACCCTGACTCAACACAAAACAAACAAAACACAACAAAGAGGTAGGAAAGGGCCTCTCCTCCATGATTACCAAGGAACCCGAGACTGCTGAGAAGGCAAACGTTTGCACCTGCTCTTCTCTCTTCCTGTACCATTGGCCTACACACCAGGAGAGCACCCTCACTTCTCAGGAAAAATCTGGTGCTCAGAGGTGAGGACTCTTCCTCAAGATGATAACAACTGATGAGTGGCAGAGGCCACATTTGAACCTAGTCCTGCCTGAGCCCATGTCCGGTGGGCTAAAGCCCATCACAGCAGTTCTCCAGATCTGCAGGTTCCATGCCCACAGACCCCACCCGTGGATTGAAAATACTTGGCAGGGCTTGGGTGATGGTGGTGCACACCTTTAGTCCCAGCACTCAGGGAGGCAGAGGCAGGCGGATCTCTTGTGAGTTCGATACCAGCCTCATCTACAAAGGGAGTCCAGGACAGCCAAGACTACACAGAGAAACCCTGTCTCAAACAAAACAAAACAAAAAGAAAAAGAAAATACCTTGCCAGGGAATGTTGTGCCTGTATTGGATATATAGAGACTTTTCCTTGTCATTATTGATTACACCATATAAAACAAATACCTTTGCATCCTATCAGGTATCATTAACCTAGCGAGACTTTCAGGTATATGAGAAGGTATGCATAGGTCACATGCCAATACAGCATCATTTTATATGTGGAACTTGAGCAGCTTCAGATTTTGTTATGGGGGAGGGGGGATTTCCCGGCTTAATCACCCACAGATTCAACTATACATGAAATGGAAGACAAATCATTCCTGTGATGGTCATTTCCATGGGGTTCTCGAGGTGTAGACGCTAAAAGCACACTCTCGTTTGGGAGCAAACTGTGTGACTCCCAGACTGGAAGAAGGGAAGGGAGAACCGGACTTCAGTGGGAGCCAGCTGTGAGGCTGATTCAAGCAAGTTCAGCACTCAGCCTCAGATCTAGGGAGTCTGATTGGCTCAGCACGAAGCATAGCCCCCATCCATTGGATAGGCCTTGATAAGTAGCACGCAGACCCAGACCTGGGGAGGGGGGAAGGGGTTCTTAAAAGATGTGTTGAATGGCAGCACCACAGGAAGGAGAAAGGAGAAACCTGGGAGGTGGGGGAGGGGAGAGGAAGAAGAGTATCCATTTCCTTTCAGGAGGCTGGACGCGCTGCTTCTCAGGTCATTGGACAGTCTGACTGCCTGAGTTTCGAATCTAATCTTGACTTTGCCACTAACTTGTCCAGGCAAGTAAGGCTCTACGCCTTTCTGTGACTCAGTGTCCCCACTGGGAAAGTGCTATCGTGCCATTACGCAGCTCCCTAGCCTTGTGATCTGTGCAGTAGAGGTGAGCTCACTCGCTTCACAGACGTTGCAAGGTCCGTGCAATGGCCATTCTGTTTGCCTCACCGTGTCAAGGGAGCTGAGACTGCAGAGTGATGCCTTCCCTAGAGACACAGCCCAGATGTCCAGGTGGAGCCCTGATGCCGGAGACAGCTGAGCCCCATGCTGGGCTGTGTGCTCTAGTCCGGAGAGGTGCAGAGACTGCCAGGCTGGCCTTGCTCCTGTTCTCTGAGTTTACAAGAAGAACCGGAAAACTCGGAATGCAGTGCTGGCTGAGTGGGTCACCCTCTCAGCAAGCTCCTTTAGAGAATGGGACAAGGGCACATTCCTGTCTCCGAGTCCTGTGTTTGTTGGCATTCCACCTGGTGTATCTGGGTGCCAGACCTTGGCCTCTGGGTCATGGTTTCTTCAGCTGGTCTAGGATGAGAAGTCAGTATGGGGGAAGCTCACCAAACACCAGACCCTGCCCCAGCAGGTGCGACCCAAGCATTCTTGCTACATGCATTCTCCAAACTCAGGTTCACCCTCTGTGCAGGAAGAGGCTGACAAGAGACTCCAACCACTACAGAACTCCCTGATCCCGCCCAGAGCTCAACCCCAGAGTAGGGTCCAATGGCCAGGTGATCTAGGAAGCCACTTTGCTCTTCTGCATAAGCAGACATCAGAATTCGATACAACCAAAGCCTCAGGTATCCAGTCTTCTTTTCATGAACCCCATAGGAAGACAGTTCACAATGACAGGAAAGGGTGAATGAGGCCAGGCTTTGAGACCCCACCCTGGTGTTTCTGGACATGAGTACCAGGGCAGCATCATGATGGCAGGTTAAGTGGTCAGAGGATGAGATGGGCTCACCTCATTGGCTAGCCCCTCTCCATCCCAGATACAGGAAGAACAAAGTAGCTCCTCCTGACCCCTGGCTCACTGCACTGCTCCAGAAGCCACTAGCAGGATATGGCCCCAGGCTGGCTGTTCCCTCTAATCTCATGATCTCCAGGAAGGAAATCAGGTTAGCCTGGCAGGCTCATCTTTTACAGAGCTGCTTTTTTTCTTTTTGTTTGAGGAGGTTCTGTTGCCTTGGGTGACACCAGACTGCAACAAAGTTGCAAGGAGCCCTTTGCTTCTTAAACTTCTATCAAAAAAAGGGGGGGGGGTCAAACACCCAGGGTTCAACTCTTAGCTCCACCACTGAGTCACTCCAAGCTTGTCATTTAGCCTCACTGTGCCTCTGCTTCCCCACCTGTGAGGAGGAAACAGTAATGCTCCATTTTAAGGTAAAGTAACAGTGCCAATGAAACTGTTGGGACGTTGTCTCAAGTGAGGTAACACAGGTGCGTTGAGAAATTTTCATTCAGAACACGACTGCTCTGGCAGGAGATCATCTCCAAGGACCTTCTAGGTCTGTGTGATCCAGCTGGAATACAAACACACCTTTAATCCAGGAGAGAGAGGCAAGCAGATCTGAGCTCAAGGTCAGCCTAGTGTAGAGCAAGTTTCAGGTAAAGAAAAGCCTAGGTCCAGGCCTGGTGGTACACGCCTTTAATCCCAAGCAATGAAGGTAAAGTTAGTTAGTAAAAGGAAGCACCCATGTTTGAAAGTGATGTCTAATTCAGTGACAGAGAAAATGACAAATCAGAGAAAGATTTGACAGAATAGGATACAACCAACTCTCACGAGAAGAGAGAGGAAAGGGAAGCTGCTTATGGGAGACGCAGAGACAAGGAGGCAGTTTTCACTGGGGACTGTGATAAAGAGAGATGAGACCCAGCAAGAAAACTCAGGTGAAGACCAAATGAGCCAGAGATTGAGAGAGGGAACCAGAAGATAAGAACAGATTGCTGGAGTTAGTTGGAGGCCAAGCAGAACAATTCAGAGGCTGAGAGAAAAACCAGATTGAGTAAATCAGCTGGCAGAGGAATTTGAGCCAGAACAGCTGAGTTGAACCAGCCAGCCCAGAGCTCTGTAAGAACAAACAAGGGTGAGCTTATTCAGCAGTAAGTCTCAGAGGCTGAAAACATTCTAGGCCTAGGTTAGATTTTATTAAGGCAGAAAGCTTCCAGGACTAGGCCTAGGTTAACTGATGGAGGCAATAAGACTCAGAGACAGCAACCGAAACAGTCAAATAAAAGTTCTTTTTATACACAGGCATTTTTTATGCACATCTAGAGGGCTTCCCTGTCTTCAGCTCAGCTGTCTTCTTTGCTGGAGTCTGTGGTGTTCCTGGGAAAAGCACTGGGCCATCCCAGAAGAAGCCAAGGGAGTCTATAAAGAGCAGTTCAGATTTTCCCCAGGACAGGGGCTAAGTCAGGCTCTTGTCTTCAAAATCACATCTCCTTTCTGAGCACTCTGACCCTAGAGCTGTCTTTCTAGAATGCCCAGTCTGTTAGGTTTTGGTTTTACTTTTTTGTTGTGGTGGGTTTTTTTTTTTGTTTGTTTGTTTTGTTTTTTTTTTTGTTTTGTCTAACCTGACTTGCTCCCACACTCCAGCCTCTGCCAGCCCAACTTCTTCAGGCTTCAGGTAGCCCTGTTTCTTCCTCACTGCCTCCTCTCTCACCCCAGCAACACTTCTCACCCCCCTGGAGTGAGCCAGGATGTGATTGCCTTCCACATCATCACCTTCATCACCTCCGCCTTCCATTTTCACATCTTTTCGAGGCACTCCCTTAGACGGTATGAGGGAACCAATCCATGCCGCTGCTGGAAAATACTGGACAGTGTTTCCAAGACTTTAAGCATCTGAAGCTGAGCTGAGCGAAGGCAGAGTGACATAAATGAGCAGTTCTTCAGGAAGGAACAGGGAGTCTACTCTGGGACTTCCGGCTGCAAGAAAACGCCATTATTTTATGCAATTTTTTTAAATGAACATACTTTAATCATACAGAGCAATGGGTTTTCATTATGACATATATCTGTATATATAAAATGTATCTTGGCCA
>NW_026596134.1:11260723-11278629 GCF_907164565.1 Psammomys obesus
GGGGGGGGGGCCTCGACAACCTTTAGTGGCTATACCACTGAAGAGAAAATGCCTCCCCCTTCCCCAGCAACCATTAACTGCCAGGATCTCTACAGAGAGGGGGGTGGGGGCTCCCATGAGCTCAACCCCAGAGAGGGGTAGAGGCCTCATGAGCTCACCCCCATCCATAACAGAAGGCCATAGGCCCAACCATGTGAAGGGCTTGTGCATGAAGTCACAGTTTTTATGTGATGTTTGTTTCAGCCTCAGGAGCAAGAACCTATGAAGAGAAAACCCAACTTTTCCTTGAAAAAGAAACCCAGAAGAGCATTGTTTTCACCAGCACAGTCTAAAAATGTTGTTCTGCAAGGCGAGGCTTCCCGCATACCTTCTGGGCTGACTTTAACATCGTGGCCTAACTTCTATGTGGACGTATGTGCACAATGAGGTTTCTATCTCTGGAAGGACATATGTTCTACGGAGGTCCCATGAGACTCTAAGGTAGCTCAAGAATTTCCAGGCCTGGCAGCATCAGTGTTGTGATGTCTCAGTCAACACAAGATGTTGCTCATGTCCTTAGTGATGCTGATAGCAAAAACAACAAAACAAACAAACAAAAAAAAACAAAACCTGCTACCACACCGGTCATATAAATGCACAGAACATCCAGTTACAGCCAAGACATAGTGTACACTAGTGATAATAGATCACCATGCTACTCATTTATGTATTTACTCTACTTTCTTATTATTTTAGAATGCTTTATTACTTATTTAAAAAAAAAAAAAAAAGAGCCAAGGATGTTAGTGCACATCTTTAATCCTAGCACTTGGGAGGCCGAGGCCAGCCTGGTCCACAGAGCAAGTTCCAGAATAGCCAGGGCTACCCAGAGAAACTGTCTTGAAAAACCAAAAAGGAAAGAAAGGGAGGAAGAAAGGGAGATAGAGAGAGAAAGAAAGAAAGAAAGAAAGAAAGAAAGAAAGAAAGAAAGAAAGAGGGAGGGAGGGAGGGAGGGAGGAAAGAAAGAAAGAAAGAAAGAAAGAGAGAAAGAAAGAAAGAAAGAAAGAAGGAAGGAAGGAAAGGAAGGGAGGAAGGAAGGAAGGAAGGAAGGAAGGAAGGAAGGAAGGAAGGAAGGAAGGAAAAAAAACAACAAAAAATAGCAGCTTAGGGCTGGTGATGCCTGCGTGTCTAAAGAACTGCGTGCTTCCAGAACTGATTGCACCTGCATGACTTCTGGCCTCCACAAGAGCCCCATGTCATGTGCACGCCCTCTGAAATCAATACAATGAATTAATGAATAATCCTAATTTTCAAAAGAAGCAAACATGCCGTCAGACAGAATGCCGCATTGCGCTGGCAGCAGTCTCTCACCTCCTGTTTACTGCATCTCCACATTACATCATTGTCTCTTGGGCTTGGTTTAATTCCATGTTGTTTGTTCATCGTGGCCCTAGGAGCAATAGATTACACACACACACACACACACACACACACACACACACACACACACACACACACTCACTTACACCCTGAGAGGAGAGAAGGACCAAAAGAGAGATGACATCATGAACATACATACACACAGCCTAGATATATGGTAGCCTGTGACATTTACACAATGATGTGAGTTATATAACATGAAATTTCTCAGAACATGTCTTGTCATTAATACCCATGTGACCGTCAACTGAAGAAATTGAAAATGACTAGCCTATTGCCATAGTTTGGTTCTAGAAAGTACCTCAAAGTTCTGTGTGTCAAACCCTGTTGCTAACACTTTAGTCCTATTGAGAGTTGGAACTTTTAGGAAATGGGGCTAGTAAAAAGGGTGTTAGGTCACTGGGGACATAGCTTAGAAGCAGTTCCTACGACCTCACCTTTTCCTGTCACTTTTGAAGTGTTCTCGGATTTCTGCTTCCCCAAAGTCATCCCCAAAGCAACTAGCTCTCAAAACCTCTGAGACAATGAACCAGAATAAGACTTTCCCCTTTTTGAGTTGAACATCTCGGGTATTTTTTCACAGTAAGGTTGACCAGCACAAGCAAAGCTGAAGGAAAGGGCGTGTGTCGTTTGGGGCTAGGAAGCAGCCACCTTGCATCTTCTCTGTCCTGACGGTGCCTTCTTTGCTTTGGGGGAATCACTCCTCCGCCCTGTGGACAGGTTGCACAAGGTAGGGCAGTCACAGATGCGGGACTCTCGGGTGAGGCTCCTTGCCTGGAGCCTGTGAGCTTGGCTCACTCATATGGACGGTCTCTTCTGTTCTTAGGAGGCCATCCACAAGGGTGGCCACAGAGCTGGAATAGAGGTGACCGCCTTCGGGTCACTACTGGGCCATGGAGCAAGAGTGCCGCCTCCCACCCCAGTCTGCAGCAACTAGTTACCATGACGTTATATGACAGCCAAACTCTTGTCAATGCCTGACCAGAGAGTCGCTGGAGCCCAGGAATTTGAGGCCAGCTGTGCATCAACTTAGTGAGACACCCCCATCTTGAAAAATTAAATAACAAGAAGGGACAGAATTATCTTCATAAATCGGGCATGGTGGTGCACTTTTAATCCCAACACTCGGGGAGGCAGAGGCAGAAGGATCTCTATGAGTTCAAGGCCAGCCTGGTCTACAAAGCGAGTCCAGGACAGCCAAGGCTACACAGAGAAACCCAGTCTCGAAAAACAGCAACAACAACAACAACAAATTTATCTTCATTAAAAACCTGGAGTAAGACATGGTGGCTCACACCTTCAATCCCAGCAATCTAGAGGCAGAGGCAGGTGGAGCTCTTATGAGTTCAAGGCCACCCTGCTCTATAGAGAGAGTTCCAGGACAGCCTGGGCTCTGTTAGACAGGAAGACCCTGTCTTGAAAAACAAAACACAAATAAACAAATAAATAAATAAATAAATAAATAAATGTGTGTGTGTGTGTGTGTGTGTGTGTCTGTGGAGTAGTAAGGAGCACGGATGGGAAGGGCTAGGCAGCTGGTACCACCCCATCATTCTCCACTGACCTGAGTGGTTGGTCACGTGGGTATCTCTGATTGCCACACTTATAATTACTGATGACTCTTGTGTGGGAGTGGACACACGTGTATGCCCACTGTTTAAAAAAAAAAAAAAAACTAATGAAAAGCCTCAGAGGCCAGAGGTCATGCCTCAGTTGTCCTCCCCTTTGATGTTTTTGTTCTTTCTTCTGAAGCAGGGTTGAGGTTTAATCAATACATATTGAAAAAAACCTTTTAATTTATTTTATGTGTGTGTGAGAGAGGGACTGAGTGTTTGCGTGTACCACGTATGTTCAGGAGCTCATGAGCATCGGAGGAGGGTGCTGAATGCTCGGGAGCTGGAGTTACAGGCGGTTGTGAGCAGCCATCTCTCTAGTCCTAACAGAGGCGGCAGAGTTTAGAAAGCGAGGCACACCCAGAGCACAGTGTGGAGTTCTCCGAGGAGAGGCTCAGGAAGTAAGACCTGCCCGAGTGTGGGTGCAGGCTCAAGAGAGTCACCCCACCTTGTGTTTTGGAGACAGGATCTCGAGAGCTCGCCAAGTATTCTAGTCTGGCCAACCAGTGAGCTCCAGAGACCACCCGCCTTCCGCCTCCATCTCCTCAGAACTGGCATTATAAGCACACACGACCACACTAGGAGTTTTTTAACACGTGTTATGGGGCTCAAATGCAGGTTCACATGCTTGCATGCCGAACACATTTCTGACCTGCCCCCTCAGCCTGTGACTCAGAGCCCTTCATATTGTTTGTCTTTTCCATGCATCTGCTCTGACGATAATGAATGAAAATGGGCAGCAGGTTTAAAGAGTCTTGTGGTCTATAAACTGCTGCCCACTGTTTAAAAAAAAAAGCTAATGAAAAGCCTCAGCAGTCAGTCTGCAGAGGAAGCTGACCCAGACTTCCCTTGGTGGAGTTTATTATTTTCAATGTAAAAGGAGCCTCTTCAAAGAGCAGCCTTGATCCCTGGACCAACTCAGGCAGCCTCTCCACCAGTCCTCAGAACAGGAACATCTGACCTTTATAACCCTTTTAGGACTGACAGGAAGTTCCACATCCCATGATAAGGAGCATGGAGGAGCCGGGTACCATAATTTGAGGGTGGCTTCCTGACTCTGCATCCCAGAAAGAGCCGCAAGGAGACACGACCTGAGTTAGGCTATGGGATCTGGCCTGTTCTAACACCCACCTACTGGGGCTCATGAACAACCTCTCCCCACCTGTCTTTTTTCTTTGGGTTCATAATCCAGAGTGCACACACTAGAAAAGACCCATCTTGCCCAGCCTCCAAAGTCCTGTCTTCAGCTTCTGGAGGATGTCGGGGAATCAAGAGCCCACAGACCATTTCCTCTGCTTCTGGAATCCATCTCGGCCTGGGGAAAAAGCAAACAAACAAACAAAACAAAACAAAAACTGGTACCCACCCCCTCAGATGCCATCAGCCTCAATGCATTACAGGCTTCCCAGTGCTTTTTAAAACTGGGTGCACACTTCCCCCAGTTCACACCCCTGCCTCTGAGCACTCTCCGGCCGCCCTCTCTCCTTAAGGACCAGGTAGGGAAGAACACAGGCCTGCTGCAGCAGGAGTGAAAATTTCAGCTCCGACACTGCAGCTCCTTTGTCAGTTCCTCAGAACCTCAGCAGCTTCATTCCCCTCTGCATAAACCGTCTCCAGCTTGGAGCCAGCAGCAACTCTGCAAGCAGCCCGTGTTCTCGAGGCCGGTAATTTGCCAGACACTAATAGTGACTAAGCTACGCCAGCCTCCCTTTGTCCCGGGAGAGGGGACCAGCTTGTATTGGGGTAAATCAGAGACCCAAGGCAGCCAGGGTGAGGGGCTGATCTCCGATGGACACCTGTGTCCTCCTGCCTTGCTCAGACCGTGGCGCGATGGTGCGTCTCTGTAATTTGTCCATTTCCCTCTCAGAACAAGAAAAGGATCACAGTGGAAGACTGAAGTCCATGTTGCCAGCTTTCTTAGAAACTGCAAGCTTTTCCAAAGATGTTGAGACCCTTTCCCTCTAAGAACTGAAGGAAGAGGCCACTGGACTTCTTGGACCTGGAATTTGCCCCCAGCCCACGAATGAGACCATGGTGGATCCTACCTTGTGAAGGACAAGGCCTGGGCCCTGGTTGCAGTTTAAAGAATGAATAACTTCGTTTCCCTTTGCCAGGGTTCATTGTTTGGCCCTGCAGGCAAATCCAGTCCATGCTGTGATCAGAAGAAAGAGGACCAGATGCAAAAATGTCAGGATCTGATGCCAGGGGCAAACTGGGGAGCTTGTCCAAAAGTTATCATGGTTTTTAAGATGGTAACAGGGCATTATGCTAAGTGTAGGTCCTTCTGAGTTGGATATCCAGGTTGTATACGGTGAAATCTGCCCTGGGAGAAGGCATTCATTCATTCATTCATTCATTCATTCATTCATTCATTCAGCAAACAGTGAGGGCCTACTTTGTGCCATGTTCAAGTCACACAGATGCCAAATAAATACCAAGTACATAGAGGTTTGGTAAACAGTGGGTGCTCAATAAGTGCTGCTGTGTGTGTGTCAGCATAAATGTTCACATACAGGCATACATACCCGTGCACATGCGCGAGGCATCGAGAGGAAGCCCTGCCCTCCTCCTTGGATCCCCTGATTCTCCCTTCCACACCAGGATACCACAGAGCCATGTAGACTGTGAGAAGGATGTTCCCTGAGATCCCTGTGGTTTGAAGAGAGCCAAGGCTAGCAAGGCGGCTCAGCAAGCTTCATGCTCACTTTTTGACGACTTGTTTCCTTAAGCTTCTGGTAGATTCTCAGAGTGGACGGAGATGGGCTGCTGGCTACTGCCTCTGCCTCAACCCCAAACCCACTAAGACCAGCCTAAGCCAAGCCTGAAACACTGACGTGAAGGCAAGTCTGCACACGGAGCGGTGCCTGGTCCCCTGAACTATAGGTGTTATGTATGTAGACTCTGTCTGAGTGTCTGTCTGTGATACTATCTCTTCTTTCTCACCCCACCCCTACTTTAATCGGGCACTAATGTCATGTGTACAATCTCATGCGGTGCTGGAAAGGGGGAGGGGAGAATGAACGCCCTGAGAATGGCAGTTTCCCTCCAGTTCTTAGGCCTGTCCAAGGTCAGAAAACTTTAAACCAAGACTTCATTAGAAGGCCTGGGGTGACAAAAGGGAGATATCTAGTCCCAGCCGTCTCCAGCCCGCAAGGAGACATGGGAGGAATTCACTCCCATCTCTCCTCTCCCCTGCCCTCAGGACCCTCCACCACCTAGGAGAGGAGCCTCCAGGGAGCAGAGAGAGCCATCAGCTTTTTCCAAAGAAAAGAAAGTCACTTGTGTGTGTGTGGGGGGGGGGGTGCAGCATAAATTCTAAGCCTCCTGTTTCTTCTGTTCTCTTATCACCAACACTCTTTGATTCTCCTGAAGTTTCCATCTTAATCTCAGAGAAGAAGCATCAGGTTTGGTCCAAAGTTTCCAGTCCTGGGCTGGAGAACTGGCTCGGTGGGAAAGGCCTTGCCTTGCAAGCACACCTGCCTGAGTCTGACCTTCGTGTTAGAACTCTGGTGCCATGTATCCATAAGATCAGTGATGGCTGGTTAGCGACCAGCAGATCCCTGGGCTCTCCCTCTATCCCATCAAGCCTACATGCCCAGCTCCAGGCTGATGAAGAACCTTGTTTCAAAAAACAAGATGGAGGAACTGGAAAGACGGCTCAGTGCTTAAGAGTGTACGCTGCTCTTGCAAAGGACCTGAGTTAGATTGTCAGCACCCAATGCCTCTGGCCTCCAAGAGCATCTGCCGTCAATGGGCACACACTCACACACAGACATCCAGATAATTAAAGACGAATTTAAAAAGACCTCTACATCCAAGGTGCACACCGCACACATGCTCACATTGCTTCTTGCCCTCGCACGTATCTGCTTGTGTGGCCTCTGGTGAGTCACTTTACTTGACCCTCTGACCCTCGGTTCCCATCTGAAACAGGAAGGCGGTCGCAGACTTTCCTCACCGTAACCTGGGAACAGTCTGTGGACTTTATGTCTTTGTGTTCACGGAGACGCCCTCCGGCAGCCTGTGGGGACTTTCTGAGTAGTTGACCACTGTCCACAGCAGGGATGGAGGCGCAAAGGCCTCCAGTGCTGTTTCCCACAGAGAAGCCAGCCACTGCTGGCTGCCACCTCCTGTTCCGAGGGAGAGAGAAGGGGATAATGAGATAAAGGTCTGCCCTGCAGCTTGCACAAGTCCACCCCTTCCCATGTGATTCTGATTGATTAGTTGAGGTGATGAAATTAGCAAGGAGGCAGCATCTCTGTATTCAGAACAGCCAGGCTCTGTTCTTCCTGATTACAATGGGGTTTTGGGGAGGGGATGAGAAAAGGAAGAGGTAGGGTCATAGAGACTGTGTCTAGAATATCAATAGGAAAAAAACCACAAAACTCAAAACTCCCTCTCATCAGTCTTACCACCTTCCTCTCCAGAGCCACAAAGTCAACCTGAGAAGGGTGACAGGTAATTTGCATGGTGAAAAGGTGCAAATTAATATTAATTCAGTGTATGAAGAGGATCCAGGCCACCCCATCCCAGCTGCTGCCTTCCCTAATTTTTTTTTCTTTTCTTTCTTTTTATCTTTTTTTTTTTTTTTTTTTTTTGTACATTTCTTTATTCAGTATAGGAGGGTGTCATGCCATGGGACATTTGTGGAAGTCGAGGGGATAGCTAACGGAAGTTGGTTCCCTAATTCCACCATGTGGGTCACAGGGATGGAACTCAGGCTGTCAGGCTTGTTTGCCAGAGTACTTAATTACAGTTCCACCTTGCCAGCCCTCCTCAATGTTTGTGAAACAGGATTAAGACCCAGGGTAAGAAATCGGGTAACCAATCATAGGCGGGGGTCTAAGTAGGACCCTCCTGTCTCTGCTGCTTGGCGGCTCCCCAGAGGTGGACCCAATGCCACATACCTTGCTAGAGCAAGAGGTAGACTCAGAAACCTGGTTTTAAGCTTGTGCAACTCAGACAGAAAGTTCTCCCGAGGCTCTGTGGGGTTCCTGGCATGTTTACCTCCAAGCGGTGAGTGCCAGGTCAATTGTCCCCTGACTTCCCCAAACAGGCATGAATCCAGAGTGTACCATCCATGTCCTCTTTGAGGGCAGGGATTGGATCCTCACAGCCAGACAATCTGGAACAGGTTATTGACACCCTCAAATCCTTGTTTTCCTTCGTTTCTTCATGGGAATGTTGGAAGAATAAATGGAAAATATGAAGAGTTAAGCACGATTTCTGGAACCAAAAAATGTGCTTAATAATAATGATAATTATTATTATTATTTTACTGATTTCTGTAATTGTTCCCATCCTTAGCACCCAACACAGTGCCAGACCCAAAAGAAAAAGGAAACCTAAATAAATAAAATTGAAGGAATGTTGCCACCATCAACCTTCCTGTCAAGTATTTACACCAGTCAGTTAATGTCACAGTGTCCTGTGTAACAAGCTGCCTCCAAACACAAAAACTTCACCAAGCCAACATCCATTCTTACTCAAAGGGTTACGTGTGGGCAAAAGTGTGTCTCTTTCCCAAAGGTGTACACTCTGAGGTCCATGATAAAAGACTCTAAAGGCCAAAATTAACCTTAAGTCCTACCTGCCCAAGGAACAGGTAACTTCTCCGAATGCTGGGAGTTGTAGTTTTTGGAAAATAGCAAAGGCTCATGGGAAAGTACGGTGACTTACAGGTACTGCAACATCTGGCTGGGGCCATTCAGCTAAAAAATTCTAAGGAATGGTCCTGATCAAAGTCCATTTCTTGTTTCAGTATTTAATATTTAATAATGCTTACTTTAAACGTGGCCCAAAATGAACCAATTGGGCTTTTCTCCAGCAAATTTCAGTAATTAACAGGACCGCCAGAGAAAGTGGCTCTTGTGGAGAAGGCTCTAAGACAAAGGCCAGGAACCAGGTCACCATCACTTTCATGCTGTTGCTATTGGTCAAAGCAGGTCACGTGGTCGACAGGGCACAGCTTCTCCGCACCTGTGAGGCTGTGGCAAGAACGTGGGTGTGGACTGCAGGGCCAATCTACCCCATCTACCAAAAGCGCAGTCTCACAGGCGGCCCAGCAGAGGTCACTCCACCGCTGCCCTCCTCCAAACTGGACCTCCAGGTCCCCCAAAAAAGAGGTGTTTCCAGAAGGATCTTAGAGGGAGCGTGGATCTTTGGCGTAAAAAATGAAATCTATTTTGAAGCATTTTGCAAGCATAAAGTATAAAGCATAAAGCATAGACAAACAGTAGTTCCTCTGACTTGGCTGGCTGCCGAGGGGGATATTTGCAAATCTGTCCTACAACGCGTTCAGTTTTAAGAAGCAGAAAGCTGAGCTGACAACGTGTTGTTGACGAGCAAATTCCAGGATCCGGAGGTAAGAAGAAAGCGTTCAAGCCCACGGACTATTTTCCCAGTGTAGACGGAGCCTCGGTTTCGTGTTAACGCCCGTTTCTGCCAGCACACCCCTCCCCCAACTTCGCTTCGCCAGGATGCTCAGGCAATCACTACGGAGACGAAGACGTGGAAGCTCCTGAGGCTCCGGGTGTCCCTGGGACTTGGCTCTGTGGGGCATCCATCATCCATCTTTGGGTCTCGGGGGGGGGGGGGGGCGGGCAGCACGGTGCAGGAAGGAAGGGCAGAGGAAACAAAGCTGTGGGCCTGGGGCGTGGAGGGAAGTTGGGTTTTGCTCCCTTTTCGCAGCGTAGACTGTTTACTGCCGAGGCGGTGTTTTTCACGGAAATGGAGACCGGCAGAGGAAAAACGCCCTTGTGAAACATTTCCATGAATTTATGTTGTTCCTCTGGAGCGTCACAGGACTTTAAAGAGGTCTCTGGGGTTTGATACTGCCAGGGACACAAGGCTGGCCTGCTGTGAGCTGTTTAAGGTCCCTAGCTCCATGAGGTAACTGGCCTGCTGCTACCTCATGGAGAACAGCAGCCAAGCGAGCTAACTGGTGCCTCAGGCTTCCAGGGCCTAAGGCAAGTGCACAAGCACACCCCACGCCCATTCAGACCCATCTCTCATCAAGAAGAACAAATACGGGAACACACAGTGGGTACAGGGCCATGAGACCCTGGGCAATTCATTGAAAAATCCCTGAGCTTCAAGGTCATATTGGTACAGTGATAAAGCCTTGGACCTTGTAGGATTGTTGTGGGGACTAAATTAGAAAATGAATATCATTTGACCTGTACCTGGGCATCCTCTGGCATGGCTTCCTGGCTGGAATGTTCCATGAAATAAAAGTAGTGCCAGGCCAGGTGTGGTGGTACTCAGGAGGCAGAGCTGGGCAGATCTCTGTGCGGTCAAGGCCAGCTGGATTAGTTAGTGAGTTCCAGGCCATTCAGGAGACCCTATCTCAAAAAAAGAAAAAAGAAAAAAAGAAAAGAAAAGAAGGAAGGAAGAACAGAAGAAAGAAAGAAGGAAAGAAAGAAAAAGTTGCTGAATGAAGCCAGAGGCTGATCAATGGGGTACATGAGCCACTGAGATGAGGGAGAATACGACCTGGATAGTCAGGGCAAATACACGGGGTAAGATGTCCAGGGAAGAGGAAGGGACTTGGAAGGAGTAGGAGGTGCTGAAGTAAATATCACAGATGTAGGCCTGCAGTGCAGTCAGTTTCCAGTGCCTATAGCAATCTAGCTCCAGGACACCCTCCCACCCCACCCCCCTACTCAACACCCCAGTGCTCAACTCTCCTCTATATATAAAAAAAAAAAAGGTCAGTCACTGTTTATAACATGTCTGTGCATTGGAACCATCTCTAGACGCCTTAATACAATATACCTTACAAATGATTGTTAGACGGGATTGTGTGGGGACACAGCAAGGAGAAAGGAGTATGTGTTTGGTTCCTCTGCGGTTTGTGGTTGCTTCCCCCCCCGTCCCATCCCTCTCCCAGTTTGCAGTTGGGTAATGCTGTCCAGAGGCCACGCCTTGCAGAACTCCAGCAAACAGCTTATTACTGATCACTTGCTCTGGTTGGGTCTCCTGCTACCTAAGCAGTAAAATAGGTCCAGTCCCGTCACCTGCAGCAGCCTCAGAGAAAGAGACTGGGGGGTGGGGGATGGGGGTGCGGGATGGGGCTGAAGTGACAGCTGAGCTCAAGAGATGAGAACAGACTCCCAGCCTTCCATCACCCCACCCCACCCCCACAGCTTCTTTCCTTTTAATATAGCAAAAAGCTCTCCTTCTTTTATTTATTTACTTGTTTAGTTATTTATTTATTTATTTCATCTGCAGTGGCATAGAGGATTTAGGTATCTTGCATTCCAAATGTTGATTCATGCTTTAGTTTAAAGCCATAAAATGCATTCCTAGGGCTTGGTGTTCGACAGAAAGCCCCAAATCCTGAATCCTCTCTGCAGCCAGGCCAAGTTCTCATCAGAATAATGCAGCACAATAGGATTTGTATGTGAGAGAGAGGAGTGGAAGAGGGAGGGGAGGGGGAAGGGAAATGGGGACAGGACGTTGAGATATTAAATTCTCAGTCTTTTAAATTTTGGATGGTTTCCATGGAAACTGGTAAGTTTTCTTCTTTGCTCTCTCCAGTTTTCAGGAGACACTGAACTGAGGCAGCCCTCCTGGCTTATCGAGTAGGTTTGGATCAGAGTTTCAAGGTCCAGGCTTGGAGAAGGAGCAAGCCTCCTCTGGAGCTGCTTCCTGGGACTCTGTCCCCAAGGGGACAAAAGCTGGAGATTGAACAAGTCCCTCATTGATCCAAGCCCCCTTCTTTCCCACATCTGTCTGCGAACCCTCTGTGGAGCTGAAGGATGTGTGCTTGCCTGGGAGCTGCACTGAACTCTCGGAGTGCTGCAGGAGGCATCAGGGCAGGAGTGGAGAACTGGCTGCTCCTGCCTACAGTCTATCTGTTTTTTGGGATGCCTGCCTTGGATGCTCAGAGGGCCTGGTTGGACAGCTCCTCCTGGGCCCTCACTGCCTTCTGGGATCTCTCTGGGTTTACCCACTATGAATCTTCCACAGCAATAGAACCATGCAGTGTGTGTATGTGTGTATGTGTGTGTGTGTGTGTGTTTCTTCACTTAGCATGATGTTTCCAAGGTTGTGTGTACTGTGCTTAACATCGTTCCTCTTCAGGGCTGATAATCCGTTGTAGGGATGGACTTGTTCATCCTTTCATCTGCTGTGTGTTTGGGTTGCTTCCACCTTGTGGTCTGCCTTACTTGATGGTCAGTGAAGCATGAGCCTCACCACGGCTCCATGGGTATGATGCCACACATGCCATCTGGTACACTAAGGTCCTGGGACCTATTTCATTGTTTTGGGTTTGTTTTGTTTCATTTTGTTTTGTTTGAAGGGGGTGCAATTCCAGAGTCCAGACACTGGGGTCCTCACTCTGACACTTGAGCCCTGGGATCCCCTCAACACAAGCATCTCGTGGGGACCTCAGGGTTCAAGCTGGTGTTTCTCTTACCTGCAACACATAGTATTGAAAAACCCTTGCTGGGTGAAGGAAGCCACACACCAGAAACACAGCCTGTGATAGTCCACTGCAATAAAATATTCTTAATGGGAAAATCCACAGCAAAGGGCCGATCATGGTGTCCACAGGAGATGGGAACTGACTGCTGACAAGCACAGGGTTTTCTCCCGAGTGGTGATGACAAGGTTTGGGGAGGGATATTGAGACTGCTCATCAGGTAAAGATAAAAACTGTTTTGTAAAGGTGTAACAAATCTGAGGTGTTCCTGGCAGAGCTCGCCCTAGCTGTCTCACGGGACTCCGTTGCGGCCTTGTCTCTGAACATACCACACGCACCGTTTGCACTCTGCATGCCATTAGGCCATGCAGCACTAAACCAACACTCCCCAAAATGCCTCAGCTTAGAGTCCTGATTGGTGCATGAAATGGATGTGTGTGTGTGTGTGTGCGTGTGTGTGCGCGCGCACAAAATGTCCTTATCTTATAAAAACGTAATGGCTTAATAATGAAAAATGAAGACATACACTAGTTCCCTGCTGTCATTCCTTCAGCACATCGTGCTGATACCTTTTGATTGGATTGTATGAAAATGTTTGATTTGAATTTTTTTTTTAATTGCTGTTTGAGGCATTGACTTGAGTTCCATTACGACTCTTGGCTTGGGATTAGGACAGGGTTTCCCACAAATTCTGCAATTATCCTACATACCCTTCTTCTCTTTTGTGCTATGTACTTATGTGAAGTAGCATTTCTTAGCATTGACAATTCTTTTTTTCCCTTTTTTCTTTCTTTCCTTTCTTCCTTTCCTTCTTTTTAACAATTTATTCACTTTGTATCCCAGTTGAATCCCCCTCCCTCATCTCCTCCCAGTCCCACCCTCCTTCCCTCTTCCCTTTCATCCCCCTTCCCTATTCCACTGATAGGGGAGGTCCTCCTCCCCTTCTATCTCACCGTAGCCTATCAGATCTCATCAGGACTGCCTGGATCCTCTTCCTCTGTGGCCTATTAAGGCCACCCTGCCAGGGGAAGGTGATCAGAGAGCAGGCAACTGAATACCCATGCTCCTCTTACTAGGGAACCCACATGGAGACTGAGCCGCAGCGTTGACAGTTCTAAAATCAAATATTGCCCAATCCTGAGAAGCATACAGATGCTTTTAAAGATAGGAGCGGCAAAATACATGCAGCAGTGGTAGTACACCCCTTTAATCCCAGCTCTCAGGAGGCAGAGGCAGGCAGATCTCTGGGTGTTTGAGATCTCCTAAATGCCTCTACCTCCTTTTAAACCCCACAACCCTAGGGAGGAGAAAAAGAAGGTTAGTAGGGAGAGGGGATGTGGATCTCTTTAGACTTAGTTCCTAGGGATGATTCTGCTCTTCATCATCAGGGTTCCAGCAGTCCAGCCAAAGACCAAAAGCAAACAGCAGCAGTGAAAGGAATCAGCAGCAGCCTTCTAGAAGCACTCTCTAGCATATTTCTCTCTAGGAGCACCTCGAAGTGTTCTCTCTCTCTCCCTCTCTCTCTCTCAGCTCCTATTTATACCCTCCCAGAGTCCACAGAAGGATGTTTTCTGCTGGCAAAAACTACACCACTGCCCCCTCACACACACCCTGCACAGTTTCCAGCTGATAAAGAACGCTTGTGTCCTCTCATGAGACTGTTATCAGCTATGGATAAACAAAAAGCATTCCCAAATCCCACACTTGGGATTACAACAAAAACAGATTTACATAACATAACTGAGTTTTTAAAGGAACCAAAACTTCCACTACATGTGTGTGTCTATGCCCTTGCACATTTGTATGGGTGCTTGTCTTGTATGCCATAACATATTTGGAAGCCAGAGGACGGCTTGCAAGAGTCAATTCTCTCCTTCTACCATGTAGGTCCTGGGATTCAAAAATGAGGTCTTCAGGCTTGTAGACAAGTGCCTCTACCTGCTGAGTATACACGAGGATGATTGAGTATGTTTTTTAAATTCTTGTTTAACTTGTGATTATGCCCTTCTTTTGATTTTTAATTTTTTTACTAGCATGGGCTGAGGTTTGTCTAATAATCTTTGTTAAATGAAATATCACAAATCAACTAGTATTGTCAGGTGATAATGATTAAGCAATTTGGAATAGTGCAATAATAAAGGGGGAATCATAATGCCTGGAAGAAACATCAGCTGCAGTGACTTCAGGGGTGGCTCTCACTCCCTGTAATAATTGTCCTACCTCTTTGATTTTTTTTTTTCTAGAACTGAATCTGGGGCCTTGTACATACAAAGCTCCACCAGTGAGCTACATCCCTAGCCCTACTTCCTTGACATAAAAATATATATTTATTATTGGCCCTATAATTATTGTGGTGGTATTATTTAACCCACCAGCATAAATAACAACACACAGACACCTATTTACATTGGGCTGGGCAGATATTTCTACCTATGCTATCTCAATAACCTCACCATCCATCTCCCATCCCCCATCCAATGCCATCGCCTTAACCATTCCTCTCTCGGGTACCTTTCATCCATAATCCTAAGATATTTGCCTGTATTTTTTTATCTTGGTGTTTTCTTCATCCGCACCATCCTTGGAGTCCTTCCTCCCGGGCCGTGTGGTTCCTTCTCCACACTGACCTATCCTGGCATCCTCCTGCCTCCTCTCTTCCAGTCTCTCTCTCTCTCTCCTGTTCAGCTATAGGCTGTATAATCAGCCAATCAGGTAGGCTTACACAACACAAAGATAGGTGTATTCAGGCAGTAATCAGATCTTGAGGACCAGTAATTAGCATCAAAATATAAGCTTCAGACCAACCTCCACACCAACAGGCATGGTATTTGAGGCCATCCTGGTCTACATAGTGTTCCAGACAGGCCCGAGCTACAAAGTGAGACCCTGTCTCAAAAAAAAAAAAAAAAAAAAAAAAAAAAAAGCAGCAAAGTATATAGTTCTCTATTTGGGGTAAACAGTTCAGCGGTACATATTCTCATGGTTGGGCATCACCATCATCTACCCTCAGGTGTTCATCTTGCAAAACTGAAGCTCTAAGGCCATTCAACCGTAACTCCCCATTATCCTGACCATGGTGTGCGCATATTTTTCTCCTACAGAGAAAAATTTTTCTCCTGTGTCTATGAATTTGACTACTCATGAACCTCATACAAGTAGGACTATACAGCCTTTCTGTGGTTGGCATATTTCACTTATTGTGATGTTTTCAAGATCATCCATGTCAGACCATGTGCCAGAATGTCTTAAAGGTTAAATAACACCCTAGTGTGTACACACACACACACACACACACACACACACACAATACAAATTCACCATACATACACCACTCGTTTTTCCTTCCACCCATTAATAGACACTTGCCTCCATAAAGATAGGGGTTTAACTGCTTTAAATAATATCCTATGAACATAAGTATGCAAATATCTACAGGAGTACCTACTTTCAATTCTTGGGGGCATTTACTCAAGAGAGAAATTGCTAAATAATATTGTAATTCCACTTTCAATATTTGACAAAATGATATACTGTGTCTTACCATTTTAAATTGTCTTTGTTGTTTATTTGTTTCTGGGTTTTGATGTGCAGACTTCTTTCATTCAATCTTAATCATGTTGTAGGCTTTCATTAGGATTTCTTCTTGGATCATCCAGTCGGGTTGAATAATTTTGTTTCTACCAAAGACCTGCAAAGCTCCTCAAACAATAGAGATGTGACTTCCAGGATTTTGAAATCCTCTCATATAGAGCTTTGAACATTATAGACATCAAACCTGAGGACAAATCACAAGACTACACTTCTCTCATTGTCATAGTCACTTCTCTATTGCCATGACAAAACACCATGACTAAGACAACGTACAACTATTTAAATGGGGCACACAGCTCCAGAGGGTAGGAGAATCCATGGCCATTGTGGCAAAGAACTTGGCAGCAAGTAGGCAGGCAGGGCTCTGAAGAAGTAGCTTTAAGAACTTACCTATTATCTATGAGAGAGAGAGAGAACTGGGAATGATGTGGGCTTTTGAAACCCCAAAGCCTACCCCTAGAGTTAACACTTCCAACAAGACCACACCTTCTAATCCTTCCCAAATATTTCCATGAAACATATGAGCCTGGGGCCATTCTCATTTAAACCACAATCCACTTCCCAGCCCCAAAGGATTTGGCTACATCACAATGCAAAATGAATTTAGTCCAACTTCAAAGCTCCTCAGTCTTTCAGTTTCAAGACCGTTTAAAATTCCAAAGTCCAAAATCTTTTCTAAGACTCAAGGCAGATCTCTTCACTGTTACCCCCTGTAAAATAAAAAAGCAAATTACACACTCCCAGCATACAATGGTGCTGAATATACATTACATTCCAAAAAGGAGGCATAGGGGCATAGTGAAGAAATAGTGGATTAAAGCAAGTCTAAAAGCCAACAGGACAAACTCCCAAATCCTGTAACTGCATGTCTGATATCAAAGGGCTTAGATGGCTTCCAGCTTTGCTGCCTGCAACACACTTCTCTCTCACGGCTGTTCCACCCCCTGTCCGAAGCTCTTCCTGGCAGAGATCCCATGATCCTGGCATCTCCAACATCTTGGGGCTTCCAGTGCAATTCAAGCTTTATCTTAACTCAATGGCCTCTCTAGATCTCTCTAGACTTTCCTGCCAACCCCCTGGCCTCAGTGGCTTTCCTTAACCTATCGAGAAAGAGTCCACAGCCACTTTTGCTCTGTATCCGTCATAACTGTAAAGCCAGAATCAAGTGGCCAGTGCTGTCAACTTAATGCTGCCTGCTTAGTATGGAATCTGGCATAAACTTTGATTCGTGGATGGTTTTCTTTTTGGAATAAGCTTTGCTTTGCTTTAGGAGCAGAATATTTCTCAGGCATTTCCTTTTTACAAGTTGAAAACTTAGCTGGGTGGGGTCTTGCCCAGAGAGCATCACTCCCTTTATTCTATTCCGTTTCACATTGGGTCTTTCTTTAAACTTCCCATCTCTGGGCACAAGTCTCAGCTCCAAGGTTACATTCTCTGCTGTTTTATTGTTGTTGTTTTTGTTTTTCTCTCCTCAAACTGAATTTTGTATTTCTTTTTGTTCTGCTGGCTCTTTTTCATTGTACATCTGCCTAAAAGTGATCATTGTTGACCAGGTGGCAATACTAGGCTGCCTTGAAGTCTCCTCTGCCAAGTCCAAAACTTTTCAGTTTAGCCTCAGGCAGATTCTTAGGACAAGGACAAAAAACAGCCCCATTCTTTGCCAAAGCTTCACAGAAATGATCTCTATCCCTGTTGTTAATATTGTTCTCCTCTGAAATCTCTTGAGCTGGGTCTCCATAGTCCACACATTCTCAGCACTACTCTTTCAAGCTCTTACTAGTATCTTAGTATTTCTTTTCTTTTCTTTTCCTTCCTTCCTTCCTTCCTTCCTTCCTTCCTTCCTTCCTTCCTTC
>NW_026596134.1:11278639-11323871 GCF_907164565.1 Psammomys obesus
TCCTTCCTTCCTTCCTTCCTTCCTTCCTTCCTTCCTTCCTTCCTTCCATCCTTCCCTTCCTTCCTTCCTTCCATCCTTCCCTTCCTTCCTTCCTTCCTTCCTTCCTTCCTTTCTTTCTTTCTTTCTTTCTTTCTTCCTTTCTTTCTTTCTTAACAGATCTTGCCTCCAGTTTATTTGTAAAAACAGCATAGGACTCTGGTCATCTGTAAATAATGAATAGGTAGTATGTAGGTAGGTGTGTCACACCAATCCATCTATCTTCACATTGGCGGAAGCCTTTCCTATGGGGCCTTCAGGAGCCTGAGCTGGGGCTGAAGCCTGGGACTTAGTTGAACGGAGCTGTGGCCTTTACCTTAGTTTAAACCTTGGGCTTTGGTCATGTAGCTTCAAATGTGCTACCCAAACTTGGAGTGAGTGATGAAAGCCAGATGGCTGAATTTGCAGCTGGGGCCCATAGGCTTCTCAGGGCCTTGATGACCCCTGCTCATGCACTCATTGCCTTTGCGTTGTTTGCTTGCATCTTCTTCAGGTTTTTCTTGTTGTGCTTCTTGGCAAAGCGCATATTCCTCAGGAACTTGGGCTCCACCCTAAGAGATTTGTGTCTTTGTGACCAGGGTTTCTTGATGCCATTTCTGTGCCATTTGCAGGACTGGTTGTGTGTGGTGTGGTTCTTGGACTTGGCCATGTCTGCACAGTAACCTAACCTATGGCTCCCACAGAGTCAGGGAGTAGAGAGCAGTTTGTTGTTTTTGTTTTGTTTTGTTTTGTTTTGTTTTTGTCATGAAACACCATGACCAAAAAGCAAGTTGAGGGGAAAGGGTTTATTCAACTTACACTTCCATATTGCTGTTCTTCATTGAAGGAAGTCAGGACAGGAACTCAAATAGGGCAGGATCCTGTAGGCAGGAGCTGATGCAGAGGAGGCCATTGAGGGGTGCTGCTTACTGGCTTGCTCCTTATGGTTTGCTCAGCCTACTTTCTTATAGAACCCAGGACTCCCAGCCCAGGAATGGCATTGTTAGAGTCTGGAATACACTGAAAAAAAAAAAAAAGACCCCAGACTTGAGGAGCACACAAGCAACAAAGGGCATTTATTCTGCAGAAGTCCAGCATGCTGGGGTTACCATTAAAGCCAGAAAGGGGAATTCTGATTGTGGCTATGTGACCTTGATTGGGATTGGCTGGTGCCTATGGAGGCTATGTGACTCTGGTCAGGACTTAGGTGCTTTTCAAAGTTAAGCAACCTTATCTTCCCCAGGCCAGATGTCTTGGATGTTTCTGATTGGTTGCCCTTTTTCTGTGTGGTTTTCCCCCCTGTAACTATTAGGCCTGTTCTGTCTAGCAACAAAATGAAGACTGTCATAGAGAGCTGGTCAGGCTGATTAAGCCATGCTCTCTCAGCACCACACACAATGGTCTGGCTTCTTCCCCACTGATCACTAATTAAGAAAGTGCCTTAAAGCTGGATCTCATGGAGGCATTTCCTCAACTGAGGTTCTTTCCTTTCTGATGACTCTAGCTCATGTCAAGTTGACACACAAAACCAGCCATCAAACCCAGCTTATAGCTTTCAACCACTTTCCTAGTTCAAAGTCCCAAAGTCATCTTCATTTCTCAAAAAACAGACAAACAAACAAAAAAACCCACCGTGGTCAGGCCTATCACAACAATCTGCCTCTCCCTTGTACCAACTTAGTCACTTTTCTCTTGTTATGATGAAACACCATGACCAAGGCATCTTAAAAAAAGAAAGCTCAGGGATACAATCAGGATACAGTAAAGTGAATAAGTAAATTTAACAAATAAAATAAAATTTTAAAAAGAAAGCCTTTAATTGGCACTCTTACTTCCAGAGGGTAGTAGAGTCCATGAACATCATGGCCGGGAGCATGGCTGCAGGCAAGCAGACTGGCACGGCTATGAGGCAATATCTGGGAGCTTAGCTCTGATCCATAAGCATGAGGCAGAGAGAGGACTAAGTGGGCATGGCATGGGCTGTTGAAACCTTGGAGTCAGTCTCCAGTGATACACCCCCTCCAACCAGGCCACACCCTCTGAGGCTTCTCAAATAGTTACATCAAACATATGAGCCTATGGGGACCTCTCTCACTCAAGCTACCGTACTCGCTCTCTTCCCTTCTTCATCAGCTGGATCTTCCACTAGAAAAATAAATGGATAAGGAAGTACATGACGAATTCTCAAAATGGTTGCAGGTTGCAGGCTGACTGCAAAGACCCAGGAGTGTTTGGAAAGCTGAGGTAAAGTATTTACCTTGTTTGAACAGCTGTGCTCTGACCAAGTTTCTTCCCTTCAAAGCAGAAGAGCTCACTATGATTAAGCCGACTCTTGGCTCATTGCCTACTTCTGGGCTTTCCACAAGCTGTTTGACCTTGACTTGGAATCCGAAGATCTTGACTATTGAAGGGTATCAGTGATTTTTTTTTTTTTTTTTTTTTTTAAGCTGAAGATTCAAGACTTTGGCAGAGAAGACAGGCAATGAGACACAAGCAGATGGTTTCACTTCCCATGGTGCTAGAGAAGTTTGGGATTCATCCAGCCACACTAGAGAATCACTTCAGGCTTGGAGCTTTGAGCATCTCTCAAGAATTAGTCAATGTCTGACAGAACTGCGGGAGCCTTCAGAGAGGAGGAGGCAGAAGAGGCTGGTCTCTGCCGAGGGGTAGAACTGAATGAATATCTACAGAGAATGGAGAAGCCTAACCACCAACCTCCTCCATTAGGAGCCTCTGTCCTCTTCAGATACTACCAAACCCCATGCGCCCCAAATGCTGCAGACATCTACATATGAACCCACTGAAAAAATGCACCGGAAGTTCCCAGGCCTGACCTGGTGGTGGAAGTTGAGCAGCTCTCTCCATAAGCCTGGCAGAGTAGGTACCAGAGTAGGTACTAAACTCTCAACACTTTCACTATTATATCCTAGAAACCAACATGAGCCAGATCAAAACAAGGCACCTGTCAATCTCCCCCTTGTGTTTGATGGTTATACTAGCTGTTGTGCCAGAAAATTCTGCCATCTCATTTACTCTCACAGTCACCCTGAGAGGAAAATGTGTTCCTGCTTCTCAGATGGGCACACTAGAACACAGAAGTGGCACTTGCCAAAAGTTCTATCCCTGAAGAAGACAGGCAGCGAATACAGAACGTAGAATAAATGTCACAGCACCTTAGTTCCTTAGTGAAAAAACAAAACAAAAACCAACCAGTGTGTGAGGCTCAGTGGGTAAGGCATGTATTGTCCAACCTTTGCACCTCAAAACCACGCAGTGGAGGGAGAGAACCCACTCCTGCAAGTTGTCCTCTCACAGCCACATGTGTGCCATTACACACACATAACTGTGCAAAAGGAACTCTTACTCGCCTGTTTCAATCGTTTCAGAGGATTACAGCCTCTGTCCACTAACCTAGGCCTAGTCCTGGAAGCTCCTAGCCTCTGTACAATCTAATGTAAGCCTAGACTAATTTCAGCCTCTGAGACTTACTTCTTAATAAGCTCCCCCTTTCTTGTTCTCACTGAGCTCTGGGCTGGCTGGTCCAACTCAGCTGTTCTAGCTCAAACTCCTCCAGATAACTTATTCACTCTGGCTTCTCTCTTGGCCTCTGAATTGCTCTGCTTGGCTTCAAACTAACTCCAGCAATCTTTTCTAACCTTTTGGCTCCTTCTCATTCTCCGGCTCATTCTGTCTTCACCTGTGTCTAGCTTGTTTTCTCATTCAACCTCTCTCTGTAAAATTCTCCCAGTAAAACTGCTTCCCCTCTCTCTCTGCATTGTCCCTTAAATGTCTTCCCTTTCCTTTCTCTTCTTCTGAAAGTTGGGTGTATCCTGTTCTGTCAAATCTGATTCATCACTTTTTCTGCCACTCAATTAGACATCACTTTCAAACATGGGTACTTCCTTCTGCAAACTAACTTTACCTTCGTTGTTTGAGATTAAAAGCATGTGCCACCACGCCTGGACCAAAGCTTTTCTTTACTCAAAACTTGCTCTATACCAGCTTTTCTTTACTCAAAACTTGCTCTATACCAGATCTTGCTCTATACTCAGATCTGCTTGCCTCTGTCTCCTGGATTAAAGGCGTGTTTGTATTCCAGCCAGATCACAGACCAAGAAGATCTTTGGATGTGATTTCCTGCCATGTTCTGAATTAAAATTGCTCTACATAACTGTAAACATTTTTTTTAAAGGTATGTGAATCAGAAAGCAAGATCTGTCCCTGTAGAGACAGGATTAGATGTCCAGAATGAGCCCCATAGAGTCATAGCAGGACCAATGAGTGGGAAGGAAGGGCAAGCCAATTCCAATCTAGTACCAAGTAAGAAATGTCATGTGCCAAATGGCCTTCATTAGGAGGCCAAGCTCTACCAAACTAACACCGCCAGCTCCTAAATATTAAATCATTTAAGTAGATGGAGAAATCTGCACTCTACAAAGTGAAAAAGAGGATAGAATATGGTGAATATGGAACTTCATTTACATATGCAGTATAGACATAGCCAAAGAGACAGAAAGTAGGTTAGAACTTGCTGGGTGTTCGAGCTAGGGAGTGTCTGCCAGTAGAAAAGGCTTTTTCAGATGGATGATGAAAATGTCCAGATATTAGGTTGTTGTAGTAAATTAAAAATAGAGTGTTGGTCTAGGTCTTCTCCATGCATGGTCCTTGGTTGGCACATTGGTCTCTGCAGGTCTCCCTGAACCAGATTTTTTTGGTTCTGTTGCTCTCCTTGTGGAGCTCCTGTCTCCTCCAGGTCTTTCTATCTCCCCCTTCTTTCATAAGCTTCCCTGCACTCGTCCCAAAGTTTGGCTATGAGTCTCAGCATCTGCTTGGATACCCTGCTGGGTAGAGTCTTTCAGAGGCCCTCTGTGGTAGGCTCCAACCAACGACCATGCATAGAGAGGACCTAGACACTCTGCTCAGATGTAGACCACAGACAGCTCAGTCTTCATGTGGGTTTCCTAATAAGGGGGACAGAACTGTCTCTGACATAGACTCAGTGGCAGGCTCTCTAATCACCTCCCCATGAGTGGGGAGCAGCCTTACCAGGCCACAGAGGAAGACAATGCAGCCAGTCCTGATGAGACCTGATAGGCTAGGGTCAGATGGAAGGGGAGGAGGACCTCCTCTATCAGTGGACTAGGGGAGGAGCATAGGGGGAGAAAAGGGAGGAGGGTATGACTGGGAAGAGGTGAGGGAGGGGGCTACAGCTTGGATACAAAGTAAATAAATTGTAATAAATAATAAATCAATAAAAAATAGTGTTGGGCTATGTTTATTATTAGCCCTAAGATTTTCACGGTGGTATTACATAACCCACTATCACAAATAATAAGACACAGACACCTGTTAGATTTATAATTGCCTTATTTACCTTGGCCAGACAGATATTTTCCTTGCACTGTCTTAATATGCTCACCATCCATTTCCCATCCAATGCATCTACCTTAATCCTCCTCATCCTTTCTACCTTCCATACATAATCCCATGGTACTTGCTTGTATTCTTCATCTGAGCCCTTTTACACCATCGTTGGAGTCCTTCCTCCAGGCTCATGTGATTTCTTCTCCAGGCTAACTCATCATGGCATCCTTCATTCTCTCCTCCTGCCCATCTGTTCCCCATGGTTCTCCCAGGAACCTTAGCCATGCCTACCCCATTCTGCCCTGCTCAGTATAGACTGTTTAACCAACCAATCAGATATGTCTTAGGCAGGTTTACAAAACAAAGATAGGTGTAGCCAGATCTTAAGGGCCAGTAACATCCATCAGACCAACCTCCAACATTAGGGGATAGGAGTTTATCTCTATAAGAGAGCACTGGGAAAAAAAAAAAAAAAGATACCCTAAAGCCAGGTAGTGTTGACTACATCAATAACCATGTAAGCTATATGAATCATATCTCAAGACAAGACACAAGTAGAAAATTATAACATATAGGCAACTGTATATACAAAAGACTATTGTACTTATTTTTAAAACTGCCTGAAGATTCTATGATGGTCATGGTGTTGACTGTTGACAGGGATCAAGGAGCACATGGGAAATGGACCTCTGGGCATTCCTGTTGGGGATTGTCTGGTGTTAATTAAATTGGAAGGACACACCCACTGTGGGTCATTTCCTGTGCTGGGATTTTAGACTGTGTAAATGGAGAACAGAAGCTGAGCACCAGCATGCATTTATAACTGTGGGACCAGCTGCTTCAAGTTCCTACCCATGATGGACTGTACCCTTGAACTGTGAGCTAAAACAAGCCCTTTCTCCCTTAAGTTGCTTCTGTCAAGGTATTTTATCACAGCAGCAAGAAACTAAGACAGCTCCCAAGATGTAAACTGTATCTCTGAATCTATCAGGCCAAAAAAGATTGTGGAAGGAAATGCAAAGTGATCGCCTAGAGTTTGTGAAGTGGTTTGATAACACATAGTTTGGAGAGAAGGTCTATTGTGGCCCAGGCTTGGCCTCAAACTTGATAGGAAGGACGGCAAGGATAGCCCTGTCTCTTGGGCCTCATGTTTCTACCTCCCAAGAGCTGTGATCATCTGAGTGCGCAATCACATGCAACTGATATTACAAATGTTCTACGATAAATAGAATACTTTTAGCATGTAAGGGAAGATCACCTAGTGATAAGTTCCTTGTCATTGGAAACAACCCCCAAAGTCTGAAAACCATCAGATGTACACATTTCATGTTAGCAGGAAATTTGACTTAGCAAGTACATTACGGTATTAGCCTTTGTGTGAATGGATGTGTAGTGGCACACAGGTGAAGGTCAGAGGTCAAATTTCAGAGGTCAAACTCAGGTTGCCTGGCTCCACATAACAAGAACCTTTACTGAGAGCCATTTCATCAGGCCCCTTTGGGTGTGTGTGCGCGCGTGTGTATGTGTGCGTGTGCACGTGAGCGCAGGAGGCCAGATGTTAACCTCTTGTCTTCATCAATCATTCTCTAAGCAGGGTCTTTCACAGAACCTGGGGGTCACTTACTTGATGAAACTGGTTGACCAGCAGGCTCTAGGAACCCACGTGTCTGCCTCTCCTGGGTTACTGCACAGCTGCACCTGGCTTTATACATGAGTGCCAGGAGGCCAAACTCAGGTCCTCGTGCCTGGAATAAGCCATCTCACCAAGAGTCTCTTTTATAAAGTTCTCGGTTTATTTAAGAACTTTTTTTATTTTTTATTTGTTTGTTTCTCTAGACAGGGTTTCTCTGTGTAGTCTTAGCTGTCCTGGACTTGCTTTGTAGACCAGGCTAGCTTTGAACTCACAGAGACCCACCTGCCTCTGACTCCTGGAATTAAAGGCATGTGCCACCTATTTTATTTCTATTTCATTTTTAGTTATGTGTGTGGGACACCAACTGGCCCACCTAAGCATATGACTGATAGGCCTTGATCTTCTCTCCCATTCCCTCTGCCTTGCTAAAAACCTTTAGACCACATTTCCGAAGCTTGCCCCCAAGGCCTGTTTTTTTATATGGCTACTTCCTCCTCTGGAGGCTGACTACCAAGGTCCAGCTACCAAAGTACTGAAGTCCAGTCCCCTTTGACTACCGTAGCTAACATGTCCAATTAAAATTAAACATCTCATGCTAACACGAGGTTTCCCCTTGTGTTAGCCTAATGCATAGGTTTCCTGTGGCCATGTCTGTCTCCTCTCTATCCAGAAGCAAGTCTTTTGTCCTGTTTCCCTCTGGGACAAATGTTCCTGGGCCTCCCTTCCCCATCTTCCTCTATCGCCTGCCCTGTCCCCCTGGAGCAAATAAATCTTTGTGCTAAGAACTTTGTCTTGGGCTGCTGAGTCAATACTTTTCCTTTCAGTGTGTATGGGCACCTGAAGGTGGGTACCCACAGAAGCCAGAGACATCAGATCCCCTGTAGTAGCATGGGTGTTGGGAATCACACTCCGGTCCTCTGCAAGAGCAGTGGATTCTCAACATCCAATTCTCCTCTGCACTCTCCCTGTTACTGTTTTTGTGTTTTTCAGACAGGGTCCCACTGTAGCCCAGGCTAGCCTCAAACCAGCTATGTATCTGGCCTGTAACTCCTGAACTTCCTGCCCCTACCTTCTGTGTGCTGGGATTAGTCAAGTGCCACAATTCAATATGGTTACTTTTCAGTGCTTCCTCACACATGTTAAGCATGTGCCCCACAGTGCCATCTGCCTCCCCATTTCCTTTTAATAATCTGTGTTAAATCTTGGTGCTGAAGATAACCTGCCTGGTGAAAGAAAACCTACGTTTATTTCTATTGTAGTCACAAAGTAACTGCAGAGAAATACTGCAGTTTACTGAGCGTACTAAAACTTAGAAAACTAGTCTGAAAGCAGACTACATGTTTCTACAAAATCAAGACAGATTATGTTCTAATAAAATCCTCAGGAACTGATGGGGACTGGGGGAGGGGCTGTGAAATGGCTAAACTGGTAAAATATGCTTCCTGAGCAAGCCAGGCAGTCTGTTTGCAACCCTGGAACCCACATACAGAAAGAGAAAACCAGCTAATCCCCAAGTTGTCCTCTGATCTCTGCTTGGGTGCGCTGTAGCGCGTGTATGCGTGTGCACACACATGAGCACACGGTTATTAAAGATTACCAAAGGAAGCCGGGTTTGCTCTCTGGCCCTTAAATGTTAAGATGCAGCATTTGAAATACTGTCTGAATGTGCCAATTCACACTCACCCCAAAGGTTGCTGACACACAGAATGAGCAATTTTTAAAAGGGGAACTGCCACCGATCCCACCCCCGGCCTCCAAGTTCAGAGACTGTCAACAAGATGGGAAACTGGCCAAGGCAGCTTCAGGTCCATCAGTGCTGGGGTTTAGCTCTGCAGTGTGAGCTGGCTCCTCCCACTCCCCCACAGAAAAGCAGGGAGCTATAAAAAGCTTTGTTTTCTTCCCTCCTAAGACAGTTCAGTTCAGATGGGAAATGTGAATGTGCTTGGTTTTCTGCTGTTGTTTTCCTGCTGGGGCCACTGACAAACTTCTTACAGGCCCAGGGGCAGCTTCCTGTTTCTGTCTCCCAGGACTTGATGGATGCTGAACAGAGCACTCTACCAACTGAGCTACGGCTCCACCCACCTACCTAAAAATTTCATCCCAAAATGTTTTCAGTTTCTTGTTTTAAGACAGGGTCTCACTATGTAGCCTGGGCTAGCTTAGAACTCCAGGCTGGCCTTAATCTCAAAGAGATCCTTCTGCCTCTGCTTCTCCACACCCAGCCTAAAAATACATTTCTCAAGGTCAAAGTGTTATTAATCTGCCAAGAGTTTGGGGTAACGCCCAAACCGCTTAACACTGGAGTAGAGTGCTTTGGACCATCTGTTGTCTCTGCTATCCCCAGCCCCACATACTCACCTGCTGCACAGTCCAGGGGGATTCTACTTGAGGGAAGGCTGGAAGCCATGAGAGCTAAGAACCTACACAGTTCGCAGTTAAGAGATGAAAGGCTGCAGAAATGTTTATTGAATACAGTGCCAGGTTTATAAATAAAACTTATTTACAATTTCCATAGAGTTGGTCCCCCATCAGAGAGGTGGTTAAATCCCCAAACAGTTTATCTCAAGATTTACAGAACATTCAAGTACATCTCCTTTTCAGACAGCCACAGTGAAGGGTGACTTCAGTAGCAGGACTACCACCTTTGCTATAGGTATTTAGTGAACATTGTAGTAGGTCTAGGAGAACACGCATCCCTGCCTTCTTATTCAGGGGGATAGACAGCAAAGAATTTGTCTCCTACAGGACAACTTCAAGGGGTATTAAAAAGAAAAGCAGGTGACTGCTGGCTGAGGGGGTCAATTGAGACACATTGTAAATCTCGTTGCTGCCAAAGAGAAGTATATGTAGGACATACAATAAATCATTCAAATGGTTAAGATACTTGAACCAAGAGTTGACCTGACCAAATTTACATTCTTCATTCAAGAAGAAGTTCCCAGGATGCTGAGGGGCGAGTGACAAATGCTATCCCTCTTGCGTGACAGTTAACACTAGGCCTACTGGACAGCCATTCATTACAATATGGTTACAAGGTGGACATGCACTTATAAAGAGAATATAAAAATATGTACAATAGCTCATCTTCAACGTGTTTTAAGTTTCTCAAAGACACCAATTAAAGTGTGCAAAGATTTGTCAAAAAATCAGAAAAAGCCTTCCCTGGCAACAGCACATTAAAGCCCATCTGAGCTATCAAGATGTTTGCCTTGCTCAACAGCTCCCCCCAACAGACGGAGAACACACTATGAAGGTGTGCCAAGGACTCAGCAGTTTCTTAGGGCAAGTCTCAGGCTAAAGCAGGATGCCAGTTAACTAGTCACTTTATATATATATATATATATAAATATATGTATATATTTATAGAGTAGTTATAAGTGAGAGACAGTTTACAGGAAAGTGCTATCCAACTTCAGAGGTACTGCCTTGACACCCTACTCTTTTCCCCTTACAGACTCAGACTGCCAACACCAAGCTCTGGGCTGGTTGTGCCCCGGGATCCAAGAAGGCCGAGGAGGTGGGGGGACTCTGCCTCCTGCAGCTCTGAACCTCAGCTTACATTCCTTGAGGGTCTCTGGTTCCCACACAGGATTCCTGGTCACACAAGAATCCTGTTTCAAAGGTAGCCTTTTGGGACAGGCTATGGGGCTGCTAATGTGGAATCTACCCAGCTTCTACAAAGACTTGGTAGAAGGTAAAAGATAGGAGGCAAGTTTAAAAAAAGTTAAGTCACCTCCAACCCCCTTTGAAACTACCAAGAGGTTACAGACCACAGGCCTGAGACTGGGTCGGCCACTGGGCATTTCCATCCGCTCACAAGACACACCTACTGCCATTCACTTCCTTCACCTAGAGCCCTCAGTTCTCTTACCAGAAGGAACCCCCATTCTTAGGAGTACCTAGTGATTCAGAAGCCAATTTACAGTGCCTCAACCTGTCTGCCAGCCACCCAGTCCAAGGACGAGCAGAAGCGCCCAGGCAACATCTCCCTCTCCACTGCTCTGACCCAACCCTTGGCGGAAAAGAATTCCAAGGAGCTACAAAATGCCAGGCGGACAGGGAGCAGGAGAGGAAGAAGCCAAGGGTCTACGTATTAGCCCCGAATGCACTCATCTGGCTGCCGAGGGCTTCTCATCACCTTGCTAGAGGCCTGCCATTGTGCCCTGCCCCCACCCCCTTAGAAGCGTGTTGCATTTAGTACAGAGCTCATCTGTGAAACAAGGGCCTTGTACATTTTTCAGGGTGTTAACTGGTTGTATCTGATTGGCCTAGGAGCTTTTATTTCTGAGTGCGGGGGTGGTGGCTTTTAAAATAGATCAGTCCCGGCACGTCTTGAGTTTTGGTTACAGGGTTATAATTAGAAATGAAATCCACTCTGGGACATATAGTTTTGTTTTGTTGCTTTCAAGTCAGTCTTAAGCAGTAGTTCTAGTTATGGGGAGAAGAAGCAGTCAACTTAATAAAAAAAAAGATATAGAGGCTAAAGTTAAGTATAATCATCAATGTTCAAACCAAATCAAAGGTGACTGCTAGGGTCTTCGACCGGACTGCTTCCATCGTTCAGTGAGCATTGAATTACACAGATAATAAATCTTGTCTCCTGCACAGATGGCCTCACGTACTTACAAAGGGTCGGCAGCAGCACAGACGAGAAGTCCTGATGCATGCTTCGGAACAGGCTTTTGCTCACCGAGGGCTCTACTCTGCCTGAACAGATCAACGGACTGTGATTTGCGCACGCACACACAGAAAATGTAACTAGACTTACATGGTATAGATGATGAACTCAGTATCTGCCAGGTGTCAGGAGCTGATGCTACGTAATCTGGGCAGGAAATCCAGTTCACACTGGATGATGGCTGCTTGCATGTACGCTGACCTCCCCTCCGACTGCCTTGTCCTTGTCCCCTTCAGGTCTCAGCTTTACAAAGCATTTAACACCACTTTTAAGTTAATGGTCTTTTTATTGGAAAAAAAAAAAATAAAAGACTAGCATTTACAACTTGGAATGGACGTAAATTATAATTTCCTGAACAGCAATGTTGATGGTTGTGCTCAAGTCCACAGACACAGCCTGCTCTGCTGGCTCCGAGTCATGGTTCACAAGGTGTTAAAACAAGAGTCCAAAGATGCTCCCTTGGTAAACATTTCTTATTAAAAATTTGTGTGATTTGGTGACAGCCTCGATGTTCATTTCACTCTAACACAATGCACACAGCACTAAACCACCATACTTGGGCATGCCACCAGGGTGTCATTGTCACTGTGGGATTGGAGCACTTGAAGTACAAGAGGTCCATCCTACTTCTGGGGCTCTGTCTCAAAGGTTAGCCTTCACCCATTTTCTGCACATTATCCTGAGGTAAACCAATTTTAAATGTTTGCAGTAAACTGGCTACTGACAATTTATCGGAACAGATTGGACTAGAACCCATCTGACAAGATTTTGAATTTGTTTTTTCCATTTTTCAGTTTTAATACAAATGCCTGACTGTGCTAAATCGTCAAGCTGCATGCATGAGAAACTGGCCAGCCCAAACAGTGTATTAATCATTAGCAAATGGAACTTTAAGGACTCCACTAAGTGCTTCCTTATAAGGTAGTACGAGTATTTATACTGTAAAACTGATGTGGGGGGCTTGATCTTTAGGGGCAGGACCACCAACCAATACATGCAGATTTTTGTGTGTGGACAGAAGGTACTTTTGACATTCAGTTTTGCTAGATAGAAACAGAATGAATAAATGAACTTTTTTCTTTTCTCTTTTTTTTTTTTTTTTTGTAAGAGGTAAGTAAAAGATTTCAATTTGATTCTTCTAGAGGGGGAAAAGTAGTTGAAAGTAGGTCTTCATTTTGCAGTCATCATCTGTACGAATTCTGAAAAGACAAATAATCATAACGTTTGATTATCTTCAAAAGAAGCTGTCATGAACACATCTAATGTGTACAATAAACTGGAAACCAGCCATCATAGCAACTGCTAACCTGATGCACACAGACCTGAAGGCTACTGAAAACCAGGCTCAAGAATTAGCCTTTACCTTCATAGTTGACTTGTCCGTCGCCATCAATATCTGCTTCTCTGATCATTTCATCTACTTCTTCATCTGTTAGTTTTTCTCCTAAGTTTGTCATGACGTGGCGCAGTTCTGCTGCACTGATGTAACCATTTCCATCCTGTGAACAAGAGGGATTGTTACAAGGTAATGGTGGATAGAGGTTCTAGGAGAATAAGCAACTCTGAGGTGAACTCACACTCTTCCCAGAGTTATTGCCAACTCTGTTCTCATCAACATCCCTCCCACCTCCAGTTCCCACCAGTCACCAAACACAGAATGCACAGAGGGTTTTTCAAAAGCAGACAGACACAGAACATAACAAAGACAGGACAGTCAATTCAGCATTTCTCTCTGCTGGGCCTCGCCTCAGCCAAGCCTGCAACTGTCACTCACAGGAGTCAGGCAAGCAGTTCAGATACTAAGGCCAGCTCTGACCACCAACAAGAACAACTTTCAGCAGTGACAACGCAGAGGGCCATGTTATGTACCTCCCCAAGGCAAGTGTACAAGATTACCTTGTCAAAGACTCGGAATGCCTCACGGATTTCTTCTTCGCTATCTGTATCTTTCATTTTTCTAGCCATCATGGTCAAGAACTCTGGGAAGTCAATGGTGCCATTCCCTTTAATTAAAGAAAAAAAAGCTCATGTAGGAGATTACACTGACACTCTTGTGCAGTGATAATCTCAGAGCCACTATATAGAATATTCAGGCATCTTGTAGGAGTCAAGTGAAAACTAGAATGATTAACTATTGTTTTTCTTAGGTTGACCTTCTATAGCCAAAATGCTCAAATAACCAGAGCAATGTGACTCAAGCTACTAGACAGCCCTTGCATAGTACAGACAGGGACAAAGGAAGCTGCACATCTGGATTCACAACCATGAAAAAATAGACTAGACAGGTCAAAGGAAGAGGAAGCATGCAGTTGCCTGTCCAGGCAGTACAGCCAGGACTAATCAATCATGTCCCAGTGATGTACAAAATGCTTTAGGGGAAAAAAAATTGAGAGCAAAAAAAAAAAAAAAAAAAACAGCCTCCCAAGTCTTGTCCAGGTACCCTTCCAACCCTGCTACACAGGCTAGCTAGCCACGTCCCTCCACCACATGGCTATTTTTGTTGTGGTACCGGGAATTGAACTCAGGGCCTCATATGCTAAACATGCACTCTTACTCCCAAACCCTCAATTCAGCGTCTTCATTTCCCATGAAGGAAAAAGATCAGAAGCCATTTTCAG
The DNA here is from genome assembly GCF_907164565.1 of Psammomys obesus. Taxonomy (NCBI): domain Eukaryota; kingdom Metazoa; phylum Chordata; class Mammalia; order Rodentia; family Muridae; genus Psammomys; species Psammomys obesus. Next base: position 11,292,948 of record NW_026596134.1, read on the forward strand.
TTTAGGATCATTAATGTGAGGAATCCATACTCAACAGCCAGCATTTCAAATGACTCCTCTAAAGCTAAGGGATAAATATTCCCAAAGACAAATCCTAGATTAACACTAGCTTGAATTATATGAAAATAAGATTAGAAAAAAAAAAAAAATATCAATACTTATTTACAATTCATTTTCACTGGAACATTTAAAAACAAATAACTTCCAAGGCTGATTGTAGTCAGATGGCTTAGTGCCTTTGGTTCAATCCCCACATGGCATAACAATGTAAGTGAACACAACATCAAAGATCTTTAAAAGTCTTTGAGGATTTTTATGTAAAACAAAATAAAACTAAGTGCTACCTATATGCATGTGAAGATACAATTTCTCCCACTGTGTTCCAAATAATCGGACAGTCAAACGTACTCTCCCTACCAAACCTGGCTTCCCAGGATTTACACACAACAGGAAAGGCCATGTTCCCATATGTTGAACAACTAGACAGAATTATGGACTATTTTTTCTAAGGCGGCATTGAGGATGAGAGTAATCTTTAGAGGTATTTCAACAGGCACAGAAAACCTAAGTATCACAACACTTTATGGTGCCACATCCTTTCTAAATGACTTACCTCACAGCATCTGTCTAGAAAGTATAGCTTAGATCCATGTTATATCTTCTTAGATCCTTTAAAATTATAATCTACATTCTCAGGACACACATTCCTGGACCATTGTGTCTTTTCAACTAGGGGAGAGCATACCTCCAAACCAGTTCACTGACAAAAGGGAGCAATAAGCTCTGCTGTCTATAGCTGTCATCTACAGGGTGGACAGCTAACTGTCATGGGGAGCTGCTGGATCTTTCCAGCCCTGAACCTTACAGCTTTCGACACTTGTGCTGATATTGAGGGCTGCTCCCTCCATCTACTGCCCTCAGGTTCTTCCTCCTCTCAGAAACAGGTGCTTCTTTAAAAAGCAAGGTCTCTGACTTGGTGCAGCTTTAGGGGTTAGCTCCTGGCAAGACTGGAGCTGTAGGTCCCAGTAAGAAAAAAAAAAAAAAAAAAGCAATCCAATCCAGGCAATGCCCTAGACAGCGGCATAGTGAACTGAACAGCAAGCCCAGTGTTGGTTTTTTATTTTTTCCACCCCAAGACAGGATTTCTGTGTAGCCCTGGCTATCCTGGAACTCGCTCTGTAGATGAGATCTGCTTGCTTCTGCCTCTCAAGTGCAGGATTAAAGGTGTCCACCACCACCTGGCATCACCATCTTCTATTTTAATGCCAGGAGGCTGTGATGCAACCAGCATCATTTGCTTTGCCCCAGGGACCTTAAAAGTATTCTGTAACAAGTCTGAACTCAGATCATACCACACTGGCGCTCGCTCACAGTTCTAAAGCCCTTACCGTCAGCATCCACTTCGTTGATCATATCCTGCAATTCAGCTTCTGTTGGGTTCTGACCCAGTGACCTCATGACAGTTCCAAGTTCCTTTGTTGTGATGGTGCCATCACCATCTTTATCGAATAGGGAGAAAGCTTCCTTGAATTCTGAAAAGAGAAGTTTACTCTTTAGAATCAGTGCTTTTTTATCCATCACAGTGGTGATACACACTTCCCTAGGGCTTGCCAAAACAAGCTTTCCAAGTTATCAGAAACCACCTGGCCTTTATCTGCTGAAATAATGACCACAATAGACCTGTTGGTCTGGCCATCACACAGTAACCCAGAAAGCAAACACTATCCTAGTGACCACCTCACTAAAGCCACAATATCCTATTTTTTTAACAAAGCGAGCTTGCACATACTTAAAACAGGTTGTTAAATGCAATCTGAGACGGCTGATTCACCAGTTACAGTAAAGTCCCTTCATGTTACACTTTTATAGCCATACAAACTTGTTTCATGGCAACAAGATCACTAGAAACCTTCCCAGGTAGACAGCACAGTCTTTCTCTGTCACATTCAGGATATGTTTCAGAACTCTTAAAAAGAAGATTTACTTATTCAAGGTGTATGAGTGTTTGCCAGGATCTCCCAAATTTACATATGTATGCCACATTTATACCTGGTGTCTGTAGAAGTCAGAATCAGATCCCCCAGAACTAGAGTTACAGACCACATTGATCTGGGAACCTAACCTGGGCCCTCTGCAAAGAGCAACAAGTACTCTTCTCAATGAGCCATCTCTCTAGAAACCACCTTCAAACATTAAGGCAGAAATATTAAAAAGGTAAGGCTGCCGGGCATGGTGGCATTCTGGAGGCAAACACAGATCTCTGTGAGCTCAAAGCCAGCTGCCTGGTCTACATAGCAAGTTCCAAAACAGCCAGAGTTACATGGTGAGACCCCATCTCAAAAAAAGAGTTTCCATGTATCTTAGGATATCAAGCAAAAGCTTTCCTGATACATTACTAGAAGACCTGTGGCCTAAAAAGTATACCATTTCAGAGTAGCAGATTCGGTGGCTCCTGTTCTATGCACAGCTGTGCACACCCAAGTGTGACGGGCAGAGTCCATTCCATATCACCTCTAAACTACACGACACCTCACTGTTTCTGTTTAAGAAGTCTTAGAAAACCACACAGACAAGAGAAGGGAGGGGCTACAGAAGACACAAAACTAAGCCAGACCCTAGTTCCAGTTTCCTGGGGACTCCCCAGAATCTTCAACTTACCAGCAATCTGTTCTTCAGTCAGCTGATCAGCCTACATGGAGAAAGAAAAGGTCACAATTCAATCTAGGCAAGTTTGGTTGATAGTAACCTAGCTTTCCTAATACACTTTAAAATTGTGTTTTTTTCAAATCAGTATTTAAAAACAAATGTTTAGAAATCACTAGCACTGCTGTTCAGTGAAAGCCACTACAATCAAGGGAAACTGTTTAGGCTAGCTTAACAATAGAGGGGGACAAAGAAGTGACAGCATCTGCTGGCTTCATTTCTTTGGCCTGCGGCTTGCAGTAAGTGCTGCCATGAAACCAGTCAGTCGTAATGTGGGAAACAGCGCCTCTTGTGGTTAAAGTGCCCATAGCACCAGCTGCAGCAGCAGCAGCAGCAGCAGGCGGAGAAGGAAGAGCGCCACCTACTGCGACATGAACACTGCAGCCGTTGGTTCCATCCAAGAGACCCAACCCAACGCCACTGACAAGGCAGCCAGGACCAGGATCCTGTCCAGGGGCAGGCTTTTAGTGCACCTTGCGCAAAGCTTTGGGCCCTCCAAAATCTCTACACTGGCGTTACATAATGGTATTGGGTTGGATTAACAGGCTTTTATACCCATTTCATGAGAAACAATTAAGTGGGAAAAATATACAGTAATGGTTACCCACCCCATTTCCAATCATTTAAATTAGGCAGTTATTTGCTAAAAGCCTACCATTTACAATAGTTAATGCCTTTTGGTCATATTATCCTATGATTCTGAAGCTAGGAAAAAAAACAAATCCTAGGGCTGTTACAAAACTGCAAAAATAAAGCACACAGAAAGCACAATTATAAAGCGATGATATCCCTTTCCTCGTGTCCAGGAATAACTTTTTATTTGCTACTATTAACCCTGCCTACTCTAAGATTACCAAAAAGCTGCTTATCGCCAATATTTGATATTTCCCATGTTCTAGGTACTAAGTGGCCACAAAGGTAATTATATATATATATATGAAGCTAGTTACAAAAGAAACCCGATGGCAATGAAGTTTTTCCATGGAAACTCTCCTTATATATTGATTTAGGGAAGAAAGAACTACTAGGTAAAATCTTGAGTGTCTTCCCTTCTCTCCAATCCTGGAAGCTACTTTTAAGGCAAACGGAGACACGATGATTTATGTAATGCCGAGCCCTGTCAGTCTTGCACGACAGGAAGCACTGCCACGCCTCACAGGAGAAACTGTCGGCTAACCAGGGAGAGAGTTCCGCCTCCTCGAAAAATTCTGACTTGAGGCCTGTCAAGCGCATCTACCTTCAGGACAACGACTCCCCACCACCCCCAAGTCATTCGGGCCTTGGGTCAAAGGCATTCCTGACCTGCCAGGAACGATCTAGCCGCCCTGCCAGGGCAGAAGGTGCTGCTGGTGATGTCACTCTGCCTGTCGGGCGAGAAGGGGGCCATGGCACACGCACCCTGCCAGCCCGCATTAAGTCCTATCTGGCGATCCAGAGGCGGTTGAGAAAGCGGAAACGTGCAGATGGGCATCTCCCTGCCGCCCGGAGAATGGCGAGAGACAAGGGGCACGCCGGGCGAGGGGCTGGACTGGAGTGCGACCCAAAAGGGGCCTCAGGGCGGTGGTGCTGCCCATCCCCGGCACCTCCCACCGCTCCCGCTCCCCCAGGCACTGAGCCTGTCGCCTCCTCCTCCCCAGCAGAAACTTTGCGTCTCTAATGGAAACCGAGGAGCGCGCCAACTCTCTCCTCCCCCGCCCCGCCGCCCCAATTAGCGCGGGCCGAGCACCTCCCGCGGGAAGGGGGCCTCCCCGTGGACCGGGCGATCGCGCCCGTCTCGCTCGCTCGGCGCCAGGGCCGCGGTTGCACGGCTCAGCCACGCGCGCGGCCACCCCGCGGGGCCCCGCCCGAACGCAGGGCGGCCGCTTCCGCCCTCTCCGCCCCCCCGGCCTTCGCCTTCCTGCCCCCAACCCCACCCTTCCCCGGCTCCTTCCTTCCCAGCTCACGCCCGCGCCGCGCCCCCCGGGAGGAAGGAGGGGACCCGCAGCCGAGGGAGGGCGCCCGCTGGGGTTGGCCAGGGGGTCTGAGGGTGGCTGAGCGCACCCCGCAGCCTGCGGCCCAAGCCCTGTACGGCGCCGGCTCGCCCCGACCCATTCATTCTCCGCGGCCGGGGACTGGCTATCGGGACACCGCGGCCAGCCCCGCCCCGCGGGCCCGGGCCGAGGCGCTGCAGGCAGCCCGGGTGCGGCGCGCTGGATGCAGTGGGTGCGGGGCTGAGGGAGGGGGTGGATGCGGAAGGCCCCGGTGCAGCTGTGGCAGCGGCTCCCAGCCCGCGCACAGCCCACTGTGGAGTCCAGCCCCAGAGGCGTCCAGAACTCCAGAGGAGGGTCCCTGGCAGCCAAAGCGGAGATACAAACCCGAAATGCATCCTTAACTGCAGCTGCTGCGTAACCACCCGGGGAAGGGTGGGGGGGGGGGGGGGTTGACCTCAGCCGGGAAAACGGGGAGACCCGCGACTCAACTACAGATGTGTTATAAAGAGAGCCGGGGCAGCTGCTACGTCTGCGACTGCCTGTCCCAACCTACCATGGTGCGAGCGAAGGGAAGAGCGGAGCAGGCGAGGGTGGCTGCACCAGCGCAGGGGCTGCGACCGCCGAGGTGCCTCCGCTGCTGCTGCTAACGCGCTGTCTGCGTTGTGCGCCGAGCCTCAGCCGCCGCCCGACTGCGAGTAACGGCACCGCGAACGCGAGACTCCCAGCGCCACTGCCGTAGCGCGAGCCTGTGCGCCGCGCTATATATACGGTGCGCGGTATCCCTCCGCCGCGGCAGCACCGCCTCGCTCAGGGCGGCGCTGCGGCAGCCGGACCTCGCCGCGAGGCCCCGCCCCCCAGGCGCGCCCGGCGCGCCGAGCCCACTGCGCGGGCAGGGGTCACTCGGGGGGAGCCCGGGACCCGAGCGAGGGTGCTGGCGTGTTGCAGCGAGGCTGCCCTAGAGCCGGGGTGACTGGGTAGCGAGACCTGGGGGCCGCGCCTCGGGCTCCCAGCCGAGTGCGGGTCAGCCAGCCCCGCTCTACCTGTGTGCCCCCCTCCCGCCACTCCCGGTGGGCTGCTGGGTCGCAGAGCCACCGTCGTCCTGGTCCTCACGGGCTCCTTGGTGCCTGGAGGAGCCGCGGGAGGTCTGGGAGCTGAGGACAGCCGCAGGGAGGGGGGGGGATCAACCTCACACTTGCTGAGGCAAGGGGACTGTGTTGAGGACGAGGTGGTTGGCCTTGGGGAAGAAATTGGTCGGATGTTACTTTTCTCATTTTGGAGAACTGTCCGAGAGGTAGTTAGAAGCTCGGATGCTAGGTCTGTGTCGTGTTTACATGCCCAACCAGTTCAGTTTTCTTGTTTTTTCTTATACCCACTAAATTTTTAAAGATGCTTGCAGATTTGTTCCCTGCTGGGTTTGTTCCTTTTTTCCTGTGGCAAATTCTGTCCATCCTGCTTCTAAAATGAATGCAGTGAGCAGCTATGGTAGACCATAAAACCCATGCTTTGAGTTTTCCCGAATTGTCCAGGTCCTGAAAATCCGTAAATTCATATACAAAAAGAAAGGGAAAGATATTCAGAATCCCTCTGATTACAGCTGGAACTCGCACGGCCAATTGATTCTAGTAGGGAGCTAGACTATCTTAATTACAATCTTAATTATAGTCCTTAAACAATGTTTTAATCTTCAAATTTACTATTCTCTATTCCTCTGTAAACTAGGATGGGGGTAGGGACGACAAAAACTGTTTCTGGTCTTAATTTGGAGCCTGAGATTTAAAAAAAAAAAAAACTTAACAAAATGCTGCAGTTTCTTTTCTTGCCAAGACAGAACACAGAATTTGATCTTTTGTTTGCAAGGCCAGGACAAGTTGCAGGTTGTTTATTCCTTCAGAAATTGTGGGAAGAATATGTGATTAGCAAGATCTGCTAGGAAACACTTGTTTTTTGTTTTTGTTTTCTGGTTTGGGCAGAGTGTTTAGATAGGTGTTTTAAAAGAATCGAAACTGTTCCTGCACATTGCAAATGCCAGAGGACTTCGTAGGACAGGACGTCAGCAACTATGGGGCTGCGCTTAATTGTGTCCCTACAGGCTTTGGGGTTCTTACTATATTGTAGTATTTTTATGTAGCTTTTTTAAATTGCCGACCTCTTCATAAATTAGGAAGCTAATTCGCTGGGAAGTGAACATTTAGTGGACCTAAATTGTCAGCCAGACAACCTGGCCTATGAAACAGGCAAATCTTTAACATTGTATCTTTAAATTTTTAGATACAGAGTTTCTGGAGTGCTGCAGAAAAGGTGAACCTGCTGTTTAAGTAGAAGCTGTAGCAGCGAGCCAGGGAAGGGTGCTGCCTCCCATCTGCAAATGGCTTCAAAACCACTCACAGACATATACATAATATCCCTCCGTCTGTTCACAGAGAAGAGACTGATAGGAAGTCACGTTAAAGCATGTTCAATAATCTAATGAATTATAGGTCTGCATAGCCAAGCTCATTATTATCACTGGTTGATTACTAAAGGAATTTGGGATTTTTTTTTTTTTTTCTGTCAGACTTTTCCTAAGGTAGTTAGCTAAATGCATTTTAGGATTTGGTATGCAATGATAGAGAAGAAATGATGGCCTGAAATGAAAATATGTTTAATTATTGAGGATCCATTTGTTTCTGGTAGTCTTCAATCTCTTACAATTATTTTGGTTATATACCTACAATCTATGGTTTTGCAAAATCAGTCAAATATTTTCCTATTTCACTAAATAAAATGCTTTGAAACTTTTTCAAGACTTTACTTGCTAAGCACCATTCATCTTAGAATTATTTTAATCATCATAGAACAATTTTCTGTTTGTTCATTTGGCAAAGGATTGCTCTTTTGGAATTCTTTTAACATATCAAAGCACATCTTAGCTTTCAAGTGTAGTGGGTTTGTAATGAGGTCATGCTTTATACAGTTTTATGGCTAGTTTCACACACTGAAATATAAGAAGGTCAAGTGACTTGCCCAGGATCTTCCTGTGAGTCGGTGATTGGGCATAAACTAGAGCGTGAGTCTTTGCTCAGGGCTCTAATATTAGATTGTATATTAGTGAACTCACTATCTGAAAATTTAAAGATACAATGTTAAAGATTTGCCTATTTCATAGGTGAGGTTCTCTGGCTGACAACTTAGGTCCACGGAGTGTTCACTACCCAGTGAATTAACTTCCTATTATGAAGAGGTAAGCAATTTTTAAAAGCCACATAAAAATACCATAATATACTGAGAACCCAAAAGCCTATAGGAACATTCTGTGATACTTAAAGACAAGAGTTCTATATGGAATCACTTAAATAATACTAAATAGAAGTGTTAGGACCAACGCACCAATGTTGGGAAACTAGGAATGTAGGGAAACGTGCACATGTGCGCCTGTGGAGGTTACACACGGGTTCACAAATCACACCACAAGATCGGTTCCACGTGGGAGGTTTATTAGGGGAAGGGGGGTTGCAGAGAGAGAGAGAGAGAAAGTAAGAAAGAGAAAGAGAGTAAGAGTAAGAGAGTAGGGGGGGGGGTCCAGGAGTTCTTAAGGGTGACTCAGGGCATGCGCAGGTAGTTCCAGGTGGTCAGCAGGTGGTCTGGGTGTCTTCACAAATGCCTGATAACTGGTCTGTCAGGTCCCTTGGGGCTGCCTGTAGAAGTGCCTGCTTACTGATCCCAACAAGAAGAGCGGTAGAAAGAACGCAGCCCCAGGCCAGGAATCTCCACTGCCTTGTGCCAAGCCTCAGCTTCTCCCCATGACCCCTTCAATCCAGCTCCCACGCTGCCAAAACCAGTACCACGTGGGAGACTCTTAAACGTTGCCAAGCTTGGCTGCCAGCTTGAGACACAGCCTTGGCCCCTCTGGACCACAGCTTCCCCGTGCTGACACTAAGAAAATACCTCCAGAAGGTTTTTTGCCTCAGCAATGCTGGTGTCTTCTTAATCACAGATGATTTTTGTTCCAGATGAGCAGTCCCCATCGTCCAAGCAAAGCAAGGGTTTCACTTCCACAAATTCTTTTTTTTTTTTTTTTTTTTTTTTTTTTACTTCAGGTTTATTTATTTTACTTTATATGTGTGCACCAGGTGCTTGCCTGTTGGATTCCCTGTAACTGGGTTCACAGATGGTTGTGAGCCACCTTGTGAGTGCTGGGAATTGAACCCAGGTCCTCTTCAAGAGCAACAAATACTCTTAACTGTGAAGCCATCTCTCTAACCCTTCCACAGATTCTTAATTCAAATATACCTTGGGAATGACCCCTGAGGCATCTCTGAGTGACTCTCAGACTTCCCTCTGGCCTTGGTCATCTGCATCTATCTTAGTATTATCTTCCAAGTTCTTACTGAAGAGCCCATTAAACCTGAGCATGCAACAGCTTTTCCAGCTCCAAATTCCAAATGCTCTAAATGCCAGCTCCAGTTCCAAATGCTTCCACACCTTCTCAGAAGCCAACATGGTCAGGTTCATCAAAGGAAGATCTCTCTCTTAGGTACCAATTTTTGTTCTAGTTTGTGTTCTGTTGCTGCAATAAACACCATGATCAGTATCAGCCTGGGAAAGGGAAGGGTTTACTTTAGTTTACAGGTTGTATAGTCCATTAGAAAAGCTCTAAGGCAGGAGCTTGAAACAGAAACCAATGAAAGAATGCTGGTTACTGGTGTTCTTCCTCACCTCCAGCTAGCTAAGAGCTCAGCCGAGGTTCCTATACCACCAGGCCCATCTGCCTAGGGATGGCACCACCCACAGTAGGCTAAAACCCCACATCAATGAGCAATTAAGAAAATGCCTCGCAGACATGGCTACAGATCAACTTGATTTGGGCAATTCTTCAGTTGAGATTCTATCTTCCCAAGTGACTCTAGTTTTGTATCAAGTAGATGGCTGAAGTTAACTGGGACAGCACCGTTTTGCCCATGGCCATGGATATGCAACACAAGTTGGAATCAGGGATACAGAGCCAGAACACAGAGAGATAACTGGACCTCATCATCGCTGTGCTTTGACCAACTGAACTCGCAAACAGCCAGTGGTTATAGAGACAAAGGAACTAAGCGTGTGGCTTGAGAGGGTAAAATGCCCAGTGGGATAAGATTGTAGTTTTATGTTTCATTTGTTTATCTTGAGCCCAAACTCTTTTAAAAGGGGCGTCTGATGTACCATGTAATGTAGCTCCCCCCCCCCCCCTTAGGCTTTTTTGAGAGTCTTGCTATGCAGCTCAGGCTATGAAATCCAGACTGCTCTTGAACTTCCTATCCTGCCTCTGCCTCTGGAATGTTGGGATTATAAGGGTACCAAGACCAATGCTTGAAATCATATTGTTTTGGAAATAATTAAGCAACCATTTTCTTTATTCAAAAGCCAAATGCAAAATTACCCTTAATCAGTATTCAGATCATAGTCAGCAACTTGCCATTTCTACCAAATATACTATGGGTGGGGTCCCACCATAGCCCAGATTTATGACAATAGGCTTTCAGCAATTATTTAGTCAGGGGAGGGCTGTGTGACTACAGGCAACTGGCATGGCAGGTTTTCTTGGGTGACTGTTTGCCTAAAGAGCAGAGCTAATGATTGGTCACCAAGGCCTCAAAGGCCTTGAACTGTAACGTTAAATTAGACAAAGTGATGCTGATTGCAGAATACATGAAAGAAATGGTCTCATCAGTTCCAGAAGAGTTAAGACCCTCTAAGTAAAGCTAAGGAGATGGCACAGTGGGTGAGGGGGCTTATTGTACAAGCCTGAGATATAATCCCCAGCAGCCACAGAAAAAGCCAGGCCTGGCTTCCTGTGCTTGCAATCCTAGCATTAAGAGGCAGAGACAGACAGTCCCTGAGATGTCACTAACAAATCAGCCAGCCAGGCAGGCAGCCTTCACAGCTTCCAGCTCAGGGAGAGACCCTGTGTGGGGGCACTAAGGGAGAGGGTGAGAGAGGAAGATGTCTGACTCCTTCTTTGTCTTCCCGTGTTCCACACAGATGTGTGGGCCCTCGCATGCCTTCACAATACACACACATAAAAAATATTAAACATAAAGGGTCTAGTTACGTAATAGTGGGGTTTGGTTTTCATTCACAGCCTTTGTCCTTTCTTCCATTACAGCAGCCTCTCAACACGTGCAGCTATTTAAATCATGTAATTTAAATTAAAGAGAGTTCCTCAGTTTTCCTAGCAATATATAATCCCATACAAATGGTGGTTATTGTATTAGACAATACAGAATACTTCCATCACTGAGGAAACTTCTGTTGGGTGATACCATTCTAAAGGTTTTTAGAAAGGAAAGATCCATCCATGTGTGCCTAGATCAGTGATCCTGAAGCCCGCAGCCTCTTAGATATCACATCCATGATTCTTTGCTTAGCACAGTGACATACAGGTGCCCGGGTTAGTTTCAACATGTCACAGCCCTGCTCAACGCCTTCAATAACTTTCCATTCAAACCTCCTCAACAATCATAGCTCTAGAAGTTACCATCTTTTACGCCTTGAACTCACAATAGTCTTGGTTCAGCGAATGTCAACAGATTATTGAATTAGTATGTAGCGCAGTCGCTTCTGGAACTAGAAAGGACATGAGAAGAGGCAATTAAATGGGACAAAGCAAAGAAAGTCTCTTGTTTAATTGATGATCTACCACCAAAATCACTCTTTCCTAATTTGGTTGCACCCCCAGGGCCCCCAAAACATGCCTAACTGTCCTTGCTTTGACTCTGACCCATGCCCTCTACTGCCCTAATGGGTACCCAAATGGCTGATCCGTCTTTGTCAGCAGGTCTCTTTAAGCAGTTACATAAGTAGATTCATTCCCTGCTTTTTGTAATGTAGGAAATAGGACCAAAGGCAAATTGGACTTTGAAAACGCTATCTATCTGCCCAAATCTAATGGGGAGGCTTCAGGAGATTTATTTATCCTAAGTAGAGACTCTGAGCCATTGATGACTAAACCGACTCTAGGCATCACAATAGCATAGCTGACCTCTGTGGTCCATGAAAAGAAGCAGGTTTTCAACTGTACAACTGTTCAGCTTCAACCCCTTCCTTTTCACACCCTCTTCTACATATCCTAATGATATGCAGAAATTCTGCCCCGTTCCAATGACAGGCCACTTAGAGCTTTGTTTCATTCCATTCTGACAGAGAGACAGCTATTTCCCAAGCAAAGGAGAAGGCTGGAAAGAAGCACTGTCAGTCTACAGTGTTGCTTGCTTCCTTCACTTCACAGATGCAGCCACTGAAGCCGGGAAACTGGCAGAACAGCAGAACAGCAGCACGCCGAGGGCTTGGCATGAGGCTTACATGAGAGGGAAGACACGTGTCGGATCAGTTTGCAAACAATAAGCTCCAGAGACAGATAGGTGTAAGGTGCGCTCTTTTTGATGGTTGAAAGATCAGCCTGCCAAATACAGCAGAGAAGGTCTGAAGTCAATTCAGAACCAAGATGAAGGAGCTGCGGGGAGTCTGCCTCGAGATCAGCAGTAGAATGAAGGATGTCTCCCTTCACTTAGCACCCTCAGCAGGCCTGTTCCAGGTCAGAGGCCCTGAGCTGCCTAACTCCCCACAGTGTCACCACGCTTAAGGCATGCCTGGGTCACCTATGTCTCCCAAAGTCCAAGAGATATGTGACCCAAGAGAACTGATTTATGGGCTCATGTTTCAGGGCTCCAGCTGGGGACCTGGCCACATACAGTTCCGGGATAGCACCTGTTTCGCAGCAAGCTGGAAACCTAAGAAAAACTCACAACTGGAGTATCCGTGAAAACCTCATTGTGTGAACGGTCTAGCGATCGCTTCCAACAGGAGCATTTCCAAAGTTCAGACTCTAAAGAAAGGTAGGAGGTTGCACAAAATTATTCAGGACTGGGTCTCTACTTTATGGTTTGCGTATGCATTGCAACTGTGTTCTGGCTGGCAGGACTGCAGCCCCCCACCAAGCCATTCCTACCTTCTAAACTCCTGCTAGGTTAGGGCGTCGGGGTGCTACGAAAGCTAGGAAAGGAGCACTTTGATCTGGAAAAGGGCACAGTGTGCTAAACAAGTCCAGCCATACCTGTTTGAACCACCTGGAAAAAAAATTTAAGACACCAGCTAAAAGTTACAAAATGAGAAATGCAAACATAATCAGGAACTTTTGATCCTCCCATTTTTACGCCTCTGGGCTGGGGTTGCCAGTGTGCACCACCATGGCTGGTTTGAACCAAGAGCATCATGAACATGAGGCAGGCGCTCTGTCAACTGAGCCACAGCTCCCAGCCCCTATTCTTTTTCTTTCTCCTTCTCCTCCTGTCCCACACCCCCAGTATCTTTATGTAGCTCAGGCTGATCCCAAACTTATCATCCCCCTGCCTCAGTTTCTTAAGCGCTGGGAATATGGGTGCATGACACCATGCCCCGTTTTTGATTATTACTTATTAGCAGTTTGCCCTACTCTAAAAAACACTTCAGAATTTTATGCAAAATGTTAATTGTGTAGCTACATTCCTTCGTTAACCACCTCAAAACAAAACAAAAACAAACAAACAACAACAACAACAACAAAAAACTTCTCTGTATTCTTCTAGGATTGAGGGGAAGAAGTAGAGCCACCCTGAAGAAGACAGAAGTAAAGAAACCATAAGGCTTAACACAGCGTCAGCAACTTAGATGAAGGTCAAAGATTTTAAACCAGCAGTATAGATAAGGCCTAGCTGGGAGAACAGTTCTGCACAGCCAATCCTTAGGTGAAATAACAAAGTCCAAAGCCAAGTCAAATCTCGGGCTTTTCCACAGTCACTGGTAGGCCCTGAGAATGATAACATTGCAGGCTTTCCTTATTACTGCGGCTCTTTGATTACAAAGTTTCTAGAGGTTAAAAGTCAAAGGAAGGAGAAGGGCAGCTTAATCCTAAAGCCTGCTCCGTCCTCTCAGGAGTTGGTTTCCTTTTCAGGAAAATGGGAAAGTCAGGCCAGGTACCCTTTCTGTGATTCCGTCTAGATGTGGAATTTCGTGCTTCTAAATATTTGGCTTGTGGAGTTTGAGGAGCATGTGCAGACCTCCCTAAGACTCAGAAGACTGGTGGAGATGACGCTGTCAGATTGAGGTCATGCTGCATTTCGCTCAGTCGTTTTCGCCCTTTTCCAAATGTTAGCAGATCAGAGTATAGAGTGACATGTGTATGAAATACTCAGTCCAGAGTAGGCCACGTCTACTGCTAAGAAGTGGTCTTGATACCTATTCCTCCAAATTACCAAAAAGAAGGAAAGGAAAAAGAGACGATAAAAGCTGTGAGAGGATACTGACTCTTCACAAAAGACCAGAGAAGCAGTAATAGAGGGAGAAAGCCAACAATTTGTTTGAGTGACTCATATGGCTTTTTAAGAATGTTTCTTGTAAATCATTTTTTTTTTTTGTAATACATACCAAAGAGGGTTTGGAAATCAACCCTGATTTTTAAGACCTATGATTGTTTCATAATGATATTTCCTCAAAAAAAAAAAAAAATGGAGATCACTCAAGAAGAGAAATTTTAACCTTACATTACAGATGTTCCATGGATATTATTAGTTTCTGGTCTCTGCCTCCCCAGTTAGTTGATCCTTTTTTTCAAACCCATCAGATCAATTCTAGACTCTCGCACCACTGACCAGGAATGGAATAAAACCATTCCTTCACTCCTTCAGTAGACCTTTACTGGGCTTGAAGGCAAAAGCACATTTTCTAAGTATGGAGAATAGAAGCAGGTATCAAAGAGGCCGCATCCCGAAGGAGTTCACAACTCAATGAGACAATTTGCTGATCCTGGGGACAAACCCCAGCCACCTTCCCTTGTACTAGAACTGAAGTAATATGCTATGAAAATATTTCATATTTAGATAAACCAGTGATAGGCTTTATAGAAGATCTAAGTTCTTTGTAAATGTGAGCCCTCCCTTCAGAAATATTTTGAAGACTAAATTTGAAAAGAAATTTAAAAGCAGCTTTGAAAAGTTGATAGTACTGTAAACGGGAACAGTTCTAAATATGACACAATTAGGTTATGGTTCAATGTCTTCGTAGCAGAATCAAATATTAGGGCTAGGAGGCAATCTGAAAGTCATCTAATCTAATCTTTTCATTCGCAATCTAGAGAACAGAGGTTTCAGGATCACAGGAATTTACCCAGGAATTCCTAACTTGTTAGTAGCACTCTTAGACCGCTAACATCAGGGTCTCGTTTGAAACAAACAAAGTCATAGAAGACACTTCCCACTCCAGAGACACGGCAAAAAGCAATATGATGTATTGTTTCTGTGGGCAGATATTTCTGTGTTGAGAGAGCCAGCCACATGTGAGTGCCAAGTCATTTGCCCACTTGGTAAACATTTGGGGAGAGGCTACTAAAGGCCTGCAAGGAGAAAAATCACAGCCTTTTCCCCTTTCTGAACAAGTCTTTGGGTTTAAGAACAGCAAGGAACAACTGACAACTACAGCTTTAGAGCAAAGAACAAGTTTCACTAGAAGGCAATGCAGACACCTGCAGGAATGTCAGAGAGGCCCATAACAGCATAATCTTTGAAAGAACGATAGTTGCAGGAAAAAAAAAATTCATATTCTTGTGTCAAAATCACAGACGTTCCGAGGTTAAACGCCAATTTTTAAGAAATCTACAAGATCCTTTTTCTCAACTGGATTCCTATAAGCAGTGATTATAATAAGCAAGTGGCATCTCTTCCCTGCAGGTTCTCTTGATGTCCTGGGCTGCGGAAGTTACAGCAGCGTCACAGCTCTAGAAGAGTGAGCCGTACCTGTAGCTGAAACACAGCTAGGTCTTGTCCTGGGCTCCGCTTCTCAGATTGCTGTGGGTTAAGGCGCGACAGTGTTTTTCACCGTGCCTAGGCGATATATGGTCAAAGAGCGGGACATGGGATTCTTTTTATCAACCCCTCACTTCTAGACCCTCGGGGAAGGCCAGCCTTGGATGGGGGGGAGATGGTGCGAGAGGGGGGCGACACGTAGGGGCCCTGGTCCCTTCTAGAAGCACAAGTGCCCCTGGGGTACCTCTCCAAGAATGGGGGCGCTGAGCCCTGCGCTGCTAAACAGGGGAGCTTTTCTCCTTTCTTGTTGGCAACTGTTTTCACTAACGGGCCTGGCGACAGCCAAGAAAAAAAAAAAAAAAGGGGCCACTTGCGAGGATGGGGGACCAGAGAGGGTCGCTCCAGATCTTCCCTTTCAAGGGACACACAGCACAGGAACTTATTGTTATTCTGAGGTCAAGTGTGCTTCTCTGAGGGTCCAAAGCCCACAAAGCCGGGAGGGACAGCGAGCCGGATTCCCGCCTCAACCCTGCTGGGCGGCGGGCGGGGCGGGGCGGGGCGGGGCGGGGCGCGGGCACTATATCTCTCCGCGGAGGAGCACACGTCCCAGCCGAGGCCACACGCGCCTCCCAGCGCGCTCTGCAGCCGGCTGCTTAGCTGGCGCTGCTGAGGTTTCTGTCCCCCGTTGAGTTTGACAAGGGCTCTCTGATTGGCCAGAAGGACCCTGCAGTGGTTGGCCCGGAAGAGTCACGCTGCCTGATTGGCCGCTCCGCACCTGCAATGCGTCAAGCCGCGGCGGGCGTGGAGGGCTCCGCGTGAGTGGCCCTGGTTGGCGGGGCAACCCGCGGATTTCCGGAGGGAGCGGCTCCGCCTATGGCCGCCATCTTTACTAGGGGCAAGGCGCCGCCGGCCGGGGCTCCGGCTTTGAGCGGCTTTGAGCGGTCCAAGAGGGCTCTGCGGAAGAAGTTTGGGTACTCCGCTTAATCTCTCTTGGCTGCGTGTTTTCCCTGAACTGGTCCCAGGGATGTGGATGGAGAGGCCTCCAGGGCAGGGTTGGCCACCCGGGTAGCGGGGCGCCCGAGGAGGGTTTTTTTGTTTTGTTTTGTTTTATGTCGCCCTAATAAAGCTGCTCGGTTTGCGTCCTGGGCTGGGCACCCATGGATACTTTTCGATTCCGTTTCTGCAAGCAGAAAGGAGACTCGCTGTTGACGTATCTTGCTGGGGCTTCTGGAAAGCTCGCCCGAATACGTCATTCTTTTTTGCTCCCGCTGTGCGCGAGCCCGCGGGCTCCTGGTGCATTTTGGTTCATTATAGCAGTGCGCCAAACGGCCGCGCGTTAAACTATTTCTCCGCTCCAGAGACAGCGTCCTGTAGGGGCAAAGCAGGTTCCCCGACACGCGTGTCACAAAGATGAGGTTTTGGTCGCATTGTTAGCCGTTCTAGGGCAAATGTTTTCGTCTGCGTGCACCCGGTTTTCACCCCTCTGGGGTGCCCACTCCCTCAAGAATTTAGTTATCCAAAGAAGTCGCAGTTCAGGACTTAGCCTCCTTTTTGTGGTGAAAGAATGAAAAAAAAAAAAAATGATGTTCCCTAGTTGGATTAGAAATCTGGGAAACGGAAAAAAGGTCACGGTTATTTTAGTTCAGTGGGTGGTGATATCTCGGTTTTATTTGAGCTGCGTAGGTACACATTCGGTGGATCCTAGATATCCAAAGGTGAATTCTGGAACGCCTTGGTGTGGGTGTTGCCATGGCTACAGGGAGACGGGAGTCAATGAATTGTGAGCCCAATAAAGCTGACAAGACCTGGCCTCTCTGTTGCCGGAATCCTTGGTAATTGACTGCCCTGGTTTGTGTATCCAGGTTTTAAAAAACTCCTGTACCCTGCCAGGATTCCTGGATTGATCAACTCTGTTCGCATGGGTGTGTCTGTTTATCTTTTGCTAACAGGGTTACACTCACCGATTTTCCGATTAGATGATGCATTCTAGAAGCAGGTTTTTTTGTTTTTGTTTTTTTTAACCATTCGGCATACATTCTGATTTGCAAGTTATTGCTATTCTTAATCTGAACAATTGTTGACCCAGCTGAGAGCCTATCAGAATAATACCCAGAGCTGAGTTGATGGACATTGCAAAAGAAAGAAACTCGCAGCTTTGCATAATCTCCATAGAGCAACGACCACTCCTGTCTCTAACATACAGTGTTTCGGTGTTTGGCAGTTGGTGCTAGAAGGCTTCGTGCTGCGTGAAGTAGACCAGAGAAGCCCCCAGAGCCTGGATTCCTTCAGTGATTTGGGGGGGAAGGAGGGAGGGATAATCTCACACAATTCTGAGGATTGCTTGATCTGTAAATGTGGCCGGACTGCAAGCTGTAAAATCCCATCGATACAATGCCATACAAGTACTAAAACTATGCTCTTTGACCTTCAGAGAGGAAGGCTGACCATCCACCTCATGGGAAGACCAAATAAACTCATCTAAAATAAACCTCAAATAATATTCTTTAAGATTTATTTTATTTTATTTTTTACGTGTCTGAGTGTTTTGTCTGCTTATATATATATATATATATCATGTGTGTGCCTGGTGGGCATGGAGGCCAGAGAGGGCTCCAGATCCCCTGGATCTGAAATTACAGAGATTTGTGACCTGCCATATAGGCGCTGGGAATCGAACTGGGACCTCTGGAAGTGGACCCAGTTAAGAGCACTTGCTCTTAACCCATGAGCCATCTCCCCAGCCCCAACATTATTTTTTAAAAATGTTTTAGAATAGCCTTATACAATTAGCTTATTATGGTGTCTCTCAAACTTTCCTAGTTTTAGCATTGCCTGTGTCTGAGAAAACCCTCTGTCCTAGGCAAACCAGACAACTGATCCCCTTTGAACTGTTCCCAGTGCCTTAAGATGAGAGGATGAACAGAATGGAAAACGAAGGAGGCAGAGTACTGGGAGGTGTTTTGTTTTCTGAAGGATCCAGCACCAGGAGTTTGGTGGGCACAAAGAAGTAAATGCACTTCCAGAGCCAAAATGATAGATAGCTTTACCTGTCTTCGCTGGCTTTCCTTCTCAGTTCCCGCACATAATTTTGGTCTTTAATGTCTTAATTTTTTCCCCTGTTAAATTACTATCTTTGTTAAAGGTTTTACAACGTTTTTAGTCTATTTAAGACCAGGTTTTGTGGTGTAGCCTGAAACTTGAAATCTTCCTGAGTGTCTGGGATTACAGGTATGAACTTCTCTTAGTCACGTTGGAATACTGCTTTCTTATGCTGGCCTGATAAAACCTAACACTAGTGGGATTTGCTGCCAGAGTCATAATTCATGCAGGCTGCATTTAGAGTTCAATAAAAGGCGAAGCAGGTTTTTCTGTCCTAGTTCCTGGACCCTCTGAATTTTCTCCATGGAGTCCAGGTTAAGTACTGTTCACTCTCGGCTTCTCCACTGCAGCTCTCTGTACTTTGTCCCTTGTGTTTTCTGATCTCTGAATTTTGTAGTTTCCATAAACTATCACTGTTTTCCCTATTGCACATCTTTATAGGTTTGTTGTAGTTTGCTTTGTTTACAGCAGATTGCGTTGCTGAGTGCTTTTCAGAAACAGCAGGCATTTATTTCTTACAGTTCTGTAGCTGAGAAGTTCATGACCAAAACACCATCAGACTCATGTCCTGCGATGGCTCGTTCTTCTAAAATGGTGCCTTTTTGTTTCATCCTCTCACAGTGAGAGGTAGAAGGGCAGAAGGACACAGACAATGGACCTCAGGCAGCTCTGATGCCTCTTTATAAGGATGTGAACCCACTCACCAGGGCAGAACCCTCATGAGTAATCATTTCCCTCATCTCTTTATGATATAAGACCCAGCATGAACTTGGGGCGGATACACAATCATATTCTGGAACTTTTCCATGCATGATTCTATCTCATGCCCTCAGTTTAATCAGTCCCAGCCAATCACATCTACCTGAATCATTGTTCTGCCCAAATACCTTGAAAGGTCCTCGTGAAGCCCAGGTTTCTTCTTAATTTCTTTAGGGCCCTTCATAATCTGGCCCCTTTTCTGTCCTAAAACCTACTCTTTGCATCTCTAAAAATTTCAGCTGAATAAATTGTTTTTAAAAATATTCATGCTTCTCCT
This sequence comes from Psammomys obesus, assembly GCF_907164565.1. Lineage (NCBI taxonomy): Eukaryota > Metazoa > Chordata > Mammalia > Rodentia > Muridae > Psammomys > Psammomys obesus. Next base: position 11,312,549 of record NW_026596134.1, read on the forward strand.
CTTCAATCCTTTATTCATGCTGCTCCCTTGGTCTGAACTTTCCATTTCCATCATCTTTTGCTCAAAATTCTAAAATCCTTAAAGGCTTCCTTCAAATGTGAGATCAGCTCACACAAATACTTTCTCCCCTGGGCTCCCTTAGCGCTTATTTCACTCTTTCCTGTTACCACACTCTACTTCTATCATGGGTATCTGATTACTCCTACAGTAAATATTTGTGATATACCTATCCTGATTATGGTGCTGGACTCCAGACCAAGGTGATGAAAAGCATAAGAAACCTGGACCTTGGTTTTTGGGAAACTTCTTAGTTGAAAGAAAAGTAAACGTACAGCACCCTTTTTGCAAGCTGAGAGACAATAGCCGCTGCTTCAGCTGTCTAGAAGGAGAATGCATTCTGATGGAGGGAGCACAGCCTAGTGGGTCTGAGCTGGCTTGAAGAATCGATGCCCTGTATGTGTGTCCCTGAGAGAAGACATTCTACAGGGAGGGAACACTGGAAAGGTAGGTGAAGAGTCTGAAAAGAACCGTGTCAGGGAAGAAACTGAGTTTGTAATAAAGGCCCATCAGGAAGGACAAGGCTGTTGCTATGGTTGTTAGAGTAGAGAGTGCGCACCAGTGTGAGAAGACAGCCCTGCCCACCTGGATCCATTGAAAAGTTTGAGAAGCGACAGATAAAGCCAAAGGTATTCGGGTCGGGAGATGAATGAAGTAAGATGTTGTGGAGCATACCCAGCGGGCTGTGCATGCAGTTTCTTTTTTTCCTCCTTCCTTCCTTCCTTCCTTCCTTCCTTCCTTCCTTCCTTCCTTCCTTCCTTCCTTCCTCTCTCTCTCTCTCTCTCTCTCTCTCTTTCTTTCTTTCTTTCTTTCTTTCTTTCTTCTTTTTTCTTTTGAGACAAAGTCTCTCTGCATAGCTCTGACTGTCCTGGAACTCACTCTGCAGACCAGACTGGTCTCAAATTCACAGAGCTCCACCTTGCCTCTGCCCCCCAAGTACATGCCTTGATCAAAGGTGGACCGCCATGCCTGGCCTCTGTGCAGTGTCTTTACTCCCACTTAGGGTTAGGGTTACTAACACCCTGTACTGAGTGCTCACTACACTCAGCTTGCTCCTTTTCACAAACAGGGAAGCTCAGGTTCGGAAAGGATAGTGTCTTGCCTAGGTTCACCCATGGCGACGGACCTGGAATCTGAACCTATTCTAATGTCTGTAAGTAGTTGGCCTGTGAGTTAACAGAAACTCAGAGATGGTAATGAAAGGAAAAGGGTTAGCTGGGTTAGTAAACTCAGCGTTTAAGTCTTAAGTTCTAGTCTCTCATTTGTTTCAAAATTCAGGAAATACTTGTGATTCTGTTAAGAACTAAAGCACTTAAGCGAGATTTTTCATGAACTAGTTTTTATGAAATTTAGATGTTTCAACGTTTGCTTTGAGAAACATGCTTATTGCAGAGACTAAGTAGTGAGTTCTTTTTATAACAGTTTGTCAGTGAGTTTCTTTGTGTCCCTTCCCCTGTGCAGCTATTCTTAATTATATCAGCACTTGCTGGATGTTGTTTCAGAAAGGCTGATGAAGAGGAAGACAGCCCTGCAGGTTAGACTAGAGTCGCGAATTTGTGTGAAATGTATATGTTAAAGGGAAAGACTGAAAGCTGTCTGTCATTTGAGAGTCTTTCTGTATAAAATTTTGCGATGGAGGGCCAGAGAGTTAGTTTAATGAACAAAAAGCCTTGTATACATATAACAGCTTAAGTTCCATCCCTGGAACCCACAGTAGGGAAAAAGAACTGTCTCCCACAAGTTGCCCTCTGACCTCCAACAATGCAACACACACACAGTAACACACACACACCAAATAAATAAATGTAAAAAAAAATGTATCAGCATTTGCCTGTTGTCCAGTACTCTGAAGCTGAGAAAGGAGCCATGAATTTGAGGCCAGCCTGAGCTACACAGTAACACCCTGTCTCCAAAACAACAGCAGCCCTGGACTGATGGCTCAGCAGTTAAGCACATGCGATGTGCAATCATGAGGACTAGAGTTAGGATCCCAGTTCCCAAGAAACAAGCAAACCTGCATAATTCCAGCTTTGACCCTCTTCGGACCTCCATGTGTGCACAAGCCTGTAAACCCACCCATATATATGTCCACACACTAACGCACATGTAATTAGATTTTACCATTGGCAAACAGCTGAAAGACTTACAGAAGAAAAATCTACATAATGTTTTCAGTACCTTCTCCCCTCTGAAGCACTGAGAATGGAACTGAGACCCTTTTTAGACGTTAGATGATCTTAGGCTTTCAGAAGTTAAAGAATATACAAAGAACTCTCATGCACTTTCATCTGTATTTCCTGTGTGAATTTACCTTACGGGAACTTGTGCACATCTGTGATCTTGCCTTCGCCTTCCCCCTCCTCTCTCTCAGCCCCTCCCTTGCTCCCCTCCCTAAACATTTGAAATTAAAATCAGGACATGGATAAGCCACCACTGTCTGGTATTGTCAAATCTATCATCATTGGCGCTAAAGAAATGGCTCAGTGAATAAGAGCACTGGCTGTTCTTCCAGAGGATCAGGGTTCAACTCCCAGCACCCACACGACAGCTATTGGTAACTCCAGTTCTAAGTGTTCTGACAGACATCCTCTTCTGGCTTCTTTGGGTGCCAGGCACAGGTATGGTGCACCAACATACACACAAACAAAACACCCATTCACTTAAAAAAAAAATCCTCATTCAGAATTTGCATCATAGTAATGTGTTCAACAGGGAAGTAAAATTTCAGCTTGTGCCCCTAGTTCAGAGGCCATGGCTCGTTTCAGGACAGCCAGGGCAAGGGGAAAAAACCCCGTGTAAAAAAAAAAAAAAAAAAAAAAAAAACAACAATATCCAAAGGAATGTTAGAACAAGGGTGAAATAAAAACAATGTAGAATTCTAAATTTATCTCTCCTGCCCCTGCCACCTATTAACTCAATCTTCACAGGTGAGAAAAGAGACCCAAATTTGATTAAAAAATAAAAAACAAAAAGGTCCTTCAGCTTCCAAAGCCTCTGTACTTTTCTCCATTTCATAATCCTTAATACAAAGAAAGTCCTACAAGGTTCTAAAACCTTGGATGTATTTCACTGACTCTGTCCACCTGTACTTGATCTTTTGCCATAATTCTGGCTAGCAGTGCTCTGTTTCATATTCATCGGATATTATGGCTGACAGTCACATTATCTTCTCCACAATGTACCACGTATCATCTGTAGACGCTAAATGTATCTTAGGACCATCTGTGTAGTATTTGAATAGCAGAATGATTTTTCCCCCCAGGATACAGTTGTAGCATGACCTTGGTGTGCAGGTCATGGAAGACAGTGGGAGCTTTAACCAGGTCCTCTCCGAGCTTTGCACCAAATCGCTGATCCAGCATCCCACTGCAGGCCCGTGGACGTGGCCTGACCTAGTCTTCATAAACTACACGGTTCTCTGACCCTCGTGTATTTCATGCTTCAGATTCATACACGTTTATGTTTCTTCTAATTAGAAAGAGTCCTCCCCATCCCCCCAAAATGAGGTAATTAGTCTTCCTGTGGCTTCTAGTGGTCTCTATCACCCCGTAGCCTCGTCTGAGACGTACAGGAGATAATTTACGTAGAGCGGTGTGGAATTCCTCACCTGTGGCTCAGACAGAGGCGCTGCGGTGAACACAGGAGGGCTCCACAGTGGTAGCCAACAGAGCAGTAGCTGGGCTGCGATGCCACCATGGTGGGTTGGACAAATTCTGTGGATGTCTGGCCTGGCGCCAACTGAGAGGAAGGAGCCAAGATTCTGGTCCCTTTCTCGACTCTTCCTTGCACCTGTGGCTTTGGGCAAGGTACTGAAATTTGGTCCCCATTTTTCTTGCACGAAGAGAGAACCAAATAGGTAATCTCAAGTTTCTCTGGCTGTGACAGTTTTTTGTTTGTTTGGTTTGGTTTTTGGGTTGTTTGTTTTGTTCTGTGACTCATTATGAATAGCTCAATAATAGGTGATATGTTTCCTGATTTACAAATACAACCTCACAGATGACCCCAGAAATGAGCATTATCCACTGACTGCAGAGTCTCTCCAGGATCTGTGTTAAGACCAGCATATTTACAGGTTCAAACATCACTGTCTAGGCCTGCCATCTAGGGATCCTGAAAGGTGTTACTGAAACACAGGCGAGTGTACCTGTCAGTATCAGGAGGTAATTCCTACACAAATCAGGAGAGCGCTTGCTCACACAGATGGCACTTCTTTCCAGAGGAATTTATACAGTATTTTGAATTTTATTCTCTTTAATAACTCTTCATGCTGAGGAGGGTTTTAAGTATATTCAGCAAGTGTTCTTGACCATCAAGGCCTCAAGTCACTTGTCTAGCCCAAGTCATTATAATTCTTGATTTAAAAATCCCTGGAAGCTGGGCACAGCTGGGCACAGCAGTGCACGCCTGTAATCCCAGCACAGGGAGGCAGACGCAGGCGGATCTCTATGAGTTTGAGGCCAGCCTGTTCTACAAAAGCAAGTCCAGGACAGCCAGGGCTACACAGAGAAATCCTGTCTTGAAAAAACAAAACAAAACAAAACAAAAAACCCAAAATAAATAAAAGTAAATAAAAATCCTTGAAAAAGAAGTAAAAAGAAGCCCTTCCCCCAACAGACACATAGCCTCAACTTTGTAATAATTGTCTCCTGGACATTTCAGTTTCTAAATGGCTGTAAGTAGGTAGTTCCCCTTACTTCTGGAATATTTTGACCACCACCAAGAAGTGCCTTGCAGTGATTGTGCGGAAGTGCTGGCTCATACAGGTCATCAAAATTGTCATCAGTCACTCAGTCACGACTATGGGATGGAACAGTCTACTTTATCCTTTTTATGTAGTTGAAAAACAATGATGGAAAACAGGCAGTTCTAGTCTGTATGTTCTGGAATTTTCTTTCACCCCCTATGGATACACCTGGATGACGTAAAACGTAAGACTTTTGTTCATCATGTACATTAGTTTTGTCTCTTTCCTACTGGGATAATTCGAGACTCAAGAGTATGCAAAAGATTGCTTTTAATCCCCCTCCTCCCAGTGCCTCGGGATCATATCTAGAGGCTCAGACATGCTAGGTAAGCACTCTGCCACAGAGCTGGAAACCCAGCCCCCAACCCCTGCAAAGGACTGATGTTGATGGAGACGCTGACATTTCATCCAGTGACGAACAGGGCAGTTCTCCTTGAGGCTGCTGATTCTGTGATGTTTACTAGATCACATTTAGTTCCCACTGGCTCTTGGTTTGCTTTCAGTACCTTTCATTATTCATGAAGGTTTCAATTCCATGAACTCAAGGTTCGAGTTCATGGAATTACAGCACGGTAGAAGGTACCGTTTGGACTGGCAGGTGATGCAAGCACTTGCTATAACTCATTTTCATTGATGTGGATCCTTAACATCCTGTCAGAACACAGCAGGAATGTCAGTCATTGAGAACTGAACTGTTGGAGAGTTCTGTCAAAACACTGGAGCTTCTCTGGGCAACTCTCACCCCATCCCTCCTTTTTACATTTGTATTTTGCTAACTGGGGATCCTGGCTGGAATTCCTTCATTCCTGCTATCTCTCGGAAGGCTGACGCTTTTTCTGTTGCCTCATGATTTAATTATCAGATCTCCTTCCCTCAGAGCAGTGGTTCTCAACCTTCCTAATGTTGTTACCCATTAGTACACTATCATGTTGTGGTGACCCCCCCCCAACCATAAAATGACTTTCGTTGTTATTTCATATATGTAGTTTTGCTGCTGTTATGACTTGTAGTGCAAACATCTGATATTCAGGATATCTGCTATGTCACCCCCATGAAAAGGTTATGAGAAGCACTGCTCTGGAATGCCCTCCTCTCTCAGACTGACCCAGTCATGATATTAGTTTTCGGGAAGCTATGTAAAGTCTTGTGTATGTATTTACCATTTTTTTAAAAAATTAAATTATTTACCTTTATTTTATGTAAATTGATGTTTTGCCTGCATGTACGGATGTGTGAGGGTGTCAGATCTTGGAGTCAGTCAGTTGTGAGCTGTCATGTGGTTGCTGGGAATTGAACCCCAGTCCTCCAGAAGAGCAGTCAGAGCTCTTAACTGCTGAGCCATCGCTCGAGCCCCTGCTGTGAAAAGTCTTAATGTTTCGTCCCATCAGAAAACAGTGGCTTCCACATCTTCCCACTTATTTTGGTTACCCATATAAGAGTTTTATGAGTATTTTAAGTGTCTTAAACTTTAGTCACAGTGAAAAGTCTTCTTTTGCATGCCAGCTCTGATAGTATCATTTGCACGTACTTGAGGAAGTTTTTGGAGTTTCTTTCCAGTTGGTCAGATCATGTTTCAAAATTGCTAAATCGTGTACATTTGGTCCTGTTCTCTCTCTCTCTCTCTGTCTCTCTCTGTCTCTCTCTGTGTGTGTGTCTCTCTCTCCTTTATTCTGTGGCTGTGTTTAATAATGCATAGACTATGGGTCTCTGGGACCCTCTGGTTCTTGAATTCTTTGACGATCCTTCCATCAGGCCATCATTAGCTGATTAAATGTTGACACCCACTCAATGTCTTCTGCTCTTAAACTACTCAGTTGTATAACCAGGCGCTGAGGCACTGGTCACAAGAGGAAGTCACTGTAGGAAAGATCCTTCACAAACAGAGGTCTGCGAGGCTCAGGTTCCAGAGACAAGGGCAGAGTCTGAGCTAACTGAAGCCGAACTTCAGGGAAGAACTGCAACTGTGCAGTGTCCCTGAAGAATGTAAAGCTGTAGCTGTCTACTTGACTGCACGGCCATTTGTTTTATTTCCAAATTTAGTTCACTTTCTCTCCTACCACATGGAGGTTCTGGTGCCATTCATTCAAGTCTATCATCCCATGCTGGGGTCACAAGTGCCCGCATGGTGCCTGCTTTCTTTATTGTAATTAATTTATTCTATTTTACACTGGTATTGCACGTATGTCTGTATGCAGGTATCATGGATCCCCGGAACAGGAGTTACAGACAGTTGTGAGCTGCCAAGCAGGTGTAGGGAATTGGACCCAGGTCCCCTGAAAGAGCAGCCAGTGCTCTCACCCGCTGAGCTCCCTGGCCAGCCTCCTTGTTTTTGTCTTTATGTGGGTGCTGGGTCTTGAACTCAGCTCCTCATGTTTGTTTGCCAAGCACTTCTCCAGTTAAGCTCTCTCTCCAGGCCCCATTTTGAGCATTTTAAGGAATGCGCATACTAATTTCCATAGTGGCTGGATCAGTTTACACACCCACCAACAGTACACAAGGGTTCCTTCCCCCCCCATATCCTTGCCAGCATTTGCTTCCTTTAAAAAAAAGACTTATTTATTATTTATACAACATTCTGCGTGCACACCAGATCTTACTATAGATGGTTATGAGCCACCATGTGGTTGCTGGGAATCGAACTCAGGACCTTTGGAAGAACAGCGAGTGTCTTTAACCTCCGAGCCATCTCTCCAGCCCCAGCATTCGCTTTCTTAAAAACATTTTTTAATATATTTAGTTTGTTTTATGTGTATGAGTGTTTTGCTGGCCTTTATGTCTGTATGCGACATCCATGCCTGATGGCTATGGAGGCAGAAAAGGGTGTTGGAAGCCCTGAAGCTGGAGTTACAGACATTGAGGGGCCACCATGTGGGTGCTGGGAATGGACCCTCTGCAAAAGCAGAGGTATTCTTAACCACTCACTGAGCCATCTCCATAAGCTTGTCATTTGTTTTCTCGATGACAGCCAATCGTACTGGGGTAGGATGGGCTCTCAATGACATTTTAATTTTAATTTTCCTGATAGCTAAGTACATTGAACATTTAAAAAAAAATATGTGTTGGTCATTTGTATTTCTTCTTCTGAAAAACTATTTAATTCATTAGCACATTTATCGAGTGAGTGATTTGGGTTTGGTGTTTAATTTTGGAGTACCTTATAGATTCTAAATATTAATTCCCCACCAGGTGTATAGTGGGTAAATATTTTCTTCCATTCTAAGGCTCTGTTTATTCATTATACTTGTTTCTGTATATATTTACTGTACAGAAGCTTTTTAGTTTCATGTGATCCCATTCATCAACTCTTACAGTTATTTCCTGTGTTCTTGAAGTCCCAAATGGAGAAACTTGTTACAAAATAATCTACAAAGTAGATTATTTTTATTTATTTTTTATTACTACAGTAGTCTGGTTAGAAAGCCTGACTGAAAGACCCACTGGGTTAAAATTTTTCCTTAACTTCTCTTCAGAAATGGAGAGCACAAAGGGAGAAGTTTTCTTGAGACATCATGGTTGAGAAACGGATTTTCTCTGGGGCTGCTCAAAAGGCTGTTTGGTGGATATAACTTTCTAGAGCGTTGAAAATCTTGGAGGAATAACGTGTTTATGATGGTGAATCTTCATTGTCAACGTGACTGGATTTGGAGTCACCTAGGAGACACACCTCAGGCTGTGTCTGAGACAGTGTCTCCAAAGAACTTAAAACTGAGGGTGGAAAACCAACCCTGTATATGACTGGTTCATCCCACAGATTTGGGACCCGAGGTAAATAAAAGGAAATTAACTGCAAAGAGTGCTAACGAAGGGTTGGTTTCATTGTTGCTATGATCAAATACTTGCTATAAATAAAGGGGAAAGGTTTTCTTGGCTCATGATCTCAGGGCTTTCTGTCCCTGACTCTGTTGATCCAGGGTTTGTGGTGGGGGCAGAACGTGATGACAGCAGGAATGAGTAGGTGCCTCTTCATGGTGATCAGGAGAAAGGGAGGCTGGGATAATCCATAGCCCTCTTGACGTCTTCAGAACCTCCCAAACTAACATCACCATCTGGGACCGAACACTCAGCAACGACACACAGAGGGCACTTCACATTCGAACCCTAACACACTACGTGCAAGCCCACGGAATACCTGCAAACATGACTTGCTTGGGTCCTGTTCTCAAACAAAGGAACACAGAAAAAACAAAAACTGACGGTGCCCATCCAAAGTGTCCTCTTCCAGGAATCCACACCTTGCCTGTGGCTCTTCACCACAGAGAGAGCCATTGACCTGCATGGAAAGTTTATTAAACATGCTGACTGCCTGAAAATTACTTGTTTCGGAGCCCTTTAGAAACCAGCGGTCCTATGAGCTTAGCTTTTGGAACGGTTACCCACCTGCAGTAGAAAGTAATTATAGCTGTCAGCCGCAAATAATTGCTCCAGCATCTAAACGAATGGGGAAATCATCTGTGGGAAGGCATTACTGCTGTGAATGAGCCGGCTCAGCCTGCGGTCTCTGCCTTGGTTGCTGGCAAATTGGGCCATCTGTCTCAACCAGTGTGGAAGCATGAAAAGGGCTCGGGGGTTTTAATTGGTAGAAGCGAGCCAGAGCTTAGTCTCTGGAGGGTCGAGTCAACTGCTCTTTGCTGAACAAGCTCTGGGTCTCTCCTGTGCTGGGATCTCTGGGAAGATTTTCCGTTCAAGGTCTTGTCTCTGGTTCTTTCAGACAACACTGAAGCTCTGACCTTTTCTTCCCGTTCTTCTTCAGGGTTCATTAAACTTTACAAAAGAGTCCAGTAGGCAGGCATCCGTGAGCGTACAGCTGGGTGGCAGTAGCTGGGCCATTAAGGTTACCATTTACAAAGGAAATGAATGGGAAGGATTTGGCAAGGACAGACAGACCTGCTTATAATAGAGAAAAGAAATTCAGCATATTCCATACCGGTAATGTCTTTCCAGCAATAGTGAAAAGCCCCAGGTGTTCGGGGCTCCTGAAAGACTGCTTGTATCTCCAGAAAAGCTAGCCTTGCTCTGCTAAGTATCCCAATCTTTGGCCCAGGTCTTGGGGCCTGTTTCATCCTTATCAGAAGGAAAGGCACAGCGGTTGTCCAGGGCTCTCCTTGTTTTGGGATCCTCCTCCAGGTCTGAGACACAGCCGAGCGATGTGGTCCGCTTGCTGAGAGGATGCTGCGGACCAGCAGCCTGGATGTGAGTTTCCAGTGTTTTGTTTTCCTATTTATTTGTTTTGTGCTAGTCATTGAACCTACAGCCTCACACATGCCAGGGTCAGCGCTCTACCACTGAACTGTATCCCCCCAGGTCCCTAGTGATTTCCTTCAGAAATATAACTGAAGGGTGTTTTTAAGGTTTTCGTTTTTAATTTCTTTCAAGGGCGTGTCTATGCGTGGTGTATGTGCACATGATACATACTTATGTTCACTGCCAAGGCCAGCAGAGGATGTCCGATCATTCTCCGTTACTTTTTGTTTGTGTGTGTGTTTGTTTATTTTGGTTTGAGGCAGTGTCTCTCACTGAGCCTGAAGCTAGGCTACTGGCCAGCAAGCCCTAGCCAGCCTCTTGTCTCCACCTCCCTGTGGTTATAGGTCTACATGGCCACACTGGCTTTTTCCTGGAGTGTTGGAGGTTTAGACTTGGGTCCTCAGGCTTGACCTGCACGCATTCTTACTCACTGAATCATCTCTCCAGCCCCACCTGGAAGGTTTTTGGTTTTTTAAAGGCTTCTTGTCCATGGGGCCCCCAGAGCATGATTAAGTCCTGGGGGAATCTGAGATATAACCGGGCCAGTATTTGGGAGAGAGCTGTGTGCCTGGAGGCTGGGACACGATTCATCATACTGAAGTACAAGCTGACTACTGCGGATCCATTACTTCACAAAACCCAATGCTATTGGTTTTAGAATTTGCTACTGAGAAGATGGGTTCTTTTAGCAATATTTATGCCCCAGGTTGGTCGCTTAAGTGACAGTAATTAGCAAGTACCAGAGATAATTATTTACCCATTAATTATTCACTGAAAGCCCATTTTCTTTCTTTTTACTTTAGATTTCCTTTCTAACCATCCTATGAAAGATGTTAATGGAAAGGAACAGGTTTACTGTGACCCTCCACTTCAGCGGCTTGGTGGTAGTTTTTTTTTTTTTTTAAGATTTGTTTATTTTTATTTCCTGTGTGAATGTTTTCCCTGCTGTGTGTATGTGGACTATGTGCCTGCCTTGTGCCTGAAGAGGTGAGAAGAGGCTGTTGTTGGATCCCCTTGAACTATTGTTACAGATGGTTGTGAGCCGCCATGTGGATACTGGGAACTGAACCTGGATCCTTTGCAAGAACAACCAACGCTTTTAACCTCTCATTCATTTCCCTAGTTAAAATACAGTTGGGAGGCAGAGGCAGGCAGATCTCTGAGTTTGAGGCCAGCCTGGTCTACAAAGCAAGTCCAGGACAGCCAAGGCTGCACAGAGAAACCCTGTCTCAAAAAAGAAAGAAAGAAAGAAAGAAAGAAAGAAAGAAAGAAAGAAAGAAA
>NW_026596134.1:11323881-11436117 GCF_907164565.1 Psammomys obesus
AAAGAAAGAAAGAAAGAAAGAAAGAAAGAAAGAAAGAAAGAAAGAAAGAAAGAAAGAAAGAAGGTTTATATTTAAATTTTTATTTTGGAGCATTTAAAAAAGTTTTACATTTGTTTATTGTATGTGTGTATGTAAATTATGGTTTTTCTATCACACTCTTGCTCTGAATAACGGCATAGAAACCTTTACATTTATTCATAATAGATTTAGGTCTATAGCTGGGCACATATTCAGCTATTCTAACCAACAATAGTGGCCTGGCCTACTGCCCAGCCACATGGCCCATTACTTGCCATCTTAGTCTCGCCCTGGCACTTCCTTCTTCATCCATGTCCTGATGGCAACTCTTAGGCTCAAAGCTGCTCCCCCCCCATCCTCTCCTGCCCAGCTACTGGCTGCTCAGGTCTGTATGTAACCAATCAGAAAGTGATGGAGAACGTTGTTTACAACATACCAAGACAGACGATGATTCATGATAATGATAATGCCAAAAGAGCAAACTGAAATTAGATCTCGTTTATAGAAATCAGCATTTGAATACACAGTACACAAAAACATCCTCCAATGTGTGTGTGTGTGTGTGTGTGTGTGTGTGTGTGTGTGTGTGTGTAACATGCCACAGGGCACTATGAAGCTCAGAAGACAACTCGTGGAAGTCAGTTTTCTTCTTCTGCTGAGTGGGATCTAAGTGATTTTCTCTGCTCAGCCATCTTGTAGGACCTAATTTACATTTTTGAAAGAATTTTTTAATGTATATAGGTACATTGCATATTGCCTGCATGTATGCCTGCACACTAGAAAAGAGCATGAGATCATGAGCTACCATGTGGTTGCTGAGAATCGAACTCAGAACCTCTGGAAGAAAAGCCAGTGCTCTTAACTGATGAGCCATCTCCACAACCCCGCTGGTTTACTTTTTGTTTTTTTTTTTTTTTTTTTTTTTTTGAGACAGGGTTTCTCTGTTTTAGCCCTGGCTGTCCTGAAACTCACTCTGTAGACCAGGCACAGAGATCTGCCTGCCTCTGCCTCCCTGAGTGCTCAGATTAAAAGTGTGTGTCACCCCCAACTGGCTAGTTTACATTTTTAATTGCTATAATAATCGCACTTATTTATGGAGCATAGTGTGACACCTCAATATATGTATATAACCAGGGTAACTGGTTTTGGTTTTTCTTTGTGTTGGGAGCATTCAATATCCTCTTATCAGCTATTCCGGCATACATAATTAATTTTTGTCAACCATAGCTTACAATAACTATTTTGATGTAAGGAACATGGTAATAATTTTTAAAAATAAATTACCTTTTAAAAATGCATTTTCTCTCCTCCTTCCCTCCCTCTCTCTCTCTTTCTCTGATAAGGTCTTGCTCTGTGGCTCAGGTTGGCTGTGAGCTCTCAGTTCTTCTGCCTGACCCTTCTCCATAGCTGTCATTACAGACTCTGTGCTAGATTTAGTTATGTTTTCTTTTCAACCCAGTGCTCTATTTTCACAGTATTTTAAGACTTTATTACTACTGTGTGTGTGTGTATGTGTGCGCGCACATGTGTGTGATATGTAAAAGTGGGTACACACACATATCACAGCACGTGTGGAGGTCAGAAAACAACCTGTGGAGTTGTTTCCCTCCTTGCATCTTTGTGTGGGTTTCGGGGATAGAACTCAGTTCACCAGGCTTGCAGGGCAAGTACTTTTTTTTTTGGACAGGGTTTTTCTGTGTAGCCCTGGCAGTCCTGGAACTCACTCTGTAGACCAGGCTGGCCTCGAACTCAGAGATCTGCCTGCCCCGCCTCCCCAGCGCTGGGACTAAAGGTGTGCGTGCACCACCATACCCAGCCTCTACTTTCATTCTGTAAGTGTCAAGTGCTACTCTTTGTTGAAGCTAGTGAGATATGGAAGGAAGGAAATTGAGAACTGTTGGTAGGTTTCTGCTTTCCTTTACTTTGGAGAGCTTTCTAATTCAGGGTACCTTGGACAGCTCATTCCTCTTCAAGATGCTGAGCAGCAGGCCGACCACTCTCACTTAAACTTTTTGTTGGGAGTAAGACTGATGTGGCAGCGTCAAGATGGAAAGACTGCGCAAACTCCCAGAGCGGAAAGATGCCGAGGCTGGCAAGCCTTCTGTCTGCTGGGTAGAAACAGCCAGATGACATCACTGTAGAGAACGGACTGGCAGACGAGGCTGGAGGCGAGGGACAAATCAGGGTGCTGACTGATTATTCCAAGAACATAACGACAATATTGATCAAAATGACAGCCAGTCTTTTTGGAGATGACAGTAATGGATTCTTGAGAAGAGAATTGGAGTCATGGATCTTCTCCTTATGAAAAAAAAACACACACTGCATGTCCCAAGGATTACATGTGGTTTGGGGGCTCCGGGGGCCGGGTGGATGAAGAAATGGAGATGAAGATGGATTAGGAATCCCCCACCCTAGAGTAGGAATAACTGTACTGTGAAGCTGGTGCCAATCGGTAGGGCGACTTAGAAGAGGTGGCAGTATGAGGGGAAGTGGCTGGGTTTTGTCTCCTCCATGCGGACATAAGGGGGTTGTACTTTGGGCAGCAGAGTCTGAGGGGAAGATGTGAGTCCTTAGTGTAGCTCATGAGAGCTCTCATTTTGAGACTGAATGGATGCCAGGAACCAACCACAATAGTGATGAAAAACAATAGGTATTGTTCAATGTGAATGCTATAGGCTGTGCTTATGCAGATACTATTCCTAGGACTCAGGATCATGGTGATTAAAAACCATTTATAAAAATGTTTCATTAATACATTATAAAGCTTAAACACTAAGCTTGTACTAGAGTCAAAATCAAGGGCTGGGGAGATGGCTCAGAGGGTAGAGGGTTCATCTTGGAAGCACGAGGCCCTAAGTTCAGATCCCTACCTAGAAAGGCTGGGTCTGGCGGCAGGCACCAGTAATTCCAGCACCTGGTGGGCAGAGAGAGGAGCCTGGGGCTGTGCTGGCCAGTCACTGTAGCTCAGATGGCATGCTCCAGGTTGACTGAGAGACCCTGTCTCAAAAAAAAAAAAAAAAAAAAAAAAAAAAAAAAAGGGTGGCAAATGATTGAGGAAAAAACTTGAAGCTGACCTCTGACCTCTATAGATGCATGCACACGTGAAAGAAGAATGAGGTAGAGAAAGGACTAAATAGTTAAATGAATAGCTCTGTTACAATGCTCCTACTCAGAATAAACTAACCGTGAACGAGATACACTGAGGGCTCTAAACCTCCTGCGTTCGCTCACAGCATCTGCAGTGAAGGCAGAGCACATCCCGAAAAACCTCTCTGCTGGCTAAGTTCACTTTCCACATCACCCCCAAGGAAGCAGCTGGGGTACTAACCCCTTTTGACACCTGTTTTGTTGTCCACTGGCACAAGAAGTCATTGCTGGGACATTTGTGTTTGAGGACGTCACCAGTTCTAAGTGCGGCCATGGCGATCCATCTGTTTCGGAGACTACAACTAGATACATCGCTGGATCTTGCTTCTGTCACCCTCCCAGGCTGTTGCTTTTTTCCTACGTGTCTAGTGGTCATTTGGATAGGCCAGGCAGGGACGACAGGCCTGTTTAGTCAGTCATGTCATATCCACCCTAGACCTAAGCACCAGTCCTGACTGGCAGAGAGGTTAAACCCTGACGTATCTCAGTGTTCCCATCCAGGTTCCTCAGGTAACAGAAAGCAGATGCCTTTGGTTACCTGGGTAGTTCAGGACAGAATGGTTCATTTGCTAAAAAAAAACTATGTTAACCACTCCTGCGTGGTATGATCAACTCAAGGCGAGAAAGATCCATTTTGGCTTACGGTTTCAGAGGGCTTCAGTTTGCTGTGGTGAGAGAAGGGCTTAGTCACCGTGACCGGAGTGTGTGGCAGATGCAGTCTCCTGATGTTGGACGAAGAAACCGAGTAAAGGAGGAACCTGGGCCAGAGCACAAACTGTCAAGGCCAACCCCTAGCAGCCTACTTCCTCCACCTGGGCTCAACCTCTTAAAAGGGCCACATATTTCCAAAACATTGTCAGCAGTAGAGGAGCATGTAAAACCTGAGCCTGTGGGGATGCTTCAGGCTCAAACCACCAGACAATTTCGTAGGCCCAAGGATCTCTGATTTCCCAGATTCTCCACACCTTTGGAGGACCGAGTGGAGTAATTATGGCATACCTTTAAAGGGCTTTAAAGGGCTTCCAGAACACTAATCCTGTTGCCTCTGAATTTTTTTTATAGCATTGGTCTCTTGGTGGAAAGTATCAAAGACAAAAGCGGTCCTGAGCTGAGGATTCCAACATCTGGCCCTGATCTTCAAGAAAGCCCGGGATCGGATGAGCCTGAGCCCTGCTCACTCACAAGTGTTAGCAGGCAGAGCCTGAGACAGGCAATAACCCTCATCATCGAAGATGGTCCCACAGTGTGTGTACTGGGTCTTTAAGAAGATGCACATAGTAACAGTCTCAGCAAAAGAAGGAAAAAATTCCTCTTGGTGGCCAAAAGCAAAATTACTCATTTCTGCCTTGTTCTGCTTAGCAGGAGCAATCAGGGCCAACCCGGCCTGTGAGTGATTCCTAGAGGGGTCTTCCAAGGAAGAGGCAGGTACAT
Organism: Psammomys obesus; assembly: GCF_907164565.1. NCBI lineage: Eukaryota > Metazoa > Chordata > Mammalia > Rodentia > Muridae > Psammomys > Psammomys obesus. The sequence goes on from NW_026596134.1 coordinate 11,328,481, forward strand.
AGGAAAGTCCTGCCTATCAGGTTCAAGGGGATAGGAAGGAGACAGATTAGTGGGTAAGAACGGAGGAGGGATCGTGGAGGCGCGGTAGTTATGAGTGTGTGTATTGCTCTTGCAGAGGACCCTGATTTGGTTTCTAGCATCCACGTCAGGTGACTCACTACTGCCTGTACCTCCAGTTCCCGATGAGGTTCCTTGGAGGTGAAAGACTCACTTTAAATATGGCCTGGGGGCCTGAGCTGAAGCCTGAGTGGAGCATTAGAATTCGCGTCTGTCACGAGTTCCCCACCGTGGTGGACTGCATTGTGAACTGTGAGCCCAAATAAAGCCTTCCAGTTGCTCTTGTCTGTATTTTACTGCAGCGACAGCAGAAGTAACCGAGAAGGCTCCTGACCCTCGCTTTTGCCTGCCAAGTGCTGAGCTCTCAGCATTCCACCGCACCCGGCAACAGAAGAAGGGTCTTGCCGACTTGAGAATGGCCAAGTGAGGAGAACTCTAGAAAACTGGATGTAAAGACCAGTGACAAGGCCCAGAGGCTAAGGGTGCCTGCTGTCATGCCTGATGGCCTGAGTTCCATCCCTCAGAACCCACGTGGTGGAAGGACAGAATCTACTCCCACCAGTTGTCCTCTGACCGTCTCTCATGAGCTTTGGCACGTGCCACACGCCCCTGTCCCGATAGATAGATAGATAGATAGATAGATAGATAGATAGATAGATAGATAGATAGATAGATAGATAGATGGAGAGAAAAAGAGAGAGAGAAAAAGAGGATAGATAGTTTCATATACTTCACTGTAGAAATGGAAATTCCTGAACTCACTAGTAGTTCCTGTGGGGCTGGTATTATAACTTTGTAAATGCTTCTAACAGTGACCACCTCCTCTCTCACATAACAATCCTTCTTGCACTTCCAGTGCGTTGGCCTCAAATTGTTTGTAGATCTTGCAGGGCCCTCCAGGCTCTTGAGTCAGTGGTCCAAGTGGTATCTGGTGCAGTTTTTCAGAGCTGGAAAGGCTGGAATGTCCTGGAAGAGGCCCATAGGGAGACTCAATCGTAACGGCTTAGGCTAGCCAGCCAGGCTGGTGCTGCAGCTGGATCCCTGCCAGTCCATTTGCGCTTCTGTCCCCTCGCTTCCTGCATTTCCTTCCCGTGCTTCCGTGATCACGGGAAGCAGGGAATCTCTAAGCTTTCCGCACTCAGCCTCACCCCGAGTTTTCCTGCTGGGACGGTGTTCTTCACAGGGTGCCCTCCTGCCTCGACAAAGGGTTTCCGGGAGATTGAACACCCTCCCTGTGGGAACCTCATCTCTGTGTTATGTGAGCTCACTCCACAACGCCCAGGTCAGTGCTAAGAGCCCTATCAGGGCTTAGTTAAACAGTCAAAGACAGTGACTTCCTGGCCACAGAGACTTGGTGTGGAACATTGTAGCTGTTCTGACAGTTTAAAAGTTTGCAAGGTGACATGATGCAGGACAGAACTTCCAAAATTCCAGCTGCCTCAGGTCAGTACTTCAGACCCTAGAGAGTCTTAGGTTTTAGCTCTGCGGGTGTGGATGGTGCCAGGCTTTCCGTCACACAGGGGCAGGTGGCTGGGTTTTCCCTGGGTGCATTCCGACATTGCAAGTTTCACAAGTCCACACCATCATGGGCCCCAGTGAGGCCGGCTGGCATAGCAGAGATACATGATCCCACTTAGAAGAAAATCTGCCCAGCACAGTTCATCTGACTGCCCGGGTTCCCCCATGATGTATGGAGTTTCATAGCAATTGAAAGCATAATGGATAACACCAGAGGCAGTAAATGAATGACTGAGCTCATTAATTCATAGCAAAATGTCAATTCACAGAACATGACAGCATGGTGTAAAGTGACATTAGCCAGCAGCTTAAAAATGAGAAGGTGAAAATTAATTTTATTTTAATTTTTGATATACTTTTGACTGCCCAAAAATACATTGGAGATTAACATAATTTAAGGTGTAGGTTGACATTTATTAAGCCATTGGTTTGGAAGCAAAATAAGTGATGTATATGTTTAAGGCATTAAAGATTCAGTAGTGATAATTAAGGGGAAGGTCACAGAGGAAGCCCTGATTGGCAGCTTCTGGAGAACACCCCACAGATTACTCAGACATATGCTGCAGGCATGGCAGAAGCTGAGATCGGGCTTCTTGGTGTTCTTGAGAGACACTGAAAGCCTGCTCCGATGAATCAGTTAGCTAAACATCTGAGGCTTGTGAACAAGCAGTGGGCAAGTTTCCATCTTCCCTGACGCCTTTTAATCTACCGAGGAAAGGTCTGGCTCTTCTGGCACAAGCTGATCAAGCTGCGTGGTGAAGGTTCTGTGACGTCAGCATCACTAAGGAGGCGGAGTAATGCTTTTATGCTGGAATGACAGTCACTGCCGTATGACTTTTCACTGCTGAGGTCTTTGAATTTGAAAGCCATGATTTGAAATCTATTTAAAAAGAAGAAGAAGAAGAAGAAGAAGAAGAAGAAGAAGAAGAAGAAGAAGAAGAAGAAGAAGAAGAAGAAGAAGAAGAAGAAGAAGAAGAAGAAGAACTTATAAGTCAAGGGCTGGAGAGAGCTTTGAGGGTAAGAGTGGAGGACCTGGGTTCAGTTCCCAGGACCCACTTCAGGTGGCTGAAAACCACCTGTAACTCTGCTCCCTCTGCTCTGGGGATCCGATACCTCTGGCTCCTACTGACACCTGCACTCACATTCACATTTCCTACACAGACACACACACATATACATAGGCAAACACAGACACATACAGACACACACACAAAACTGGCTACAAATTTGGGGATCCTCACAACTCGGATTCAATAATTCGCTAGAGAAGTTTGTGGGACTCAGAAGTGGGCCCTGTAATTGGCTGTCTGTGTCTCAGGAATTGTAAGTAGTCTGGAGGGGATCCAGAGACTCCAAGAGGATGTGTGTAGGTTGTGTGGAAATGGCATATCCATCAGAGCATCCGGTGATTTTTGTATCCACGGAGAGTCTGGAACCAGTCGCTCTTGCACATCCAGGACTGTGCTTACTAGCTCGGTTTTATTATAAATGTTAGACACCTGGATCAGCCCAATGAGAAGACACATGGGGTGAGTTCTGACAGGGTCCCGAACATGGAGCTTGTGTGCCCTCTTCCTGTGGAATCTAGATGGACCACCCCTGGCACAGCACCCTGCTTCCTGCCCAGGAAGCTCATCTACCCTCCTAGTGGAGTTTCCTTGTTTGGTTGGTTTTGTTTTTTTCATTACTCAGACATGATGGGACTCTGCCTCCAGTAACCTTTCCAGTGAAAGCCCATAGTTTGTCTTCCTGGAATGGCCTCCTTCCCTGCCATGTTAAAATCAGCTATAATCAAGGCCTACCTATTCTCCCATCATATTACTTGGGAAATTCCAAGGGTTTAATGTTCTCCTCTCAGGAAGAGCCAGGGACAAAGATCAAATGAACTCTGATTTTTGTACTTATATTTTTTATTTTTAAGGTACTCCTTTCTCAGCCTTCTCTCAACCCTTATCCACACTGCCTGTTTTTATTTTATTTTTCATTTTATATGTTTCCTCATTTGTCTGCTCATTTACCTATTTAGTAAATGCCTCACATTTTAAGACCCAGGTAAATGGTTCTGCCTATGTAGAGTCTTCCAGAGGGGCAGGTGGTCAGTTCCTATATCCCTTTGTGCTTCTTATAATCTGATGTTCATTTATAGATGTCATCTAAATACTATAGAATGCCACTGTTTGGGACTAAGCTCTTCATGGTTCCCAAAGGACTACACCAAAAATCAAAATGGAGTCACATGTGCTAAAACTCTGTACCACCAAACCCAAGCTTACCTTACCTTCTAAAGCATTTCCAGTTTCAATCCATTTGACAACGTTTCTGCTGCTTTCCAACAAAGGAGTCAGAACTAACCTCATGTGGGGTATACACCAGGTTCTGTCTTCCTGTCCCACCTCCAAAGAAAGATACTTTGAAGTTGCCGATATGCTCTCTGGTTTTCATTTCTGCTTCCTCCCACCCTGGTTTGCAAAACCAGACCCTTCTCTTTGTGAGCTGAATGCTCACTTCTCTTTTGCAAAGTGAAATGTTGCCTGATTCCACAATTGCAAATAAGTTTCTCAATAGTTTGTCAGGAGTTTGTCTTCCGAGACGGGTTATCTTTGCCCTTCACTCTGTAGGCCAGGACTGCCTGCAGAGATGCCTCTGTGTGCTATGGGCTACCATCAGGGGATATAGTCAGAACCTTTGTTGAGTGAATGGACAAAGAGCTTTGCCTTTATTGCTGAAATTCTGTTTGTCTTTTAGGAAGTGTCGTCTTACCTTCCTTGGCTCCGTATTTTATTGCCTTGTGCACTAGGGAAACAACCATCCATCATTTCATTGTTACAAATGCTCTCCTAGAGTAGAGGCAGACAAGTTACCATTTGTGTGTGTTGGGACCACTTCACATCTTAGAAAATGTTCAGAGAACAGTGATGAGATAATACAAGCAGTGAATTCTGCTAAGTATGTAGCCAGAGGGAACTGGGTAAGTGTCTCATGACTCTAGCCATGGCTACTCTACTACATGTTTATGAAGCTCGTGAGAAACTGAGATGCTCAAAACATTAAGAAGAAAAATAATCACAAGCATAATAAAAAAACAAACTAAAGCACTGAAAAAAATCTAAGAACAAAAATAATGGTGAGGGTATTCCAGAATATTTGGTGTGGGGCAGGGTAGGTGGTCATTCAGCATCTCCATACTTTCTGGATTGAATTCTCTTTCTGAGCTCACTACAAGGGGCAGTGGGCCAGGCAGTGACAAGAGCTCTCCTGCAGCTGAGTTCTTCTGAATCATGTTTAAAATGCTAGGAAAGACTAATTCTTTTGCTTCATTCTGGTATAATGGGGGAAATCAATTTAATTTAGGTTCTTCTTTTTTTTTTTTTCCAAAGGTAGAAAATGCATTCTTTTGCTCTTTTTGGTAATAAGAGAAGGCAATGACAAGAGAGATGCAGATGAGAAGAAAATAGGGGGAGAGATAATTAACCAACTCCCACTGCTACCCTTGACAGAGAAGACCAACAAGCTGGGAGAATTGCCAGAGAAATAAAAGCCAGAAAGATGAAGGAGTGTTTTAATGGAGACTGGGACCAACTCACTTCTTAAAATGTCATTTTCCTAGGACTGGAGAGATGGCTCATCAGTTAAAAGCACTGGCTGCTCTTCCAGAGGAGCGGGGATTCAATTCCCAACACCTATATTGTGGCTCACATTGTAACTTTAACCCCAGGGGATCTGACATCCTCTTCTGGCCTCCGTAGTTAACAGGCACATGTGGTGCACAGACGCACATGGAGACAAAATACCCACAGACATAAATCTAAATAAAACGTTAGAAATGTCACTTTCTTAGTCAAAGAAGGGTAGTCTGAAGAGCGAGGATTTAAGTATTTGCTTATCTTAAAACTATCTTTAATGGTGTATGTTGTTTCATGGGTCTCTGTTATCAAGAAAATGTGATTCCAGAGGATCCGGGTTGGATTCTTTCTGTGCATTTCTGAGGGACTTCTCAAAACCTTTTACGTTTTAGACATATTGTAAACCATGTGAATCTTAAATTATGCATAAACAGGCTAGTTTAACCTAAGACTGATCCTTGGAATTGTGTCTAATCACTAAAACCTTGTCTGGGCTGGAGAGATGGCTCAGTGGTTAAGAGCACTTGCTGATTTTGTAGAGGACCTGGATTTAGTGCTTGGCATCTAGGTCAGGTTACTCACAACCAGGAGATGTGACGCCCTCTTCTGGCCTCTGTGGGTACCTGCACACATGTGGAGCACATACAAATGAGCAGGCACAAGCACATGCCTGTAAAATAAAATAAATCTAAATAAGATAAAAAAACAACGTTTCAACCTAAGACACACCCCCACACTGCTTCCAAAGAAAACAAATCAGGTAAGAAGCACCACTCCCCACCCTCATTCCCCACCCCCACACACTTCGAAGCAGATCTAGACCTTTACTTCCTTACTGCTAGCTCTGGTTTCCCAAGGGGAAATTTTTGTTTACTTCATAGGGACCAACAAAAAAAATTCCTGAAGATCCAGAGGGTTCACAGACCTGTTCCTCCAGTTTCCCTGAAAGAGTGTGGATTCTTTTTCGAGAAAGATGAAAGGGAGTTTGACTTTGACCTATTCTGGGTAGACCAGTTTAGAAGTCTCTCATCACTCAGACTAGCTGGGAACAGGTCCAGGTTCTGGGATCATGACCCTGAGTGTGGAAATTTACTCATTCGTTCTGCATTATCTAAGACCCTTGGGTTCCAGTGATGGAAAGTGAACTTGAATTCGATTTCCAAAATGGGAATAAATAAAGATATTTGGCTGTTTCCTAGAGCGTGAGCACAGAAGTGAGGCTGGGTTCCAGGGACAAGAAGTAGCACTTCAAAACCTCTGAGGCTCTTCTTCAGCTCATATCAGCTCCCCCCCTCCCTTTTTTCCTCTCTGCTGGGCTACTGTACTCTGGCTGCACACTGAGTGACTAGCTTGTTTGTTCAGTTCTGGTTCTAAAATTCCTGGGAAATCTTGGTCACGAGAGCACGTACCTGGCTGAGGTAGGAGGGCGGAGGGCAGTCTTGTTATGGAGGGAGACCCTGTCTCTCAGAGCAAAAAAAATTAAAAATAAATAATACAAATAAATAAAATTCCAGGCTCGGGGCAGAGAGGAGCAGAACACCCATCAACTGAAGACTTGGCTGAGTTGGGCCACTTACCACAACGTAACAGGTGACAGGCTGCGATCGTCAGGACGCGATGTACAGACTGGGGCTTCTTGGTGTAACATTTCCTTTTGAAAGAAAATAGGAATCATGTAGGCAGTGTTTTGCCAACAAACAAGCGCTGAGTGGCTTCACATTTTTGTTTCTGTCTCCTAGCAACTCTTCTGTTCATATCGTGTCCTCTTATTACTTAAAAAAAAAAAAAAAAAAAAAAAAAGATTTATCCGTGGTGGTGGTGGTGGTGGTGGCGGCAGCGGAGGCTCACACATTTAATCCCAACACTCGGGAGGCAGAGGCAGGCTGATCCCTGAGTTTGAGGCCAGCCTGGTCTACAGAATGAGTGATAGGATAGAGACACCCTGTCTCAAAAAACAAAAAAGGATTTACCATTGTGGGTGGGGGCAGTCAGAGGCAGTCAGAGGCAGTCAGATCTCTGTGAGTTGGAGGCCAACTCGGTTGGCAAAGCAAGTTCCAAGAAGCCAGGGTAACAGAATAAAACCCTGTCTTGAGAAACGAAAACCAACCAATTCCAAAACCAAACCAAAGAAAAACAAAAGGATTGACAATTTTTCATATTAACTAACTAATCAGTGAGATGATTGATTAATCAATTGTGAGTGTATGTCTGAGCTGTGTGTGTCACAGTGTATTTGGAGGCCAGAGGACTTGTGGGAGTTGTTTCTTTTCTTCCACCTTATAGGTTCCAGGGACTGAACTCAGGACATCAGTCTTGGTGGCAAGTGCCTTTATCCACCGAGCTATCTGCAACCCTTAGGCTACCTTTGATGACTTTTCTTCTCTTGCTTGCATCTAACCTCTTTCTCATTCCTCAAGGCCACAGCGGCTGTCTCCTGCTCTAAATTCAAGCTTGCCCATCTGTCATCCAATTCCTCTTCAATGAAAAAGGAAACTTTTTTCACTTGCACTCTTTTCCCCTTTCCTTCATCTGTCTTTTTTGCAGCTTCAGTTGTTCAAAGGTGACCAGATAAACAAAGGTATTGAGATGAGGCCAGTGACCAGGACCAATGCCAGAACAGCAGTGTGCCAGGTTGGAGTGTTTTCCTTCCCTGCCTCAAACCACAGAGATGCTTAAAAGAAGCGGTTGTGCAGTACAGCCTCTTCCTTTAGCCACGGCACACACAGAGCCAAGTGGTGATTTGAAACCGTTTCTGGTTTATGTTGAGAAATCCCTGTCAGATATATTGGAAATACCCAGAGTTTACAGATAGAAACCAGAGTAATAACAAGTAAAGTGGGTTGTTCTCAGACTCTTTGTGGTGGTTTTTCCATGCAGAAAAGAATATTTAAAACTTCCTCTTTTTTTTTTTTTTTGGCAGGGTTCCTCTATGTAGCTCTGGTTGTCATGGCACTTGCTCTGTTGTCCAGGCTGGCCTCAAACTCAGAGATCCATTGACTTCTGCCTCCTGAGTGCTGGAATTAAAGGTGTGTGCCACCAGGCCCAACTCAAAACTCCAAATTAGACCAGGCTGGCCTCAAACTAACAGAGATCCTCCTCTCTCTGACTCTCGGGTGTTGGAATTAAAGGCATACACCTACACGCCCAGTCCATTTGAAAATGTATAAAATAACCTCCTGTAGCTGCAACAAAGACTGGAAATCCTGCTTGGTCTCCAATGTTTCTACATGATCGTTTTCTGTAAAAGCGTGCTGAGCTTTGGCTTAAGCGATCAGCATCCAAGTGGGGCTGGAGAGAAGGTGAAGGCCAGTGGTCCTGGGTTGGGTTCCCAGAACCTGTATGGAGGTGACAACTCTACATAAGTAAGCACGTAGTTCACACACTTACACATGTAAAACAATGATCACAATTCAATCTATCGAAACAAATTAAAAAATGTTCCATCTGTTCTCTTTCTCCATGAGGGAGGTGGAACCTGTGAGCACTCACATGCTAGGCAAACACACTACTCCTGTGCTGCTCTCACTCAAACGCTAGCCCAGGCTGGACTTGAACTCACAGCAATTCTCCTGCCTCTGCCTCCTGAGTATTGGGATTATAGGCATGACCTGGCTACTCATTTGTTTTTTTTTTTTTTTAAATAAATCATAGGGTTATGCACTTGTGAAAGCAACACCATGATCAAGACACAGAAAACTTCTCTGACTCCCAAAAGGTTTCCCATCCCCATGTAGAACACCCCCTGAGCTCCATCCTGTCACTACATATTTTTTTAAATAATTTATTTAAATTTTTTTTATGTGCATTGGTTTGAGGGTGTCAGAGCACCTTGAACTGGAGTTACAGACAGTTATGAACTGCCATGTGAGTGCTGGGAGTTGAACCTGGGTCTCTTTGGAAGAGCAGGCGGTGCTCTTAACCACTGAGCCATCTCTCCAGCCCCCATTACATATGAATATAAGTATTTTCCAAGATTTTGCATAAATAGAATCCTGCAAGAAGCACTCTTGGTGTCTGGCTTACTTTGCAGCGCTCTGATTTTGAGATTCACGGTACTTCTGTAATGGTAGTTTATGCTCCTTTATAGTTAATCTTTTAAGTATTTTTCTGTGTATGAGGGTCTTGCCTGTCTGTATGCATGCATGCATGTATGTATGTGTGTATGTACATTGTTTTGGTGCCTGTTCCCTGAGGGGAGCAGAAGGGAACAACAGACACCCTGGAACTGGAGTTACCATGGCTGTGAGCCACCACATGGCTGCGAGGAACCAAGCCTGGGTGATGTGCAAAGTGCACTTACTCCCTGAGCCATCTCTCCAGCCCCCTTGTTATACTCTCACAACAACCTATCCTTTGAGAAAAAGGCGAGAGGGGATAGAGAGCCATAGTGAGATCTGTATGAAAGAAACAAAACCAGACGCTAGGGCTGGTGAGACAAGTCCCAGCGGCAATCAGTTTCATGTGAGCCTAATAACCCAAGCTTGAGCCCTCCAGCCAGGAGAGAGCTGACTCCAAAAAGTTGTCATCTAACTTCCACACATGAACCCTCAAATGTGTGCCCTCTCATAAGCATGAACACACATACACACACAGTTTAAAAACAAATTAAAAAAAACCTCCCAGAAAATAAAACCCATAAATCTGTATCTTGATTACATATTTTAAGTTGTTCTTATGAAACATTGCTTGTAAAAAGTCTCTTACATGTTTGTAGATACGCAAGTACTCACTATAGCAAGATTTTTTAATAACAATACATTACCATGAGTTTAAAAAATTTCTGAAGCCTTTCACATTTAATTCTTATTTTTCTGGAGTTAAAAAACAGATGAAGCATTGGGGAAAGCATATCAGGTATCTGAAGTAAAGGCAGATACTGTCTTTTTTTTTTTTTTTTGAGACAAGGTTTCTGGCTGTCCTGAAACTCACTCTGTAAACCATGCTGGCCTCAAGCACACAGAGATCTGCCTGCTTCTGCTACCCGAGTGCTGGAATTAAAGGACACCACAACCTGGCTAACTCTCTCTCTCTCTCTTTTAATTTGGTATTCTGGGGATTCTACTGTCCTCCTTCTCCAAGCTCGTTTAGGAACCTGAAAATTGAAGGACATTCATTTTGGACACACAAGTTCTAAATATAATGCAGGGTTCTGCTTTGAAGGATTTCCATCTGTTCCTGCATTGAATGGTTAGAGTCACATCTTTGGGTTTAATATTTTTCTTTATTTTATTATTGGTGGGGGGGGGGTATGCTAGGCAACCCTGTACAACTGGAGGTCAGAAGACAACTTTATGGAGAGTCAGGTAGCCATGATTGCTTGGCAAGTGCCTTTACCACCTGTGACATCCCTTTTGCCCCTTCCCCTACAACTTTTTCTTTTCTTAAGGGAAAAGTCAGAAATACTCCTCTCTCTCTTTCTCTCTCTGCCTATAAATCAGCAAGTACATGTATTTACTATCAAAGACCTTTATCTTTTTGGGACCTCGAGCTCTTACATTCCTAGGGTATTTAAAATGGCAACTTAAATTTGGATCGCTCACATTTTGCCACAGAACTTGTTACACCTCACATGAAAGGCAACTTTTCTTTTTTACCTTTTCTCTAGGCTTTCTTTGGCATTCACTATGTACACCAGGGTGGTTTGCATACAAGGCTCACCTCGAACTCACAGAGGTCAACTTGCCTCTATCAGAGTGTTTAAATCCCTCTATCGGAGGGATTAAAGGCGTGAGCCAGCAAAAGACAACTTTTCTTAAATGCTTTTCATGGTGAAACAATGCAATCTGTACAAGCATATGTGTACGAGGACAAACACACACCCTCAGTATCTTGCAGATTAGGAAACTATAGCTTACAGAAGGTGATCACTTTGAGGTTACAAGCAGCAGCGTGAGTATAGGGGTTGAGCTGGAATTCAAATTTCCAAGTCTTTTTTTTTTCCTGAACTTCCTCTTCTGGTTCCTGCTTTTCCAGTTTTCACTGAAGACCGAGGGCACTAACTACCAGGAAACTATCCTTCCCTTACCCTCACCTTTTCCCTTCCTCCCTTCTCCTCTCTGCGGGTCTTGCCCCGCCTTGCCCAGGGTTAGCCTCAGCGATGCTGAAAGAACCACATTTCCCAGAGTGCATCGCGAGTCGGTGTCCTCCAACCAGAGCTCTCCAGACGGCGCCATTTCTGCAGCGGGAGTGGTGGTTCGGCCTGTGATCATGGCGCTGTTCCCGGCCTTTGCGGACATAAGTGAGGCCTCCGGTGGTGGGGCATCCAGAAAAGGTAAGCACTTCAAAAGAGTCGAAAAAGATATCCGGTTAAATTAATGGCAGTTTTTCGGGTTCGGGTCTTGTCCTTTGTCTTGGATTTGTTTATCCATTTGTATCCCAGAGTTCTCCGCGGCGCTGCAAAGCCTTCTGGGTCTTGTCTGAATTGTGGGGCCAAAGGCGCTTTCAGGTTATAAGGTGGTCGAGTAAGGAAGGAGTAACAAAGACGAGGGTGAGGTGTTGGCTCTGGGTTTGGGGCTAACATTACCATGTTTTGGAACTTCATTCTCCTAGAAGCTGCAATGATACAATTCCATTGCAAGAGAAACCTTTTAAATATACTTGTAACTGTAGTTAGTTAATTCTGTTTTTTTGTTCCTTGCTAATATATAATCCTCAACAAAGTCCAAAACTGTCTGTTTATCGTAGCAAATTTAGTTGTCAAAACAAGTCCAAAATATAGACGTGTTTAATAAATGTATCCGGAATGATAATACAACCTGTTGCATCATCGAGACTTAAAACAAAACAAAACCCCCAAAACAACAACAAAAAACGCCACCCAAATCAAAAACAAAAAAGCCAGTATAAGCTGGGATGCTACAGATGTCATTGGTGAGCCCCAGTCAACAATTCCGTAAAACGGAACGTTTGAAGTTTTTGTAGAAGCCAACTTTTGAGGATATGATTTGGACAGATAAGAATTCAGGGACCTTCAAAGGCCAGTGTAAGAGAAGCAAGAGACTTAGAGAACTGTAAATATAAACACCACTATCACATATGATGAAATTAACTATGGTGAGTAAGTGCATAAAATATATTTGATACTGAAAGTTTAAGATTCAATTTAAACTTAAGCTGGGAGTGGTGGCTCATTCCTTTAATTCCAACACTTGGGAGGCAGAGGCAGATAACTGTGAGCTCAAAGCCAGCTTGGTCTACATAGAGAATTCCTGGATAGCCAGAGCTACACAGAGACCCTGTGTCAAAAAACAAAAAACAACAAGAAAATTTAATTATATTTTTTAAACTGTGACTCACTGTTCAGCTTTCTCAAAGTGTCTCAATCTTTTACAAAACAAAACAAAACAAAACCCCAACAATCTATTATTTTCATTGTATTTTTTTCTTTTCTAGACAGGACCTCACTGTGTAGCCATGGCTGGCCTGGAATTCTGTTTTCCTAAAAATGCACGTTGCATTTTCTGCATGTACCCTTTAGGTGTCTTTCAGTATAAAACAGTTTCTCCTGCTCTCCTGTTTCCTTAGGTGATTTGTTTATTGAGGAAACTAGTTATTTGTCCTGAAAATGTTTCCCACCAAATCTTGTAACATGCTCTTTAATCCTGTTACTTCCTGTAAACTGATGATTAGATCTAAAGAGCTGATGAAATTTAAGGAATAATTTTTGTTGTTGTTGAAAATAGCTTTAAATCATGTCAGGAGAATCCAGCGTTTGATTTCAGTGATACTAAGATCGGTCAGTGAATTCGTATGTTTTCACCTCCTAGGTCGCTGCCCATCAGTCAAACTTTAAATCTTTTTGTCTGTGGGTATAGCTGTGCGCCATGTTCATGCCCAGTGCTGTTGAAGGCCAGAGGGGCCATCAGATCCCTTGGGACTGGAGTGACAGATGGTTGTGTGCCTCCATGGTGATGCAGGGAATCAACCCTGGGTCCTCTGAAGGCTAGCCAGTGCTCTTAACCACTGAGCCATCTCTCCAACCACTCCATCCCACCTTTATCTGATGACGCTGTGGTGATGTTTATTTTCCTTTGACAGGATCTCTCTGTCTCACACAAGCACATACATACATACACTATATAACACCCTGCTTAGTGATGTAAATGCATACTTGATTTCTGCCAGGCATTGAAAAGGACTTAGGACTCTGATTAATACAATTAATTATCTTCTAATGTGAGACGTCTCTGTCCAGGATTCTGTATAACTAAAAATTGAATCTCCCAAGAAGGTGTGCCATCTGACAGGCAGTGGTCAAGTACGAGCATCATCTGAGTGGAAGCTATCTTGTCATCATGTCTCCCCTGGAATTGTGCCTGGGGGTATAGCAGGTCCTTAGTGATCTATTGACTAAATACATAATAATTCCTGTGAAGAACAGAAGAGTTATATGATGGCTGCACTTTATACTCCTGTTGTACATTAAAAAGAAGAGTGTTGGGCTATATGATGTTTATTATTAGCCCTGTGATTATAATGGCAGTCTTATCTAATCCACTATCACAAATAATAAGACACCTGTTAGATTTTATAATTGCCTTATTTACCTTGGGCAGGGCAGATATTTCACCTACACTGTCTAATATCCTCCCCATCTATCTCTCAGGCCCCATCCAGTGCCATCTATCTTACTCCTTCCTATTTGGGCTATCTTCCATCCCTGATCCCATGATACTTGCTTATATTCTTCATCTGGGCCTTTTTATGCCATTATTGGCATCCTTTCTCTCGGCCTATGTTTTCTCTCCACACTAATCCACTGTGGCATCCTCCTTCCTCCTTTCTTTCCCTCCATCTGTTTACTGTGATTCTCTTGTGAACTCAAGATTTTGGGGGCCAGTAATTAACATTAGAATACATAGCACCAGGCCAATCCCCAACATACCCCAAATGGGCTTTTGGAGGAGGCTTGATCCTTTGGATATGAAGATGAAGATCCACTACACATCCTCATTGCATTTTATTCATTCAACAAATAATTACTGAGTCTTGATATTTGTGTCAAGGAGTTATTATAAGTATACAAATGAGTAGTCGTGACTCCCACCTTCAGCTTGCTTCTAGTTTGTGAGAGATGGTAGGAGGAGCTGGAGGAAACTAGGATGGAAGACTTGAATACCAGTTGGTATGTTTGACTTGAAGAATATGTATGCATGTTGTGTGTGTATATATATATATATATATATATATATATATATATATATATATATATATATATGTACATATACATAATATATTATATTACATATAATATACCACCTATATCATATTATATGTAATATATTACATATTAATATATTATACATTATATAATATATTGTATATATTATATATTATAGTTATATTAATTATATATTGTATACAATACATTTTACATGATTTATTATATATTATAAAATAGTATATATAAATACACATATATACATATGCACACAAACATTATTTGTACACATGTATGTATGTATATATATATTATATAATGTATATTATATACATATGTATCATATGCATATATCTACATATAAACATACATATACAAATAATATAATATTTATTTTTTTCAAATGACCAGTTTAAAAAAAAAAACAAAAAACAAATAAACCAGGCCTCAGAATCACAGAGCTCTGCTTGTGTTTCCTGAGTTGTGATTGAAGGTACGGGCCACCGTGCCCTGCCATAGTAATAATGACTGGTCTATCCTGAGCAGAATTTGAGTTGGCTTAGGGTGTTGTAGGAAGACGGACAAGCAGATAATGAAGTCACAGTCTGTACATTGCCCTGCCAGCCTATGTGCCTGGCAGGAGGGTTTCGTTGAAGTACAGAATAGTGGAGCCCTAGAGGAAGAAAGATACATCCAGGCTTACGTGTGTGTCCATGGCCATGTGACTGCACTGAGTCAGGGCAACCCTGCTTTAGTTTTCTGTGTTGAACTCTGAGAGATTTTGTTTGATAATTCCTTGGTTAAAAAAAGCTTCAAATCTGTGGATGAGGAAAGAGGATCTCCCAAATGCCTCCAGTATTGTCACTGTTAACATTCCATGTGTGTTCAGTACTGTGCTACCAAAACCACAACCAGACTGGCCTGTCAGGTGGGAATACCTTCTCCTTCCTCAGAGGAAGGTCACGGAGACCGTCTAGAGAGTTTCAGTCCCTGAGAAAGGACTTCTTGCTTGGCGGTTGCATGTGGTAGGCCTCAGCTGAGTCTGGAGGAAGCCTGGCTGTCCGCTCTGCAGGCCTTTGGACGGTCTCGTGCTTCGCCTTGGGTCGAGGCTTGCGTTTCTTTAGATTTCTTTAGCTGCCATCACTGTTCAGGGTGTTGGTGGTGTGACGATCCACTGGATGCTCTGGGTACCTCTCTCCCTGCATCCTGTTTGCTCTACCTTTCCCCACTTTTCCTTTGTTTATGTTTATGATGCTCTAATTGCTGTGGAAATATTCTGACCTCAGCAAGCAAGAAGGACTATTTTTCACTCAGCTCTTGCCAGGAATTAGGCCCAAGGGAAAGGAACCAATCTCAGAAGGAACACGAAGACAGGAGGAGAAAAACTGCATGAGTAGTTGTTTGGCACTTATTAGATAGGACCTTACAGATTGCTTACTCCCTCCGAGCCCTATTTCCACTAGTCTGTAAAGTGCTAGTGTGGTACTTCCGTAGACCTGGCTTATGTGGCCAAAAGAGGTGAAGGCCGTGCATGCTTATCCTGGTGTTGGCCTAATATGGATGCTTACATTAGGTTCTCCTCTTTCCTTTTTCCCTGTGCTTTCTAATACTTCTTTTTTTCTTTGGACTCTCCCGGTCCCCATTCCTCTCTTTCTTATTAATGTTTGCTGAACACCTGTTGTATGCCAAGCATTGCCCTAGCTGCTGGGAATACAGCAATGAATTAGGCGAAGTCTTAGGAAGTTTGTTTGCTGTCTGTCACTTTTCATTAACATGTAGTTACCATGAGGGACCAGAATACATACATACATACATACATACATACATACATACATACATACATACATATATATATATATATATTTTTTTTTTTTTTTTTTTTTCCTTGTGGAACTCAATAATGAGAGGACCATATTTAAAAATGGGTAAAGGATTTGAATGGCTGTTTCTCCAGAGATGCTCCATTAATGGCCAATGTCTAGGCAAAAAGATGTTGACATTATTGTCATAAGGGAAATGGAAACAAAGCCACAGTGAAATAATATTCCACCTGCTAGGGTGATGATAATTGGAAAAACAATCAGGAGTATTGGTTAGATGCATAGAAATGGAACCCTCATGCGCAGCCAATGGGAATCAGATGATGCAGCTATTTGGTAAAATACAGTCTGTCAGTTCCTCGAAATGCTGACATGGTTTATGATCTGACCCAGTAGTTGTCTAACTATCTACCCAGAAGAAATGAAGGGATTCGTGGAAAACTTGTATATGTGTGCTCTTAGAAGCATTGTCATAAGAGCCACAGAAGAGAAATAACCCGAGTGTCTGCTGGCTGATAAATAGTCACAATGTGGCAATCTGTCAAATGCTGTATTATTTAGCAGTAAAAAAGAATGATGTAATGATACATGGCTGTAGCTTGAATGAACCATGCAAACCAGAAAGTGAAAAGAGCCAGTTACAAAACACCACATAGTGTATGAACTTGTTTATATGAAATGTACCAAACAGGCAAGTCTATCAAGACAGAAAGTAGTTGAGTGATTACATAAGGCTGCGGAGGGAGGCCACAGAGCATGGGTGAGGACAGTGACTTGCAGTCAGGGCTGTTCTTCGCAGGGTGATGAGAGTGCACAGTTACAGAGATGACCTCACACTCCTAAATATATGCAAAGCTGTTCTTGCTAAAGGGGGGGGGCTTTTATGATATATACATTCTGTCTCAGCAACCCTTGGACCTCAGCTGCCTTCCTCTCTCGTGTGTCCAAGCGAGCCTGTCACGTTCTCAGCATATGAAGGAACAGGACACAACACAGACCTTCCTGTGGGCTCCTCCGGAATGCTCTTTCCCTTCCTTTCACAGTTAAGACTTAGGAGCTTAGGTAGAACTCCGTAGAGCTGTAAAATAAGACATGTAGAAAGAATTTACTGTTACTAAGTTAGAGGGACAAAGAGATGGCTAGGCTGATGAAAGTACTTGTCGCCAAATTTTATGACTGGGGCGCAGTCTCTGGGCTCCACGTGATGGAGAGAACTGACACCCAGAAGTTAGTCTCTGACCTACCCATCCCTAAACAAATAATGCAATAAAGATTAGTTAAAAGGTGGAGGGAATTGGAGAGATGGCTCATGGATTAAGATCACTGGTTGCTCTTCCAGAGGGCCTGGGTTCAATTCCTAGCAACCATATGGTAGCTCATAGCTACCAACTCCAGAGGATTTGACACCCTCACACACACATATATTCAGGCAAAGCACCAATGCACATAACATAAAAATAACTTCTTTTTAAAGGAGAAGTTAGAAATTATAGATAAGCCAATTTTTTGGTTTTTTTGAGACAAGGTTTCTCTGTGTAGCCTTTGCTGTCTTAGACTCACTTTGTAGACCAGGCTGGCCTCGAACTCACAGAGATCCACCTGCCTCTGCCTCCCTGAGAGCTGGGATTACAGGCGAGTACCACCACACTCGGTTTCTGAGACCTGATTTTCTAAGACCAGGTGCACTGATATGTTCTGGCACATTAGACAGTGGATAGAATGTATGAAATCTCATTGTCTTTTAGATCACATTGGTTATATGGTTTTTGTTCAAGCCACAACCTGATACTGCAAGAGGATTCAATCTTATGTGTTTTAGAAGATGTTAAAGCACTGTGCCCTGTGAAGTAAAATTTTCATGGGTTCCACTCTGTTTCTCTGGACTGCCCAAGATATTGGCTGATAATGGCTGTACATACAAATGCCAGCTGATGGGATGAATGGTGTCCTGGCCTATGACACTAATGTCTTTTCTCTCTTGCATGTGCAGAATTAGACTGGCTGAGCAACCCGAGCTTCTGTGTTGGAAATCTAGCGTCTCTGAGCCAACAAACCAAAGAGGTCACAGCCCTTGCTTCTGAAGGAGCACCACTGACAAGGTACTTGTTTGATAGGTGGATTTAGCCTCATGGACTGTTTATAGCTTAGCCTTGGTGATGCTCTCTAGAAAACCCTGAGATCAGAAAGCTGACCAGAGCTTATCTTTTTGCTCACAATGACCAGGCAATGTGGGACCATCTTCCCTCCCCTAACTCCTATGGATTCTGCTTGTTCCCTCTTTGTATAGCAGTGGCAAAAGAACATGACACAGTTAGTGCTTATAATTAGGCCATGAGGGAAATTGCATCATTGTGACTCTCCAGTAACTTCATTGACCTCATTAGTGACCTTTAGAATATTGTTAATTTGGGTATTTCTTTAGTTTCATTTTCAACCCTTGGTTAAAAATAGCCGATATAAGATAACAGAGGCTAAAATCTCCTAAGCTCATGGGGGAACCGGATGACACACATCTTCCTTGGCTGTGAAAGAGGGTTTTTGTAGACCATTGAACTGAGAAATGTACGTTCACAAATATAGACTAGCTGGCCTCATTAACATAGTGACAGCCTCATACTGCACACACACGGAAAGCCTCTGGAAATGACAGGTGATGACCAGGAGGGGGTTTGTAATTGGCTCAGGACTGAGGAAGAGAGCTAGTGTCACCTTTACAAAGAAGGACGATGGCCACAGTTAAACCCGTCTTCCTTTAGGAGGTCCACTGGGATAATAACAGTCCTCTAGTGATGTTGCAGACGGTTTGGTAGAGTGACTGGCAGGTCACTTCCGTTACAGCTGTGTACCTAGGAAAGAAAGAGTTCAGAGCAGTGGTGGTTCTCAGCCTGTGGGCTGTGACCCACATGGGGGGTGAAAGACTCTTTCATGGGGGTCATTTGAGACCATTGGAAAACACAGATACTTATATCACAGTTCATAACTATAGCAACATTACAGTTTGGAAGTAGCAGTGAAAATAATTTTCTGATTGGAGGTTTACCACAACATGAGGAACTTTATTAAAGGGTTGCAGTGTTGGCAAGGTTGGTCCTCTGGTTTAGAGTGTTAGGACAATTTTCTCACCCGTTGAGACTTTGTTTCAATCCTAAAGTCTCTAAGGTGAGTTTAATCCAGGAAGGCACCATGTATGGGATAGTCGTGAGCATGCGCCAGCAGTCATGCTTTTATACATTATTAAATATGTGTGATTGTCCCCTGCATCTCTTTCGAAAATAATCCCAACGTTGA
Source organism: Psammomys obesus (assembly GCF_907164565.1). Taxonomy (NCBI): domain Eukaryota; kingdom Metazoa; phylum Chordata; class Mammalia; order Rodentia; family Muridae; genus Psammomys; species Psammomys obesus. The sequence continues at coordinate 11,347,947 of NW_026596134.1, forward strand.
TTTTTCCAACAGGAGTCCTGTGAGGTCAGAGCTCTCAGATGAGAGTGACACTAGCAAGAAGCTCACGCAGATAAGCAGAAAAAAGAAGAAAGAGAAAAAGAAAAGAAAGAAACATCAGCACCGCAGGAAAACCAAGAGGAGACAGGAACAGTCGAGTAGCAGCGGGTCTGAGTCAGACACAGATTCTGGGAAGGACAGGTCTTCCCGGAGCATCAGGGACGGCCAGAAGGAAGCTGAGAAACCCAGGTGGGTTGCTGCTCTCAGGCACAGTGGTGCTGTTAACGCCGTGGTTCGTTTTTGATGCTGCCTAAGGATCAGCTGGACATCTGAATGTTTGTTTAGCCAGTTGATGAAAGAGAGGCCTGCTGTGCAGCAGGGATCAGCCTTGATCTCCTGATTTCAGTCCCTATCTCTCACATGGTGGGGTTATTGGCATACGCCACCACACCCGGCCTGATTCTGGGAGATGGCACATGTGCCGAGAGAGAGGGGCAGAAGAGCTCCCTCCCTCGCCTTGGTATGCACACGCACACTACTTTCTTTTTGGTTAAAGTGAACACAGCTTTTAAATATCGGCTTTTGTTTCTTTTCTTTTCTTTTCTTTTCTTTTCTTTTCTTTTCTTTTCTTTTCTTTTCTTTTCTTACTTCACATTTCCTTTCTTACTTTGGAAGCCCTGTGTGGATGGCCATGGTAGTCCCTTCTGTAAGACCTTCATTTATCCCCACACCCCACTCTGCCATCTACCTTGAGCGACATGCCCAAGTCACCCCTAGAACAGTGGGTGCTTAGCTTTCCGGCTGCTTAAGTGAGTGTCCTGCCTGAGCACCCTGTTGCCTAGAGCTGGGTGTGAGGTGATGCGCGGTGTGTGGTGTGTGGTGAAGCTACTGGACCTGTTGCTTTGATAAAATGCCTGGCCAAATCAATGAAAGGGGGAGAACCGGCTTATTTCGGCTCACAGTTCTAGAGTACAGCCCGTGGTTCCCGGGAGGTCCTCCTGCATCAGAAGGGAGAGGGAAATGGCTGCTGCTGCTGCTGCTGCTGCTCAACTTTCTTGCTCCCTTCAGTCCAGGGCTCAGCCCATGAAACGGTGAGGTTCAGTGTTAGGGCTAGGCTGGCCTTGAACCCACTGAGATCTGTCTGCCTCTGCCTCCCGAGGCAGAGGTGGGATTAAAGGCAGTCACTATCGCCGCCCTGCACTTTGCTTGTGTGTTTTAGAAGAGAAAAGTTATAGTTTTTTTCTTCTTGGCACACAGTAAGAATAACATGATTAAGAATTTTGCATCTCTTTGAGGCGTGTTTACTTTTGTTGTGTACTTGGGCGTACTGCTGATGTCAGAGAGCACTCTGTGGTTGAGAACCTGGAACCTGGCCCTGTTTCCATCAGAGGCCAACCCTGCAGTCTTCTGGGATCCCAGGCAGTATCACGGATCAGCTGAGGAGCCCTTTGGCTGCTCAACAGTCCGTAGCTCAGGGGCCATTGCTACCACCTATGCTTGCTGTAGGAGGGAGGAATGAAGGTGCCTAGCAAACACGTTCAGCATGGACTGAGTTTGGGAGGGCTACCTTGTTGACTACTGTGCTTCTGTCCCTCATCCCTTGATGTAGGGCCTAGTACTGGGCACTTTTGCTGTATGAGCAGTTGAATGTAGTATCTTTTACTTTTTTATGTATGCCTGTATGAGTGTCTCTGTGTGTGTGTGTGTGTGTATGTGCAGGGCAGAGGGCAATCTTAGATGTTGTTCTTGAGGCGCCATCCATCTTTTTGTTGGCTGATCTCTTTGTTTTAATAGTACTTATTGTACTTGCTTTTAAAAATTTATTTCTTTTACTTTTATGTGTATGGGTGTTTTGCCTGCATTAGTGTCTGTGCACTGTATGCATGCCTGGTGCCTATGGAGGCTGGGAGAGGTCACCAGATCCTCTGGAACTGGAGTTTCAAATGGCTGTGAGCTGCCCAGTGTGGGCTCTGGGAACCAAACCCAGGTCCTCTGCAAGAGCAGCCAATGCTCTTAACCATTGAGCCATCTTTCCAGCCCCCATTACTTTTTAAACAGTCTTTAAACTTTAATGCCTTTAAAACAAACTCTTTGTTGTACTTCTGGAAACTTTCTCTCTCCTTTCCTAGAACTGGTGGGAAACGAATTTTAATGGCTTTCCTAAGACCACACAACTACCACGGGAGTTTGAAAGGTTATTAATTTCAGCCTTGGATTGACCATGTCCAGGAAGGTCTTGCACTTTAGTCGTTGTCTTTTCAGACGTGGTCTCATGTAGCCCCGGCTGGCTTGAACTCTGGCCTTCACCTCCTCAGTGCAAGGCTCACAGGCATGCACATCGCCTCCAGCTTCAGATCCAGGTAACATTTCTGTTGTTACTGTTTGTGAAGGCCAGAGGTCAACACTGGGTGTCTTCCTCTGTCACTGTCCACCTCATCCTTAGAGGCCAGTCTCTTACAGGATCTGGAGCTCACTGATTGATTGGCTAGACTGTCAGCCCAGCAGGCTCTGGGGTCCTTCTGTTTCGGCCCCCCAGCACTGGGGTTAGAGGAATGTGCTCTGCCCCAGCTTTGTACATGGGTGCTGGGGACCTGAAGTCGGATTCCATGCTTTGACAGCAAGCATTGTGCTCACTGGAATAGTTACCCACTTCCCAGGTGGGTATTTAAGATATTTAAGCTCATTTTATTGAATAATTTTATTGAGATAAAATAGATTGTTATCTTTAGTCTGATTCTGGGAAAGCCAAGTTGGAAGAAGTGTTTGCTTCCACACAGTAAGGACTCAGATATTAGTGAGTTGTGAATGTCTTTCCATGATGTCAGGAAAGTGGGTTCATGGAGGGTAGCACGCCACATTGGGACTCTGCTTCAGAGGATCTAGGGACAAATTCCCTAGAGGTGACAGCCACTAATTGACCCTTGTTTCCTGGGGGAGCTCTTCAGCACAGCGTGGAGACGGCACCTTGTGCACATCTGAGACCACGTCTCTCTTTCTGAGTTCAGTCCTCACTAGGGAGAGATGAGTACTTATTTCCTCCCCAGAGGTGGTCTGCGACCGCCATCTGTGTGTCCTCTGTGGGTTGATGTTCCTTCCTTTGTGGATGTGTTTGCTCACCTCCATCAGGCTTGCCCTCCTTTTGTTGTTCCTTAGGGTTTTGTATAAAAATCCACAGCTGTCCTGTAGGCACTTGTAATTTTCTTCACTATGTGTTTTAACCCAAGGTTTGCCATTCAGCAATTACTTAGTGAGTAGCTATTTTGTGTCCCTAAAATACCATTCCCTGTATTCTCTGCCAAGGAGGATCTAGGAGTCTCCAGAATCTTTAACTGTACCAGGCAGAGCTGTAAACAAAGTCTGTAGCTTTGTGAACTCATTTCTTCAGAGAAGAAAAGAAAGATGTTGGAGGCCAGAAGTCCTTCCCTCCCTGTCTTCACTCCAAGGAGGCGGTTCCAACCGCTTGTGTCTGGCTGACCATCTGCCAGTCCACAGATTGGCTCCAAGACAAGTCAGGGTCTTATCTTACCATGGTGAGGGAGTTCTCACCATTCTGCCCTTTCTGTAGGAGACCCAGATGTACATAGAGTCCAGATGAAGACTCTGAGACCATGTCACAGTGACAGTGGAGATGCTGCAAGTCAGAGCGATGGATTTTTTTTAAGTAATCACTTGTAATAAAACATTTGAAGACTTGAAATAAGTCATGTGAGGTGAGGGCAGCACGCTCCAGGGTCTTGTCACCTTAGGCCCTGTGGGTGTGTCCTTTGCCTAGTGCTCTAAAGTGTCTTAGAGAAGAGATTTTTTTCCCATAAAACCTTGTTTTGGAAATGTATTCGAAATCGTAATTGTGGTTTGCCTGAGAATGAGCTCCACAGGCTTATGTCTGAATACTTGGTCCCTAGATGGTGAAGCTGTTTGGGAAGGATTAGAAGGGGTGGCTGTGTTGGGTGTGTCACTGGGGGTGGTGGGGTTAGCCTCTGAGTTTCAAAAGCCCATGCCAGGCCCAGTTAGCTTTCTCTCTGCCTCATTGTTGTTGGGTCACGATGCGACTTTTCAGCTGCTGCCCCAAGGCTGTGCTCCTCCCCATGATGCTCATGGACTCTCACCCTCTAGAACTATAAGCCCTCAAAAGACTCTTTCTTCTCTAAGTTGCCTTGGCGTTTCTTCATAACGCTAGAAAAGTAACTAAGACAGTGGTTATAGACATTTAAATATTTTTATATGTTTGTTTGCTTGTTTATTTCTCAGGACTTCCTGCATAGGACACTAAGCTGGATCTCCTTTTTTTTGTATTTTCAGTTTTAAGACACTGTCTTACAAAATTGCTGAGGCAGGTCTGAGTTTATGAGCTTCCTGAGTAACAGGACTATGAAGGCCTGTTCTGCCAGGCCTGGCTGAAATGAAATATTTAAAAGAAATGCCTGTGCCCTTCAGGTTTCTTTTCTTTGTAAAGTATTATTTCCTCTCACAGGTTTTACTTCATTTTCAAGCCTTTTCTATATGGGAAGGGCTCTTCTCTTCATTGCTGTGTAGTTATGTGTACCTGGGTATGTTTGATAGCAGGAGGGGTTTGACAGATAGAGCTTACGTATTTCCGAGGGTGTCAAATGTTTCTGAAGTAGTTTTAAAGTTCTTCTTTTCCTGTGTCTGATAGTCAAGGAAGTGATGCTGCTGCTGGACATCGCTCCATTTGGCTGGAAGACATTCAGACTCCGACGGACATCTTCAGGACAGACAAGAAACCAGATCCTGCCAACTGGGAGTATAAATCTCTGTACCGAGGGGACATAGCAAGGTAGCCCTGGTTTCCTTTCTCTCTTTCTCTCTATTAGAAGTAACATTTTTCTCCTTTGAATTCTCTGAGCACTGTCTGTCTGTCTTTCTCTCATGGCTTCTCTTGGGTTTTGCCTACTGTTGAGTTTTAAAGGTACTTCGATATTCTAAAGTAAACCCTTTAGCTGGAAGTTAGTTATTCCTGGTCCATAGCTTGGTACCTGGCTGAATGGGTGTTCAGTGAATGTTTGTTTGGGAATGAATCTGAAAATATACCTTATAATAATTAACTGTGGTAGCATATCCAGGAACTATTTGGTCAGATCTACATGCCATTTGAAAAAGAGCATTTTTATATATTCAGCCCCACACATATGCCACTTAACAATGACATTTGGTAATTTTGTCGAATTATTTCTAGCAGACACCAGCAGAGAGTCATAAAAGTAGAGGTTGGCGTTTGCTTCAGTAATGAATTAGAACTCTTCTCTGTAATCTATCAAAAATATTTGGAAAAAGTGTGGGGTGGTGCAGTCCTTTAATCCCTGCTGCTTGTGAGGGAGAGGCATGATTGTCAGCCTGAGGGGAGCCTAGCAACTTGGGGAGAGTCTGGTCTCAAAACAACAGCAGCAACAAAGCAGAATTTGTTTACTGGTTCCCCGAAAACAGGTAGGACTTGGAGGGAGCTTGGGACATAAAGGACAAAAGCGTGGTCCCTCCTGTCAGTTCCCAGGTCTCGAAGATCGAAGGCATTAACTGTTCAGTTTAATCTCTGAGACCGTGGAGATCAGTTTTTGATTTGTTTGTTTGTTTGGTGTCTGTTTGAGCTCCCCCTACCTCCTAGGCTGGCTTCACACTCACTGTGTCGCCTAGGCTGGGTAAATTTCAGCTTCCAGTGTGTGGCTGTACCTCCTGCTTCACTCATCCAGGGGACCTGTCCTTAAATAAACCGTCCCAGCCTCGTGGAAATGTGTTTGTGTTTACCCCTTTTTCCTATATGGGTCCCCTCCCATTTATTTTGTTTGATGTGAGCTGAATTCATTTAAATTAAGTGCACCTCTAACATCATTTGTTGAATTTCTAAGTGTGTATAGGTTTCTACTTCTGGAATCAAATGGAGCCAGTAGGTGATTTGATAGGGTTCTAATAGGAAAAGCATTTTTATTAGGGGAATGTTGCCTTAATTATATCATATGTTCTACCCAACTCAAGATTCTTCGTTTTTTTTTAAAGATTTATTTATTATTTATACAGTATTCTGCCTGCATATATGCCTAAACATCAGAAGAAGGCACCAGATCTCATTATAGATGGGGTAAGCTACCATGTGGTTTCTGGGAATTGAACTCAGGACCTTTGGAAGAAAAGCCAGTGCTTTTAATCTCCAAGCCATCTCTCCAGCCCTCATCTCAAGATTCTTGAACAAGTGATAAATGAGATGCATTCCACTGTTGAACATTATGAAAGTAGTTAAATTATGCCTCCTCCCTACATTGGAATAGTTTGAAGGCAATGAAAACTGTATTCCTGGGGTTGGTGGATGGCTCAGCAGGTAAAGGTGTTGCCACTGAGTCAGACAGAGCCCCAGAACCCACATGGTGGAAGGAGAGAACTGCCTCCCACAAGCTGTTCTCTGATTTCCATGTGTGTACTGGGGCATGCATACACCCCTCCCTAATGTAATTAGGGGTTGGAGAGATGGCTCAGCAGTTAAGAGCCCTGACTACTCTGTTTTTCTAGAGGTCCTGAGTTCAATTTCCAGCAACCGCATGCTGGCTCATGATCATCTCTAATGGGATCTGATCCTCTTTTCTGATGTGCAGATATACATGCAGACAAAGTTCTCATATACATAAAACATTTTAATAAATAATGGTAATTAAAATATATTCTTTAAGAATAATTGTGTAGAGAAGTGCTTAAAAGCAGTGGGGAGGGCTCAGAGCTATATGATAGCTATTAAAAGGACATGTACATTCAACTGTATTGAGAAGAGCTATCTGTAGTGGTAGGGCTGTTTTCCTTCACATATTCCTTTACTTTGCTATAGCAAATGCCCTTGTTATTTTTATTTTGCCTCCATGTGTGTCTGTGCACCGTGTGTGCGCAGTGCCCATGGAGGCCAGAAGAAGGTGTCAGATCCTCTGGGACTGGAGTTATAGATGGTTGTGAGCTGCCTTGTGGGTGGTGGGAATCAAATTCAGGTCCTCAGGAAGAACAACCAACACTCTTAACCACTGAGCCATCTCTCCAGCCCCTAAATTCATTTGTCCTGTGGAATTGAAGAATCTGTCCCTGCAAGGCTCTATCATGCCTGCTTATACTCATGATATTCTTTATTTCCTTATTACTCTCCCACGTCACGGCCTCATTATGGCTGCCTGTAGCCATGATCTTATAGCTCTTCTAATAAAGCTGCTCTGCATGTAATTCCATGATAGTTCTTCCTTTCTGCAAACCTTTTCTTCTGTGTATTATAACATTAGGTTTCTTAATCTACTCACATTAATGCTCAAGATTCGCTAGCACAGTGTTCAGACCCTGGCATGATTTAGGAGAACTTCTGTGCTTGGGAAAGTATTTCCCTGAATTAGGATTCACTGCATTAGAACCGTGATGGAGGGATCAGACAAGCAGAGAAGGCAGCTGTTATCAGTGGAGAAAACAAGGAGGTGTGGGAGAGTCCAGGCTTGCCAGGCTGAGTTGGAGGCAGAGCTTTCTTGGAGCTGACAAGGTGGAGGCATCTCTCCCTACCCTTTTCTTTTCAGTTAGCATTATATGATGCAGAATTGCAAATACATAGCAAAGGTTGAAAGAATTTTATGCTCGATGAACTCCTCAGCATTGTGCCTCTGGTAACCCCTTGTGCTTGCGTCCTACCCATCTGTCCATCAACCCATCTGATCCATTTCAAAATGAGCCGCAGACAATACACTGCCCCGTAATGTGCATATTGGTAACTAGAACTCAGTATTTTTTCTTTTAGAGATTTTCCTTTGGCTTAAAATTGACATGTAATTAATCTTTAGTCTTGCACATTGATGAACACCTGCACCTATGTAAGCGTGCCCTCTTTGACACCCACACGCTTCTCCGCGCTCCTCTCCAGGTCGCCCACGCCGCATGGGTCCTAGCAGCATGGTTCTCACACCCTGTTAGTCTTGTCTGCCTAGAGTGTTGTATGAGGAATCACACAGCAGGCACTCTCCTGTGCCTGGCTTTTTTACTCAGTGTGGTGTTTCTGAAATTCAGCATGTGGCATTTGTCAGAAGTTTGTCTCATGTATTATTCCATTTTATGGCTCGACTGGAGTTTGTTATGAATTCTTCGGGTGATGGCCACCCGGACTCTTTCCAGTCTTTGGCTCCTGAGAATATTTGAGCACAAGCCTTTGGGTAGACATGTAGTTTATTTTCTCTTGGGTAAATACCCCGGAGTAGAGTTGCCAGGTTGCAAGGTATGCCTGTGTTTAGATTTTTACAGTGCCACCTTTCCCCAAAGTGACTTTGCTTCACTTTCCATTCCCCCAGCAACAGATGAGAATTGTGCTTACGGCATTTGGTGCTGTCAGTCTTGGAGGCTTTAGTTACCTGGGGTGTGTGATAGGCCCCAGCCTGGTTTTATTTTGGCATTTCCTGGAGGGCTGGTGATACTGGGTACTTCATGAGCTTTTTGGTTGTGTCTCTTTGTGTGAGATGTTGGTTCGCACCTCTTGCGCTGTTTTTAGTTGGGTCACTTGCCAACAGCTGTACACAGTTTTGGTCAGTCTCTGCCTGTCAGTGCCTGCATGTTCTGTAAAAGCATTTCAGAACCCTCAAACCTCTTTTATCTTTAGAGTAGAAAATAGCCAAACAGTCTCCTTTGGCACACTTAATTTCAGGATTAAAAAAGACCCAATGCTGCCTTCTGAAACAGCAGGATACAGTACAGCAAGGGAGGGGGCCGTCGGCCTGGCAGACAGTTGCTCTGGGTCTCTGGTGTCGGGACACTCATTTAAGAATGGTGTGAAAGGGGATGCTACTCTTCTCCTTGCCTGTCACATAAGGCCCTGATAAGCAGATGACAAAATGTGTGTGACAGACCTTTACAAAGCTTCAGAGAAACATATGGCAGTAAGATGACAAGGCACAGTCTTAGACCCGAAGAGGTGTCACCAGAGGGTTGAAGGAGACGGAGAAGTCAAACCAGCAGAGCAGAGCTGATGGCTGAACTCCTGGGGCTCTCAGTCAGTGCGAGGTGAAAGTGGCAAGTCTCAGGATGTTCATTTGTACACAGGAAGCACCCATCTTGTCTCTGTTTCTTTTTTTAATCAGGTACAAGAGGAAGGGGGACTCCTGCCTGGGCATCAATCCGAAGAAACAGTGTATATCTTGGGAAGGGGCTTCTTCAGCAAAGAAGCAGCCACACAAGCACCCGGAGCGCTATTTTGCCAAGAAGAATGTGGTGTTAATGCGCACCGAGGGAGTTGCCGTGTGCAGTGACCCTGAGCCTCCCTCTTCCCAGCCAGTCATGTTCATCCCAGTGAAGGACTCTGAGGACGTGGCTACTCCTGTTAAAACGTGGCTGAATCCTCTGGGGATTTATGATCAGTCTACCACTCAGTGGTTACAAGGACAGGGTCCAGCAGAGCAAGAATCAAAGCAGCCAGACTCACAACAGGACAGGGAGAGTTTGGCTCTTAAGGCCAGAGTGGAGGAGTTTAACAGAAGGGTTCGGGAGAATCCCCGGGATACTCAGCTGTGGATGGCGTTTGTGGCTTTCCAGGTAAGTGTCACTGTCCTGCTTCTCTTACCGTGAAATGGCATTTCTGATTAGGAGCTGACCAACTTACTCTGTAGCAGTTTTCTGTCTGTCTGTCCATCTATCCATTCATGCATTCATCCATGTCTTGGTGCTTGGGATTGAAACCAGGATCTCTCCTATGCATCCTCCTAAGCTCTTTTTTTGAGCCAAGGTCTAAGTTGCCCAGGCTAGCCTTGAACCTGCCATCCTTCAGTAGTTGCCTCCACAGTAGTTGGGATAACAGGTGTGCACCACCACACTTGATCCTGTTCTGTAGCCCTTTTTGAACTGCTTGGAATAAGCCTGGGCCTGGCTTTTTGGTAGTTGTAGCCTTTGGCCTGCTCTTCCTCTGGGGAGGAAGCCCAAGCATCTGAGGAATAAACATGACACAGAGTAGGAATGCTGTGTGTTATCTGGGAGTGGAGTGAAACTTGAATAGAATGTTTCTTTCTTTCTTTTTTTTTTTTTTGGTAGGGGCTGGAGTGTGGGGGTGTGGCTGGAGGGGTGGGGTGATGACGGATAGGGGTGGGTTATTGTAGGGTTGGTGCTGGGGTGAAACCTAGGGCCTCACATGCTAGACAAACACTCTTATCACTGATTGGGAGCTCGGCCCAGGAATGCAGTAAGAATAGCAATGCCGGTGAGGACAAGGCACCCTTAAGTGCAGAGTACACAGGCAGAGGGCTCAGAACCATGAAAGGACAGGGCTGCTCAGGGTCGGCACCTTAGAGGAGTGCTCCTGTCTCAGCATGCACAACTTTGGCTTTGTCATTCATTTCATTTCGGGTAGTTGGTAGATTGTGGCTGTTTTATTGGTCACGTTTGTTCTGCCCTGTTCAATGTGCTGTGTGCTAGTTATTGCTGCATAAAACCATGTTGAATGACACAGAGGCCAAACAGATTGCTCATTGGTTAAGAGCACTTGTGCATGATCACAGGGACCAGAATTCAGATCCCAGTACCAGCATAACAAGCAAGAGTCCTGTCTATACCTGTGACCCTCCAAGGTGTGACTGTGGGCTATATGTCTGCAGAGAACTGAGAATTGCTGGAGAGATCCTGCCTCAGGGATAAGGCAGAGGCATGGCAGAGGAGCTCTTCTGGTCAACAATTGTACACAGGCACACGTACCTACACATAACATAGGAACACATATGACCAAACAAATATTAATAAATAAGTCTTAAAAACCCAGAACGACAAGAGTAGACAGTTCTGCCTGGAGAAATAAAGATAGTTTGCAGGAAGTGCTGCAGGCTCCCCAGGAACTGTGTATTTATTAAAACAAGTTTTCGTAAGTAGCAGTTTATCCATGAAGTCTTAGCAGTAGCTCCATTCCGAAAGCTGGAAACCCACTGGGAGTTACGCGAGTTGAGCACGGAGTAACTGAGGAGCACAAGTGTGTAGTTGATGTTAGTAAGCTGTTGTTCTTGCCTTTGAGGACGAGGTCATGAGGGGTCCTGGCCTCTATGCCCTTGAGGAAGGTGAGCAGGAGAAGCACAGGAAGTCCCTGAAGCTCCTCCTGGAGAAGAAGCTGGCTGTGCTGGAGCGGGCCATCGAGAGCAACCCAAGCAGCGTGGACCTGAAGCTCGCCAAGCTGCAGCTGTGCGCCGAGTTCTGGGAGCCCAGTGCACTGGCCAAGGAGTGGCAGAAGCTCCTCTTCCTGCACCCCAACAACACGGGCCTATGGCAGCGCTACCTCTCCTTTTGCCAGAGTCAGTTTGGCACCTTCTCCGTGTCCAAACTCCACAGTCTGTATGGCAAGTGCTTGAGCACCTTGTCTGCTGTTAAGGACGGCAGCATGTTATCCCACCCTGTGTTGCCAGGCACTGAGGAGGCCATGTTTGGTAAGGAGTTAAACAGAAGTGGTTGTGTGGGAGGGTTTGGTGTTTGTTTGGCTCTCAGCTCATTTTAGAAAGGTCTAAATTGTCAGAGCAGGCGTTTTTACTTCAACTGTTACCACTCTGGCTAATTTTGACAGATTCCGGTCCAGCTCACAGGGTGGGTGGGTAGCTTGTTGGAACTCGCAGAGTTAGAAGATAGCTGGACATCTTTTCCACTTATTCACCAAGTAAACATGTTCCTTCTTAATTGCGTTGGATGCCAGTGGTAGCGAGGTACATGAGATGGTGTACTTACTACACACGTGTAAGTGACTGGAATTCAGTGCTGTTAATGTTTTGGTGTGTCAGCCAAGGATCAGAGCCTAAATCTACAGCAGGCAGCCTCTCATGGTGTAGATAGCGTCACTCCTGAGCTTGGGTCTGGATCTCTTCTTTATTGTGACGGTGTGCAGATCCTGATCTGTGACAGTGTGCACATTTCTGAGCCTGTCTGAGCCTGTTTCCTTATCAGGAACATTAGGAAAACACTTGCTTTACAAGGCCATTGAGAACAAGAAGTAAGATACTGTATGAGGAGCCTGCATGTGACGAGCATTTATTTCATTGAAATCCCTGTTATTAAGACTCAGTTATCATAACATCTGGAGACACAGCTGCATTGCCCTAGAAATAATAAACATTCCCTCATTGGCACAGGAGTCTTTTATTTGGGGCTGGAAGGTACAGTTCTGTGCCTACGTAGGTTTAATCCCTAACACTAAGATTAAAGTAAGTGAGATGGAGTTTTCTTTTAAAAAGTGTCTCCCTAGATATTATTTATGATATGCTTATGTAGCATAATGCTATTTAGTAAATGGAATTCTATCACCATTAGGATGAAGTGAACGTTCAAAAGTGGGGCTGTGCTCTGGCTGTTCACTCGTGGCTGAGTCTAGGGTGGAAGAATGGCGAATGATGCCATCTAGTGACACACTGAGTTCAGCTTCTTGCCTTCTGACAAAAATGGATGCCATCCCTTTCCTGCCGTTTTTCTTGTAATAGTGAGCTTTGAGTATTGGATAGCTAACATTCAGGTCTACCTTTACCCTTATTTTAGAAACTATATATGCTTTTATTGTTAATATTTGTGTTCTGTGTAGTGTCATACAAAAAATAGAATATCTACACTTTTGATTATAGTACTGTTACGAGGCCTTGTATTTGTTTATTAAGAAAAAATTAAGCTGGGCATAGTGGTATACACTATCAATCCCAGCATTAGGGAGGCAGAGGCAGGAGGGTCTCTGAGTTTGGGGCCAGTATGACCTTTGGAGTGAGTTCCAGGACAGCAAGGGCTACACAGAGAAGCTGTGTCTCAAAAAAAAAAAAAAAAAAAAATAAGGTTTACTTTTGCTTATGCGTATGTATGTGTGTCGGTGTGTGTCTGCACACAGCTCTTGGAGGTGCAGGTCTATAGAGGTGGTTGCATCTGAGTATGCTAGGAACCGAAGTCAGGCCCTCCGGAAGAGCAGCGAGTGCTCTTAACTGTCAGACCATCTCTCCAGCCTGTTACTCATTTTCAGTCAGGGTGCGAAAATAGAGCAGTGACTTGTAGGTGTTCAGTTGCGTGCTGACAAGTTACATTTTCTCCCTGTGTGGTGTCAACAAAGACCTCTCCCCTTGTGCTCCTGTTTTCAGCACTCTTTCTTCAGCAGTGCCACTTTCTCCGGCAGGCTGGCCACTCAGAGAAGGTCATCTCTTTGTTCCAGGCCATGGTTGACTTCACCTTCTTCAAGCCTGACAGCGTGAAAGAGCTGCCTACTAAAGTACAGGTATGGCACTCTGTCTCTCGCGGAAGTATTCCAGTGACCAGTGAGGATCCCTCCATGGCCGCAGTGGGATGTGCTGGCTAGAGGGGGATCCCCTTCTTCCTAGATACGAAGCCCACCGAGAGGCTTGCTTCCCTCCTTACCACCCTGTTTAATGCAGCCTGTCTCCACCGTGTTCATGCCATTTTGATCCACATGCCACTCTGACTGACTTGTCTGGATTGTGTGGATACTTGTCCACTGTCCAAAGTCTCTAAATGAACTGTCCATGAAGTTACATGTGGGCATTTTGTCAGCAGCCCTCATCAAGAAGGGCTTCATCTTCTGGTGACAGGAGACATTTTCAGTGTTCACTCCATGTGGTAGCGTGACACAGTGTAAGAGCTGATGCAGCCATGAAAACAACCACTGCCCTTTGTCCACTGAAGAAAACTCAGTTTTCCACTTTGTGAAAGGGTCTGGGGGAAGATGGAGCGAACATCTGAATTCATGGTGAGCCCTCAGAGGAATTTTTGAGAAGTTAAGGTCTCATAAAAAGACCATTTTTATCATGATGCTACCTTTAGACAAAGTGGGATTAAAGAACCACACCTATTAATACCGGGGCAGCTACTTTTTAGTTAGCCTTTAGACAGAGCAGTTGTAAATGTGCAGTAATGCTTTAAGTCTATGTTGTGCTTCAGAAGTGACTCGGGTGCTGTGGTGAGGATTTGAATCCTTCTGTCCTCACCCCTCTGCTGAAGCTCTTGATTTGTGATGAGAACACTTTCTCATGGGAACAGCACTGCTCACAACGGTGATGTTCAGGGACCCTTGCTCTGCTGGGTTAGATCCCTAATCCACGGTATGGAGATATTAAATCTCAGCAGCACAGTTCCCAAACATCTGCATGCCAGCTCAGATAGAGCTACCTATTCATCAGTGTTCCACATTTCCTGTCTAGCTGAGAGATACCATCACCGTAGTAGCTTAGGACAAAACAGGTGGAGGCTGCTACACTGCTGTTTCAGTATAATAAAAAAAAACTGGTTATAAACATATGTCTTACTCTTTAAAAAAAATCAGCCTTTGCTTGAGTACCCTTTTTATTTATTTTTAGCCGTATTAGGGATTGAACCCAGGCTTTTACACTTGGTAGGCACTGAGTTTGTTTGCTTTATATGGGTGTTTCAAAAGCTGATCTTTAGTCTTTGCAGCCCATTTCCTGAGGGTGACTGACACTCATTTGCTCTCCAAGGCTAGTGCCGGCTTCCTCACCCTGCCCCGTGAACCTCAGAGGGATTGTTCCCCTCAAGATATGTTCTGAGACTGTCAGCCTGTGATAGATATGCTTCGAAGAAATCTGCTTGTCCTCCAAAGGTTCCTTCAGAAAGTTCTCCTTAGGGTGGATTATTGGCTGTTTAAAGTCTGGATGCTAGTTGATAACAAGACCAGTAACACGGTCCATTCCCACTCCGTACTATAGTCATTCTGTTCCTGGGGCGACTGCCTGCCGGTGTGCCACTGCCACACACTGCAGACCTCATATCCAGACGACAGCAGGTGCCTTTTTCCCAAGGTAACCTCCCTTCCACACATCTGTGCCGAAGGCAGAGATCGAGTTCCTGCTATGTGCTGAGCTAGATGTTAGGATTAAGCCGTTACCGAAGCAAGAGCTCAGTCTGTCCCACTGAAAATTTGAACTCCTGTTCTCAGAATGTCTTGAAAACAGCGTGGCTTCAGGTGTCAGTTAGTGGGTCAAGCGGCGTTAGAGGAGCTGGCTGTGCTAAGACTGCACCAGCAGGGTGAGAACTGGTAAACACTTTCCTACCCAGCCGCAGGCCCTTGTTGCCGGACCTTGACCAGCTTTTCATGACCTGATCTAGAAGTCACTAATTCCAGCCCACATTTTAGAGCCATCTACCAAGGCGTGGTGGAGTAATTGGGCCCATCGTGGAGGCTGCCTGCCAAAGTGATTTTTTTTTTTTTTTTTTTTTTTTTTTTTTTTTGTTTAGCTGTGCATATCTTGAACTGGCTTTAAAGATTGGTTGTATGATATTTTAAGGATCCTATGCTCCCAGACGACCACCTGAGCTTATTTGATCCTGGGACTCAGGAGTTTTTCTCGTTGGGTTGAGCTAACTTCTGTTCTTTAAACCCTAACCAGGTGGAATTCTTTGAGCCATTCTGGGACAGCGGAGAGCCCCGTGTTGGGGAGAAGGGAGCCCGAGGCTGGCGGGCATGGATGCACCAGCAGGAGCGTGGGGGCTGGGTGCTTGTCAACCCAGGTAAGCGCTTCCAGGAAGTAGGGCTATGCCTTCTCTCCTGGGCTCAATTTCCCCCCTTCGTGGTCGTTTCTCTGTAGAAGCTACTTAACTGAGGCAGCTTAAGAGCACCGTACAGGTATCAGAACGTGAGAAGGACTTAACCGGACACTGGTCTGCCGAAGCACTCAGCTCTCATTCCCAGCATGCAGCACTGAGTTTTGGTTTTTGTGCCACTGTTTGTTTAGCCACATCCATCCTTTCCCATAGCTACTGAACACATGGATCTGTTCTGGTAACTATTGTAAATGGCATCATTTGTGTGTGCATGAGATATGTGTGTAGGTATGTATGTGCAGGTATGTATGCCTAGGCATGTGATTGTGTGGAGTCCTCTGCTGCTTCCCACCTTGTTTCAAGAGTCCAAGTTTGCCACTGAATCTAGAGTACCTCACTTTGTCTAGACTTGTTGGCCAGCAAGCCCCAGGATCCGCCTGTCTCCTCCTGTCTTCCCTACCCCACGGATGGGGTTACGGACGCACACTTCCATACCCGGGTGCTGGCGAGCTGCACTCAGCGAGTACTTCACCCACTGACCTGTCTCCCCAGCTGCTGTTCAACTTTTAAAAAAATGAGTTGCAAACTAAAATACAAAATTTACCATGGTAATCGTTCTTAAGAACAGTTCAGGGGCACTAGGTGCATGCACACAGTGCACAGCCATTTCTGGCAGCCATCTCTAAACTCTCCATCTTTCCAGCTGAACTAGTCTGTGATCGTCATCCCTTCCTCCGAGTCCTCTCCTCTCCTGCTGACTACAGTTCTACGGTGCGTGTCGGTTGATGACTTTAGTAGCCTCCGGGAAGAGGAGTCACATCCCTGTCCCTGTGTAGCTTCCTTCTTCCACTTCCCGTAGTGCCGTTGGGAGTCGTGCGCTGTAGCATGCACCAGAATTCCCTTTCATTTTAAGTCTGTGTGTACTCCCCTGTATGTATACGTCTTGCCTATCCGATTATTCCTTGGATGGGTGCTTGGCTGCTGCATCTTTGGCAGTTGTCTGTGGCGCTGCTGTGCACATGGGTGTGCCACGACTGAGTCCACCTTCAGTTCTTTAAGATACACGTCTAGAAGTAGAATTGCCCAGTCATTTGGCAGTTTTATAACTCTTGGAGCTGCCATCTTTTACAGCTGCTAACACCATTTTATGCTGCTAGGGCCAGGCCCGGTATCTCCACATCCTCAGCGTCACTTGTTTCCTCTGCAGTGCCTAGGTGACTGTATTTTTAGCTCCAGTCCCTGAGACACACCTGCTGCTGCCGCCCGTGCCAGGGCTTTGCTTGCTACACTGAGCGCTAGTCTGTGGTGTAGGGAAGCCACTGTCTGCTCTGCCCCTAAGAGATCAAGGCCTGGTTTGGGCTGTGACGGGCAGAGGTGCCCTGAGCACAGTTGGCACAGACTGTTGTTTGCTTGTGTGTGTGTGTGTGTGTGTGTGTGTGTGTGTCCCTCAGTCTTCATCTCTCTGCAGTTGTGGTGGGGCCTGCTGGTGTTGTAAGAGCCGCGTTCTGGATGTGCTCACTCCATTTTTCTATGCCTTGAAAATACCAAGCTTTGCAGCAGCTGAGACCTCTTCAATACTGCATATTCAGATCTAGGACACGTAGCGCAATACATTGTCCGACACCCTAAATTAACCGTTTTTAACTCAAGCTATAGTGATAAGTCATAATTATAAGGCAGGGCTACTGAAAGTCAGATGGGCTAACTAGCACAGTTATTAAGTTCCATTTATTAAAAAACAGTGTTGTTCAAAATAATTACCTCTAGCTATCTGTTCTTAAACTGCATTAGAATTAAAATGAAATTAAGAACTCAGTGAGTCACATGTCGGTGGCGGCAGCGTTAGCACAGAGAGTGTTTTTATCATCCCAGGAAGTTCTTTTGGGCAGTGTATTCTAGAATTCTATTCTTTTTCTTTTCGTTTTTGTGAAAGCATTAAAAAAAAAAAAAAAATTATCTGCTTGTTTTTCTTGGGACTCTCCCTGCTTCACGAGAGTCCCTGAGCCAGGGAGACAGCCCAGTTGATTTGTCTTTGTGTGCGCGTGCCGACATGGAGCTGGGATGGACGGTTGAGGGCAGTGACGATGGGCTTCCTTTCTGCTCCAGTCAAGTCCATGTCTCATTCTTACCTAGATGAGGATGAGGAGGAGCCAGAAGAGGACGATCAGGAGATAAAAGACAAGACTCTGCCTAGGTGGCAGATATGGCTTGCTGTCGAACGTTCCCGAGACCAGAGGCACTGGTGTCCCTGGCGCCCTGATAAGACCAAGAAGCAAACGGAGGAAGACTGTGAGGACCCCGAGAGACAGGCATGTACCCTT
Source organism: Psammomys obesus (assembly GCF_907164565.1). Lineage (NCBI taxonomy): Eukaryota > Metazoa > Chordata > Mammalia > Rodentia > Muridae > Psammomys > Psammomys obesus. The sequence continues at coordinate 11,365,772 of NW_026596134.1, forward strand.
CACTACAGCAGAAAGCCCGCCCCTACCAGGGTGTGTGTGTGTGTGTGTGTGTGTGTGCGCGCGCGCGCGCGCGCCATGCACATGGTAGCTAGAAGAAGGCATCAAGTATCCTCATCTCTTATTCTCCACCTATTCCTTTGAGGCAGGGTCTCTCTCTGAACCTAAGGCTCTTGAATTTCTAGGTTAGGTTGGAAGCCAGCAAACCCCAGTGATCGTTTTGCCTCCATCCTTCTTGGATCTGGGGTTACAGGCATGTGCAAGGCTCCTGTCTTGCTAAGTAGATCCTGAGAGATTTCAACTCTCGGTCTCATGGTTTTGAACTACTGAGCCATCTCTCTAGCCCCCAGCATCTGCTTTTTATCTTGATGTACAGAGAAGGAGCTGGTGTTAATACTTCATTTACGTCCTTAAATGATTTGGTACCCACTGCTCTGTTGAGTAGTTAGCATCTCTGGAGATTTTAAAATAAAGATGTGTATTTTGTTTGTTTATTTATCTTTTGTTTGTTTTATTGTGTTGAGACTGTAGTCCAAGCTGGTCTTGAACTCATGATCCTCCTGCCTGTAGTCTCCTGAGTGCTGTGATTACAGCTGTGGCTGCTATTTTGATGCCTGGAATTGATCCAGTTTTACAAGATGCCAGCTCATGATTTGGCTTGTGATGTGAAGTGTGTGGAGATCAGGAGATTATACTTCGTGGTTGAGGCTCCTGTGACCTACCAAGTGAGGTGCTTTGAGGGGGTGGATTGCCTCTTGCTCACTGCTTGTCACCTGTGCCTACATGCAGTCCTATGGCTAGTGGAGGCTGAGGGGCTGTCTGATGCAAGAGCATGAAGGCCTGAGTGCTAGCAGCATTTGAGGTGGTGGTGCATGGAGTAGCCAGAGTGGAGTCAGGGTGGATCAGAGGAAGCAGCAACCTCCAGTGAGACCTCAGCAGGCCCTTGTTGTGGCAGCAGGGAGCCGGGAGGGCCGGGGCCCTTTTGCTGGCTGGCTGGAGCATCATTGTGCTGGTATTTGAGGATTTTATGAGTTCACAGTTGAGCTGATTTCTGGAGCAGACTGTCTGGACAACGTCCTGTCATTTTGCGTTTTCTCTAACCGAAGTTGAAGGGAGAAAAGGTATCTGATTAATTAATGGTTCAGTTTGTCGAACCTGAGCAGTCTAGCTTTCCTGTGCTTATGCCTGATTTCCTCCACCAAGAGGCAAAGAAACCAGTCAGTGTGAAAGCACCTTGAGGCAGGAAAGTGTCCTTGGCTGTGCATTTTAAAGTGATGGTGTGAAGCTATCTGTGAACATTTACAGCTAGCGTCAGGCTCTTAGCTGTGCTTTACACAGTCCGTTCCTTCTGTTGTCTCCTTCTTACCCTGGGCTTGTTTATCTGTTTAGTTTTGAGCGGGTTTCATTTTTGAAGCAACTTTGTAGAAAGAAAAACTACAGATAGCAAGTCTCCCACCCTAAAATCAAAGGTCTCTGTAGCTGTTGTCTGCCAGCATAGCTTCGAAGTTGTCTGCTTTCTGAAGTCAGCATGGGCCTGTGTCTTCTGTGAGTTCACTAGGTTGCTATGGAAGCTGTTGGCTTCAGCCTGTTGGTCCGTCCCTTTTTCCCAGTGTTCCCTGTGTGTGTGCAAGAGCTAATGGCACCTCTAGGCTTCAGCTGGCTGTTCCTGCAGCCCACGTTGCTTGGGAAGCCTCCTGACTGTGTTTTGCAGAAAACCTACCTACTGTATTTAAACTGACTTCACTTTGACTAGCGTTGAGTTAGTGCCATCTGTGTGAAGAGCTGCGAAACCTGTGACAGCCTCCAGTCTCACTGGCTGCGTCTTGTCTTGCTTGCAGGTGCTTTTTGATGACATTGGGCAATCTCTCATCAGACTTGCCAGCCCGGGTCTTCAGTTCCAGCTCATCGAGGCCTTTCTGCAGTTCTTGGGTGTGCCTTCCGGCTTCCTTCCGCCAGCCTCCTGCCTCTACCTGGCCATGGACGAGAGCAGCATCTTCGATAGTGAACTTTCTGATGAGAGGCCCTTGACTTACTTCAACCCTTCATTTTCGGGCATTAGCTGTGTTGGCTACATGGAACAGTTGGGCTGTCCTCGCTGGACCAAAGGCCACAACCGAGAGGGCGAGGAGTTTGTCCGCAACGTCTTCCACCTCGTGCTGCCTTTGTTCTCAGGCAAGCAAAAGTCCCAGCTCTGCCTCTCCTGGTTACGGTACGAGATTGCCAAGGTAACTGCAGCTGTCCCCTCCCTCACAGGGGACCAAAAAGCCCCAAGCGCACCTGTGTGTCATCACCACAAACCTTCCTCCTTCGAGCACTCTTGCAGTCAGCTCAGATATGGAGGGACAGCAGGCAGGCAGGAGACAGTCCCGTGCTTGGTGTCTGGGATTATCCAAGCACTTAGTGCTAAGAGCCAGCATCTGCCTAAGCAGGGCTAGAGGATCTAAGGCTTCTTAGGGTAAAATAAGCCACTTACCCTGTGCTCAGGGGAGTCCCAGCCACCACTCTGCCCTCTGCTGGCCATTATTAGTACTGACTTCTTTTTAAAACCTTATCCTTTGATAATTTCATACACGAACATAGTGTGTTTAGATCATATCTACAGTTTCCCCTCCAACGCTCTCCAGAACTCCGCGCCCCCACTTCATGTCTTCTCACATGAATGACAATAGTGTCTTTGGAAAGTGTCATTGACCAAGTGATTGAGTCATGAGGAATGTAGGAGAGATGTGGGGGCCACAGTGCCTTTCATCACATTCCACCCGCAGTGAGCCCTTGCCTTTGGACAGAAGGAAAATGTGGCCCATCTGTTTGGAGTCCAGCAAGCAGAGAGGCTCAGGCTGTTAGTTGGGAATTTGAGAGAAAGCCTGGTTATGTTCATGCTGGCACCTGTGGCCACGGTAAACCCCGATTTCATTGCCAGTTCAGGGAGCTGGTGTTAATCAGATTTGACAGAGGAAGTGTGGGCACTGCTGCCTTGCCCCTCAGCCTGACAGGACAAAGGGAATGTTTGGGGGGCTCAAGAGTTTTTCTTTTCTTTTTGCTATAGGTCATTTGGTGTTTACACACTAAAAAGAAGCGATTAAAGTCTCAGGGAAAGAGCTGCAAAAAACTAGCCAAGAATCTCCTTAAGGAGCCAGAAAACCGAAACAACTTTTGCCTGTGGAAGCAGTATGCACACCTGGAGTGGCTGCTCGGCAGCATAGAGGATGCCAGGAGAGTGTTCGATACAGCACTCAGCATGGCAGGCAGCAGTGAGCTGAAGGACCGCGAACTGTGTGAGCTCAGTCTGCTCTATGCCGAGCTGGAGCTGGAACTGTCGCCCGGCTCGAGAGGAGCCACCACAGGCAGGGCAGTCCATGTCTTAACACGACTGACGGAGAGCAGTCCCTACAGGCCCTATGCCGGGCAGGTCTTGGCCACTCAGGTTCTGAAAGCGCGAAAGGCTTACGAGCATGCCCTGCAGGATTGCCTGGGACAGAGCTGTGCCTCCGATCCAGCTACTGCAGAGTCCCTGGACTGCCTGGGTAGCTTGGTCAGATGCTTCATGCTCTTCCAGTACTTGACCGTAGGGATCGATGCGGCTGTACAGATTTATGGACAGGTGTTTGTCAAGCTGAAGGGCTCTGTCCTGGATGGCCCTGGGCCAGAGGACAGCACCAGCTCCCGGAGCTTGACCAGCGTCCTCGAGGCTGTCACCCTGATGCACACGAGCCTGCTGCGGTTCCACATGAGCGTTAGCGTGCACCCTCTGGCTCCTCTCCGGGAGACACTCTCAGAGGCTTTGAAGCTGTATCCGGGCAACCAGGTTCTTTGGAGGGCTTACATCCAGATTCAGAATAAGTCCCACAGTGCTAACAAGACCAGAAGATTCTTCGACACCGTCACCAGGTCTGCCAAGCACTTGGAGCCTTGGCTGTTTGCGATCGAAGCCGAGAAGATGAGGAAACGGCTGGTGGAATCTGTTCAGAGGTAATTACTAGCGGTCTCATGCATGGGCTTTATGGGATGGTTGCTGTGTTCCCAGCCAGGTCTCAGGCGCATAGAAATAGACATGGCACAGGCCCTGCCACATCTGTGACTGCTCTGGGTGTGCCCAACAGCAGACTGGAAAACGAGTAAGACACTCAGGATATAGCTCCATGCTCGCTAGGACCGTTACTGTCTCCCGCACCAGGCTTGGACCTGCCTTCTGTTTCTGGTGTGTGTGAGCAGCTGCATGCGCATGGCGATGCCGAGCACACACTCCGGAGGTCAGCTCTGATTCCGGTGCTCCTCTGCCACTCGTCACTCGGGTGACTTTGGGAAAGCACTTCATCTCAGTTTCCTCTCCTGTCAAATGGTAACCATGGGAGAACTGATGACATGGGGTTTCCTCTCAGGTCCGGTGTGACGGGTGCTTGGCCTGTGTGTGAGCTGAGAACGGCGCCGTGCTTCCCATGCCATCTTCCACATAGCTGCATCTGAAGGCTAGACAGTCATCTTGGGAGCATGTCAGCTTAGGAACCGTTCCCTCTGGAATATTTGCTGTTGCTTCATGTCAGGGAAACCCTAATGAGTTAGGAGTGCTTTGAATGATACTTCATTTTGCTTCTTCCGTTGCTATTTAATCCACTCCATCTGAGTCTTGTCAACTTTAAATTGAAAGGTCTTTTCTCTCGCAAGGGAGGACTTTGCATTCTGATGACAGGTTGGGTTTGTGAGTGATCCCTGGGCAGGTTCGGCATAGTGCAGAAACACAACCCTGCCAGTGCTTTTGCTCAGGCCCCAGCTGCCCCAGCTGCTAGGATGCTCACCTGTGGCTCAGGTGCTGCTGGCCTTTGATTGCCGAGGTATGTCTTCCTGCTGCGAGGTTGGGGACAGAGCTTGTCTTAGAATGACCCGAGTTCTTTCTTTGCAGGGTGGGCGGTAGGGTGGTCCACGCTACGATCCCCGAGACCGGCCTCACGCATCGGATCAGAGCCTTGTTTGAAAATGCAATTCGCAGTGACGAGGGCAGTCGGTGCCCCCTGCTGTGGAGGATGTATTTGAATTTTTTGGTAAGAAACTACATTTTGACTCTGCTTTTATTTTGTCAAAGCCCTGTCTAAATTCACAAGTAGCAAAGACTGCAGCTGTCTGTGGCCACTGCCCTTGAAGGAGAGTCTCTTTGCAACTGGCTGGTGCTTTCTCTGAATTGACTTTGTTAAGCTAGCAGCTTGGAAAGTGGTCCAAGAGCTTTCATTTCAAAGAAGCCGGCCTTCTTGCCATTCTTCTCACCAGAACTCCTGGCCTTAATTTTACTTTGTTATTAAAAGTTCAGGTTTGGTCAGGAATGTGAGATTTCTGAGTGGAGTGTGCAGCTCAGTCCCAGCGTGCACAGGCCCAGTTGTCCCCAGGACCACTAGAGAGGAAGACAGTCCGGCCTCTCCCTCAGAGCCACATGGCTGTCTTCCCTGACCTCTGCATCAGCCTGTACTGAAGGCCTGACAGGCGGATGCAGCGAAGACGGGCACAATCTCGGGGGCAGAGCTGATCCAAGTGATCGTCACCTAGGTCTGTGCGGCCTCCTTCACAGTCATTCTAGAGATGCGTTCGTGTGTGTGTGTGTGTGTGTGTGTGTGTGTGTGTGTGTGTGTGTGTGTAGGCCAAATGCCAACCTTGGGCACCATTCCTCAGGTGCTGTTTCCTTTTTTTTTTTTTGAAATAGGGTCTTTCACATGGCTTGCCAAATAGGCTAGGCAGGCTGGCCTGAGAGCCCCAGGGATCTGCCTGTCTCTGCCTCCCCAGTGTTGGGATACCAAGCTTGTTTTTACGTGTGTTCTGGGAATCTTTGTGCTTGTAGGATGAGCACTTTGTCAGCTGAACTGTGTTGCCAGCACTCACAGTAATTCTTCAGAGCCCGAAGCCCAGGCTTACGCCGAATTCCACGTGGAGCAGAGGGTAGCTTAGGTGGGTATTTGTGGTCCTGATTTGACTGCCTGGCAGTCGCGGACAGTCAGCAGGGGAATCTAGCTTTAGCCAGACCCCTGCCCTAGTTCCCTGTCTCTCAACAGTTGCAAACAAAGGGAAGAGCTTTAGAGTGAAAGGAGAATACTTGTGCATTTGCCAGCTTCCTGTCCCAAGTGTTTAGATGGACACAGGGAAAGGTCACATGACAGTAATTTTACTTAGAGTGCAGTGAGCCAGGTTTTCGTGGGTTGTGTATGAAAAACTGCTGTCGACTTGAAAAGAAAGGTCTGGGCCCTTAAGGAATCTGTGTCTTTGCTGAGGAGTGTTAAAAGCAAGGATTAATTAGAGCAGTAACTTTGCCTGGCAGTTCCTGAGGCATCTGGGTGGGCTCCTAGTGCTTTCGTTAATTAACTGCAGTTAAGGGCAAGGCGTGGGCAGCACGGGAGAGGGCTGCTGTGCCAGGCTGCTAGGGAGGGTGGCTTGCTTGAGGGCCTCTGGGTGGTGTGCAGGCACGCTGCGTGCTAGCGCACTCACTCTCTCCCTGCTGAGACATTTAGGGTGGTAAAACTCACTGTTGGTTGACAGAGAAGGAAATGGAAGCAGGCAAACAGCAGCTGAGGTTTTACTCAGGCTGGCCTTTGCAGCCTCTGTGAGGGGACCTCCCAGCTGCACAGCAGCACTGCGAGCCAAGATGGTGGAGGTGTCAAGACAGTTTCCTCCAAGACTCTGGTCCTGTGCCTTCCCAGTAGTGAAGGACATCTACGGAGCTAAGCCGGTCACTGGAGCCAGCTGCACACAGTGCAGGGAGTCTCACGACCTAAAAAGGGAGCAGGTGTGGGTTGTCACCGTTCGATTCTCTTTACCTCCATATTGTTGCTGCTCACAGATCGTAGTCTGTTTAGAAAGGCCTTCGTTTTCAGGGCTAGGAGAAAACCCGCTGCACACTGAGTACTGAACATTCTCCATCCCTCTCCACCTTCTTCCTCCCATCCATCCTCCACCCATCTTTCCCTACCCTCTCCCTTACTCCTCTCTCTTAAGCAAAGCAACCTGGAAGCTTAGCACAGAAGCACCATGGACAGAGAGCAGCCTAGGTGGCAGCTGTGCAGAGGCCTGAGGGAAGATTGTATTTTTAATAAGTAATGGGCAGGTTTGCCTTTTAATCGTTACTTATTATTGTCTAGTTTGAGGTAGTCTTGTTGCTTGGTCCAGGCTGGTTTCGGATTTGTCATCCTCGCGCCCCAGCCTCCCCGTGCGGATGTGCCATCGTGCTTGTCTCAACAGGCCTTTCAGAGAGATGATGTGCTAGTACCCAGGCACCCTGCTTTCTTAGCTCACTGAAGCAAATCTTCACAACCTGGCAGACCGTTTTCCAGTCTGACCTCCTCAGCCTCACGTATGGACATGTCTCCCTCCAAGCTGGTGTTACTGACACCCAGACACGATAGAGATAAAAGGGGAGACACAAAAGTTAACGGCATCAAATGACCCAACTCAGCTCAACCCAAGAGCATTCTGTGACACTGCAAACCACCCCACCGGCTGTCAGGATGGTGTCAGCCACATGCAGGCCAGCTGCCGGTGTCTGACAGCAGGTGCAGCTAGTGGGCGCTATAGCCTGAGCCTCCCTGCCTCCATTGCTCACTTTGAACAATCTTGTCTCCTAACTCAGGTCTCCTTAGGAAACAAGGAAAGAAGCAAGGGTGTGTTCTACAAGGCACTCCAGAGCTGTCCTTGGGCAAAGGTAAGCTTTAAACATCCTACTGTCTTCAGCTTCCCAAGAGCCTTCCTGCCAGCCTCTGCCCAGCAGTGTCAGGGCATGGCTTTGCCGGCCAGTACCCTCTTCCTAAGCCTTTTCCTAGTGGTACTGTCCCTGTAGCACCACGAGTTCCTAGTCTGTCCCTGAGCAGCAGAGGTGGTGCTGTCCCTGACTGTCCTGTGGTGAGCTGCTCTCCCAATGGTTCCTACAATGCCCAGATGCCCATGTCCTACCCAGACTAAGAGGCGTTGGGAAACCAAACTGACTGCAGCAAACCAGAGTGAGCGCTTCACTGTTTACTGCCGTTCGCCGTTTTCCCCTGGACATCGCAGAGCTGCCTGAGCTAGGCAAGTCTCAGCAGGATGGAGAGTGCTGGGACTCGCTGGGACCCCACTTGATCTCGGGACTCTTCCGAGCTCATGGCCAATGTTGGTCTGTCCCCAGGTGCTGTACCTGGATGCCATGGAGTACTTCCCAGACGAGCTGCAGGAGATCCTGGATGTGATGACGGAGAAGGAGCTCCGGGTACGCCTGCCCCTGGAGGAGCTGGAACTACTGCTGGAGGACTAGAGTACCACCAGGGCCTGTGCCAGCCTGCAGAACAGAGTGGGGACAGGTGGGCCTGGGGGAGCTGCAGCTGTGCAAGGGCTTTCCCCACTGTCTGGGTGGGGCGAGGATGCCCTGTTCTGCATATTATATATGTGACTATTTGTACAGATGGAGTCATCCCAGCGATAAACCTTTTGTGGTTGAGATGTGTACCACTTCTTATTCTCTGCTCTACAGCTGCTCACCAGCGCTGGCCTCTCCCACAGCATGTGTCCATGATCCTAGTTTAGGCCTCTGACCCTGGAGTCGGAGTCAGAGTTCTGGCTACTTGCCGTTGAGCCATCCTCCCTTTCCCTGGTTTGATAAGCAGAGAGAGGAATTGTTTTCTCTCATCTTCCACTCAGCAGAGATGGCTAGTTAACATCTCCTCTCTCGGGTGAGAGATGTGGCAAGCCCTTGTTATTCCCTAGCTTTGCTCTGGTGACGCCGGTCTTTGGACCAGCAGCATCCACAGGGACCTTTGGGTCTGTCTGCCTTCCACTGGAGCCCACGTGCTTTTCTGTGTGGAAACCCTTGGGCAGGCCACCAGCACCCTCTGCAGGAAGCTTGCTGTGACCTTAGAGCAGAGGCTGGTCACAGCCCCAGCCTCAGCCTGCTGTGTCTAATCGTGAAGACGTGAGGGTGCAGTCACTGTTTACTGTGGAGAGCTTCGCACAGCCCTTTCCTGCCACTGTTAGCCTGGCTGGGAGGACGGCCTGTCTGTAGTCGCTGCAAGAATGTCTTCAGGGAGTACACAGCTGCTTTTCGGCTGGAAATAGGGTCCCCGGTTCAAGCCCAGGCTGGCCTTGAACTCTTGCTTCTTCTGCATTTGCCTCCTGGGTGCTATTAATGTCATGGGTTCATTTTGTTTGTTAGGATTTAGATACAGGACCGGTTGCTCTGTGGATGTGTCTCACCTTTCCCTGTTCACATTTCTTACCCATAGTCTCTCCAACACTCCAAGAAGGTGGCATCCTCAGTGCTGAATTTCAGTGCTGTGTAGCGGCTCACGGAGCCCCACCTGCACACAAGTAGATTACTCACTGCACAGGCCGCCCATGTGTGGATATTCTTGGGTAGACAGAAACTCTTCCCCACACTCATGATGGCTTATCCTAGACCCTGTGACTAACTGCGGAAGGTTAGTCAGGGTTGGGATCAGCTGCTTATGATCCAAGCAGAGGCATAAGGAACACTGAGAATGTAATGCCAGCTTGGCCTCTACAAGTCCGTGTCTAGCCTGGGCTACATATGAAGACCTTTTCTTAACAACAAAAATAAAATAGAAGAATCCCAAATTAAGGAAGGGTGTCCTGGGATATCTGAGTAAGCCCAGTCTGGTCTTTCACTTTGAAAGTGAAAAAGGAAAGTAGAAAGGGGCAGACACAGAAAGACTGGGGGCCAAACGCAGGACAAAGAGCTTGACCTGCTCTTCTGGCTTTGAAAATGGAGGGTGCCGGGGTCCGGAGTACAGGTGGCCTCTACAAGCCAGGAAAGGCCCTCAGTTGACAGGCAGCAAGTACTGACCTCAGCCCGACAGTTCTCAGGGGCTGAGTTTTGACAACCTGGACCTCAAGGAAACTGGGTTTCCTCTTCAGCTTCCAGAAAGAGCATAGTGGATACCAAGATTCTAGCTTTCTGAGTGGTCGTTTTCCTATAAGCTGAGATAAAGCCATGGTGGCAACAGGAAGGGAAATGCCTTCTCTCCACAGTCCACCTGCCCCTTGTGGCTTTAAAGAACCGTCTGCTAACAATGCAAAGTGCTGAGGTTTGTGAACCCAGAAGAGGCAGTGTGGCTAGGATGAGATTCTTCAACGACTGAGGGATCCTCAGCCTCTTGGGAACAAGTCCTTCCCAGCAAGGTGGACCCTTCTGAACAAATAGCCACATTAATGTAGCCTTTGCCATCTAAAGACCACTGGCCTGTGGCTCGTCTGAGGCACTGGCTTTGGGCACATGAAAGGGGCTCCTGGTGGTTGCCAATAAGCTTTCCTAGTGTAGGACCCCGCCATCTGCTGCAGGGAGGTTGCGGGTGTGCGGTCACAGACCAGCTGGGAAAGTGCGCGCTTCTGCTGATCACTTTTTTGTCAGCCTGATGGAAGCAGAGCTATTTGGGAAGATGGAACTTCAACTGAGAAAATGCCTCCATCATCACACTGGCCTCTATGCAAGCCCAAATGCTGTTGGGCATCATTTCTTAGTAACTGATTTATGTGGAAGGGCCCAGTCCAGTAAGAGTGGTGCCACTCTGTTGGGCCTGATAAGGCCTGCTGCATCTACCTGAGCCTGGCTCCAGTTTGGAGACCTGTCTTTAGCTTCTAATTTAAGAGGCGCCCCTTCCGGGCAAAAGTGATTCAGCATATCCGCCTTAAAATCAACCCTGCCTGGTAACTGTTAGGTGGAGTTTTGTCGATGGCCCACCTGTCCTTGCACTACCTAACCTTGCCCTCTACGTCATCTTACCTCACTTCCTTAACCCTGCCCCCTGACCCAAACCTATAAAAAGGACCGTTTTATTCAATAAACCGAGTTCCTGCTTCTACAGATCTCCCGGCTCGGTGTTTTATTCCCTGGGGCATCCAGGGAGGTCCGGGCCGTTGACACCCCTCATACCGCTCAGCCATGGGGGGCATCCAGCTGGACTGGCCACCCTCCTCTCAGCTCCACCTGCTGGGTACTGACTTGGCAGACTGGTGCCCCGTGTGCGGATCCTGCTCGACGGAAGAACACTGACGGGCCAACTGGTCTGCGGGTGAGTGTACCCCCGTTAAATATGGGGCAGTCCTCTTCATTTCAGAAAAAGGGCTTCAATCTGCTTGAGAGACGGCTGTGCGGATAGGCTTATTTCCTGCAGTCGGGTTTTGCAGGGGCAGTGCCTCACCAGGTTGGGGTGAGGGTTTTCTAATAAATCTTTTACCTCAAGCAACTGCGTAAGGCAGTGGCGGAGGATGGGCCCCATTCGCCTTGGGCTGAGAGCATCCTTGAGGGGCTGAGGCATCGGTCGTGCTCTACACTACTGGATGGACCTTTCTACAAGGAGGAAAGCAGGGTCCAGGGGAACACAACCAACAAGCTAACCCCAGGTGCCTATCACTTAGGGAATGCTTTAGGGCACAGCTGACCAGTATTCCACAGGCCTGTCCAACAGGCCGCTCTCCCAGCCCCTAATCAGGAGGAGGTTAGAGCGGCAGGCTTGGTGGCCTGGAGGAAGCTAGATGAGGGGCCTCTAATTTGGCTCAGCTGGAAGCCTTGTACCAGTCCTCTTGGGACAGTTTGTGAGCAGTGGGGAGTGTTTCCTCACACCTTCCTGTGACACTCCTTTCCAGGCGGCACCAGAATCATTGCCTCTCTTAAGTCCCTTCTAGACTCTTCTGACTATGGCCGCCCTCTTCCCTTCCCATTCTGGAGTTGAGAAACCGAACAGCCCTGGTTTCCTAGCTGGTGACTGTCCTGTGTCCCCACTGCCTCCAAGTCCTTTTAGCTTCTTTTCTCCTACCACCTGGGCCAGGCAGGGAAAGGCAACTACCAACCAGTGAACTGTGTAACCACCCACCACTACCTTGGTGCCTCAAGTTTCCCCATCTGTAAAAATGGGCAATTACAGCCATTGGTGGGATGCTTTGGGATGTTAAGGGGAAGATACAATTGTGTTTTATATCAGTCAGTTCTGTTGTGAGGTCAGGAAGGATGAACATGTGGAGGAGGAGAGCACATATACCAGCTATTTGGACAAGTTCTTTAGTGGGAAGGAAGATTCTGAAATGCTAGAAACTGAGCCAGTTGAGGAAGGGAAGTGTGGGGAGAGAGGACGGGAGGCAGGCCTTCTGAGCGGCAGTGGGGACTTCTTCCTGAGCAAGAGCCCATAGGCACCCCGCAGTTCCAAAGTCCAGTGGGATCCCAACTCAAAATCTTCCCCTCAAATTTCTCACAAGACATACAATAGCATTTTGAAACATCTGAACTAAACACTCAGCATTTTCCTTTCAGTGGATAACATTCTCCCATGCATGTTGGGCCTCAGCTCATGCTGGAGAGAAGTCCAAACATGCTATTAGTCACATGCTTCAGGGCTTTGCCACCTTGGGTCTGTCTGGCAGTATTAAGACAGACAACGGGCCATGCTTTATAAGCAAACCGTTTCGGGAATTCTTACAGATGGAAAATTTCTCATACTACTGGCATTCCTTATAATCCAAAGGGTCAAGCCATAGCAGAAAGATTTAGCCAAACTTTAAAGATACAATTACAAAAACAAAAGGGGGCATCATTACCCCCATGTGATTAATTGAAAAAGGCACTATTTAATATTTTAATACTTTAAATATCTGACATCGCTCCCCCATTCGCGCTCAACCTCTTCCTGACCTTTCCACAGGGGCCTGGTTTTGGGCATTACCTCGTCCTGATAATAGCAGCCATTATGTAGGGGCGTCCACTGCCCCCTGTCACTCCACCTCCACTCTGGAGAAATCCCTTACTTGCTCTTCCCCAGCCCCCAAAATGGTGTTCCTTTGTGGGGGAGGAATGGCCTTTAAAATACCCCGAAGATCGGCTAGACTCCCCGGTAGAGGTAGTTCTTCAAAATAGAAGGGGTTTGGACTTACTGCCGAAAAAGGCATCTGCTTGTTTTTGCAGGAAAATTGCTGCTTCTACACCAACAAATCAAGCATAGTCAGAGATCCGAGAATATCAAGAAAACCTCCTGTGGACTGGCTTTCATGGCCTCCTGCCCAATATTCTTCCTCTACTCGGACCGTTACTTCTCCTCCTTTTCCTACTTACCCTTGGGCCATTCATTCTTAACAAGCTTGTATGGTTTATCCAGCACAGGTTAGAGGCATTAAGCTGCATCAAGTAGAAATACATCATCATCCGTTAGCTACTCAGGAATCCAACTCTGCCTAGGCCCAGGCATCTCCCTAGAAAAGACCCTCCTCTGCCTTCCATTTGACCAATGACAGGTAAGACCGCAGACATGCTGGGGCAACCTAAGGCAGGTCCTGGAGGAGCTTCTGACAAGCTGGCGACATGGCACTCAATGACAGGTAAGATCTCCATGTGGGGGACAACCTAAGATGGGGCCAGGTCTGCTGTCAAAAGAAAAAGGGGGGGTGGGGAATGTTGGGCCTGATAAGGCCTGTTGCATCTACCTGAGCCTGGCTTGAGTTTGGAGACCTGTCTTTAGCTTCTGATTTAAGAGGCACCACTTCCAGGCAAAAGTGATTCAGCTTATCTCCTGCCTGGTAACTGTTAGGTGCAGTTTTGTTGCTGGCCCACCTCTCCTTGCACTACCTCTCCTTGCCCTCTACATCATCTTATCTATCTCACTTCCTTAATCCTGCCTCCTGACCCAAACCTGTAAAAAGGACCATTTTATTTAATAAACCAAGTCCCTGCTTCGACAGATCTCTGTCCAGCTGGACTGGCCACCCTCCTCTCAGCTCCACCTGCCGGATGTTGACCCGGCACCACGCTTAGCAGGTGGTTCTGTGGCATGAAGGAAAGCAGACTGAGCAAGCCAGAAGGCAGCATTCCACCCTAGCTTCTGCTTTAGTTCCTTTCTCCAGGTTCCTTCCCTGACTTCCTATGGTATGGAGATGGACTGTCAGCGGTGAGATGGAATAAACTCTCCCCCAGCCCCCAAGTTGCTTTTGGTCACAGTGTTCATTACAGCAAGGAAAAGCAAACCAGGATGATCCTTTATTGGGAGCAGAGGGCAGCACAAACACAGTGAGACTGCCCAACAGGCCCCTGCACAGCACCTCCAGATACAGGCTCTCTACAGCAAAATCAACCGGAAAATGGGTGCCTTCGGGCAGCTTCCCATCCTCCCAGGTGGGGAAACACATTCACTTCCCTGAAGACAGCCGAGGATCTCTAGAGATACAGCCCCTCAGGGGTGCCTTCTTGTTTTTTATAAAGCACATTCTCTTTAGACTTTTTGAAGTCTTCATTTGTTACTTTCATTCTGCGTTCCCGCAAGGCCATCAAGCCAGCTTCTGTACAGATTGCCTGAAAGAAAGAACAGTATGAGCCGGGTGTGGTGGCATATGCCTTTAATGCCAGGCAGAGGCAGGCCAACTACAGAACGAGTTCCAGGACAGCCAGGGCTACACAGAGAAACCCCGTTTAGAAAAATAAAAACATTATGTTCAGAAAAAAAAAAAAAAAAAAAACAAAAAAACAAAAAAAAAAAAAAACCCACTTACTTTTAGCTTAAAAAATTTCAGATAGTTTGAAACAAAGTACAAGACATAAACCATAAGACAGAGTAAACACAAATTGCTCATTTGGAACAGTTTTTTTTAAATGTCTCATAATTTCTGAGAGAATCCAAGAGCATATACTGGGAGACTTTAAGGGAGTAAGCACACTGGCCAGGGATCTGGGGTTCTGAGCTGTGGCTTGACCAGTCAGTAAATTCTTATAGCTTCACTTTCATGAAAAGTATTTCTATGAGCTAGGGGTGGTGGTACACATCAGTAATCGCAGCATCAGGGAGGCAGAGGCATCTCTGCAAGTTCTAGGCCAGCCTGGTGAGTCCAGGACAGCCAATGCTACGCAGAGAAATCTTGTCTCCAATAAACAAAAGAAATATTTCTATGAAATGAAGAAAGTGACAGGCCAAAAGGCAGAGAGCGTGCCCATTTAATTTACAGTCAGATATGCTGATGTACTATAATTATTGTAAGATATTTTCTCAGTACTTGCCAGAAGTGAAACAAGAGGCCTTCTAACACATGTATTAAAACACAATCCCGGGCACTGGGAGATGGCTCAGCAGTCAAGGGTACATGCTGCTCTTGCAGGGGATGGAGTTTGGTTCTTGGCACCCACTTTAGGCTCACAACTGTAACTCAAGCCCAGGAAATCTGATACCCTCTTCTTCCCTCTGCAGGTAGCTATGCATATTCCCACACAAAGTCACACATAATTAAAAATTAGAGCCTGAGCACCTCTTTAATCCCAGTACTTGCACAGGAGGTAAACTTAATGTTAGTGACTGAGCCTTGTGGGCTCACAGGGCAGGGTCATTTACTTCATAAATTAGTACATTAAATGACCCAAATGAAAGCAAACCTTCCATTTGGATGTAATGTCAAATCCACAGGGATCATGACAGTCAAACCGAGGTACCCACACACTTGGCTAACTGCCTCCTCTAGAGTTCGCCGTCTCTCTAACAGGCCAAGTGTCCAGAGGCAAGCCCGCCCACTTACTCACCTTGATGTCAGCTCCAGAGAGGTCATCCTTTGCCATGATCAAGTCATCCAAGGTCACATCATCAGCCAGGGTCATCCTGCTAGTGTGAATCTGGAAGATACGCTTCTTAGTCTTTTCATCAGGCAGGGGGAACTCGATCTTTCTGTCAATGCGGCCTGCAGACACAAAGCAGCTTTCAGCCACTTCTGTCCAGACCCCGACTTGGAGCCTTCACCCACCCCCTTCCGTGTGGCTTTAGTCACACGACATTGGGGGATGACACCTGAACCCTAAAAGGTGAACATTCATTCCTGTGCTCTGCGAGTATCTACATCTGGGTTCACACCAGTTAAGGCTCCACTTTGATACTTTTAGGAATAAGCACAAGGAGATCTGCGGCATTAGGGACAGGCAAGCCTACCTAAGAAATATTATAAACTATTACAGTTTTTGAGATCAGTGTCTACTAACCTGAAGCCTGTCAAAGGCTGGTCAGCAAGCCCACCATCAGCCTTTAGCTCCTCAGTTACTGAGTCACACCCAGTAACATCACACCCACCTTTTTACATGGGTTCCACAGACTAAATTCAGACCCTCCTGCTCACAGGCAGGTGTGTTCCTGATTAGACCATCTCTTCAATGAAGAAGATGTGTTTTGGTGAGTTATGTTGCACAATAGTAATTTGTCATTCTGCGTACCATTGTATAACAACCCCAAAACACGCTTCAAACACAATCCCATCAGATTTCCTTGAGGAAACAAAAGCAAATTTGACCTGGTCTGATAAGTGCTGGATCCAGAGTTTCTATTCGGTTAGTGGCCATGATAACTTTTACATCTCCCCTCGAGTCAAATCCATCCAACTGGTTCAACAGCTCCAACATCGTTCGCTGAATCTCTCTCTCCCCTCCAGAGTTTGAATCATATCTTTGGAAAAAGAGAAAACGAAGACCCAGCCGTTCTGTTAAAAGGACAGCTATAGCAAACACACAGCACGAAACTCAACACTCTTTTTTCAGCTGGAAGGCCACTCCCTATCACTCTGACAAAACAGCATCAGCACCCCAAGCTTCGGCTCAGTTCACACCCAACAATGCCCCACTGCGACTGAGTGATTAGTGCCTTCTGAAAGGGCTGCTGGAAGCTGGCTTGGGCCCTTTTCTGTGCTGTTCTGCCGGATGGAGACATGTCTGTTGGGAGCACCGAGAAGCAAGGGAAGATCCTAGAAGCAGCAGCAGCTCTGAGTAGACACTGATGCTAATGCCCTGACCTTAAGATTTCATGGCCCCAGAACGAAAGGTAAACAAGCTGCTGTCCTTTTAGATCACCCAGTCTGGGCTGCTTTGTTTGCAGCAGCACAGGAGAAGACACTTTTGAGCCACATTGCTGCACAGCAACTCTGCCTGAAGGTCTAACCTTTTAACTGCTGGGTAGAGACTGGCATGATTACAGAGTCCCTAGCCAGATGGTACTGGCTCCATGCAAGTGCTATGACAGGACTGGTTTCCAGAACTGCCTGGGTAGGTGTTTATGGCCCCCTGGAAAACAGCAAGGACTTGCTAACTGTTTATCTCATACAACAGGTCAGGGCAGGCCCACCTTTTGGTCCCAATGGCATCAATTTCATCAATAAACACAATGGAAGGCGCATGTTCTTCAGCAACTCGGAACAGCTCCCGAACGAGCTTGGGCCCATCACCTAGGTACTTCTGAATAAGCTCTGAGCCAACCACTCTCAGGAAAGTGGCCGAAGTCTGGTTTGCTACTGCTTTGGCCAATAATGTTTTACCTATTTTGGGTAAAAAGAATAAGACAAAGGAAAACAAAACAAAACAAAACATTTAACTGCTATTAAGAACACTCCATCCTAATAGAGGGACAACAATGAAAACACACCAGCTGCTTCTATTCTGCTCTCCCAACCTAACAACACTCTTTGACTACTTTAAACTCTGAAAGCCACCATGAAAATGTCAGTAAATACCTTTTACTTGGTTCTTTTTCCCTCATTTTTATGTGTGTGTGTGTTGTGACTATGTGTGGGGCCTTTGCCATGGAGCACATGTGGAGGACAGAGGACAACTCTGCTGAGCCACTTCCCTTCTTCCACCTTCAATGGCTTCCAAAGATCAAGCTCAGATTGTCAGGCTTGTGTGGCAGGCACCTTTATCACTGAGATGTTCTGTTAGTTATTTTCACACCTCGAGCCCAAAGTATCCTCTAAAGCAGTGCTTCTCAACCTGTGGGTCGCATATCAGATATCCTGCAAACCACATATTTATATCACAATTCATAACAGTTCCAAAATTACAGTGTGAAGTAGAAACAAAAATACTTATTTGGCCAAGGGTCACCACAACACGAGCTATGTTAAAGGCTGTAGCATTGGGCAGGTTGAGAACCACTGCTCCAAAACAATCACCATAATCACCCATAGAAAAACTGCTGTGCACTAGCAAGACAACAACCTATTTTTTTTCTAAAAAGGAACTTTTTCTTAGGTCCATTCTAAGTTACATATAAAATTAACTTAATGCAACCAGACATGGTAGCACAAATCTATAATTTGGCATTTGTGAGGTGGAGGCAGGAGGATTAGAAGTTGAAGGTCATCTATACAGTGAATCCAAAGCCAGCCTGATCTTGAGGCCCTACATCAAAACTAATGAATGAATGAACACATAAAAAAATTAATTTGACCTGTTCAACCAGGATTAGAAAACTAAATAAACTCTGATGAAACTATCAGTGATAAAATACTGTCTGGGAATCCTAGGTCTGATCCTAGGACACAAAGCAGCCTCCAACACAGGCTACAGGGCCCCACACCAGCAAGGTAGTACTGGATGGGCTTGTGGGTAGTCAAAATACTGGAAGGAGGACCAGTTGATGGAGCCCAGAGATGGGGAAGCTTAGAGGACTTCTCAGTCTTGGCATGGCCTTCCCAAGGGGAGGCAATTCCTCTCATGGATCTCCAATAGTGTTTCCAATGTTGCTCTATTCCCTGATAATTTTCTTTGAGGACACATACACACACCAAACATGTCCTCAACCCTGGTGGACTGTGTACACTGAATTCACCCTGGGAGCTCTAAAGGCTGGTCCCAGCTCGAGAAAGCAGCCTTTAACACAGGCCAGCCCCCAAAGAGTACTCAGCTCAAAAATTTTAGAGTTGGTAACACCTTGGCCCCTTGGAAAGTTAGTGAGGTGGGCTGGGTGTTGGCTCAGGATGCAGAGGCGAACTGGAACCCTCAGGCCAGCTGGGGAATGACAGCGGGCCAAACACTGGGACAACATGTGGTATTTATGTTCTCCTTGGTCACAGGAAGAACGACAGGCTTAGCCTTAGGACGCAAGACTATTCTTGGGAGACCAACTAGGGACAGTACAGACAGGGTAGGGTCTTTTAAGAGGGTTCGATCTTAGTATCTAGATGCAGTCAAGGGAAGCTGCTGGGTTACTTCAAGGGCCACAGGGAATCACTGAACATGCCTCCCACTCCTGACAGGCCTGCCCACCCAGCACGGCAGGGTCCACATCTCATGAGATACGTGCTGGCAGGTCGGAAGGCCAGTGCTGCAGCTCTAGCCATTACCAGCTCAATGCCAAGAGCTCTGTGGCCCTGGGCTCATCACCAGCCTCTCTGTAGCTTTAAATTCTGCCAAGATAAAGCAGAACGGCTTCTTCTAGCTTCAGGCTTCTCAGTTCTTTGATAACTCTCAACACAGGTCAGTTAGAACCCAACATCAGTTCTCTCAAGCAAATGGCCACTCCTGCTTTAATCTGCAGGGTAAGCAACTGCTACGTATTGGTCTCTACAGCTTAGGACAATCAACTTTAATGCGTTACATGTGTATGCATTTTTAACATCCTCCAACAAATAGTTACTTAGTACTATTGCACCAGTAAGCTGACCTGATCAAATGTCTCAGAGACACCATCTCCACTGCCAGTCTGAGGCTTGGCTAAGCAGCAACAATGCTTAGAGCTCCCAAGCGGTGATTTCAATGTAGGCAGTCAACCAAAGTTGAGACCTTGTTTGTTGTGTGTGTATGGGGTGGTACTGGTTGGCCGGACCTAACCCATGGCTGTGTGTCTGCCGAGCAGTACGGTCTACCTCTCCCTTCACAGCCCAGCTCTAGAGCTAAGCGAAGGCTGCGGTGCCTTCCACTCGCCAATGCTGCGGGCAACAGGAGGGGAGCGCCGGCAGCGTCAACATGCATACCTGTCCCTGGCGGGCCGTAGAGAATGACCCCCTTGGGGGGCTTGATGCCCATCTCTTCATAGTACTCAGGGTGGGTGAGAGGAAGCTCCACTGACTCCTACAGGAAAGAAACACTTGGTAAAATAGAAGTTTAACTGAAGTTATTGGTGTTACTTGACATGAAAATAGAAGAGTGAGATTTCTAATAGGTAGAAATCTCACTCTTCCAAAAGAAAATACAGCCAACTTCCCTTGAGGTGAGGCATGCTAAAGAGAACACGTGTCTCCCTGAGTTTTTTATCATCTCCCTTTCTACATCAAGCCCAGTTTTCCTTTTCCTTTCCAGAAGTCAGTCTTGAGCAACACTTAAGCTATTCTGGAGCAAAGTAAGACTGAGAAAGTTAAAACACATCCTTTGTTGAGACTCCAGTCAGGACCTGGAAAGACTTCCTGACAGCTGTGTTCACCTAAGGATATTATGTGCCTAGTTGCAGCAGTCTGAGAGGTCGACAGTGGAGAACTGCAGTAGCTCTGACTGACTTCCCTATGGGTGGGAGGCAAGCAGAGAGGAGGCAACAGCCACCCTGACCATCCACATCTCCCCAGGTGCCAGGAGCACTCAGAACAGCGAAGCCTAGCCTCTGTGCGTGCCTATGTAAGTACACTGACATCTCTACACCTTGACACAACAGCACATCAGCACAGCTGAAAACATCATGTTTTCACACAGAAATCACTCAATATTAAACATGTAAAGTGCTAAAAAGCTGCAGGACTACACATAATTTACTGTGATTTCCAGTTCTTAGCAATACGGAACACATAAAGACCTGCAGCTGGACTGAGCAATAAAGAAAAATACACATGCAGCACAACTCCAAAGCATCCTAAAGGGACAGCTGTAAGAACCCCAAAGTCGAGGCTGGAGAGATGGCTCAGAGGTTAAGAGCACTGGCTGCTCTTTCAGAGGTCCTGAGTTCAATGCCCAGCAACCACATGGTGGCTCACAACCATCTGTTATGAGATCTGGTGCCGTCTTCTGGCATGCAGGTGTACATGCAGACAGAATATTGTGTACATAATAAATAAATAAATCTTAAAAAAAAAAAAAAAAACAACAACAAAAAAACCCCCCAAAGTCTAGAAACCCAGCACTGGTTGCGCCATACCTTAATTTCCTGGATCTGGTTGTCCAGTCCCCCAATATCTGCGTAGGTCTCTTGGGGGGCCTTTTCCACCTTCATTACTGTGACCAGGGGATCTGTATCATCCATTAGCACTCCTATAACGGCATGCACCTACAAAAAATCAAGTCTTAACGTGACCGTGAGGTCTCTTCAACCCGTTTATGACAAGTAGGACCAGTAACTTCTCCCCACATTACCTGTGAGTGGACAAGTGGCCAGATCTAAGAGAACAGACACCTATGGGGTTCCTTGAAGACCAGCAACTGACCTTGTGGTTGAGCAGGACTGAGCAGCCTGGTTCCAGCAGATCCTTGTCCACAAATGACAGGATGCTGACATAGTGTTCTGAGCCCACAGATGTGGACACAATGGCATGATTATCATCAATGATCTCTTCCAACGTTCCTACAGACATGGGGGTCCCCCTGAGATCATCCACTTTTGACCTTTCCTCCTAAATAAAAAGCCAAAAAGGAAAATCAGATTAGACTTAAGGCAGATGATCCGTTTGTCTGCTAGAGTTACAAACCAGCAAATACTTTTTTCCCCATTCATTCACTTTCTGGGCATGTGCATCTGTGCGTACTCCTGGCTACCCGAGAGCTTCAGTGGTCCTCTAGTCTCTGCTCCTGGCTTGCTGCAGGGTGCCATCAGTGCTCTTACCTGCTGTGCCATCTCCCTGGCCCAGAGCTACTAATGCTTTTAAATGCTAGCCAGTAAGAAGCCTGCACAGGTTCATCTACTTGAGTCTCATCTGATGACAGTTTTAGGTTCTAAAAAAATAGAATTCACTTAGTAAAGAGAAGAACCACAGAAACGTCTCCACTTACCTCTTGCTTTTCTTCTAATGGTTTCATCTGCTCCTGATTCCTAATGAACTCTTCCTCCATGAGAAGATAGTCTTTTATCCTCTCTAGTTTCAGTAACTTCAAGCGGCACTGGGTGTGAGGAGTTACTGTAATGAAAAATAAAGTGTTATATGCTTGGAGCTTAAATTACAATAAAGTTTTACTTTATGCTCACCAGAAAGCCCTTAAAAAACGTTAGGTTCAGGGCTGGCAAGATGGCTCAGTGGTTAAAGTGCCTGTGCCAAGCCTGAAGACCGGGGTTCTATACCTCAGACCCACATGGCGGAAGGACAGAATTGAGTCTGCAAGCTCTGCTTTGACTTCCACATGCTCACAGCTGCATCTGAGTGCATGTGCTCACACACACACACACGATGAAGAGATGGCTTAGCAGTTAAGAGCAGTAGCTGCTCTTCCAGAAGACCTGGGTCCAGTTTTTAGTACCAACATAGCAGCTCAACACCACGTGCTTGGCACATGCAGAATACACATACACACAGGCAGGCAACACATTCATGCACATAAAATAAATCTTAGAAGAAAACTAATAAAAATAAACAAGTAGAGACATGATCCCGATGTTAATATAGTAATACTTCATTTTACAGAATGAAAGTTTCTGAGCCTGGATTCATAGGTTAGGCTATATTTCCACTGTGCTGCACACTTACTCCCTGCACTCAGGAAGCTAAGGCGGAGGACCATGAACATAAGGACAGCCTGGAGAGCAGAGCCAAGACCCTGACTCACAACAAACAGGGCCTTCAAGACAAAGGCTCTCATAAAGGAGTTGCTGTGCAAGCCTGATCTCAGTTCCATCCTCAGGAGGGGACAGGAGAGAACAAGCTCCCAAAAGTTGTTCTCTGATCTTTACATGCACACCGCAGCATGTGCCCTCCCGAAAATACAGAACCTAAAGAGAAATAAATGATTTACATGTTTAACTGGCTATCTAAAGACAATGAAGGGGGGCGCTCTCTCTCTCTCGAAAGGGTCTCTCTATGCAGTGCTGGCTGGTCTGGAACTCAGTGCACTGTGAATGGGGTTTCTTAGCATAAGACAAACTTGTGTGACACTGCATTTTAAGATAAACTGTAACTTCTATGCCAACCCAGTAGAAGGCTACGCATGAGGTAAGTAGGATGGGGTTATAACCACAGTGCTACCTAGTGCTTCAGTCTTCCCAGTACTTCCTGTGCCCCACTCCCACCCCCTTGCTCTATGGTACATGCAGGAGAAACTACGTGGGGGCTAGGAGGCCGCAGAGGAGCTAGGTCGTTACCCAGTGGCAGTTTGCTGGCAGCATCTGGTCCTTTTGTTTTCTTCTTCTTTTTTCCCACTCTGGTTGGGACAGGAGGTTCATATTTCTTTTTCTTGTCCTTGAGTTTTTAGAAGAGTAGGAAAAAGAAGTCACATGGAAACCATAAAATGCACATTTATTTTTGTATTGCTAACATATACTTCTAGGAGTACCGATGTTCTCATCTTCTAAGATATTTAAAATACTATTCTTTTTATTAATACTTTTTAAAAGTTAAAAATATAATTACATTATTTCCCTCTTCTCATTCATTCCTCCAACCCCTCTCATCCCCACCTCACACTGAAGGCCTCTTGATTATGGTTATAAATTATATAAATATAACCTGCTAAGCCTCTAAAATAACTGTCTTTTAAAAAGCAGATTTCATACTCCTGCACTTTTAGTACGACTTAACTGCAGCAAGTGAAAAGTCTCTTCATAGAAAGAGCAGTGACTCAGACTCTCTCAGTAAGAGAGAGAAAGGTCAGAATTGGGTTACCTGTCAGGTTTGGGTAAGGTAGGGCACCCCTCACACCTCAGTAAATTAAACACTTATAGGCAATCTCCTTCAAAACTTCCACAACTTTCTTGCTTTAAGAATCATTAACTTAGGGCAGTAAGTTCTTCAAAAACAGGAAACAGGTGATCCATCTGTAAACCAGGTTACTTAAATAACTACTGCGTCACTTTGCTTTTTAAAGTTTGTGCCTCCACAAAGAACTTGCTGAGACCTCTGGCAGTTTCCACAGCACGGTCAGATCACACAAATTCCCTGCTACTTATTTACCTTGTCATCCTTCTTGCCGCCCCCAGGACCATGGCCACCACTCTGACTTTGACCCTGGGGGGAAAAAGACAGACAGACATAAATTCAGAATACAATCTCATCGATAGCAACCTATCAAATCCCTGTGCTGACAGCTCAGGACTCCTGGTCAAGTCTTTTCCCAGTCTGAAAAGCTGTCACCGTGAAATGTATTAAAAGCACACTGGGATTTCTGGTTTTGAAACAATGCGTAACAGGGGGCAATGACTCAAATGCCCACAGCAAATACATACCCTTAGCAAGTTCCAACATATGCTACTGGGTCAGGACTGGAACAGTGTGGCTTCAAATCCACCCTGGTTGTACTCTTCACACTTCTGTCTCTCCTATCTTTGTCCCCTAATCACACCCACTCTCTTCCAGTCCATGCCTTATTTGGCCTCCAGCCTCCCAACAGAAAGCTACTTCCCTCTAAAACAATCAGTTTGTCCCTCAATCCTTCTCAAAATCCATCAACTGTTCCCTGTTCTTTTTGTTCCAAACTCCTTAGTTCAACATGCTTTGCCCTTGCCAAACTGCCTACACCTAGCTTTCCTAGGTTCACCTACCATTCTCCAATCCTTCCAGTTTGGTTCCAGTGGAAGACGTTTTCCTCATCTCTGGGACAATTTACATGTTTCTCAGTCACGAAGAAGAAGAGCTAAACCTTTCATAAAATTCTTAGAAGTACGATGAGCACTGTGCTAAACATTCTTGGAATATTACTGAATTTGATTTTAAAAAGAGAGTAAAAGTGTGTGCTGTCCCTACATACCAG
Source organism: Psammomys obesus (assembly GCF_907164565.1). Taxonomy (NCBI): domain Eukaryota; kingdom Metazoa; phylum Chordata; class Mammalia; order Rodentia; family Muridae; genus Psammomys; species Psammomys obesus. The sequence goes on from NW_026596134.1 coordinate 11,390,373, forward strand.
AAGGTGTTAGATTCCCTGGAGCTGGGGTTACAGGTAGTTGTGAGCCTCCTGACATGGGTGTTGGGAATCAAACTTGGATTCTCTGGAAGGGTAGCAAGTGTTCTTAACCCTCCGAGCCTTTTGATTCTTAAATCCCCCTATTTTACAGATAAAAGAACCAAGGTCCAGAGTGGTTAAGTGACTTGCATAATGTCACGGGGCTTGTTAGATATAACGATGGAAATCATACTAAGGTCTGCTCTACAGCAAGCCCTAGGTGTTTCTCTACTGCTCCAGAAAAAAAAGGATTTGTGTCCCGCCAATAGCCACTTAACTGCGTATCAGTTTCCTCATTAAAATGGGAAAATTGTCTTCGGGGCGGTTCTAAGAAATAAGAACAACTCTGGGAAAATCCACGGCGCAGGTTCCGAATACTTTTCAAAGTCCTCACAGGTCCTGGCCTTCATCCACGTTCGGATGCACCAGCCCTGGAGCTGACTTCAGGGCTGTCTCGGGTCCTTGGCATACTCTGACTCCTCGGTCCCGCCCCTGCTGCCCTCGGATATCAGCAGGGATAACTCCCTCACCTCCCATCCAAAGCCACACACCGATCTGGCCCGGCCCTGTTCCCTGGCGTGTTTACGGCATCCCTTCTCTGGAAGGGCAGCACCAAGGAGGCAGCGACGCCGACCGTGCTCGCCGGTTACCCTCAGGGCCGACGCCTGGAGGGCCGAGCCGCCGGCGGAGACGCTCTACGCCGGTTCCGCGGCTCAGCCGCTGCCGCACGTCGGGCTGTCCCGCTCGCCTCTAGCCCTTCAGCCCCTCCTCGATCCGCTCCCCGCAGTCTGGCCCGTGGCGCCGCGTTCCCGTCCCTCCGTCCGCCGAGGAGCCCAGGCCCAGGCCGCGCGCCTCGTCCTCCCGCCTCGGGCCGTCTTGGTGCCCGCGACCACCGGCCGAAACCCTTAGTCACTCACCATCTTCCCCCGGTCCTCTTAGCCGTCTCCGCCGGAAGTGCATCCACCAAAAACGACCCCGTCAGAAGCGGAAGTGACAAAAAAGACTACGGAAGCCTATAAGGGACCAACTCCCTCCCGGGCGAAGCTGCGCGCGGAGGGCTGATCCTAGTGGTTTGGTAGAGGAATTGGTTAAACACTGTGAGCAAAACTTAAAAATAGTTTGCATGAGAGAATTTCAAGTAGCAGCGGTTAGTGTCAGTAACTTAAGATAATGATCTTGGTTGTCAAAGAATTAAGGCAATTTTGAAAATTAAAAAAATTTAAAATAATGCAAAAATTTTAACTGGAAAGGCGTATTTTGCCAAGAACGGGGGGAGTGACACTGGGACTGAGAAGTTGATGCGTACAGAGCATTCAAGTTCTTCATTAGTTTCTGGAATTTGCCTGCTCTCTTGAGAATGTTTCCTTGCCTAAGGTCATCTAAGTTTGTGAGTTTTTCCTCCCCCATGACAAGTGACTGTTGGTGATGACAAATACCGTGTTTAAATTCCCCTTGAGGAGCTGGAGAGATGGCTCAGCAGTGAAGAGCAAGGGGACCAGCTGCAACTCCGGTGCCAGCAGATCTGTCGCCCTCTCCTGGCCTCAGCACGCAATGCGTGCGTATGGTGCGCATAATAAACCTTTAAAAACTCTGAAGAACTAATCACCTTAAAGTAGTGAGATTATCTGTTGTTTATGTGTCCATGGGGACCTCAGACAACGTCGACTATCCTTTCTACTTTTAGAAATTTCCGTTAACAGGTGCTCAAGATGTCGCGTTGTGCCCAACAGGTTTGTTTTTGTTTGTCTGTTTGCGCAGCCCCAAATGGACTTAGGCATTTTAGTTGTGAGACACAAAGGATGTTTTACCTATTACCACTCAACACATATACTGTTTCCTGTCAGATGTTGATAAAATACACATTAAATCAAACCTAAGAGGTAGCCCAAAGGAAAGGAACATGTTCTAGAACAAACTCTCGAAGCCACTAACGGCATGAGCAGACAGCATTTGGGAAACTGTCTGTGAGACCTAAGTCCTAGGAAACCGGAATGTTTTGTAATGAAACTTTGCAGCGCAGAGACGCATCTTCAGGCTCTTCATGTAAGTACTCCTTACGTTCCTTTTCCTGGATATGTAGAGAGTTTAGGGGATAGGAAATCCCTAATTAGCAGCTGCTTTGAACTAAAGGACTGTTCAACAGCTAACAGCACTGACTATTTTGAACATTCCACGGACACACTGAGAAAACTGAACACAACCACAGTGGGTTGCCCTGGCTGTTTCAAACACTTTGTACCAGACCTTTCGCTATCACCTTGGTGAACTCCAGATGATCCTGCAACCATCTCTGCCTAGGCCAGATGGGGATCATTTTCCCTGATTGTCTAGCAGAGGGACTGTTGTAAGGTGGGGGGTAGAGGCATGGCTGTAACTGGTGCACACAGGGTGTGCTGTGATTAGCCACATCTCCTTCAGGCTGCTCCTGCTCTTGCTCCGTGAAACTGGCTGGAAGACTCTCTCCTGTGCTCTCTCCGTGGATGTTGTAACATTAGCTCAATAAAAGTCTCTCTTTGAGCGGACGTTTCTTGCCTGCTTCAGTGCTAAAGGAAGGAAGTTAAATTTACTCTTGAGGGGACGGAGACGTGAACGGTAATTCGAAGAGAGGAACCACGGAAACACAGAGTGGTGATGGCAAACACAGTGAGCTTAGATTGCATCACTGGCAGCTGAGCAACTGGGAGGGGGCAACGGAATACAGCAGCTAGAGACAGAAGAAGATGAATGACAGAAGCAGACAGCTGGCAAGAAGGAGTGGGGAGGCTTGTAGGGACCAAAAGAGATGTGCCAGGTACCGGCTGCTAGGAGAGTTCCAGAAGGCTGTCAATAGAGAGTTCAGGGCCATGGGCCTCAGATACCCCAGGACAGGAGCTGTAAAAGTGGCTGGTAGCAGGTGCGAAGGGACCGTGGCTTCTGAGATCTACAGTAGATATAACACGGGATACTGCCAGGTGCCGAGGGATCCCGGTATGTAGGTTCATCTGAAGTTGCATTGGCAGCTGCAGCCAAAGGCCGTGGGGCTCCTGATGTCCACAAGAGCTAAGGGTCTCACTGTCCAAGACCTGCAGGAGGGCACTGCCTGCTGCCGCCACCACTGGTCTGCTGCTGCTGCCCACTGCTATGGAGGACCCAGGGAAGCAAAAGTTGACCAAAGCCAGCAAACACAGAAAGTGCTTCTTCTTATCTGTGCGTGGTTTTTATCTAGGTAGAGCAAAAGGACCTAAGCCAAATGGGAAGTAACATGAGGCTAGATTACTCCACTAAAATTCTATCTATCTATCTATCTATCTATCTATCTATCTATCCATCCATCCATCCATCCATCCATCCATCCATCCATCTATCTATCTATCTATCTATCTATCTATCTATCTATCATCTATCTATCTATCTATCTATCTATCTATCTATCTATCTATCTATCTTTTTGGTTTCATTCAGAAGACAATGGCCTCCCTAGCATGCAGGAAAGGAATGTGGCATCCCAACCCATTCTCTCACTTTAATGATTAAAGTTGAAGTTGTGAGTTAAAAATGAACCTGGCCAGGGGCGCTGGCATACACCTATAATTAAATCACTTGAATGGTGGAGACGAGAGGATTGTGTTAGAGGCCAGCCTGAACCCCACTGAAAGAATAGATAAATAAATGAGAAATTCTTTTATAGGCAGGCAGATCTCTGTAAGCTGCAGACCAGCCTGGTCTACATAGCAAGTTCCAGGCTAGCCAGGGCTTCATGGCCCCTGTCTCAGATGTGAAGAGGTTGCAAGTGGAAAGGTTTAAGGAGCTCTGGATCATATTAAATGTGGAGTACCACAAGATGGGCCAATGGTGAGGGCAAGACTGGCCTTTCCTGGGTTGCCTAGGAATGTGACTCTGATAGAGCCCTAATGAGGCCACACACTCAAAGACATATAGGAAGGTCACCAAGGCTGAAGATGGCCTTCTGCTGGACATTCAACAGGCAGAGCGCCTCAGTCACATGTGATTTTTCTGCTTATCTCTCTTCTCCCTCCCCATGCAGTCATCTCTGGGGACTCTCCCTCTTTCCCACTCACAGCCCCCATCTCCCCAAGCACCAAGAGAAAGACTTTGCTAATGCAGCTTGCTTTTAGCTGTGTGTCACAGAGTAAACGTTTGTGTATATGTGTGGTTTTTTTTTTTTTTTTTGTTTTTTTTGTTTTTGGTTGTTGCTGTTCTATTTCCCCCCCTATTTCTTGAATCCTCTTGAGAGAGGTGATGTGGGTACTGATTTAGCCAAGGAGAAGTCACATGCCTTAGAAGTTAGGGGTGAGGCTAGGGAGAAGGGGAGAGGGAGGGGGTGACAGATGCTGGCATGTGATGCTTTGAATGAGAATATCTTGGCTGATATCACCACACTGAGGCCCCAGCCAGAAGAAGCCTCCCCTCCCTGACTTCTGGGCATCTATATGGCCATTTTGTGGCTTTGCCCCTGCCCCATGTCAGTGTGCCACTTCTCTCAATGTCGTAGCTCAGACCTCTTGGCCTCACTGTGATATTTAGTTTGTGGGCACTTATCATGCCCCAGGCTCTCCTGAAGGGCATGCCCAGGCTCATGCCCAGGCTCTCTGGCAGGAAAAAATTTTCCCTTATGAATTTTATAATAAGCAAGTAAATAAATAAAATATTTAGCATGCCATATGATAATAAATGCGACAGAGGGAAATTAAACAGGATGAAGAGTGTGCAGCCATGGCGAGGTCGGTTCTGACTTTAGATGGCAGGAATTGGTAGAAACCAGTGGAATGTCTTATTACAGGCGACTTTTTCTTCATTTGGGTCTCAAACCCAGAACTCATACCTGATAGAAAAGTGCTCTACGTCCCCTCGAGGCATGAACTGTGTGTTTCAGAAAGTTAGCCGAAAGGACTTCAACTTTTAACCATATAGCAATGACTAATAGAGAGAGAAACAGATGCTCTTCCGTGCATTTAAACATCACACAAATTACGCATGTAGTTCAACACCATATACTATTACATTCATAGAAACTTTATGTCTTTTAATTAAAGTATTTTGAAATTCCTGTTTTCGTGTCTGCACCTGTCACAGCACGCGTGTGTAAATCAGGGGACAGCTTTTGGGACTTGGTTCTTGCCTTCCGCCTTGCGGGGCAGGGTCACGGTAATTTATCATCTTCGACGCTGCATAGCACATTCCAGGCTAGCTAGTCTGCGTGTTTCTGGGGGACTGCTCTCTCTCTGCCTCCTATCGCACTGTCAGAGTGCTGGAATTGCAGACATGAGACACTGTATCTGAATGGGCTCTGGGGTAATTTTAATACTCATGTTATATGTCCGCAATGAATCACTTTGATACCTTTTTTTTTTTTTTTTTTTTTTTTAATTAAATAAACTCCTTTAAATGTGTTCTGGGCAAACTTACCTGAGTGTCTGACATGTGCAAGCAATTCAGATATTTATCAGCAGAGGGCGCGCTGCAACCAAATACCATCTTAGGTAAACCGCTTTCTAACGCCAAGTGGGGCGATCCCAGGACCCAGGAAAGCAGGTGGATCTTTGAGTTCGAAGGCTATCCAGGTCTACAGAGCTAGTTCCAGGACAGCCGAGACTACGGGGCTAGATGAAGAAAACCCTGATTCCAACAAACAAACACACGAACACCCTCCAGCCCCCCCAAGACTGCCAAACCGGAAATCACTGCCTCCCCTCATCCTCACTGTCTCTGGAATCCCCAACTCAGGCATCTGGCACAGCCTCATGGAAGAGATGGTGCCTTGCTCCTCGCTGATGGTCCGCATTCTTCATGGCCTCTAATGGGGTAGGCCACATCTCCGACTCCACAGGAGGCTTTCATCCTCTCAGGTCTGCGTGTCAAAACCCCCTGTTTTACGCTGCAGGTCCGCTACAGAGAGTGTAAATGTAGAGAAAAGTAGAAGTGAGAGAACACAAGCCATTGGCCCGCCAGGCTGAGACCCCATGAGTTAGTCTGGTGCATTCCTTTAAACATTTTCCTTCCAATGGTATCAAAAACGATTATTGTGACCATACTATGCAGTAGCATACCCCTCCCTCCGTTTTTGTTTGTTTGTTTGTTTGTTTGTTTTGTTGGTGGTGGTGGTGGTTGGTGGTGTTTTTTGGAGACAGACCTCATTATATAGCCCGGGGTAGCCTTGCATTCACGGTGTAGAAATACAGGTATACACTAACCACCTCTCTCTCTCTCTCTCTCTCTCTCTCTCTCTCTCTCTCTCTCTCGCGTGTGTGTGTGTGTGTGTGTGTGTGTTGTTTTGTAGGGCTGAGGTCAACACTGACCGTTGTTTCTCACCCGCTCTCAACCTTGCTTTTTTGAGACAGGGTCTTTCCCTGACCTTGCAGCTCTCTGATTCAGCTAGCCTGGCTGCTTAGGAAGCCCCAGGGATCCTCCGGTCCCCTGCTCCTTAGCCCTGGGATGACAGGCATCAATGTCTGTTTTTCCATGGATGCCAAAGTTCCAACTCAGGTCTTCATGCTTGCACGGCAAGCTCTTGACCTACCGAGCCACCTCACCAGCCCGATTTTCTCCCTGTAGCTGAAGTATCATATTCTCAGAAATAGTTCCTCCATGTTGTTAGCTAGATGTTTGAAAACACAGTTTCTTGATAATTATGTTGGTAGGTGAAGGAAATTCGAAAGTTGTCAAAGCCAAAATGGAATTTGGGTGTCATCTTTGCCAAAAGGAAGGTAGTTAGATCCAGGAAGCCACAAAGTTGGCATCTTAGGCATGGCGGCCTGATAGATAATCACCATGGCAAAACTGGGCAGCCACCCAGCACCTGTCTGCCCAGCCTCCGTGACCAGGGACCCTTGCTTCAAAATACCTGTTGTAGGACATTTCTTTCCTTCCTGCCTTACAGAGCTGACCTTCCACCAGTAAAGAGACATTCCACAGACCACCATTCTGCCCATTGGGGCGTTCACCAGACATCAGACGTGCATTTATTTAATATTTCGGAACATTCACAATCAAAAAGAAAAGGCCCCTGTGTCAGGAAGCTGGGAGCTAAAACCCCGGCTTTAGGCTGCCTCTTTGTGCTCCCATTTCTTCCTCTTGAAAGCGGGTCTAATGGACTGTTCCGGCAGTCTGTCGAGGGGAATCGGCTCTGCACAAACTGGCTGCTGTCATTAACCGAGGGAACGCGCAAGGTCTTCGAGCCCACATTTAGTGAATTCCATATGAAAAGTTCCTAGAAAGAGAACAAACGGGCCCAAATGAACACAGGCATGTTTCAGGTTGCCCGTGAGGAAGGCTGGAGCACGCGATGGTCCAGCAGATGAGCGTGGAGGTGTTGCCTCTTGGCCTCACGCTGCCCTGAACCCATTTCTAGCTACTATAGCCGTCAGCACTTCTACGCATTCTTTCTGTCTAGTCCCCTCTCTCTGCCCCTCTTTCTTGCTGTCCCCTCCTTTCCTTCTCCCTCCGCCCCTTTCCCTTTTGGCTCCTGTCCTTGTGCGAGGCTTTCTCAGATTTGCTTTCTCTCCTGGCTTCAGCCTGGCTTCCTATTAATGTTCTTCTCCATTGAGGTAAATCTTGTGCCTGGTAATGCACAAAAATAAATACACGAGGAGAAGACAAATGTTGTAGACACATTCCCCCCATTTGTCTGCCCACAAGCTGCCATCATGCAGAGAGGATGTACAAGATTCCCAGCATTTTGGAAAGACCCTCGGGCCCCTTCTAGTCTATACTATGATTGCCTTGATTTTCGCCATTGTTAGTTTTATTGGTCCTAGAATTTCATAGGTATGTCCTGCATGGTGAACACATGTGGAAGTGTAGTTACTTTCTTCAGTAATCGTTTGAGATGTCCCCAGCTTGTTACATACACCAGTAATTCACTGTGTGTGTGTTCTGAGACTGAATCTAAGACCTCCAATTAGCTAAGCATGCATTTTGCCACAGAGTCATACCCTCAAATTTCAGTAATGTTTTTGGAGGGTGATGTCGGTGGAGAAGGGAGTCCAGTCTAGGTCCTGTCACAAGCCTTCCACCCCTGACCTGCAGCCCTAGGCCCCTTTTGTTGCACAGCATTCCTTTGGGCAGCTGCACCCCACTCTTTTTCTCCATCATCAGGGATGGTGGCTTGGGCTGTGCCACTGGCTCCTGCCAGCAAGTTTATGCGCACGCTCACTCGTGTGCCTTCATAGCTGTATGCCTGTGTGGTGGACAGGCTGGCCACAGCTTCCAGAGACAGTTTTCCTTTATTTATTATTTTTTAAATAATTTACTTTTTATCTTATTGGCATTGGTGTGGGATCCCCTGGAACCGTTACAGACAGTTGTGAGCTGCCATGTGGGTGCTGGGGATTGAACCCAGGTCCTCCGGAAGAGCAGCTGGTGCTCTTAACCACTGAGCCACCTCTCCAGCCCCCCGGAGATACTGTTTTCTAAAGCGGCCGGACAGCTGTGCGGTCTCAGCAGCAGCGCATGCGCCGCTCCAGCGTATTGTCTCTGCTCTAGTTCTCGGACACCCCAGGAGAAGAAGGCAGTGGTGTCGCGTGTGACCCTCTGTGCATCCTTCAAGGCCTCACCGGCACTTGCCGAAATGCTGTATTTATTTTTACAAATTGACAGTTGCATGTGGCTTACAGTCCATAAAGTTCACCCGTGTTAAGTGTTGCGTTCAACGTATGTTGGTGAAAATATAGCCATGTGGTGGCTGCCACCACAGATCTCACATTGTCGATACCTTAGAGCTGAAGGGAAGGGGGGTGAGAACACGGTGTCACTGTGCAACCACACAGACGTGAAGAGCCGAGTTTGGATCTCAGCAACCGTGTAGGAAGCTGGACATGGTCACCTATGCCTGTCAATCAAGCACTGTGGATGTAGGTGGAGAGAGGGGGTGGCTGGGGCTTGCTGGATGCCAGCTTAGCTCCAGGCACAGTGAGAGACCCTGCCTCAAAGGAATGAGTTGAGAGTGACGGAGCACGACACCTGAGTTTCTTCTCTGGCCTCTGTATGCATACACATATACACATCATACATTCCCCTCCCCCTCCACACACACACAGACACAGACACACACATCCATGACAGCAAATGGGGGTGCATATGCCTTGACATTACAAGATTAGGTAAAAGTTAGAGGGACAAGGTGACCTTCTCTGAGGCACATAATCACAATTGCCTAAGGCATATTGTCACAATTCCTATTCTTCTAAACTATATCTGAAACATTGGGGAGAATTTTCCCAGCCAATTCCCAACCGATTCACACTGATTATTGCCAGGGAGATTGTCTCTATTTTCTATAAAGTATTTATTCTGTAATATTTCCTGGAGGCTGCTGCTAGGAGAGTTAACTTTGTTTTCTGCCAAGTGTACATTCTGTGATATTTCCTGTTACCTGAGTTCAGCTCCCAGTCAAGATGGCTCTTTATTTCAAAATGGAGTTATACCCAGGCTAACTTAAAGTCTTCATTCCCCCTTTTTCTTGTTAATAAAGAGGCCAATCTTGGGCTCTTACAGTTCATGGTCAGCCTCAAACTGGTGGTATTGGGTTCTCATTATTAGCAACTGTATAGTCCCTAGTCTTTGCCTAATATATCCTAACAACTTATTAAGCAAGCATGATCCAAAAATGACCAAAAGCAAAAGATTTTGCCTTTGAGCTGTTAAAAAAAATTCTGGCTTTGTACATCCAGTATTGCAATACTAGTTTCTGCTCCAGCTAAGCAGGTCCCTAAGATAATAGCTAATGTCAGGGAGCCCATTTTGACCTAGCATTTCAGCCTGTTAGGCGGGATTTGGGGCCGAGGATCTCGTCTTCTGAAACTGCTTCAGCTCTGACAATAGGACCATTGGCATCAGGGGCTAGGAAGGCTGAAATGCCAGTCAAAGGCTGGGCAGTGGGGCAGTCCTCAGAAGTGTCTGGTTAGGTGATCCATCTGAGGAGGCAGTAAGCAATCATGTCAGCTTCCAGCAAGTTCAGATCTCAGCTTGCAGTCTCAACCAGGTGAAAATCTGAGACAAGTTCAAACTAGAAACAGAAGTTAAAATTTGTCTAATAAATGGAAAAATTAGAACTCTCAAAACCAAGGAAATAAACTCATCTGCTGTTCGTTTAAATTATGTCAGATTCAGGTCTCATGACTTTTTGATTTCCTGAAACATTTTGTGAATAAGAGGTAAAACTGCATCCAACAAAATGAGTATCATTTTTTCTTAGTTGTTTGTTTTGTAACCTTTATAAACAACTTAAATGTGTCCATGGTCTGAAACTCTAACATTTAACTGTGGGCCCTGTTGTTGGTAATCAGCCATCAAAGGAGCTTGGCTACTTTTTGTCAGTTCTTCTTAGAATTTACTTTTAGTCCCCATCTCCATGTTACATTGGAAAGTTAGGCAGAAATACATTAATGGCTTTATTATCAAACTCTGAATGCTTGGACTTTCCTTAATAAAGCTACTAGAAAAAATAGACTTAAAATATTTCTAAATCCTATATCAAAGTCTACCTCAGAAATGGCAGATATTAAAAATATCATAGTAAAAGCTCTGGCTTTTGGGTCAAATATACACATTTTGAACAGATGTTCTTAGCATGATAAGATGCATCTTTAAGTCTATCTTCAGGAGACAACCAAAGAAAATTAAAATCTCAAGCTTGTGACTGGGTAATAAGCAATCAATGTTTTAACAACTTATCAGAACTCTATTGGTTAATGTCAAAACTCTGAACTTCTGAAATCTTATAAAAACATAAGTACAGCAATAGCAGAGGGAGGAGAGAAATACAAACTACTTCCCATTTTTAATATGCCTCAAATCATTTTTCTGTATCATTATAATTCACATTCATATACCTTAAAATACCTACTTATACCCTCCAATCTTTCTTGCATTTATCAACCCTGAAACATTTTCTCAGACCAAACAACATTCTCTAGATTCTCGAAACCTAAACTCCTATATCCTGAGACTCTACATAAACTCCATTATCTTTCTATCCAGCTATTCACCATAATACATAGATAATTAACATGAAGCCTATAGGCAAGGCAACCCTGCTTGCCTTTATTAAAAATAGAAAACCTAGTATCTGATAATTTTAACTAATTAATAAATTAACCAATAAACTAACAATGGATTTAATTATCTGTTCTTTAGCTGCAAGGCTACCATTATCTTAGCTTAGCCATCAATGTAATCAGAGACCTGAGAAGGATAAATACGTGCCAATCCATGTACTTATCAAAATGACAGTGACAGCTAGTCAGTCCATCACTCTAGGCATCTGTCCCTGTCTCCTGTGGTCTCCTGGCATCATGAGCAGGGAGGTCCAGCAATCAGGCACAGAAGATGAGAGACTGTTTCTGTGGAGAAAGAAACGAGAGAATGAGCTCACCTTGCCCTTAGCAATGTGAAACATTAACTCTCCAGGTGTCCACAGTTTTGTCCACAGTTTAGGCTGGGTCCAGGCAGTGGGCCAGTTGGGGCAGTCTTGCCCAGTGGTTAGCATACCATAATCCAGAGTCACATTGTGCCAAATCTTCTTGGAGACCTTGGGGGAGCTACTGCCAGGATTTTAGGACTCTCTGTTGTAATAAGCTTACACATGTTAAAATGCCATATTCATCAGATCTCTGACAAGCTTGAGGGCTAGCATATCTGAATTCTTCTTTTTTTTTTTAAGATTTATTTATTATTTATACAACATTCTGCCTGCACACCAGATCTTACTATAGATGGTTTTGAGCCACCATGTGGTTGACTGGGAATTGAACTCAGGACCTTCGGAAGAGCAGCAAGTGTTCTTAACCTCTGAGCCATCTCTTCAGCCCCCTGAATTATTTTTTATCTATCTTTTAATTGTCTATTTTAAATTGCATCCTATAAAGTAGAATGTCATAATCCCTAATTCTGGCATATTCCTTAAATAAATGTTTCAAAACCATATTTATCTCAAGTAGATCTACATAGGCAAACTTTATAATTACCCATCCTAGGCTCAACTTTAAAAACATAAACAAAAGACTAGATAAAGTTCAGTCTTATAACTAACTGCAGTCATTAGCATAACTTCAAATATTTTTCTGAACTAAAATCAAAGCAAAACTGTCAATCAGATACAATATATGGAAGGGCTAGCAAATCTTGTTTGTCCTATCACTGCGTTAAGACTGAACAGCAAAAAAAGCATAAAGGACAAAAGTTTTGTTTAGCACTAAATGGAAAACTAAACACAACTGGCAACCTTAGCAGAGATGGACAGTTCTGGTCCATCTGGTCTATCAGCCAGAAATAAACAGCATTAAATCATTTATATAGGAACTGGCAACCAGGCATATATTTTTATAATGATTAACAATGACTTAAAAATAACCCTATATAACTGTGGGCTAACATGGAGCTGCAATAAAGAACATAAAAAACATTTTGTATTAAAGAAACATCAGCCTAAAAACTGCAATTTTCTTAATTGGCTCAAATAATATGGCTTGGTTTCATTTGGTAAAATTAACAAAATAAATACTGGAGTCTTTTGTCCTTCCCCCAAAGGATTGAAAAACTGTTCCAAGTTCCCTGTTAGAATGCCCAAGGTCATTGTCTAAAATACCTGATAAACTTTAAAATATTTCATAGCCATAATTTTTAACCTGTTTTTGCAATATCAAAATAAGGTACCCTTTTTAGAAATAAAATCACAAAGTACAACCATAATTTTAAAGGTCAAAACCAAATTTTTATCAATGCAAACAATTTAGCACTTTTAAAATCAATACCAAGTGTATTATTTTGGTGTTGGCTGCCAGCAAGAAAAGTTCTTGTATAAAAACACGTGGAGGTGCGGTTTCAAAACTTTATATAAACCAAGTTTCAAACCTTCGTATTTTTATAAACCTGGCTTTTAAGACAGGACAGAAACTATGCAAAGTCTTAATACATTTAATAATCAATAATCAAACATCAAGGTATATAGAACATAGTAAACTTATATATTCAAAACAAACAGACAAAACTATAAAACTCATTTTTACTCCCTTTAGCTGTAATTTCAAGGGAGGAACATCTTGCTACCTGTTGAATCCAATTTTTATGACCATAGAGGCTTGCAGCTGTCTTACCTGAGAAACTGTTGTTGCCCCTTTAAGAGCTGTCTGCTTGCACAGAAGCCTTAAACATTTCTCAAAACCTGTTTTATCCACTTCAGCAGTAGCATCAGTCTTAAGGCTGGGTACTCTAGGGGCTGGCATCCCATATATAATCTCAAAGGGAGTTAAACCTAGCTGGTAAAGGGAATTCCTAACCCTATAAAGGACAAAGTTGAGGAGCATCACCCAGTCAGCACCAGTCTCCGAGGTCAATTTAGTTAAGGTCTCTTTTTAATGTTTTATTTATTTCCTCTATCTGTCCTGAACTTTGGGGCCTATATTTCCAATCTGCCCCAATAAACTTAGCTACATTCTCACTTACCTTTGACACAAATACTGGCCTATTTTTTCCTGTTTTTGTACACCTTGGCCAAATTAGTGGGCTGTCTTGAGGTCGCCTTGAGACCTGCCAACAGAGCCTGATAGTAGACTAGGAGGCGCTCCTTACCTGCAGCCGTGTTGTAATCCCAATTGGGCCTCTTATAGGGAAAGTAATCATCAATACGGGCTTGATATGTAGTTGGAACTCCTGTAGTGTCTGGGCATTTTTTGCGCGCTGCTGAAATAATACATCCCTGCTCCTCTGTGGTAAACAAGACCTGTAAAAGCTGCTGGCAATCGTCCCGGGTGGGCTGGTGGGTAAAAAGCAGAGAACTTGGCATTCTGAGTTCTCCAGTTAAACCTGTGATGTGGCAAAAGGCCATTAATGATGAGACGGATTGCCATTAGCATCTGGAGGGCCCTGTGGCCGTAAGGAAAGGACTGTAGAATCTGCCTCTGGTCCCCCAGAGGGAGAAGCTGCCCAGAAGTTCTGAGTCCTTGGTGCTGGGCCAGATGGTGGTTCCAACCTGGATAAAGGAGCTGGAGCCGGTTGAGGAGTGGGAGGAGGAGGAGGTGGAAAAATTATTTCCATGGGAGTCCCATCCTGCAAAACAGAGTAAAGGGAGGGTGAAGGAGCCAGGGCAGTGGCCTCTGGTTTCAGAGAGCCTGTGGAAGGAGGATTGTTTGTGGGGGTCAGAAAGTACCTGATCCATGGAGGTGGATGAATCACTAGATCCTTCCAAACTACAATATAGGGCACTTGGTCTGGGTGTCCACATGTTTTCTGAAAGATTCTATTTCCCAGCGCAAGGACGGTGGGAAGGAAGGTGGAAAGTTCCTTCTGGCAACCAGCCCACATTGAAGGTGGGCCATTCTGAGGTGCAAAAAGTCATCATTTTTCCTTTCCCCACATCAACTCAAAGACTGTGAGCTCTAGTCTTAACTTCTCCAAAATGAGTCCGAACCAAGTCAAGAGGTTTGGAAGTATTCTGTCCCATATCGTCAGTCAGTCTTTTCATCAGAAGAATTCAGGAAAATGCAAAGAAATGAAGAGGACAATTTCAACAAACAGTAAGTCACACACACAAAAAAAGGAGCCAGCCGTCTCAGGCAAAAGCAAAACTAAAGACAATAAATCACAGCCTGTACCTGGGCTAATATCCTGGGACAAAACTGAAAAATTCTCTCAAGTAGACGCAAAACCACAAACAATTAATCACAGAAATGAAACAGTAACTGCGGGCACAACACCAAGCAAAAGACAATTAATCACACACAAAGGCAAAGTAAAACCCCAAACCCGGTTTTTCCAAGATTTTTCTGCCACACAAGTTCCAGAAAGACTAAAACTGACTCCAATCCATGACCCCACTCGGGCTCCCCTGCCACAGAAATTCCGGGGAGGCAGAGACTGACAAGGTCAAAAACGTCTTTTTTACCCCAGTGGCCGTGGACCCCCTGACACATCTGTCTTATCCACATCTGGCCGCTTCTACAAGGCACCTCGAAGCTTTTCAGGTCAATGAACAGAAACAAATACTTAAAGCAGACAGACAACACAGAAGACATTTACCCACGAGATTAAGCTCTCCAGGTCAGGAGTCCTAGAGATCCTGAGGCATCCCGGGTGGACCAGCCCCAAATGTAATACCAGGATCACAGGATTCTCAGAGCCCATCAGGAGACGACTCAATGCAAGAGCTAAGAGCTTTATTACAAGAGCGATCGAACTCAGGACCCATGTCTCACTGATGCAGCAGTAGAGAAGTGGGACCCTGAGCTCTGAGTGAGCAGGGTTTTTAAAGGGAAAGACTGCAAGCAGGGGGTTTCAATGACAGCAAGCAGGGGGCACATGCCTTGACGTTACAGGATTAGGTAAAAGTTAGAGGGGCAAGGTGACCTTCTCTGAGGCACATAATCACAATTGCCTAAGGCATATGATCACAATTCCTATTCTTCTAAACTCTATCTGAAACATTGGGGAGAATTTTCCCAGCCAAATTCCCAAACAATTCTCATTGATTATTGCCAGGGAGATTGTCTTTATTTTCTATAAAGTATTTATTCTGTAATATTTCCTGGAGGCTGTTGCTAGGAGAGTTAACTTTGTTTTCTGCCAAGTGTACATTCTGTGATATTTCCTGTTACCTGAGTTCAGCTCAGGTAAAGAGTCAAGATGGCTCTTTATTTCAAAATGGAGTTTTACCCAGGCTAACTTAAACTCTTCACAGTGTGTGTGTGTGTGTGTGTGTGTGTGTGTGTGTGTGTGTGTCAGATGGCAGTGCATGAGGCGGGCAAGTGGGAACTCAAGTAGTTTAGAGACTGGCAGGGACAGAGAGCCTGTTCCCTGTGTCTCACTGTCCTGACCATTTGTGACAGCTCATAGTGAGAGTGGGAGGAGACGGCAGCTGCTGGCTTCCTGCACACCTCTCACTTGCCACGGACAAGTGGAAGCCACGCAAAGCAGCTGCTGGAGGAGGGGGTGGAAAAATTATTTCCATGGGAGTCCCATCCTGCAAAACAGAGTAAAGGGAGGGTGAAGGAGCCAGGGCAGTGACCTCTGGTTTCGGAGAGCCTGTGGAAGGAGGATTGTTAGTGGGGGTCAGAAAGGACCTGATCCATGGAGGTGGATGAATCATTAGATCCTTCCAAACTACAATATAGGGCACTTGGTCTGGGTGTCCACATGTTTTCTGAAAGATTCTATTTCCCTTCTCCCTCATGTTCCTGTCCCCCATCCCCACTTAAACCTTCAGCCCCCAGTATTTCTCCTCTCTACTTTTATACCACACATGTTCTATGATCCTCACCCACCTTCTTTAAGGCTCTTTCCCTGCCCCCCTTCTCATGGGCCATCCTCAGCTTCCTGACCTCTACAGACCACCCTCCTCCTATCTTAACACTTTTCTAGTCATGTCTTAGGGAGAATGCTGGTTGCCTCCTTCTCTTTCTGAGACTAAACTCCAGTGGTCCTGTCTGTTTCTTGGAAACCATGACTGGTTTGTGGCCCATCAATGAAGGAAATGCAAGGGGCTTCCCTGACAATGGGACAAGATCTTGAAAGGTCACAGGTACATCCTGGGACAGGAGCTAAGCAGCCACCATCTGACCTCTGGCCTATCCCAGTCTGGGCTTGGCTCTGCCTGAGCTTTGCCACCCACCAGCACATTCCTCAGTGTCCCCACAGTCGGTCTCCAACCCTCAGCAGGCATCAGCTGTGTGCCCAGGGAAGTCCTCGAGGAGGTAGGATTAAGTGGGATGTGGAAATGTGTTCCCCAAATGTCAAAACGTGCCACTATAGCTGTCTTGGCAAAGCCTTTTTGACAGATCAACCTCCCTGGGGAGCCTCAGCAAGCAGCAAGTCCCTGTGGCATTTTAACAGCTGAGACACCAGCTGCCTAACAGATTCCAGCCAGTGGGGATGGAGCCAGCGATGGAATGCTGCTGGCAGCACTCGTAGTAAAAAAGCCTACATTCAGGTGTGTCTCCCTCCTGGCAGAGCAGCAATGCTGAAGAGGCCTGGCTCCACCAAAGTAGAGAAAAAGCCTGTCTTCAGCTGAACCTGGTCTGCCCCAGCCCTTTCCCAGCCACACTCATCAACTCATTAAGCAGCTGTTGCTGCCTTAAAAAAAAAACACAACAACTTATTTATTTTTCTTTTATGTGTATTGGTGTTTTGACAGCATGTATGTCTGTGTGAGGGTGTCAGATCTTGGAGTTACAGACAGTTGTGAGCTGCCATGTAGGTGATGGGATTTGAATCCAGGTCCTCTGGAAGAGCAGCTAGTACTTTTTCTTCTTCTTCAGTAAATCTTTATTTATTTTTTAAAATTAATTTATCTATCTATTCACCTTACATTCCAATTGTAACCCCTTTCTCCTCTCCTCCTGGTCCCACCTTTCCTCTCTCTTCCTCCTATCCCCTCTCCGCTACCCCTCAGAAAAGGGGAGCCCCCACCAACCCACCCCAGGACATCAGGTTACATCAGGACTGAGTGCATCATCTTCCTCAGTGGTCTGGCAAGGCAGCCCCATTAGGGGAAAGTCCTTGTCAGAGACAGCTCCCGTTCCCCTTACTAGGGAATCCACATGAAGACCAAGCTGCCCATTGAGTACACATGTGTAGGGGTCCTAGGTCCAGTCCATGCATGGCCCTTAGTAGGTGCTTCAGTCTTCCTAAGCCCTCTGGGTCCAGGTTAGTTGGCTCTGTTGGTCTTCTTGTGGAGCTCCTGCCTCCTCCATGTCTTTCTATCCTTCCCTAAACTCTTCCATAAAGGCTCCTTGTGCTCCACCCAATGTTTGGCTGTGAGTCTTGAATAGCTCTACCTCAAGACCCAGCTATACCACTCCTGGGAATATTCCCAAAACATGCTCCACTGCACAACAAGGACATTTGCTCAACTATGTTCATACAAGCATTATTCGTAATAGCCAGAAACTGGAAACAACCCAGATGTCCCTCAACTGAAGAATGGATAAAGAAACTGAGGTACATTTACACAATGAAAAACTACTCATCTATTAGAAACAAGGAAATCATGAAATTTTCAGGCAAATGGTTGGAACTAGAAAAGATCATCCTGAGTGAGGTAATCCAGACCCAGAAAGACACACATGGTAAGTACTCACTTATAAGCAGATATTAGCCATATAATACAGGATAAGCACACTACAATCCACAGAAGCAAAGGTAAGTAACAAGGGAGGAGGCTTGACTCTCACTTAGAAGGGAAGATAGAATAGGTAGAGGAAGTGGGTGAAGAGAGGGAACAGGATAGGAGAGGGAACACTGAGGGAAACGAGGGTGAGGATCAGATGTGGGGAGAGCAGAGGCAGAAGAACAGAGACCCTGCAGAGAGAACAGAAATTGTGGGCGGGCTCATCTCTGAGACAAGCTGGAGACTTACACAGGGTAGGCCCCTGGGAGAACATGGGGGTGGTTTTAGCTGATCCTCCGAGTAGTGGGGCATCATAGAGACTGAAGAGCCTACCCTCTAACCAGACAGGACCCTTAGTGGATCAATCCACCCACAAAACGTCTACCCCCAAATTACCCTGCCTACAAGATGTTCAGGGATGAAGAGATTGAGGGACTGTCTAACCAATGCCTGGTCCAACCTGAGACCACCCCATGGGAGATGGCCAACTCCTGACACTATTAATGTTGCTCTGCTCTGCTTGGAGACAGGAAGTTAGCATAGCTGTCCTCTGAGAGGCTCCACCCAGCAATGGATGGAAACAGCCAGTGCTTTTAACCACGGAGCCATCTCTCAGCAGCAGTACCATATACAGCGGGACTAGAGCAAAAACAAGCAGAAGGGCTGTGGTTCAGGGATAGAATGCTTTGCCTGATGTGCATGAGGCTCCAGATTCAGTCCCCAGCCTTGCCAGAAAAAAAAATACAAACTTCCAAGGATTCCAGGAATTAATATGACTCTTTAGTCACTTGGAGCCATGACAGGGCCTGAGACTCAACAGGGAAGATGTTTCCTTGAGCCTCTGTGGAGAATTAGGGGGTGATTGTAAGGCTCTGAGGCTGGGTATGAACTTCAGGGTTTCATCTGGTTGTCATAGAACATTTATTGAGCATTTATTCTGCACACAGTACTCTGGCTCAAGAATCAGAAAACCCAGCCCTGACGTTTAGGGGAGGATAACCAGTGCCGTCTCAGGAGCCTCAAATAAAAAGTGGGGGCAACAGCGGCGTATTGACACCAGCAGCTTCTATGGATGAGCAGGTCCAAGGAGCCAGGTTCTAGCCTGAGTTTTCCTGCTCTGGTCCACGTAGCAATGCTGTCCCAGAGAGCCAACCTGTGGCATTACAGATGGAGAAGAAAAGACAAAGACACGGCCCAGGGTCTGTCCTCACACCGAATAGGGAAATGGCTCAGTCACTATGCTGCTGGCTACGCAGAGAGGAGGTCCCGAGTTCCATACCCCAGAATCCATACCAACGTGCCAAGCAGGGCAGCACACACCTGCCGTCCCTGCTCATGGGGCTTGCTGGCTCCAAGCCAGTGGGACACCCTGTTCAGAAAGAAGATGGATAGGGGTAGAGGACGAGATTCAGCCTTGACCTTTGGCTTTCACATCCTGTGTATACACACGTGTGCAGACCTTCACATGTACCCATACACCTGTACAGGGTCCCCCCTCCCCGCATGTGGTTAAATGTCAGAATATGACCTCGTGTGGAAATAGGGACTTGTAGACTTCATTTGTTCAGCTGGCTGGGTTAATATGGAGTTATCACAGGGCAGAAGGACCCCTTATCCTAGCATGACGGTGTCTTTAAAGAAGAATTCTGGTTCCCCAAACTGAGGGAGACTATGTTTCTTTTGGAAGCTGCCCCAGTGGGGATCCTTTGTAACGGAAGTTTTAGGAAACAAAACCGAAGCGGATAAGTCAAGTTGCCCAGGTCCCACATCAAGGAAAAAGGTCCGCTGGGATTCCCAAAAAGGCTCAGATCTCATTTCTCTCACCTGTCACTGAGAGATGAGCTAACATGGAGTGAGCCAGTTGTGTTAGTCAGCGTGGGAGCAGAGCAGGAGCCAAAGTGGTGCTGGCTCAGTCATTACTGTTGAGGTAATTAATTATGTGTCATTGCCACTCTCTCCTCCTGCTCTGCATGCTTGCCTAGGTTGATGTGGAGATCGGTGAGAGATAATGAATGCCTACTTCTCCTTCAAGACCCAGACAACTGCAAATTATATTATCATTAACGGTATCACCAGAAGCAATGAGATAAAGAAAAATACAGCCAATTTTTTTTTCACATCCGCTGCTGTGTGTTTGTCAAAAGCAATAAGAGTACATCCCGACGAGGGGGGAGAAGAGGAAGCCAACCACTGTAGCGTTCCTGGAACTATGACTCATTTCTGTCACCAGTACTGCCTGGTACAGGAACGAGGAGAGAGAATGACCCTGAATTGTCACTCTCCCTGTGTCCTTCCTAAGGTCCCGCCTTCCTGCAGCTGGGTCCAGGCTGCACCAGTAGGTCTCTGGCCTTTGAGCTTCCCAGTGCACATGGGTTTTGCCTTTGAAGTTTGGGGCTGTTTGTTATGCAGCAAAAGCAAACTGTCACAAATGTCTGAGGTCTTGTATGAACGCCCACCATCGCCTGGAGCCATGACTCCAGTGAGACCCAGGATAAGCTGTTCCCTTGAGCAGGCAAAAGGACCGGAAGGAATGGTCACGTGAGTGGCAACTCATGACTGTGAGACTTTTGGGACTCTATGGGTCTGGTTTTCATCCGTGAAATGAGACTGAGCATATGTTCCTTTGGAGGTTACTTTGAGCCTAGTATGGTGACACACCTTGTAATATCAATATTCAAGAGGCCAAGGGAAGAAGATGAGGTCTGGGCCAGCCTGACTTGTGCAGTGGGACCCTGCCTCAAAAAGCAAACACATAAGGCTTCCTTGAACATTAAATGAAAAAAAAAAAAAAAAAAAAAAAGATGTGCAGCTCAGTGTTTGGTATTCAGGACACCTTAGTAATTGTTGGCTCCTTAGTGAGTAGAATGTTTCCCAATAGAAACCTTTAAAGGTTCCCCTGTCTCCCACTAATACCAGTTACCAAGCCTGAAAAGGCTTTTGGGGGACACTTATGCAAGCTGCTACTATAACTCCTGGCTCAAAAGCTCATACTGAAGTGCAGGAGCCCAGAGGAAAATACAGGACTAAGAGGATGACTCTATGACCACTGCCTTCCCATACAGGCACCACGCTCCAGGCACTGGGCTCAGCGATGTCTCTGCATTTTATCTCATATGTGGGGAAACCAATACTTCTCCC
Source organism: Psammomys obesus (assembly GCF_907164565.1). NCBI lineage: Eukaryota > Metazoa > Chordata > Mammalia > Rodentia > Muridae > Psammomys > Psammomys obesus. The sequence continues at coordinate 11,411,644 of NW_026596134.1, forward strand.
ATGTAACTGTGAGGGAAGAGGAAGGAAGATGGCCACCTTTGGCTGTTGACAGCAGTGGGTAGGGCTGAGCAACCTTATGGAAGATTGAATATTAAGTCTCATTTGGGATGAAAGGATTAGGAGGAAAGAGGGGTGGGGACAGAGACAGAGTTTCGAAGAAAAAGAAGAGCGTGGGCGTGGGCCCCAGGAGCTCCCTGGCAGCCAGGAAAAGCAGAATGCACAGGTGATGCTGGGGAGTCAGGGCCCCTTGTGGCATCTGCAGCCAAGACCAGTGAAGTTCTTTATGAGTTTTGCAGCTGCCGAGACATCTCATCGGGCCGTAGCAGTGACTGTAACAAATTATAAATAAAAATAATAATGATAGCAATATAGTCAGATAGCTGGAACTAATGCTGCTTGTCACCACAGAGACCAATGAGCAGAGACAGGAATTGAAACTTCATATTGTGTTTAATCCAGAGAACCAGGAACCAGAGAAGACACTGAATTAACAGCCTAAATATTGGCCTTTCATCTCACCTCCAACCAGAGATTTTATATGTGTGTGTGTGTGTGTGTGTGCGCGCGCGCGCATGTTTGCATGTCTGTGGGCATATGTGCATATGTGTGCTTGCACACTTGGAGGGCCTAGGTTGTGCTGTGAGTCTCCCTCTATCACTCTCCACCTTACTCATTGAGGCAGGGTCTCTCAGTTGAATTCAGAGCTTGTTAACGTGGCTAGCCTGACTAGCCAGCTTGCTCGGTGGGGGGGGGGTCGTCTGAAATTACAAGCCGGCTGTCATGCCCACCTGGCATTTATGTGCATTCTAGGGAACATGGACTCCTGTGCTCACATTTGCACAGCAAGTGCTTTAACACTGAGCCATCACCCCAGGCTAAGGTCACACACTTTTTGAATTGCTAAGTCTAGTAAATGTCTGTTGATATCAGCTTTATTCTCCTCCAGGGGCTTCTTGATTGGAAGGGCTTAATACAGAACAAACAAACCATTAACAGTGTGTATGTTCTAGGCTATTAATAAAACATTCATGTAGATTTCTTTCTACAAATACGGAGTATGACGTGCCTTTATAATTCAGAATATGAATCACCCCCATCCATCCTGTCTGTCCCCTGACAAGAGTAGCAAATGCCTCCATAGAGCAGAGTACTGTGGGGCATATCTCATTGTCCCTGTGCTGCTCCCACAAGCTTTGAAAGATCAGTGTCCCCAAGCCCATCTTACAGATCTGAGAGCCTTGAGGCGCCTGTGACATAGAGTGAGCTGCAGAACCAGGACTTGAACTCAGGTCTCCTGATACTCAGAGAAGGGTGGCAGAAGATGGCTGTGACGTTGGCAAAGTTTTCTCCACACGCCCTCGGTTTTCCCACCAGCCCTCCCTGGAGGCTTAGGCTGGTCTCCCATCAGTGCAATCTGGCTGGGGGAGTGGCTGGGGGCTGGCAGGGATTCAGCTGATCTTGAACTCAGGTTTAGGAGCCAATGTGTACACCATCTGTGCTTACTTTTTTTTTTTTTAATCTACCTGCAAGGGCTCCTGCCTGCTTCCCTTCCTCCACTCTGAGAACATTCTGTAGGTGGACTTGAATTATGGGCATGGCCATGTTCTAGGTCTTCCCTGCAGTGTATCTTATGCTTTCCACAAACTAAGAAATGAATGTTACTGCTTTTTCTTCTGGGCAGACATTCCATGTGTAATTCCCTTCCTTCCTTCCTTCAAAGTACATAATCCATGCACCAATACATTCCATATATGTTTTTGAAGCCTTCACCGTGCTGCGGGCTCTTCTGGATGCCCCATCTCCCTGGGACTCCCGTTCCAGTGGGGAACTGCAACGGAGAGACAAATCCATTATACATAGCATCAAGGTCAGTGGAGGGCAGAGCTGGTCTGCTTTCCCCCAGCTCCGCGCCGTCATTTCCTCCTCCCAGTGTTGGCGACAGCAGTAATAGCTGCCATTTACAATGGCTCACTCTGCGCTGGGCATTTTACTTGCACTAGTTTAGTGTATCATAACAGCATTTCGGGGGACTGGATTGTAATCATCCCCAAATCACAGCTGCGGAAGGGCTGTGGAACGGGCCCAGAGTCACACGGCCAGTGTGACTAAAAGAAACACAAACCCAGGATTCCCAGACTCCAAGTACCTTCCAACTCAGCCCCTGCTCAGCCTGTGTGGCAGCTTTGTACATAGCCAGCTTTGAACATGCCCTCTCGGGGGCTATGGCTTGTAATTCTTTCATGTGCCAGGCCACACCTAGGGACTGATTTGTACGTTACTAGATTTGTTTGGTTGGTTTTGGTTTTGTTGTTTCTGTGCATGTGCCATGGCATATGTGTAAAGGTCAGAGGACAATCATGGGTGTTGGTCCTCACCTTTTGCCTTGTTTTGAGATAGGGCCTCTTGTTTGCTGTTGGCTAGCAAGCTAGAGCATCTGGGAATTTGTCTCTGCTTCCCTTCTCACCACAGGAGAGTCACATACCACTTTTTGTAGCCACTTGGAAACAGTTGTCAATCACTTCCTGATGGGAGGAAGGTTCTCATCAGGTTCCCTGTAGAATGTAGCTTTCTGGGAAGGAGGGGGCACTCTTGAATGCTTTTAAAAGGTGGGCCACTTTCTTATTGACATTGCAAGTGTGTGCACAATGAGAGTCAGAAGCACTTCTTATTCCTCTAGGAAAGATAACCATTGCTCCTGTGGATGGATAAAGTTTCCCTTCCTAGCCTTCATCAGGGAGATCCCTGTCCTCAGGACCTCATTGCGGCCTGGACAGTTTTGGTCTTGGGTTAGCACATTGGGTAGACAGCACCACAAATGGCATCAAGGCTCTGCTGCAGCCTCACACGGTATCCCAGATGCCCCCTGCCACAATGCTGGGCAATCTCTGCCAACTCTTAAGGGATTTGAGATGGTGGCCGGCTATGTGTGGTGCCACACACAGGGAACCAATCAATCGCAGGCCTCTTAGTTGCACCCTAGGAAGTTGAGGAGCCAGCCTTGGCTCCAGGGGCTCCCTGGAAGCATATTGAGAGGCTTGCGTTTGTACAGCACCCGAATAATTGCCATGGGAACCTCACAGGAGCCACCCTGCCCGAAGGAGCCACATGCAGGGCAGTGCCAGCACTGAGCCGCATGAGGCATCTGCTCCAGGGGCTTACCCAGCCTCGTTACGTTGGCACTAAAGTCTCACTTCCACAGATGGAGAACATGAAGCTCTGAGACCAGCTGCCTCTTTCAAGCCCTCTCAGCTGGGAGCAGGAGTCCAGCCTGATACCTTTGTCCAAAGCCAATCCCTGGCTGGAGGCTTTTCTCTGGACGGCTCCGAACAGTGGTAGTAGGTGGTTCTTGTTGGTTTGACTTAGTAGGACTGGGTGCAACTGAGAAGCCTTGAAACTGTGGCTACGGTTAGCGATGTGTGTTCTTCTCCTTAACACTGAAGACCCCAGTGATCAGCCTATTAATCTAGCAACAGGCCCAGGGTGGGGCGCCACAGCCATCCCAGGGGCACCTTCTTAGCTTAGCAGAAACTGTTCTGCTTCCCTGATCCTCCATGTGTCCACCGGCTCCCAGATCCTTCTATTTCCCAGCACTGTTAGAGTCGGAAGTTCCATGTTGGTGTGTGATGTTATCTGCTCATTGTCCATCTCCCCTGTGACACACGAGGACCTCTCCCCTCCCAAAGGCTGATATTCATTTGCTTTTTTCAGCTATGTCCTGCTGTGTGGCAGAGAGAATTCATAAAGGATGATGAATGACCCAGGCTGCATGTTGACTTTGGACCTCTCTCCTTGTTCCTGAGTGGAGGGGGAGCCAGAAGGATGGCAGCAGAATTTGTGAGGTGGTGACAGTGAGATTGGGACATAGTGTCTGATGCTCTAAGCCTGACAAAATTTGCATGGGGGAGTAGGCGCTACCCTAGAAGCAACAGGCTTCAGAGAGTTGTGAGGAGTGTGTTCTGACAGTCCAGTGGCAGTTCTAGAAACAGAATGCACCCCTAATCCTGTCCTCTTACCTGGTGTGGTTTGAGTCTGTAGGTGGTCCTGGTCATTGTGACAGGTGACTTAAGTCTGTATTTTAGAGCTGCCACTACGAGCCAGAACTGGAAGATGTGGCCATGGAGGTCTAAGCCCTTTTTGATCATGCCCTTTCCTCTTCAATCGTGACACCCTGATTTCTAATCTTTTCCATTGGTCAACTCTTCCTTGCCTGCTTTCTGCCGGTAGACTGTGTACCGGCAGGCTCCACCTCTCACTTCAGCCAGTTCTGTTTGTGACTTGAAGGCAGAGATACGCATCCAAACATCCTCTCCCCATTCTCATTCCCATGGACAATGTAGACAACTTGGCTCACCCTCTGGAGTCGACTCCTACTAACGGAGGCAGAGAGCCGTGCTTGCTTAGTGATGAAAATCGGTGACAGGCCCACAGTGGAAGGGGACAGTATTTGGAAGCTGAGAGTTGAGAGGACAGGCTCCTGGATGGATCATCCTAGCAGCCACTGAGGCAACTGGAACCATCACTAGGCTCGGGTGGAAAGTGACACCTACATAGAGGTGAAGGCTGAAGGAGGCTGGTCAGTAGCGCCCTCCCAGAATGCTCTCTGGGAGTTCTCTAGAAATGCAGAACTCTGGGGCCACCCATTGAGATCCTCCTTCAGAAGGACCTGGCTGGGTCCCTGCAGATGCTGTATAAAAGTCCTTGCTGAAGCCAGGGGTGGTGGCACATGCCCGTAATCCCGGTACTCAGGGAGGCAGAAGCAGGAGGATCTCTGTGAGTTTAAGGCCAGCCTGGTCTATAAAGCGAGTTCAGGACAGCCAAAGCCACACAGAGAAACCCTGTCTCATAAAACAAAAACAAAAAACCAAACCAAACCAAATAAAACCAAACCAAAACAACAACAACAAACTCCTGTTGGCCAGGCCTGAGATTCAGGCCTGTGACCTCCTAGCGGGAGGCTGAGGTGGGAGGATTGTATGACTGAGTTATAGGGCCATCTCCAGGCCAGCTTAACCACTTAGAAAGATTTTGTCTTCAAATGAAAATACAAAACAGCCTGCGGGTGTAGGTCAGCGATGGAGAGCTTGCCCTAGGTTCAGTCTCTAATAATGGAGAAAGAAAAATAAAATCCCCAAAACTCCACTAAGCCCTGACCACAAACATCCCCTGATTGAGGACAAGGTGCTCTCTGGAGCTTAGCACATAGCAGACTTGTGTAAGGAAGTGTTGGATGGCTCCAGGCTGAGGATAACCTTCTAGAAAAGTGGAAGCATGATTCAGATGTTCCTTGGAGTTTAATGCCAGCTTAGAGATAACATTACTTTTCTCCAGAAACATGACAGGACAAAGGTGACGTCATTTTCCCCAACATGGGAAGGGAGGAGCAAGCAAACCACTCTGATTTCTGTTGTGTGACAAGATGCCAGCCCCCCTCCCCCCAAAAAAGCAGCTCAGGGAAGAGGGCTTATTTTAGCTCACTGTTCCAGGTTACAGCCCATCCCTGAGGGGAAGCAGAGAAGAGGGAGCTTGCAACGGCTGCTCACATCACACCCGCAGCCAAGAGCGCAGTGAGAACGAATGTGCGCATGCTTCGTGCTAGCCAACTCTCCGTCTGGAAAAGAGAATCCTGATGAAATAGTCCAATGATTAAGCCAGTGTGCTGGTCCCCACCTCGTCTGTCCGGGTGACCCTGCTGCTTCTGGAGCCTTTCTTGGAAGATGGGTACACCACAAAGATCCCACTCCTTTCTCTCCAAGGGAACAGGGATTTCCAAAGAAGAAAGGGATCTTGGCATCTATTGTATAGAAGATGGAGTCTGAGATACTAGAAGGCATGGGGATTGGCTGCCCAGGCCAGCGGCTGAGGGCCACTGGTGGACACCGAGTTGAGGTATGCGTTGAGGAGACACACGATCTAGCCCCACTAAGATCTGTCCTGTCTGAGCGTCTAGGGTCACTTGGTGGTGAGGTCTGATGTCACACCAGTGAGGCTCAAGCTACACTACCTTTCTAAAATGCCTACAACTTACCTGCCCTGGGCAGAGTGCTCAGAGACGGCAAGAAGGGACAGGGCCTGCCTTGATTTCAGAGGTCAGGATCCAGTGGAGGGGACAGACCACCTGCCGAGCACAAAAAGAGGGATGTGTACTCCACAAGTGCTTTGTCCCTAAGGCCATCTTGAGGGTCAGTGCTTTGTGAGAACTCACCAGCACTGATGAACTCACAGTCCCAGCTTATTCTGGTGAAAGGGAAGATTGAAATAGGCAAAAGCCAAGGGCGAATATAGGAGAGGTACATACAAGCGATGCCAGATGCGAGCTTTCATGGTCCTGTCCCAGAGGAGTCCGGTGTGATTCTCTCATCACTGATGTGTGACTGCATGTGCGAAGTTGGCCACATGAACCCTGACATTCCCAGGTTTGTTTTTTTTTTTTACTACAGGTTGGTCACAAGACCTTGGACACCCGTATGACTTGTGAATTATTCAGCTACAGGCCCCCTGGGGACGTTGACATTTGCTGCGTGAAACAAGGTCTCCACTGTTAGTTCTGTCAGCAGTGTAAAGTGTCTGGATGGCCCAAGGCTCCTGGTGAAGGTGGACACTCTTGGCAGGCAGGATGTTGCCAGGGTTTGGAGGCTATCTCCAGGGAGCTGGCTAAAAGCCAGGCCTTTTTATGGGCTGTGTCAGCCTTTCTTATCTGCGCACCAGTGTGCACCACAGACCTGGTGCCTGATTGGATATAGATGTACAAAGGGAAGGAGAGAGAGAGTCCAGAATGATCCTCCTCAGGCTTCCGGGTGGGTTGGATGGACATAGAGAAGGTGATGCCTCGCGGAGGCCTGGTTCGTAAAATAGCTTACAAATGGCCTATTTTATTCTCTTCTTATTTTATAGATCATGGGCATGAACACAATTAATATTTAAAAATGGACAACTGGGAGAAAATGGCACCCATCCTCCTTTTCTGACTTTCTGTCCCCAGAGGCATCTTGGTTATGGAATGAGTCAATGGCTATTTGAGACCTTGAGCTGCTCTGTCTGAGAGCGCCCATCCTTAAGTCCAAAGACAGAATTCCAGACACTGTATATAGACACTGTCCCCTGAAGGCAGCAGAGGCAATTCCTCATCCGTTCCATGTGATGGGACTTCCATACAACCAAGGACAGGAGCATCCAGTTCGTAGGAGAGAAGACACTCCTCCCATAGCGGTCCTGCTCAAGGAGGGGCTAGACCTGAGGAGCTTCCTACAGGGAAGCATGGCTTCCTACAGACTACCTCTTTCCAGGCAGCGACATCAGAAGTCAGGGTGCCCCCTTCAAACTGGTTTTGCTTAATAGGATACCAAAACATGCCACTGTATGTCACACTTGTTATATCCCACAGAGGGAGCAATGAGGAAGAGATCCAGGAGCCAGAATGGAGAATGTTGGGAGCTGCCCTCCCACTTGTGAAATACTTCATAACTGTTTACATCTTTTCATTTCAGAACAATTCTGATTAATGCATAGAAATGCTCTCCCTTGCAGGAAGCAGAGCTTCGTTCTCCCCCAGGCTGTATGGGCTCCACAGGGTCATTTGTTTCCAAGGAACACAATATGGAAAGTGAAAAACAGTGATTTCACAGTGGACAAACATAGTGAATGCTGTCTTATCCAAGGGTCACAGTTAACATGAGCTGAGGCGAAGTGTATTGGCAAGAAACCTCTGTGGGCTCTGCCCAACTCATCACCCGGCCTGGTGACAAGAAAACGTTAGACAAACCCAGACGGAACATCTTAGTCAGGGCTTCTATTGCTGTGATGAAACACCGTGACCAAGAGAAAGGAAGGAAAGGAAGGAAGAAGGAAGGAAAGGGTTTATTTTCGCTTAGAACGCCGAGGTCACGTGAGGGAAGTCAGGGCAGGAAGTCAAGGCAGGAACTTAGAGGCAGGAGCTGAAGCAGAAGCTGTGGAGGAGTGCTGCTTCCTGGCTTGCTCCTGATGGCTTGCTCAGCCTGATTTCTTGCACACCTGCCCACGATTGGCACCCTGTCAGGGCTGGGCACTCCCACATCAATCACTAATTTAAAACAATGTACCACAGGCTTGCCCAAAGGGCAATCTGGTGAGGGTTGAGGTTGTCTTTCGCCAAATGACTCCAGCTTGTGTCAAGCTGACATGAAACTAACCAGCACACTGAAGGGCATGCCATGCAGCACCTGAAAAGCTGTCTTCAAACAGATAAGGCCAAGGAAAGCAAAGAAAGATCGAGGAGCAGACAGGAAGGGGAAACCTGGACTGGATACTGGAGCAGACACACACACACACACACACACACACACACACAGAAAGAGACAGAGACAGACAGAGACAGAGAGAGAGATCAGAAGAAAACTTGTGGTTTAGCTACCAGCAATGGCTCATTAACAGCTCTGTTTTGACACTTGTAGGATGGGGAAATAAGATGTAAGCACACAGAGGAGTAGGAAACGGTGAGAAACAACACAATATCTCTTCAGCTTTTCTGTGAATTTAAAATGATTCCAAAATAAGATTTTCATTTTAAATTTAAAATGCACTCGGTGGGTGTTCTTATGGCCTCAGGGAAAGTTCTGTCCTTCCTAAAGGGAGTGTTTAGGCACAGTGTTTGTTTGGTTTGTTGACTGAACCTTGGCAGCTTCTGGCTTCAGGGGCAGGGAGCTGCCATCTTCTCTTCTCTGCCCTCCATCTTTTGTTTCTCATTTCTCCTGGAGTTTGTTTGCTGTACTGGGAGTGACTGTGGTAGTTGACTCTATTACACAGTTAAGTGTGTAGAGTTTTGACATCACCCAGACCTTCCTGTGAATGTCTCTAGCTTAGGTTGCTTTTGACAAGCATTTTGTCACGGTGTGTGTGTGTGTGTGTGTGTGTGTGTGTGTGTGCAAGAGACAGAGACAGAGAGAAGAAGAGGGAGAGGGAGGGAGTGAGGAAGAGAGAGAGAGAGCTAACCTCTTGGCCTTGAGATTTTGGCGACATGGTCATGTAGTTCTGTTGATGGTCCAATTGATTCAGGTCAGGTCTACAGGAAATGGTAGACATGAGTTTATGCGGCAAGAAGGCAAGATGAGATCAGGAAACCATGAGAATGAGAGAAGTGAGGGCCTCTGGAGCTACATTTAGTGAAGAAACTGGACAGTCAGGGTAGGATGTCGAGGTGACACTCCAAAACAGGCAAGCTATCTGCCTGCCTCGAGCAAGCTGCGACACGTGGAGGCTACCTGGAAGTCGGAATGCAACCAAGCAGGTAGACAGGAAGCAGCCACAGGACCTACCCTCCCCTGAACCTGTCACTGAGCAGAGCCAGTAACTTCCAGCTGATGAGATGCCCTCCCCTCGCCCATTCATCACTGTTCCCAGAATTGTCTAGAAGAAGCTAACAGAGCGTTCTGTGTGGTAGGGCCTCTCGAAATGGCACTGATTGAGGGAGCGCTGCAAAAACTGTCTTCGAGATTTTCTGGATGAGAGGCAATTTCAGTCGATGAGAACAATTGTCTCCACACTCCAGCTCAGAGGACGCATTAATGCGTACTTGAAACTTTCAAGGAGAAGCTGTTTGTCTGACAGGACTTTCAAACTACTTATGAGCCACTCCTTCCCCTCCCCCATCATGGAGCAGAGGAACAAGCCAAATAAATGAAAGAGGGAGTGTTTGGGATCAAAGACAAATAGACAGTTGTAAACTGATATTTCCATCCTCAATAGCTCTGAATTTGAGAAGGATATTTGACTACAATGTGTAATACCATTCTCATAAAAAGTAATTTCAAGAATTATTCTCCTCTGTGAAGCTAATTAGAGATGTTTATTGGAGACAAAAGGCATTAGGCCCTCTTTTTCACTGAAGAGGTTGAATTAGAAATGGAAGGGAACAGAAGTGTAACCGATTCTTCAAAGAAAGTGAGAACCAGTGGTTCCCAGAATAACCCAGGAGACCTGTGAAAAGTGAGGTAGGAAGGAGGGAGGAAAAGAGAACCCCTCCCCCACTCATACACACACATGTGCACACACACGCTCCTACACACACACACTCACACATACTCTTTTGCACACACTCATACACACACTCTCTCACACACAGGCTCTCAAGGGAAGAAACTTAGGCATTCATTAAAAATCACCCTTTAGGTAGCACTATTTTTAATTGTCTGCGAATGTGCCAGATTGATTTTCAGAGTGGTTGTACAAGTTTACATTCCCACCAGCAGTGGAGGAGGGTTCCCCTTTCTCCACAACTTCTCTAGCATGTGTTGTCACTTGAGTTTTTGATCTTAGCCATTCTGATGGGTGTAAGGTGAAATCTCAGGGTCATTTTGATTTGCATTTCCCTGATGACTAATGATGTTGAACATTTCTTTAAGTGTTTCTCTGCAATTCTATATTCCTCTATTGAGAATTCTCTGTTTAGCTCTGCACCCCATTTTTTAATTGTATTACTTCATTTGTTGCTTTTTAACTTCCTGAGTTCTTTATATATTCTGGATATTAGCCCTCTGTCAGATATAGGGTTGGTGAAGATCCTTTCCCAATCTGTAGGCAGTCATTTTGTCTTGATGACAGTGTCTTTTGCTTTACAGAAGCTTTTCAGTTTCATGAGGTTCCATTTATTGATTGTTGATCCTAGAGTAGTGCTACCTCAAGATCCAGCCATACCACTCCTAAGCATATATCCAAAAGGTGCTCAAGTACACAACAAGGACATTTATTCAACCATGTCCATAGCAGCTTTATTTGTAATAGCCAGAAGCTGGAAACAACTCAGATGTTCCTCAGTTGAGGAATGGATACAGAAATTGTGGTACATCTACACAATGGAATATTACTCAGCAATTAAAAACAAGGAAATCATGAAATTTGCAGGCAAATGGTGGGATCTAGAAAAGATCATCCTGAGTGAGGTATCCTAGAAGCAGAAAGACACACATGGTATACATTCACTTATAAGAGGATATTAGACATATAATATAGGATAATCATACTGAAATCTGTACACTTAAAGAAGCTAATCGAGAAGGAGGACTCTGGTTAAGATGCTCAATTCCCATTCAGAAAGTCAAATGAAATGAACATCAGAAGAGGAAGAAAACAGGGAACAGGACAGGAGCCTACCACAGAGGGCCTCTGAAAGAATCTACCCTCAAGGTATCAAAGCAGAGGCTGAGACTCACAGCCAAACTTTGGGCAGAGTGCAGAGAATCTTATGAAAGAAGGGGGAGATAGAAAGACCTGGAGGGAACAGGAGCTCTGCAAGGAGAGAAAAATAAAATCTGGGTCCAGGGATCTTTTCTGCAACTGATACTCCAACCAAGGACCATTCATGGAGATAACCTAGAACTCCTGCACAGATGTAGCCCATGGCAGTTCAGTGTCCAAGAGGGTTGCCTAGTAATGGGAACAGGGACTGTCTCTGACATGAACTGATTGGCCTGCTCTTAGATTACTTCCCCCTGAGGGGGGTGCAATCTTACCAGGCCACTGAGGAAGACAATGCAGCCAGTCCTGATGAGAGCTGATAAGCTAGGGTCAGATGGAAGGGGAGGAGACCTCCTCTATCAGTGGACTTAGGGAGGGGCATGGGTGGAGAAGAGGGAGGGAGAGTGGGATGGGGAGGGGCCTGGGAAAGGGCTACAGTTGGGATACAAAGTGAATAAATTGTAAAAATTATTTTTTTTTACTCACCCTTTAGACCATTCAGAATCTCAGAGTCAGAGCGGTTCACAAGATCAATAGGCCCTGGGCTGGCCATGTATTTCAGTTGGCTTGTATTTTGCCTCCTTGCTCAGCATGAAAAAGTCCTTGGCTTGATCCCCATTATCTCATAAAACAGGACGTCAAGGTACTCCTGTAATCCTAGAGCTCAGGAGGTAGAAACAGGAAAAGAGGGGATTTAAGTCATCCTTGACTATGTGATGGGTTTTAAGGCCAGCCTGGGTTACATAAATCCCTGCACTAAAAAAAAAAAAAAAGAAAGCCAACAGTTCCACAATTCTAAATTGCAGACAACAGCTTGGAACCCATCTCGATCAGTGGCGCTCAACCTTCCCAACCCTGTGGCCCTTTCATATAGTTTCTCATGTTGGGGTGATCCCCCAGCTATAAAACTATGTTCGTTGCTACTTCCTGAATGTGATTTTGCCTCGGTTGTGAACTATAACGTAAATATCCGGCATGCCGGATATCTGATACTCGACCACCGTGAAAGGGTCGTTTGACCCCTAAAGGGGTCTCAACCCACAGGCTTTAGAACCCTGATGTAGATCCTCAGAGGCTAGGAGTTCTCTGTTAACAGCCATCTTCTGACAGTCTTCTGATGATTCCCACTGAAGGTCTGAAGGACTTGATCCTCAAAGGCTGGACACCCCTTTTTGCTTCTATTGCCGAGGGCCGCACCTGGCAGGTGGCAGGCACTTAGGAAATGTTTGTTAAACAGCTGAGTGACTGGATGGACACAGCTGCTCACAGAGCCGGCCCTACGGTGCTGGAAAACGCTGGAGGAAAGCCCACCAGCAAAAGAGCCAGATTCTCACCTGGATCTTCATTAACTTGAGTTATATAACTCAAGTTATATAACTGAAAACACTTTTGGGTGTCTTGTTTTCAGAGCACATACCAGGAGAGGCAGTAAAGGTGGTTGGTCCGGGGGACAGAGTGATAGCTGGGGAACAGAGAGCTGCCAGCATGATAAGGGAGTATTATGGCCACATCATAGCCTGGTGTCTTTAATAGCAGAGTCAAAGTTACCCTTGTATTGAGACCGAGTACCTGCTATGTGCCAAGACTTTCTAGTCCTTTGACAGACCGTATCTTAACATCATTATTTACATATGAGTTTTGGGTTTTTTGAGACAGGTCTGACTGTCTTGAACTTGCAGCAATCATCCTGCCTCTGCCTGCTAAGTGCTAGGATTACAGGCATGCATCGCCATGCCTGGTCAGCCATTGTGTGATTGTGTGATTTAAAGTCAGCTGTAGGGTCAACACAATTAGTTTTCAATTTATTTATTTTAAATTTAAAATTTAAAAATAATTTAAATTTTAAATTATTTTTCACAATTATATATATATATATATATATATATATATATATATATATATTTTTTTTTTTTTTTTTTTTTAAGACAGGATTTCTTTGTGTTACAGCCCTGGCTGTCCTGGAAGTTACTCTGTAACCAGGCTAGCCTTAAGCTCAGAGATCCACCTGTCTATGCCTCTTGAGTGCTGGTGGTAAAGGCGTGTGCCATCGCTGCCTGGCTGAGAGTTTTTGTTTTCTTGTTTCTTACTGCTATGATGAGGTACTCTAATCAAAGCAGCTTACAGAGAGCTGTAGAGGGTGACCTGACTCCTGAAGACAGACTTTGCAGGTACAGAAACCTGCCTCAAATTCCCAGTGCCTTAACCGATCAGAGCCCTTGTGACTGGAGTAGGTGGTCAAATTGCATGTTCACTCCTGTACGGTGTTGGAAACGGGTCTGTCCTTGGTCAAGACCTGCCTGTAATTCTTGTTGGATGCCACCCGCATGCTGGGTGTTCTGGATGGTGCCCCGATGGAACTGCAAAACCGTGCCCTTCCCCTTCTGAAAGATGTCACTGCAACAGACAAAAGAGGAGACCTTCAAAGAGCCAGATGTGGCTGCCTGTGCCAGGAAGGGGAGGCGTGCAGAGTAAAGGCCCACTGAAAACAAATGTGAAAGGTGCAGAACTAAGGTGGAGAAATAAGCCAAGAAATCAGTTAAGGTCATTGTTGTTGGAAGTCCAGTCAACATGAACTGCCCGATGGCCTCCAAGTCAGCTCCACTGATCCCCAAGGGGAACTCCAGTTGCCTGACTTGCTTAGCCGACAATAGAGCTGAATCTCAAATTGCTCTTAAACTCAGCGTAACTGCTGATGACGTAATGTCTTTGTCTGGGAACTCATGCCCCGGCTCCGTATCCAGATGTCAGTCACGCTAAGGTGAAATGGCAAGGAAAGGAAGTTGGTGCGTATGAAGCCCTAAAGATGAGGGTTCATCGTGATGGTTCAACAGTGTGGGGCTGCTGTCATCCAGGCTGGGAAACTGTCCAGTGCAATGTTGGCTGTGACAGCCATCTCCAGCCACATCAGAGACATCTGGTTTGGAGCCCCAGAGGAAGAATTCATGCTGGTGGGTGTTACCTACGATGGCAGCTCTCACAGCGTCGCTCGTGATCTGCTTCATTTGCTCCCTGTTGTGATCAGGAACAAGGCCTGGAAGTTTGTAGAAGGCCTCCCTACTTAGAAGATGGGCTTTACAGCCAAGGAACGGGCAGAAGAAAGGGAAGCTGCTTTTGAATTTCTTTCCTCTGCTGACTAGACAATCACGTTGATGTCAACAATATTCCAAAGCTGGGGAATCGAAATACTGGCCTTGAGCCTTGTACCAAACAGTAATAATGTTTATAATATTATACTGTATTATTGAAGATGATTATGCTCAAATTTGCTTGTGACCAGCAACATAGTTTAAAGATTGTATGCTTTATAGTACAGATTTATGAAAGTCTATCGTGCTGTTAGTGCTGCAATCTCAATAAAAACATATTCAAGCGACGAGAAGAATAAAAGCAACTTAAGGGAGAAAAGACTTATTCTGCCCCACAATGCCAGGTTGTTGTTCATCATGGCATCAGGAGCGTGGGCAGCTGGTCCATTCACACCCGCAGTCGGGGAGCAGAGAGTGGTGCCTGCTGCTGTTCAGCTCTTCTCTCCACTTACACTGCCAGGGAATGGTGTTGCCCACAGTGGGCAGGCCTTTCCACCTCTGTTAATGCACTCAATATCTCCACATGAATGCTCAGAGGCCCATCTCCCTGGTGATCCTAGATTCTGTTAAGTTGACAACACAAACCATCATACAGAGGAGGCTGAAACTTGGAGAAATTAACAAACTTGACCATTTTTAAGGCTAAACTTATTTGATTTTCTACACTGTAGCAGTGGAGCACATTATTCTATTTTATTCTTAAATAGCAGAGAACCTCAAAGAAGCAATTAAGACCCAAAAAATGTGTCTGCAACTCAGAATTAATAAAAATTAAGATCTTAGTGTTTGCTTTTCCCCTATTAAAAACCCTCTACTAGATTTACAAAAATGTTCTCCATAAAGAATTAAAAATCTAAAAGTTAAAATTACTTCAAATCTTTCTATTCACTAAAAACATAATCACTGTTTAGTGAACATAATTTCAAATATCTTTTAAAGCATCTGAATATAACTATATAAATAGATGGATAAGTGAAAGGATAAATAGCTGGAGAGACAAAAGCTATCACAAAACAGGATTAATCTATATGTGACATTTTAAAACAGTAATCAAACTTAATTTTACTTCAGTTTAATAGAAATAACTGACGGGAAATAGAAGTCACTGAATTTCAAACAGGTGTTTCTTTTCTTAAGAGACCGTGTTTCTCAAAAGAGCCTTATATATCCAAAGAGTAAAAAACTCTTCGGGGGCTAGCCTGGGGTAGGGGTGGGGCACACCTGCACTCTCCAGCTAAGGCAGAGGAATACTGCAAGCTTGAGCTTGTCAGGGCTACCTAGCAGGACCCTGTCTGAAACAACAGAAGGCAGACAGGCAGGCAGACATAGACAGATGACAGGGAGAGGATATATAGAAGATACATAGATGATTGGCATTTGACAGGGATTTTTTTTTTTTAATTAGGGAGTTGGCTCAGTTGGTTAAGTATTTGCCTTTCAAGCATGAGGCCCTGAGTGCAAATCCCAAGCACCCATGTACAAAACCGGGTCTGAGGTCGCCATCTTGTAATCTCTCACAGCAAGATGCGAGGTAGGCCTAGCCTATTTGGTGAAGTTCCAGCCCAATGAGAGACTTTGTCCCAAGGAATGACAGCTGAGGTTACCACACAGACACAGGCATGCTCCCCATCATGAACACATACATTGTATTAGATGGTTTGCCAATGTGTACTGCCTGACTCCCAGGTTTAAATGATAAGCACGTTGCCGTTTCACTTCTCCTTCCATGCCTTTCCCCAAGACTCGAGTTTTTCATCTTTACACTGTTCTCACCTGTAACATTCACACCCTTTCACTTAACCATACATCCTCACGATCATCTTAGCGTGGGAGCCATTATTCCCAGCCACGTTTTGTCCTCATGACATCATGCCTGCTTCTTCCCTGGTTGGATTCCATACCAGCAGAAATAGAATTTCAGTGACTTCTACCTCCTGTAGTTATTTCTCGGGTTAAACTGAGATAGATGGACATTTAACATGTGTGTTCCTCGAGGTCTTTCATGGTGACAAACATTTGCCTGCCATTATGCTTGGGCCCCGCCATGATAGGGTCTAGTGTTCCCAGGAAGCACTTTCGGACTTCTGTGGACTGGCGCTAGCACCCTATTACTCTCTGGCATGAAGCTGGACATTCATCCTCTTTCTGGGTAATTTTGTTCTTCTAAAATATAGAATACCCCAAGGATTGGATACCCTTTCCTGTGCCTTCACTTTTCCATTTGTGAACTGCAAATGTAAACGGTTGCTCTTGTCAGTATTAAATGAGATCATTATTTAAAGCCTTGGCACCATGCCTGGATCGTAGCTAATACTTAATAATTGTTAGCTACTGGTGGTGTCATAATGAGGGCACTCAAGTTCAGGGATACACACAGGCGCTTTCTGAGCCGGACCTCCAGAATATTGAGTGACTAGTGCAGGAAAGGGCCTTAGGTAATTAGGTGCAATAAAAAGATTAGCAAGGCATTGCAATTAAAGTGACTAGACAGAGAAAGAGAGAGAGAAGGAGTATAAGGAGTCTGACTTAAGGAAAATTAAAGACCTGAAATAAGAGAACGCAAGAAATGGAATAAAAGGTGTATTTAAGAATAAAATAAAGATAAATTTCCCCTAATGACAAAAAAGTGAAAGGATATGCTTCAATTTAAACCAAGGACAAAAAGGGTAAGTGCTAGACTTGAAAGGCTGGTAGTGTGGGCATATGTGTCCTGGCACCGTCCTCACTGACTCCTCTAGTTGGCCGTTGATGGTGTGTGGTCCAGGGTCACTTAGTGTCTACAGAGCTAGAGCATTGTTCACCTTTTTTTTAAAAAAATGTACATAGCCATAGCCATGCCATTTTATTAAGATCCTCCATTTTGGTTGAACAATGTCAGGCATTGAGACTAACGTAATTTTGGCTGGCCCCTAATTTTGTTTTCCTAAATTCTTGTCCTTCGCACCCTGCTGACACTCCCAGCAATGGTGGCAGGCAGTAGAGGTTGTCACCTGACACTCTTTAACTCAGTATTTATTTTCCTAGTTTCCTCTAGCAATGGCCAACCTCAGGCCAAAAAAATGGATTTTTTTTTTTTTGCACCCTTTCTCTTTTCTACTTTACAAATACCTCACCCAGTAAGCAACCCAGGCTCTGATCTGAATCCAGAGTTTCCCCTCTGCAGGCCTCTTCCAGAATAAAGCTGGCCATGCCTTGGAGTCCTTCGCTCCCTTGTCTTCCTTCTTGCAGTACATAGTTTCAACTTATTTGTTAAGGTTTAACATTTCCTTGTAAAGCTCATCCTGCTTTGTTTTTTTTTCCTTTGATTTCCTGTTTTATTGGTTTTGTGCTCTTTTGTACCATTTTTACCACGTGAAACAATCCTAAAAAACTTCTGTTCATCTCATCGCTGTCTTCTTCATTGGGATCTCCCTTCTTTTTAGCTCCTGAGTGTGGTGTCTGTTCCCATTCCAGGCTGTGGTGTTCCTGTCTGGAAGTTCCTCTCTGTCTGTCTTCTGCTGAGGATTTTCTTTTGGGAGGGTTTCCAGCACCGCTGGCTCTTTACCTTTCTTCCCCTCACGATGGAGGTCAGCTCCATCACCTGTTTGTAAGCAGTTGTTTGTAAGTAACTGCTGTTGAAAATGATTGTGGTAATTCTTGTCCTGACCATGTCACTATGGAGCAACATGGGATGTCCTCAGCAAGCTGCCAGGGGCCCAGATCTCTCTCTTCACTGACATTTTCTTATGTACCTTTCACCTACATATACCTCACCTAGTTGGTTTGAGATGGAGTCCCTAATTACCTCACTGTAGTCTTAAAAAGGTCCTATGTTCTATTTTGCCTATGGCTATTTCTTCTGTGTTAGAAGAAAAAAAGGGGAAGAGCCCTGAGTCACTTTGCTTCCTCTTGGATCTGCTATCACTCCTGAGCTTCTCGGTTGCTCATGAAGCTCCAAAAATAGCACTGAGTTCTTTTTTTCTGTTGGCCCTCTACCGCTGAGCCTGGGGCTTGCCTTCAAGTGTGGTTTATACACCCAGTGAGACTGTTTTTTTCATGTGAGAGTGGTTATTAATGGAGAGCTTTTGGGTTAGGGGCGGGGCTTGTGTCGTTTTCCCCTCTTAGCTCTGGAAGCCCATGTAGCTCAAGCCGGTACAGGTGTTACACAGGCTGCCAAGGTCTCTGTGAGTTCACATGCTGAACTCTGTGAGTTCAGTCCTGCTGTGTTTGGAAGGCCTCATTTCCTTGGTGTCTTCCACCCCTACTGGCTCTTCCAGTCTTTTGGCCTCCTGTTTCACAGCGTTCCCTGAACCTTGAAGGAAGGGATTTGACTCAGATATTCCATTTAGATCTGAGTGTTCCCAGGTCTCTCACTCTCTGCACGCTATCTCGTTGTGGGTCTTTGTATTTATTTCCATCTACTGCAGGAGGAAGCTTCTCTGATGATGGCCCAGTAAGACGCTGATCTATGAGTACTGTGGACCATCATTAGGAGTCATTTTGTTGCTATGCTCCTTTAGCATAATTTGATCTTAGCAGCGTTTGATTTTCCCTTAGGTCTATGGCCTATCTAATCTCGGTTCTGGGGCACTCAGGCAAAGTTAGACATGGGTTTCATCTCATGGATTGGGCCTTAATTCCAATCAGATAGTGGGTTTACTCCAATCGGACAGTGGGTTGGTTACTTCTACAACTTTTGTGCCACTGCGGTGGGGCACGTGAGCTGTGTGACTGGGGGAGCTGTCCCGGAGCAAGAGTAAGGTTGAGATGTGTCCAGACCCTGAAAGTTTCATCTTGAGATGGGTAGGAGGAAGGACTGCAGAATACAAGCAAGTATTTATAAGACTGTAGATGGAAGACAGCCCAGATGAGGACGGTTAAGGAGGATGGCATCGGATGGGGGCTGGGAGGTGGATGGTGAGGTTATCGAGACAGCATAGGTGAAATGAAATATCTGCCCAGTTTAAGGTAAATAAGGCAATTATAAAATTTAACAGGTGTCTGTGTCTTAGCAGTTGTGGTAGTGGGTTAAATAATACCACCGTGATATTCGTAGGGCAAATAATAAACATTATATAGCCCAACAACTATTTTATCACCAACAACTAAGGACCATTCTCTCCCTGTTCTGGGCCTACATGCCCTAGTGTACATAACCTTGAAACTCTCACCCCTGACACCCTTGAGGTAGTCACATAGCCTGGTGGCCAGGTTTTAGGTTAAAACTTCCTATTTCCCAATAAGGACAAGTCCAACTAGCACCTGGAGCTCCTCTTCCTGCAAATAAAGCGTTCCTAGCACCTCAGTCCCAGTCAGTGATGCACCTTCATCCCGAAAATCCCTACCCATTTCCCAAGGTTTCTATAGTCCTTAACCGCGCCCCCCCGCCCCCCCAATAAAGGAGAACTGTTTCGCTCAAAACCACCTCTGAGAAGGCCTTTTCTCCCACATTCACCTCGGGATCGAGATCCTGCTAACCCACCCGTCCTGCTAAGCTTCATTTCTTCCAGTCCAGACAGTTGCACAATGGTGTCTGCATATCCGGAAGCCAGAAGCAGAACCCCGTTCGGCAACTATTTCACCAATGTATCTTGCAGGCAGGTCACCATGGTAGATTGCAGTTTGCAGCTTGGTTGGTGTTTAGCTTTCTCCTCTGGTGGTGTATAGAGTGCCTTCCAGCACCATGAACGCCAGTTAGTAGAGGTGAAGGCTCCAGGTAGGCCCCAGCTTGACTTCTCTGTGCTCAG
This sequence comes from Psammomys obesus, assembly GCF_907164565.1. NCBI lineage: Eukaryota > Metazoa > Chordata > Mammalia > Rodentia > Muridae > Psammomys > Psammomys obesus. The sequence goes on from NW_026596134.1 coordinate 11,431,661, forward strand.
CAAATTATGTAGGTATTGTTTTCAGCAATATGGCCTTACCATCAGTTTATAGAAAGCAACCAGTGATGGCCTTAGCAATAGCCTGGGTTGTTTTGGGATTTCCAGGGGACCCCTTTGGCCAACAACTCAACTAGATGTAACCTATTTCTGGAACAGGGGTGATGTGCAGTTGGGGCTCTGTCTCCCCCTTGTTTGGTTCTAATTTAGATTTCTTTCATACCTGTGTATATTTTAAGAAGCTTCTACTCTGTTAGGCTTCCATATGGCCCCTCAAATGACCCTTAGTTTTAGCTGTCCTTCCCTGTGTTCTCTTCCTTTCCAGCCTCCTCTTTCTTCCTATTTGATTCCCTTTTTCTGTTTCCTCCTTTTAGGGAGATCTTCCCTCCCCTCCCCTCCCCTCCCCTCCCCTCCCCTCCCCTCCCCTAATCCCTTGCTCTACACCTAACCGCTGTTTCTGGATTGTAGCCTCCTCAAGACTTATCAGCTAACATCTACATATAAGTGAATACATACCATATTTTTGGGGGAGGGGGAGTTTGGGTTACTTCACACAGGATGATTTTTTTTTCTAATTCTATTTACATGTGAATTTTATGATTTCAGTGTTTTCTTTTTTAAGCAGCTGAGTAATATTCCATTATGTAAATAAATACCATGTTTTCTTTATCAGGAATTCACCGATGGGCATCGAGGCTGTTTCCAATTTTTGGATTTTTATGAATAGAGCAGTAATTAACACAAATGAGCAAGAGTGTCTTTAGTAGGATGTAGATTCCTTTGGTTATATGGCCAAGGTATAGCCATACTATGGAACTGCCATACTGATTTCCATAGTGGCTGTAGGAGTTTGCCCTACTCAGCTATAAATGAGTGCTCCCCTCACCCCACATCCTTGCCAGCATGAGTTGCCATTTGCTTTATTGATCTTGGTCATTCTGACTGCTGTAAGAAGAAATCTTAAAATAGCTTTGATTTGTACTTCTCTGATGCTTGAGGATGTTGAATATTTTTTAAGTGTTTCTCAGCTATTTGTTTCCTCTTTTGAGAACTCTTTAGATCTGTACTCCATTTTAATTGGGTTATTTTTTTTTTGGAGTTCTTTATATATTTTGGGTATCAATCCTCTATGGGATGTGTCGTTGGTAAGAATATTTCCCGTTCTGTAGGCTGTGACTTTGAATAATGGTGTCCTTTGCCATGCAGAAGTTTTTATTTCATGAGGTTCCCTTTATTAATTGTTCTTAGTGAATGCACTTTTCTGTGTCTCTGAGTTCAAGGCTCTTCCCCAGTTTCTTTTCTATCAGATTCAGTGTATCTGACTTTATGTTGAGGTCCTTGATCTATTTGGAGTAGAGTTTTATGTAGAATAACGAATATGGATCTATTTGCATTATTCTACATGCAGCCATTTAGTTTAAACAACATTTGTTGAAGATGCTATCTTTTCCAATGTGTGCTTCTTTAAAACAACAACAACAAAAAACCAAAACCCAGCACTGTGACTCATGTCTGTAATCCTGGCATGGTCCCCATTGCACCATGGGCACAGAGATGTGACAGAGAAGGCAGAGGCAGGCAGATCTTTGTGAATTCAAGGCCAGCCTGGTCTACACAGAGAGAGTACAGGATAGCCAAGGCTACAGAAAGACCAAAAACCAAAAACCACCACCAGCACCAACAAAATCAGGTGTCCGTAGGCATATGAACTTATGTCTGTGTCTTCAATTCGATTCCATTGATCAAATGTGTGTGTTTTCATGCCAACACTATGCTGTTTTTATTATTGTAACTCTGTAGAGCAATTTGAGATCAGGGGTGACCCTACTTTTAGCAGTTCTTTTATTGCTCAGGATTGTTTTAGCTATCCTGGGTATTTTTTCTTTCTTTCTTTTTTCTTTTGTGTGTGTCTTTATATGAAGCTAAAAATTGTCCTTTATATTTCTGTGAAGAACTGTGTTGGAATTTTGATAGGGATTGCAATGAATCTGTAGATTGCTTTTGATAGGATGGTGAAAAAGCTCTTTTCCTTCCCCTATGATGAACCTGTTGTCTAAGTGCCCGGGGCTCATTCCTTCCTGTTGGGTAGGGCTGATGTTCAGAAGCATCATTGCTTGATGGAATACAGGTTTTTATTTTTTTCCATCTCTGCACAGTTTTGTCTTAAAGTCCAATACTAACTGAGAGAAATAATAAGCACGGCTTCTAAAGCTCTAGTCTGGGTTCCTTAGATCCTTTTTTCTAAGGGTGAATAAAAGACTATTATTGATCCCCTTATGGTCAGCAGGAGAGAGAGATAAAACACAGTTATAACCTTCAAAGAGTTTATGAAAAGAAAAAAAAAAAACCGAGGCCCCTAAGCTTTCAAACAAGAATATTCTAACAAAAGTGTGAGACAAAAAAATAAATAAAGAATGACAAGGCTGTCTGTGAGTAAGCAGGCGACTAGGGGGACATAGGAAGAGGACTCTAGCTGAAGCAATCCTGCTCAGTGTAGCAGAGGAGGTTGGTGAGGAGGTGAGAGAAAGTTCTAGAAGGCTGAAAGGGAGCCCCAGAGCTGGTGATGCCGCTAGAATTTCGGTGGAGGCTGGTTCTCATGGCTGCCTCCTCTGTCATAGTTGCCTCCCCTCAGGAGGACATTTTCAACAAGAGTGAGAGCCCTCAGCCCACCCTAGAGACAGTAGGATGGCACTGAACTGTGTGAGGAAGGGTCTGGATTCCAGTCCCCATGCCACCAGCATCAGCCACGAGGTGTCACATCTCTGTGCCCATGGCACAATGGGGACCAGGTCTGTTTTCCCAACACATGACTAAAACATGTGTTTTAGTAGTTACTTACTACTTTACACTCGTGTGCATGCGTGGGCGCTCGTGTGTGTGTGCGTGTGTGTGTGTGTGTGTGTGTGTGTGTGTGTGTGTGTGTTGACACAAGGTCTCATGAACTCTAGGCTAGCCTTGAACTCCCGATCCTCCTGGCCCATAAAAAAAACAAAACAAAACAAAAACACAACCAATTCAGAACAATATTCTGAACCTATAAAGGGTATAGCAAAATAACTCCCCCAAAGCCACATTATTTACAAAAATTAGACTCTTTAGTGCTTTATACCACTGGCTCCCCAAATTTTAGCCCACTGAAGACTTGCCTTTGGGACTTGCTAACATTGGAATTTGGAGTTCCTTCCTTGAACATGAGGTCTGAGAATTTGCATCTGTAATAAGTTTCGGGTCACCAACGCTGTTGTCTCCAGCCTGCGAACCCGCTGCCCCCCCCAGAAACTTGACTTCAAGCTGGGGGCCCCACCTGCTGAGGACACGAGTCTGAACGTGCGTCACAGCTGTGAGCTCAAGTCATGCCCCAGTCCAGGTGTGCCTAGCTGAACCAGCTGCGAGAAGCCTTGTTTTGTTTCTGTTTTAATTCTCTTACTTTGAGATAATTTTATCCTTACATGCAAGTTGTAAAAATAGTGCAGAGTGTTCCTATATACTTGTTACCCAACTTCCCCTTATGTGAGCGAACATCTTACATAACCACAGAACACTCATCCAAACCAAGGATTGAAGCCTGGGGCAACACTATTTTATTAGCTAGGCAACACCATTTATTGGCTTCCGCCCCCATTTTAGTGCCCCTTCATACCCCATGATCCAATCCAGGACCCTAAGCTGCATTAGTTCTGGGATCCAATGTAAACTATTGCCCTGTCACCTCAGCATCCTCCCCCACATCTCACGGGTCTCCACGATCCCAAGCTCTGAAGAGTCCTGATTCACACATTCCACAAGATGCTACTCAGTGTGGGTTCAGCCGGTGTTCTCCCGTGATCAGATGGTGGTGACCGGTCACTGTGAGAACATGGGGCTCCGCTCAGTGTGCTGTGTCAGAAAACAAGATGCGACACATTCCGCTGTGAAGTTTGTTCTCTTAAGAAACACGGTGTCTGGGCTGGCGAGATGGCTCAGGAGTTAAGAGCACTGTCAGCTCTTCCCGAGGTTCTGAGTTCAATTCCCAGCAACCACATGGTGCCTCACAACTATCTATACTAGGATCTGATGCCCTCTTCTGGTGTGCAAGTGACATACAGATAGAGCACTCATATATGTAAAATAAATAATTCTTTAAAAAAAAGAAAGAAAAAAGGAAAAAAGAAACACGGTGTCTGCCTGATTTTGGCACTGCGGTTGTTTTTTTTTTAAATAACTAACAAATATTTATAATTTCCTGGCACCTGCTGGAGAATAAACCTGGGGCCTCACATGTGCTATGTATTTCTGGCCCCAACTACCACATTTTTTGATAGCCACTCCTTGAGACTGCACGCACACTAATTTGCTTAAGCTTTTACATCATTCATTTCAATATTCATTGGTGGATCTTGGCCTGTACTTCTCATTAATCTGGTGTTACATACAAACACACACACACACACACACACACACACACACACACACACACACAC
>NW_026596134.1:11436127-11616211 GCF_907164565.1 Psammomys obesus
ACACACACACACACACACACACACACACACACACACACACACACACTATGGGCAAAGTGCAGGGTACAAAGCACAAAGAAAAAATTTAGAAACCAGTTAGAGAAAAAAGGAATGTTATGATCTCAAGAACCAGGAAAAAAAAAAAAAAAACTATAGCAAAGTTTTTATTAGAAACCACAAAAATCAGAAGACAACTGTGTGATCCTATCTGAAGGGCTAAAAAAATTTTTTTAAACCTGGCAGCATAGAATTCTGTCAATCAAGAGTATTTTCAAAAGTAGAGGAGAGGGCTGGGAGATGGTTTAGCAGGTAAAGTACTGTGGAGACTGGGCAGTCACGGTGGCCCGCCTGAGGTTGCTCAGGAGGCAGAGGAAGGCTGTGCTTGGAACAAGCTCACTAGCCAGAAGAGCCGTATCAGTGAGAGACCTTGTCTCAAACTATAAGGTGGAGAGCAGTTAGGAAGACCCTGGACATCAACCTCTGGCCTCCACATGCACATGCATCCACATACATGTACCTACGCATGTGAACATACACCATACTTCAGACAGCACACATACTCTCTCGCACACTCAGTTCACACACCCATAAATAAGGTGAGGGTATAACAAAGACTTTTATCAGACAGATCATGACTGAAATAATTAATTCATTGGTGTCAAAAGTGCCTTGAAAGGAATGTTACGGAAACTTCCTTAGTATTTTAGATCAGTGGAGGGTGGGAGGAAAACAGTTCTGTATAGAAGAATTGTAACTAATACCCGTGGGTAGGATTAGAGCAATAGAGAACTCGCATCAGAACAGCAAAGCAAATCATTTCCAGCCATATTATCAAACGACTGTCAACTCAATCCTCAGTTTACCATCATAAACCAGATCGTTACTTATCTTCCGTATTCCAGGAAGGGTTAGAAGGAGCTTGAAGATAAGTGCCTGCCTACTCCACAGTGTTGTGAAGGTATGTGGTTATGAACAATATTACAAACACGAGCAAGCCCCCAGACCTTAAAATGCCGGGTGTGTTTGTATACGTGTGTGTGAGTGTGTGCAGGCGTGCAGGCGTGTGTGATCATTTTCATCGTACTGTATCAAGTGTTTCATGAGGTCAGCTGGTATTGAAATGGACGCTCTCCGGAGCAGACATCAGGATGGAGGGGGCATGGGAGGGGGCACAAAACTAGGATGATACCTTGGAATAACAGAAGAAGAAGAAGAAGGAGAAGGAGAAGGACAAAGGAGAAGGAGAAGGAAAAGGAGAAAGGAGAAGGAGAAGGAGGAGAAGAAGAAGGAGAAGAAGAAGAAGAAGAAGAAGAAGAAGAAGAAGAAGAAGAAGAAGAAGAAGAAGAAGAAGAAGAAGAAGCATGATCATTTAAATGGTGTGGCAGGCACAGAGTACCAAGTGGTAGAACCATGCAAAATCCTTCCCAGCTGGATGCAGTGTGCCTCCCCTCCTGAGATCCTGCAGCCCACGGCCCATGTGGTTCCTGGGAGTCCTGGTGCTTTCTCCAGGGCGCCATCGGATCCTTCCATCAGCTTATAGAGGGAGCCGGTGTTCTTAGCATTTCCACAGAGCTGCGGCTCAGGGTGGTAAGTGACTGGCCCACCGTTCCCCACTCTGGGGTTCAAGCCCTGGTGTTCTCACACAGAGCGCTGTTGACACACTGACTTCAGAAACAGTGCTTTGTTATTTGTGTGCAGTTGTTCCTGGTGGGCACCGAGGATATGGAGAGAATGTGAGATGCCTTTAGGGCCTTCAGGTGTGGAATTAACACAAAATCACATGCTGAGGGATATTTCTTCCCAACTCCCTTCTGGTCCTGTTGGCTTCATCACAGAACAAGTCTGATGCAGATGCCCCGTACCCTGTCCCTACATCTGCTAACTTGCCTTCTATTGTCGCTTAAAAATGTGAAATGACAGCCAGGCATGGTGGTGCATGCTTTTAATCCTAGCACTCAGGGAGGCAGATGCAAGCCGACCACTCTGAGTTTGAGGCTAGCCTGGTCTACAAAGCAAGTCAAAGACAGCCAAGGCTACACAGAGAAACCCTGTCTGAAAAAAAAAAAAAAAAAAAAACCAAAAAGAAAAAAAAAGTGAAATGACATAGTTTGTGTGTGTGTGTGTGTGTGTGTGTGTTTAATGTGAGTGAGTGAGTATGGTGAGTATGGTTTAAAGGTCAGAGGACAGCTGTGGTAGTCAGTTCTTTTCTTCCATCATGTGGGCCTCAGGGTTGGAACTTATGTTATTAGGCTTACTATGGAGCCAAAGATGGCCTTGAACTCTGGATCCTTTCACCTCAGCGGTACCACCACAGCAGCCTAGTCTCCATCTTTCTATCAGAGAGAAATCTTCTGTAGGAGACAGGATTTGGATAGAATTTAATGACACAGTTTGAGCTTTACTTTATCATTTCCCCTAGTTTCTGGATTTCCTATTTATAGCAAGTGCTTACAGGCTTTCATTTGGTGTGACAGTCTCTTTTTAAAAACAAAATGAATTCTAAGCTGAGTGGATGAGAATTTGAGACGGAAGCGTGGTGCTCTGCCACAAGGCAGGGAAGCAGAGCGGAACGAGGCTCCCAAGAGAAATGGCTGCTGGGTCACGCTCCCGTGGCTCAGAGGACCCTGGACCTCCTAGACAAAGCTTGAAAGCATCACCAACAGGGAGACCCTGAACTCCTGGCCCAGGAGCCTGGGCCGATTGCTGTGCCTTCTGGGACTGGCGCCTTCTTCTTGGTTCTAGGGCAGCATGACACCCTGAGATCGTAGGGCTAACAGGTCAGAGGGCAGAGTCGAGAAAAGGACTGAGGGGAGCTGAAGGCATGCCAGAGGTGACAAGAGGAGGTGCCAGTAATGAGAGTCACGGCTGGCTGCTGTCTCCTGGGAAAGGCACTGTCCACAAGCTTGCTTCCTTGCTATGTGTGTATCTGCTACTCTATCAGGAGCCATATGGATTCTGGCTTGAATTGTTACTGTCTCAAATGTCCTGTTGACCAGTTTGTGCCTATGAGTTTGGGCCTATAAAAATACTTTATTAAATGAAGATTCATAATTTTTCAAGTTGTTTCCTTCCTTCCTTCCTTCCTTCCTTCCTTCCTTCCTTCCTTCCTTCCTTCCTTCCTTCCTTCCTTCCTTCCTGCCTTCCTTCTTTCCTTCTCTACTTCCTTTTCTCCCATGCACTTCTTTTCTTAACCTTAGTTTTCCAGTGTTCCCACTAAGGAACCCTCAGCCCAGAGAAAAAGAAACTTATGCTTTGAGGCTCTGAGGGGATTTTTAAGAGACCCATGTTGAATTTTCTAAAACTTTAGCTGAGTTGGGCATGGCGGTTCACTCCTGTAATCCCAGCACCTGGAAGGCTGAGACTGGAAGATCATGAGTTCAAGGCCAGCTGGAGCCACAAAGTGAGCTTAACAGACAACCACAGCCGAAAAGCTTATGCCATTGTTAGACTCCACTTAAAGGAAGCCATGTGGTGTGACGGAGCGCCACTTCTGAAGGTGCTGTGTGTACCCGCTCTAATCTTGTGAAAAATGACTCCTGCTATGCTTTACATGTTCTCTCTTGCATTTCAGAAGGTCAGCAACCTCCATTTCTAGGAAGGGTGCTCTAAAGGCCAGGGAGGCTCACATCGCTGGCCTTGGTACAGTCTCAGAAGCCAGCCCTGCAATACATGAGACAAGAAAGCCACGTATAATCATGTGGCCAAGAATGTTACAGTTCCAACCCAGACTCCAAGATGAGGTGCGTATTTCCAGCTTCCTCGACACTGTCCGCAATGATCACCCATGGCTTCTTAGTTAACAAAATGAAAATTTATTCAATTTTCAGTTCTAATAAATAGTTGCCTCTACAACAGGCCATGAGCCCTGGTAAAAAGACAGAGTCCGTGTAACCATTCAGAGAGAACAAACACATTAAGCTGTGGGCTTTAGTTACAAAAGGGAGTTGCTCTCATCTCTTACTGCTGTCTTGCTGCAGTTAAAGGCTTTGAGAAGCATTTAGTTTTCTTATCACATAAGAAAGGTGCATTTGTCAAACAGGAAACCAAACCAAACCAACCAACCAACCAACCCAACAGACTCCCAAACCCAGCAGCAGCTATAAAGAGTAGATTAGATGGTTTCCCCATCAATGAAACCAACAATAAATAAGCTTGGAAGGAAACCCAGCAAAAAGAAGGCCCTGCTACATTCTGGAATATCCATTTCCTTTTCTTGAGGGGCTGGGAGAAGGAGTGAGTTCAGCCATTCACAGTTTCAGGCTAGAATTAGGCTCCTGGGGGCTTTCCTCCCCAATTGATGGACCATGACGGTCACTGTTTCCTGAGGCCAAGGTCAGATTTCCAAAGCTGAACTTGAGAAGCTAATTGCAACAGCCAGGGACATAGCCAAGTTCGCTGGGGTTGTGACAGTGTCTTATTCTCCACTTGCCCCTGGGTGTCTTCCTCTGTCAGCTACTTCCTGGTTCCTACCTGTCTCCGCTGGTCTCTGCCAACCTGTTGTTCATTACTGCAAAGGCTCCCACACCCCCTGAGAACTCATCTTCCCGGGAGGATGTGTTGGCCTGGTGGGGTCCACCATTGGCCATCTCGGACAACTGCTTCTGCAGGATGGCCAGGGAGACCTTGTTGGTGTCCTTCATGGAGATCATCTCCCCTGAGAGACGCCGCCCATCAGCGTCACTTTCCATCACCCCATCCGTCTCTATGGAGATGTTGCATCTGTTCCGGACGTTGCCAGGCATCACCACGTTCCTCCTGGACCGCAGGAGTCCTCTTTGGCATTGGGGGAGGCACCCGCTATCCAGTTTCCTCAGGATCCAGTTCACAGTCTGTTTGATCAGGATGGAGATGACGTTAAACAAGGAGTAGATGCAGCAGACCCCCATGAGGATGAAGAAGAAGTTGGCAAAGCGGTAGAGTCCTTGTCTCTCATACTGAGCATTCTGGCTGCTCACCAGGTCCCCAAAGCCAATGGTGCTGAAAGCCACAAAGCAAAAGTACAGTGAATCAAAGTAGCTCCAGCCTTCCATGGTGGTGTACAGAGCCGAGGCTCCGCAGGAGATGGCCACTGATGCCAAGCAGAGGATCAGCATGACGTAGTACACAGAGGGTTTCCAGCCAGCTAGGTTATCCACCTCGCCCTTTTCGGGGGCCTTCATGTTGTCCTGGGTCACCATCCTGCGTCTCCGCAGCTGATGCTGGTGACAGGACCTCATGACATAGGCGATGACGGTGATCAGCCGCTCCAGGAAGAGGTTGAAGAAGAGGATGGTACTTGCACATCCAATGAGACCATAAAAGATCAGAAAAATCTTCCCTCCGATTGTGGCTGGTGTTGTCATCCCGAACCCTGTGAAGAAGACAAAAGCCAGGGGAGAGAGGAGTGAGTGAGAGCTTGGTTGGGAGTGGAGTTGGTGGAGGGCCGTGGTTCTCATCCTTCCTGATCCTTCGACATTCTAATACAGTCCTTCATGTTGTGGTGACCCCCAGCCATGAAATTATTTCGTCGCTGCTTCACAACTGTAATTTTGCCACTGTTAGGAATCGTAATGTAAATATCTGATATGGGACCCTGAAGGGGTCATGACCCGCAGGTTGAGAACCACTGGCATATAGGCTTGGAGGCTGGTGAAGGAGTATAAGACATAGTGTTATGAAGTCCCTCAGCTCTAGCCTTTCTAGGAAAGTGGAGACTCTCCATCGCTGTTGGAAGGCTGTTGTTCAGCACACAAAGTTGGCCTGCTGTAAGCCCATATGGTGCTATTGTGCAAGGCAGGAAAAGGCCCCTCTTCCTCTGAGTGGAACCAGCCAGGAAAAAAAAAAGGGCTTAGTGCTGAGCATGTGACTAGGTCCCAGCCTCCTGCCCTTCTTTTGTTGGATGTCCTTGTACACTATGGAACACAAACAGTCACAATCAACAGACCTTGTTCAGAGACACACAGGCTCCTACAAAAATAAAGGTTTTTGCAGACTCGTAAGAATTCATTTATTCCACAGACACAGAACTGGCGACAGAACCGGAAGAGCTGCTGTCTCCCTGGTTCTCTGGTTCTGCAGACAATTGGTATATCGTGTGGTAAGTGCTGGGCTTGGAAGTGGCACAGAGCTCCGTGGCAGCTGCTGAGAGGGGGTCTGGGAAGATTATATCGAGAATCTTGGGAACCAAGGAGGCACTGTGCAGGCAGAAGGTACATGCCAGCGGTAATGGTTGTCCCTTTTCCTCCTTTCTCTTTTGCATGTATGTGTACATATGTAGTGTGTGTGTGTGTGTGTGTGTGTGTGTGTGTGTGTGTGTGTGTGTGTGCGCGCGCGCAAGTTGATGTTGGGTATCTTCCTCAACTGCACTCCACCTTACTTATTGGGGCAAGGTCTTTTGCTGAAACCAGAGCTCACTGATTCGGGCTAGTTTAGCTGGTTAGCTTGCCCTGGGAAGCTGCCATGCCTGCCTGGGTTTTTACATGAATTCTGAGGCTCTAACTCTGGTCCTTACACTTTTTCTTTATTTTCAAGTTTCAGGTTCCTCATTGTGCCCCATCACTGGGATCCCCAAACCTCAGCTATTATCCTTGTAACTTCCCTCAAAGCTGACCTTTATCTTGTTGCTATAGGTCAACTAGTGGCTGTCTGCCCTAGGTTTCCCTTGGGAACTAGTCAGATCAGATCTTGAGGTCTGTGGGCTACTGGGGTTAGGGCTTCATGGTGTCCTGAGATGAACTCAAGGAACCACCTTTTCCAAGCACCTGATGTGTGCATTCAGCACCATTTAACTCTCTAACTAAAGTCATGGTTCTCAGCACACATGGTTCGCAACCCTGTTTGGCTGAGAAGCAAAAGGCCTTAAACCAAGATAATAAAGGAGTATAATGAGTTAAGCTTTTAGCAAAACAAGAATGGATGGGGCATTTGGTAAGGAAGGAGAAAGAGACAAGAACAATAGAATGGAGATTTTGAGTGTTAGGACCCTAAATAGTGGAAGAAAAAAAAATCAAAACATCACCTCTCCTTTGGAAACCTTGCTTCAAATCAAAGCCTCCTCAGCCACCTTGCAGTAGAGGTCATTTCTCTCCATTAGGTAAAGAGATGTGTTGTCCTCTCTAGTTAGGAGTTAAATTCCTATCCTCAAGCTCAGATGAGTAGAGGCAGGTAGAGTTGTGGAGGCTTGAGTTTGATGAATTAGGCGCACTGAGTTTTACAAGTAGGTTTTGAACAATGCTGTATTCTACTCGGTCCAAAAGAACATCACTGAGCCACCAGCAAGTCAAACAAGTAGTTCCCAATTATTGAAGGAACTTGGAGATACTTTGATGGACTCAGTGGATTCCTGAACCAGGAGAGTTTGTGAGTGCTCCCTGTAGAAGATAGAAGCAGAGGCCACTGCTATGACAGGAATGATTTCATCTCGCCAAACTCTCATCTTCACCCAAAAGGTGGTGGTTTTAGAAGGTGGACCTATGTGAGGTGATTAGCTTATAGGGGTGGGACCTTCATGGATGGCATCTGTGTCTTTCTAAATGATGCCTTGGCAGTTGGGGACGTGGCTCAGTTAGTAGAGGGTTTGTCTGATAAGCTGGGTGTGGTAACAGATGCCTGTAATCCAGCATGTGGGAGAGGGAGCCAGGAGGACCAGAAAACTTCAAGGACATGTTAGATGATGTAGGGAGTTCAAAAGCAGCCTGGCTCAGACAACGACTACAAGAAAAGACACCTCGGAGAATGTCACCATCTCTGCCATCTGAGAACACAGCAATGATTCTATGAAGGCTTTGACCTTGGACTTCCAGAACTGTGAGCATAATGCCGGCCTGTGGTATTTGTCACAGCATCCAGAATGAATTAAGACAGCCATCCAAGATGGCCTGGACAAGCTCCTTATGAGAACTCCTTCCCTGAAGAGCTGTAAACAATGTCTACCCCCGGTACAAGCTCCCAATTACAAATCAAAATATGACCTTGCGTGTGACAAACCAGAGTATGAATCCACGAACTTCTCCCTGGGGAACCAGCGAGTTTACTGGGCTTACTTGGAACACACAGAGTGAAGCGTTGCCTATGTAAGCATGGGTGCAGCTGAGCACTGAGGGCGTGGCCTTACCCATAGCCCAACTGGCAAAGGGCAGGGCCTGAGCGCAGTCCCCAGAATCCGTGTTAAAAAGGCCAGGTGTGGTATGTAACTGTAACCCCAGTGCTGCGGAGGTGGGCACACGTGGGTCCCCGAGGCGCCCTTGCCAGGCCAGATAGTCTACCTGGTGATTTCCGGGTCAATTAGAGACCCTGACTAAAAACAAAAACAAACAAACAAAACACAATGGTGGACAGCCCCGAGGAACAATGCTGATGTGTGCACACTCACACACACACACACACACACACACACACACACACTGAGCATGATGTGGTCATTAGGCTCGTGAATCCTAGCAGCTATGATTCTTAGCACAAGACTAGGTCCGTGAACATTCTGTGACGCAGCAGGGAGGGGCTTATCAGGCCACACCCCTCCCGAAGCAAGCACCTTTAATGGTTGCTGCTATAGTTGCCCAGGCGACTGTTAGCAATCCGAATCGATTTCAGCGAGTCAGGCTGCCGCGTCCAGCTTCTACCTACTAGCCTGAGTTGTAGACAGTTTAATCATCTGGACAATGAGGTTGACAATGTTAACCTCGATATAATCGTTATTCCTGAAATAATAAATAATATTCATAAATGTTAAAACAAAACAATACCATAGACAGTGAAGAAGAGCCCCCGGGGTCACGAGTGAGGGCTGTGGAATGAGTGTGTCCCTGGGGAGTCTCCTGTTGAAGTTTAGTCTGCACTAACAGTGATGAACCACGATGTTTCGAGGTGAGGGTTTTGTGGCACGGTTAGAGCTAGAGAAGGTCATCGGAACTGAGCCCCTGAACCGAATGCAGGTGAAGGAGACCAAGTGAGGCTCACAGCAACCCTCCCTGTTTCATGCCAGCTTAGGGCTCTGCTAGTAACATGGCATCACCAATTGTGGTCCCTCTAGAACTGTGAGCCAAATAAACTCCTTTTCCTTAGAAGCCTTGGGTCCCTCCCCCAACCCATACGTGTACATGACTGAAAAAGAGTATTCCCTAGAGTATGTTATTACAGCCACAAAAGTCAGACTACATACTGGGAGAATTGGCCATCACGAGTCTGCTAGTCCCATTCGACAGAGTAAAAAGCCAGCTAGACTTAGAACTTCGATCATGTTGTCTTCCAGGCTTAGGCTTCCCCACCCGACTAAGCTTGTCATCGGTAGAACCAAGGGGAGGGCAGGAAACAAGTGCTCAGAGCCGTAGACTTTATTTTTTGGGTTTTAAATTAAGATATTTATTATTATCAACGTCACGTGAACATGTGTGTATGACCTATGTGGAAGAGCAACGGCTAGCAGATCATGTGTGTGGAGCTCAGAGGACAATTTTGCGGACTAGTTTCTCTCCTTCCACCTCTGACCTCTGACCTTTCCAGCCTCTGGGGCACCTACATTCAACTTGCACATCCCCACGGATACACATACACTTAAAAAAGAATATTCTCCCCACGCAGCCTAACTCCGTCCTGGTAAGCCCTGCCTCTAAAGCTTCCAATGGTTTTTCTAGGCTGCAGACTCAGGCGTTAGCACATGGGCCTTGGAGGGCAGTCCAGGTCCAAACCGGTTGTACTACCCACTGTGCTTCTTCGACTCTAGCCTACCCCTTTACCTCAGGATGTTATCTAACTGCTGATGTGAGAGCATGATGGGGAGATGGGCTCTGGGGGGCCTATGGAGGAGGTTACCCTAGTTAGGTTAACTGAGGTAGGTGGCTCCGTTCCCTAGGCTTGGATTCTGGACGGTATAAAATGAGAAGGTGAGCTGAGCGTAACCATTTATCTCTCTCTAACTCTTGATTGTGACCAGCTGCTGTCCTTCAGCCTGTTGCATGACTTCCCTGCCATCTCGGACTGTGCCCTTGAACTGTGAGCTGAAATAAACTCTTTCCTCTCTGAGTTGCTATTGTCAGGGCGTTTAATTATAACAACAACAACAAGAAGAAACTAAGACAAAAATATGTTATATATAATTATATATATCATATATGATAGCTATATATCTATATATCTGTAAAACGGTACCCAGGGCTTTGTCCATTCTAGGCAAGTGTTCTCCCATGGAGCTATATCTCAAGACCCTTTGCTGGAGTAGCATAACACAAACACCGTGCAGTACACTAATTCACTCACCAACAAAGAGCGTCTCTGACTGCCACGCGCTTCATTTATCTATCACAACGACTGTCCTATTACCACACCTAAAAGAAAAGTCTAATTCCTAACCATCAAATGAGCCTGATCTGTGTTCAGCTCTCTCAGTCCTGTGAGGACTGGGTTCTCACAGGGCACACACATCTCTTCTGCCTCCCTTAATTGTAAACCGACTCCCTCCCCCATCATTTGCTAGATAAATGCTTCCTAAAGAGAAAATTTCTAGAAACGATTAAAGGAGGGAAAGCCTTTTGTGTGTTATGAGAGTGTTCCCCCTCCCCCACTTCTGGCAACTCACATACTCTTCAAAGAGACAAAGAAATTGGCACAAATTGCCTGGAAGCAAATTGGGAATATGTGCCAGCTGTCACATGTCCACAGTCATATCAATGAAGTATAACCCCCAAATACCAGACACGAGACTGAGGCCCCTGCATGCCCATCAGGTTATGGTTTGCATCTAAAATCCCCCGAAGGCCACGTGACAACCTTGGCCACCGTCCTCTGGTACTTGGTAGTGGGGCAAACCTAGGAAGTTACATCACTGGGGGTCTGGTCCTGGGACTCTGCTCTCTTCTTCACCCTCTGCTTCTTGTTCTCAGTCTTCTTTTCTTCTCGCCCTGCTTTTCAGGTGCCATGAAGCGGGCAATTTCCTTACAGCCACGCACTATGGCTTGATGTCTTTGCTTACCACAGGCCTAAAGACATCAGGCGACAAGACCAGGAACTGAAATTTCTAAAACCATGAGCCAAAATAAATCTTTTTCCCCCCCTATTACTACTACTATTGTTGTTGTTGTTGGTTGTGGTGTGTTTGTGTATGTGTGTATTTGTGTGTGTGTATAAGTTAGAGAACAACTTTTGGAGCTAAATCTTTTTTTTTTTTTTTCATCATGGAATCTGGAGATTGGACTCTGGTTATCAGGCTTGTGTGGCAAATGCCTTTACCACTGAGCCACCAGGCTTACCCTAAATCGTTCCTTTTAAGAGTTCCTTATTTCAAATACTTTGTCACAATAGTGGTAATCTGAATAATATGTCCTTCAGCCACTTTAATGCAACATAACAGGGAAATGACTAAATGGTATAGCCACTTAAACTAGCTCATACATCATGTTTTAACGCCATCAGATTGACCATTCGTGGACTGCCCTGGCTCTAACCGTGTGTTTCATAGGTGAAATAACCCCTTCACATGTGCTATGACTGGCTGACAAAATCACTTTAATAGCCGTGCACAGTTTGTGAAGCTGATTTATTCATCTAATGAATATTTAAGAATGCCCCCTATGCCAGGCTTGAGCTGTTCTGAAGGTGTCCTTCGGCTCTGTTGTTTTCACTTAACATTTTCTTCAATCATGAAGAGTTCTTTGGATATAAAACACAAATGTCTGTGGATAAAGCCCTTGACTAGAGTCTCCCAGAGAAAATGTTTTAAGGACAGAGATTGAATATTCAAGGTCAAGTGTTCCCAGCCAAGATTTGCTCCCTCTGGGAAGTCATTATTTGGGCTTTGAACCTGGCCTTGAAGATGAAGAACCAGAAACAATACAAGAGGTCAATAAAATCAGGTCAACCCGTTTTTCTGAGTCACTTCCAATGGCCCATACTGTTGTCTGGCTTCAGTCAACTCCGTGGAACTGGGATCAGCTAAAAGATAACCCCTCTGGGCTGAGTGGGAGTGCCACAGCTTTTCCAGAGAGCCCTGCCTCTTGCCTTCACTCCTTGCAGGCAGACTCCCTCTCCCTGTTGGTGCCATCACCACTCTTTGTTAAACTCTGGCTTCTTACCATTCCAGTGTGAAAGCCAGGGACTCCTCTGGGCTTCTAGCGCCACATTGGCACTGCTGAGGCAACCAGCTTTGTGAGTCCTCAGCCTTTCCAGCTTGCAAATGACCAGTGCTGCTCTACCCAGCCAATTTCCTGTAAGCCCATCTAATGAACACTTTGTAAGATGTGTTCATTCTGCCAGTCTGTCTCTCTGGAGGACCCTGGCTAATGCAGAGAAATAAAGCAGAATGAACTAAAGATCATGCAGGGCAGAGCTGCTGAGCTGTGGTAGGCCTGCATAGTCCCCAAGGAGCTTGTTAAAGAGTGAGCTACCCAAGTCTGACACATTCCAGTTCAGGGGAGGGAGGGCAGAACACCTCCATTTCAAATGCCTTAGAGTAAGCCCGTGACAAGGGTGATAGACTCACCCCGAAGGTGGTAGAGACATTCATCAGCTAGGATCAGAACTTGGGAGGGAGACACTGTTGATTTAAGGGCGGCAAAGAGAGTCAGGAAGAGGCTAAATTAGTCTAAGTTTTATTTTCACCAAAACTCAGTGAAGAATATTCCAGGAGATGATTGCAACCCTGACCCCCATATGACAGAAGAGGCATTTCAAATGTTATGTTATATCAAAACAATATGGAGAAATATTGGGTTAACTATGTGCCTCATGGCAGATATGATAGTAGCTTGTCCTTTCTCCTTTGGATTATAGTGATTTCCAAATTATTTGAGCACTTTCTACTTCCTATATTACCTATGAGAAAGGAAACGAGTAGAAGGAAACAGTTTCCCAGCTGTTTTCTGTTACTCTAACAAAATACATGAGGCTGGACATTTTATAACGATAAGATGTTTACTTAGCTCACAGTTCGGGAGGCAGAACCTTTGAACAGTGTGGAACCAATTCTGCTGGCAACTCCCCTGCCTGCATCATGTCATGGCGGATGTTATCACTGAGGGAGCAAGCGTAAGAGAGAGTCATCATGTGGCAAAGAGAGGAAACAGAATTGGGGATGGTGGCCATCTCGCTCTGTGTATAGTAACTCTGTCATGAGAAGTCCCCAGGGTCTCCTGGGAAGTGAATCAGTTCTTCCTAGGTAGCACATCCTGTGGTTCTCCGCTACAAATTCTCAGCATTGTTACACTAGGGATCATGCCATAACACCCAAACCACTGGGGGGAGGGCACATTCAAGCCATCTAGACCACTCCCTGCCAACCTATCTTCCACGGTATGGCCCTTCTGCAGGTGCAGGTCGAGCTCTGTTTTGTCAAATGAGGTTCTAGATTATGAAAGATGAGACATAAGAAGGAAGAAGAAGAAGGAGATGCAGAGGTGTGACCGAGGACTGAGGTGGACGCTGGTTCTAAAGTGGATTTCCAAGCGGCCATCTACTTGTGTGTGTGTGCTCCATGGTGCTCCATGGATAGTTTTGGGTTGTATTCTATTAAAAGTGGCTTGTTTCAAAGTAGGTCTTCCTGCTATGTCACACATCTGGATCTGAGCCCAGTTCCTTGCCTGGATAATAAGGACGGCCCTAAGGTTGAAGAATCACTGACTTTCCTCCACGGCAGAGGAGCTGGTCTATTTGGCCACGGGGGACCAGCAACCACATAACTGAAAGTTGATCATCGAAGCTGCAGCTGCTCCATGTAGTAGAGAAACCAGATTGACTTCCTTTGTTCTGTGGACTGTTGGCTCATGAATTTTGAACTTCTCTCTCCATGTCCCTAAAGAGAAAGGCTGCTTGAACTTCATTTCAGCTCTTGGAATCAAAAATAGTGTCATGAGGAAGACGATGAGCTGTGATGATGGATTACATAGGCTGAGCAGCTAGCTGGAGCCAGACACTGTGTTCAGGGGTGGTGGTAACGTTTCCCCTGGGAACTCCGCCCCCTCCCATCACGAGGGACAATGCTAACAAGCTGAATTCTACAACCTGCTCAGAGCCACCGGTTTGGTGTGGCTCTGGGTTCTAGTCCCCATTATCCTTAACCCAAGTGCATCACTGGCTGCCCCTCACTCTGGGTCTCCCTTTGAGAAAATGAGGGGGGGGGACCTAGGTGAACTCAAAGACCCGCTGAATTACAGGGTTCTGTGATCTGGATGCTCTGAGGCCTGGATCCGAGCTCGTTCTGTTTATTCTGAGAAGAGGAGCCCTGGGCACGTGCAGGGCTCCTCAGCCATGCTAGCCAGGCAGGTGACCTGCCTACCTGAAGATTAATTGCATCTATGACATCTCACAAGTGACAAAGGCTGATTGAACGCACTCCTCAGGATCTCAAGTGAGTCCAAAGGAAGCGGTGTCTGCCTCAGGCGCTAATGTGCACAGTAAGTGCTGTCCATGTAGAAGCTACATGTTCCTCCTGAAGTCAAAGGTATTTTTGGAATTTGATATTCTTAAGGTTATTCTCCTTCCTTTTAATAACAGCAAGCCTCCTTTGACAAAGGGCTGGGAATTTTTTTTAATAGAGTAAGCCATTTCCCAGGTAACTTCTGAATTAAGGAACAAGGTCTTTAGCGGTAAGTACTTTACAAGTAAGGCTTAAATGATTGCTATTCTAACTATAAAAGCTGACAGCTGGGATGAGGGAAACTAGGAGTCTCTAAATCAGTTGCGTTACTACAAATTACACTCACTCTTGTACTCAGGTTACAAAAACTGGACTCATGGGAATCCTAAAAAGACATTTAAAATTTCATTTCCTTGAGAGAGATACAAACAACAGGGGATTTTTGCTGTGCGTTTTATCCTTTCTCAAACCCTTTTCCTCCTCACAAACATTTGCGAGAATGACAGTTGGAACCAGCTCTGGTAGCAATAAATGCCATCATTATTTCTGACTTCACCCTCATTTAGAACGGTGGCCTGGGGGAAGGAGGGTCACGTGACTTACTTATCTCAAGGCAGTGTCCTGATTCTCGTGCTTCCTAACTTTTAAATCTTGAAAGTAGTTCTTAAAAGCAAGTAGATATAATTATGTTCTCTCCTGAACTAAATTGCCCTCCCCCAGACTTGGAAGAAATGTTTCAATTAAGCAGACTGTTACCACACTGCAGGGCACATGACTGAGGGAAGCTGCTTCTTCCTCAACTCCAGGGAAAAGATCTAGCCAAGGCCTCCTGAAGAGTTCTCAGTAAAGAAGACAGCGTTGTTCTCTGGGCTTCTGGGTGAAGCCTCCGGAGAGACACCTGCCATTTTGAATTTTCTGCCGTAGAGCATCGACCTGGAAGTGTTCTCGTTCTCTGGACTGGTCTTGGTACCCATAAAGCTGTTGGCTCTACGGGTCCTTACCACCTTCCCTCCCGATCAGAACTCCATCTTTCCTATATAGCAGCCTCTCGAATACATTTAGGGGAACTTCATGTACTCAGAAACCTAGCTTGAAAGCCAAAGACCTATGGCACATTAGTGACTTTTCCCCCTCGCAGTTCAACCTCCATGTGCCATCTTGGAACAAGACCAAGGGTGGCTCAGGGATGTGCAATGGCATCATCAGGGTCTGAGGGGGGGAGTTTTGCATCTCTGGAACAGGCATGCATGCAGGCTGCCTGTGGAACCTGAAGCCGGCCTCTAGCTTAGACCCCAGAGGATGAGTCTAAGGCTTAACTGACAGCCACTGTAGCACTGTGGCTCTGCTATTGAGTGCACACTGGATCATGCCATTGTTGGGAGCCTCAGTGTAGGTGGAAATCCAGAGCCCAGCAGGCCTGGCATTGTCTAGAAACTCTAGAAACCTGCTGGTAAAGCCACAGGAAACTTTTTTTTTTGAGACAGGGTTTCTCTGTGTAGCCCTGACTGTCCTGGAACTCTCTCTGTAGACCAGTTGGCCTTGAACTCACAGAGATCCACCTGCCTCTGCCTCTCAAGTGCTAGGATTAAAGGTGTGCACCACTACTCAGCCGAGGAAGTGGTTTTTAGAGTGAGCCCAGAACCAGGGAGACTTTAATTTCATGGACAGTTTTGGTGACCTGTTGAGACGGTACAGGGGGCGAATGGGTTAATCCAATCAAGTTCAAGCAGAAGGAATGGTAAATCATCACTGAAGACCAAGCTAGTTTAGTGCAAAAGTGAAAGCCGAAATTACAAAGCCACCATCAAATCCCGACTGCTTCAGGATGCCAGAGAGGAGTACATTCTGACTGCAGAGAAGTTCACAGAGATGGTATAAGCAGACATCCAGACTCTTGGCAATGAGATAAGATGCCACATAAACATGCATTGTGCCACGTTAACAGATATTCCAGGACACCGAACACATGTGACTCCAGGGCCATAGGTTGGACATATCTTGACTGAGTTTGAATGGGCTTTTTAAATTTGTTTGTCTTCTTTTTAAAGCAAAATTTTAAATATAATTTATTTATTTTTATTTTACTTACATTGGTGTTTTGTGTATATGTGTCTTCTGAGGGTGTCAGATCCCCTGGAACTGGAGCTACAGACAGCTTTTAGCAGCCATATGGGTGCTGGGAATTGAACCCGGGTCCTCTGAAAGAACAGCCAGTGCACTTAACCCCTGAGCCATATCGCCAGCCCAAATTTGTGTTCAAGACAAGGTTTCTCTGTGTAGCCCTGGCTGTCCTGGAACTAACTCTGTAGACCAGGCTGGCCTCAAACTTACAGAGATCTGAATTAAGGTCCAGATCTTTAATCCCCTGCCTCCCAACTGCTGGGATTAAAGGCATGTGCCACCACTGCCTGGACTTTCAGCTGAGTGATGTTCTTATTCTGTAAATTAATTAGAATAAAGCATTTTCTTTTCTTTTTTCTTTTTCCTTTTGAGACAGTGTCTTACAGTGTCTTACTGTAGCTCTGGCTAGCCTGAAACTCACTAGGCAGACCTGGTTGGCCTTGAACTAATGGAGATTTTCTGCCTTTGCCTCTGCCTTTTGATTCCTGGAATTAAGGCTATCTTCTTTCACACCCGGCTAAAGCGATGTTTCTTTTTAAGAAGGACTTGGAGGAAATGAGTTATCGTTGCACTATTATTCCAGTGCTCTTCCATGGCCCTCCTTATTGCCTACAAACGTGAAATTTCCTATTACTATTCTAGGACTAAGTACACTATATTTTATAGGAATGTGAGGCAGATTCATATTCACTTTGACAGTAACTTTTTTTTTCTTTTTGCAACTGATAGAAGAGTTTATTGGGGCAACTGCTTGCTAATATATTGACCTAGCCCATGACCACCATGGGAGCAGGCATGGCGCATGTGCCAAGGGAAAGAGAGCCAACTGGAATGGTGTGGACTTTTGAAACCTTAAAGCTCACACTTCTTCCAACAAGACCACACCCCTTAATCCTTCCCAAACAGTTCACAGGAACTGGGAGCCAAGCCTATGGCAACTGGTGACTCTTGAATCAAAGATCTTGTCAGAAAAAAAAAAAAACAAAACCTTTCTTTTCCTCTCATCTTTTCTCATCCCCCTTTTGTCCCCCTCTATTGATTTCTTCCCCCTACTTCCTTGAAGGAGTCTCTCACAGTACACAAGACTCCTTATTCCTCTAGAGGCACCTGTTGAGCTGGTATTGAAATGAATCACTGCCCTATAATAAACTGGTCTTCAAGGGCATTGTGTTGGGCATTTCTCTTTACAATGTTTAATTTTGATAATATTAGTTTTAGGAAGTTTCATAGCTTTCCTTTGCCTAAAGCCAGGAGAGAAAGTATTTTAACTAAAAAACAAATTACATTTCTTTTTTTTAATTTTTTTGTGTGCATATGTACAAATGTAGGTCAGAGAACAACTTTCTGGAGCTGTTTCCCTCCTTCCACTAAGTAGGCTCTAGGGATTAGAGTCAGGTCGTCAGGTTTGGTGTTCAGTACCTTTACAGCTGAGCCATCTTGCCAGCCCACGAGAAAAGGCTGCATTTTAAAGAGAATTACGATGTTTATGGTGCAATTGGGATCAGTATACATAACTTAGCTGCCAGAGGGAATGTTCAAAGCATGATAACACTGTGGCTTGTTATTTATGAAGAGGAAATAAAAAAAAGAGAGAGAGGAGGAGTATGGGGAGCAAGTGAGAGCACAGAAGAGGTAGTCTTGGGATTTATTTTAATATAAACGTAGCAAACAATGACTTCAGCCACTTCCGCAAACTTGGGGCTGGAAACACAAATGCCAGGATTTCAAGTGAGCGGCTTGAGAAATACAAGCGTGAATGCCCTGAGGAGGAGAAACAGCACACTGTCATTCACCAAGGAATGGGTGAGTAACAAATTCCATTATCCAGTGGTGGGGACAGAGAGCAGTGACAGGACCAAAGAAGACAATGGCTGAACACCTTCGGAGAGCACTGTCCGTGGAGGCTTCCTGTAACTGAGGCGAAGACATGTTCTGTTGACGCCATTTCTAATTCCACCGGCAGGATAGGCTCTACCTCGGAGTTGACCTAACGTTCCCTTTCTATTTCCGAAATAGAACATGCTCTCTCCCCCCACCTTCCTTCTATCTGCCCCTCACTTGTATCTGCATTTGCCGCCTGTGTTCTTCATCTCCATGTACCCAGTCAGCAAGTATTCACTGAGCTGCCGCTTGAGCCAGACCTTGCTTTGCCAGTGAAGACCCGGGCACTCACTGTGCTAGGCTATGCTCCTTCAGGATTTTGTCATTTCCTTCTCTGCATTTCCTGCTTCATTTTCTGTACTTCCCTCCCCACCCCCAACTTTTTGGGCTTTTTTTTGTGTGTGTGTGTTTCTTCTTTTGTGAGCTGAATATTTTCATCTTTAGTCCATTTCCTATGAAAATATTTTTTAATTAATATCTAAAAGCCTGGTGCAGTGGTGCACACCTATAATCCCAGCACTTGAGGAGGCAGAGGCAGGTGGATCTCTGTGAGTTCAAGGCCAGCCTGGTCTACAAAGTGAGTCCAGGACAGCCAAGGCTACACAGAGAAACCCTGTCTCAACAACCCCCCCCCACCAAAAAAAAAGTTTAATGCTTCTTTTAAAATATACGATATTTTGTTAATTCTTTGAAAAATTTATACATGTACACAATGTATTTTGATTATATCCACTCCCGTTCCTCTCAGATCCACGATGCCCCTTTTACCCCTCTCATCTTCAATTCTGTATTTTCTATCTATTGCAAAGAATTTTTCCTAAAAGTGTTTGTCGTTTATTCTCACATAAATGTGTTGTAGTTAGGTGGAAGTTTAATTTCCACACAAGTGAATCCATTTGTTCCATGGCAGCTTTTGGCTTTGGAGTCCTGGAAAGTCTTTCTTTACCCTGGAGTTAGACTTAGGGCTCCAGTGTTTTTAAAATGTGATTTTGGATGGAGAGGTGGCTCGGCAGTGAAGAACACTGTCTGCTCTTAGAGGACCCAGTTCAGCTCCCAGAACCCACGTGGCTGCTCACAGCTGTCAGTCTGTCTGTCTGTCTGTCTGTCTGTAACTCCAGTTCCAGTGGAGCTGATGCCCTCTTAGGCCTCTGTGGGCAAAGAGCTCACATGGTATAAACACATGTGATAAACAATCAAAACATTCATACACAAAAAACAAAAATAAAACTTTTAAAATAATGATGTTAACAAAATTGAAGCAATCTAACGTTTTAGAATAGTTTGTTTTTAAATTAATTTTTATTTTCTTTAATTAAAACTTAAAATTAAGATTTTTATTTTAATTAAAGTTTCTGTTGAGATAATTGCAGATGGGCATGCATTTGTATGAAGTATGTGGGAAGGCTTTATTCACTTTTTTCCGGTTTCCTCAATGACAGATTTTTGCAAATCGATAGTGTAATCACACAACTGAGATATTATCCCATTAGTAGAATTTAGTTCTTCACAGTTTTGTCATGTGTGTAGGTCCCTCAGCACCTTTTTTTTTTTTTTTTTTTTTTTTTGAGACAGGGTTTCTCTGTGTAGCCTTGGCTGTCCTGGACTCTCTTTGTAGACCAGGCTGGCCTCGAACTCACAGAGATCTGCCTGCCTCTGCCTTCCTGAGTCCTGGGATTATGGGTGTGTACCACCACACCTGGTGAAATATCACTTTTGTTGACGCGTTTTGTGTGTGTGTTTCTGGATTTTATATTATGTTTCTCTCTTTGGTAGGGGCTGGTACCCCAAACATGTAGTTATTTTTCACTGCCAGTGAGAGTCTCTCTCTTTTCTTCCTCCTTTCCTTCTCTCCTTTTTATCTTCTCTTCCCCCTCCTCTCTTTTCTTTCCTTCCCTCTTTATTTTTTACAAAGCTGTTCCTGCTCTTCCTCCTGTTACAGTATTCACGGTGAGCTGTAGAATCATTTGGTTCACCGTGCTGTGAACCATAGCCATTCTCCATTTCTGGAACCTGTCCGTCGACCCAGACACAGCCCTGTACCTGTGAATTACCTGTCTGGCGGCCTTGATTCTTTTTCCACCCCCATGAGTCTGCCTGCTCTCAGGACCTGCATGAGTGGAGTTAATCCAATAGCCGCCCTTTTGTGTCCAGCAGCTTGCAGTAAGCACTGTCTTCCATGGCTCACTGTGTTGCAGCATGTCTCACAGGCCTGCTCTGTATTCTGGCCGCGTGAGGTTCTGCCCTGTGTGTTTGACCCTTTGTTTCTTTACTCATGCACCAGTGGACACATGGGCTCTCTTGCTCCACCATGGCCCTTTGCTCCTTTTGGCTTTTTGGAGAGCTTACTTCTGTGGATGTGGGCATGCAAACAGCTCTTCAAGTCTTTACTTTCAACTGTTTGGGGAATATGCTAACGAAAGAATACTGTGCACACTTTATAACCAATTGTGGTGGTACACAGCAGAAATACGATCTTAAATTTCTAATTACCAAATATCAGTGTCTGTCTCTAATAAAACAAAAGGAAGTTTTTTGGGATAGGGTCATCCTTTCACTTATAGCTAGGGCTGACCTTGAACTTCTAATCTTCCTGCCTTCATGTACCCAGTTCTGGGATTACAGGCTTGCCCACTGCACTCAGTTTATACAGCTCTGGGGAGGCAAACACTTTATCAACAGAGACTCATTCCCAGCCACTCAAGACTCCTGTTAAAGTCTTTTCTGTTTCCTTTTGGCCTTGATTGCCTAGGCTGAGAGTTATTCACAAACTCTTGTCAATTCCCAGCCTGCAAGCACAACGCATACTAGACGCTGGAACTACCTAGGTTAGATTGTTCATGAGAAATCACTTTTCTCTTTATGCTCTTGAGACTTCAGATGAGATTTTAGTTTTCCTTTCTTTCTTTCTTTTCAAAGGAAAGCAAAAGAAAGGGTTCAGGAGGGGTGTAGCGGAAAGCTACTTTCCGCCCTGCAGAAGTGGGCTCAGCTTGAGGCCACCAAAAGCAAGCGGATTTATCTGAAGTGCTGCCATTTCTTTCAATGCCCAGGTATCTAAGGGCTGCGTAATGCACTTAGACTATATTTCCTTCCGATAGCCCATGAGAAAGGCCATTTGTGTTTCTAAATTGGGTATTCTTTCTTATGCTGCTGAAGACTGGAGTGGAGAGTGGGCATCCAGGTCAATATATCTTTGTAACCTCCTTAAAAGCAGGGGCGTGTCCCTCACCATCATCCTGCCCCCACGTCCCCTACAGTCTGGGTGAGTGTTTGAATTTATTTTTTATCCCTGTCCTTTATCCCCAGGATACCCAGGTATCACAAGGAGGATGGGGAATTTCAACCTGGGCATTTTGGGGCATAATTCTAATCTTAAATTTAAAAAAAAAAAGTCTCCTTCTGTGTGTAGTACCCCCCATAGAACATTTGTAAAGATTTAATAATTCTGTATAGATAAATTCTAGGAGGGGGTGAGTTCTAAGAGCTAGGCTTTTTTTGTTTGTTTTTGTGGTCCTAAGGATGAGATCCAGGGCCACACACACACACACCAGACAGGTGCTCATCACTGAGTTATGTCTGAGCCAGAGTCAGCTCCACTGAGAGCAAGTACCCTAGACAACTGCCTGGGATGGCACATAGTCTACATCCTGGAGCCACTCTGACCTTGGAAAGATTTATTATGTCATTGTACCCATGCTGTGCCACGTCAAGAAAAGTGGGTGCCTGTTAGCAATAAGAGGGCCCTGAATGTTGGGCTGCCTGGCTCTGTTCATGGTGTGACAGCAGCAGGCTCCAGGGAAGGGAGGAGAGTCAGACCCAGAGTCCTGGTCCCATTTCACAGGAAGGCCGTGGCTGTGCTCTGTGGGGGCTCCGGAGACCTCAGGCACATACTCAGAGTGGGGCCAGTGCCCCCCAGTGCCCAATAGAAGCAGCTCCCATCTTCTGTCTCACGAGACCTTCCTTTGAGGATCTGCTCAGTATGCATGTCTTCCCAGAAGAACACCACTTCAGGTGGGGAGAAGCCTTGATTGAGACCCTGCTCCATCCCAACTTCCAGCCCACAGCAAGCAGAAGGTCCAAGTGGAAAGGAAAGAGACAGCAGCCACAGAGGGAAATTATCTTCTCCCTCCTGGAAGCTGGCCCACCCATACTTGCTTCACTCACTGGTTCCAAGAAGCTTTCTCTGGTTCTGCAGCTCCCCCTCCCCCAGAGGGACAACCCCTTAATCCCCACAGTGTCCCTAGCTGGAACCAAGTGCTTAGAGAGCAAAAGCCCAAAGTCATTGAGTGTTGAGTTTTCCCTACCTGGCGGTGCGGGAGGCATGCATTTTTAGTTGCTGGGAGCCAACAACAACAAACATGAAAAAAGTCTGGAAACTACTCAAAACTACTCATCATTGTTTGATGTCCCTGACTCTCTGGCCCAGTGCCTGGCTCACTGCTGGCCATAGTTTCTAGGTCAAGACCTTGCACAAATCATGCATGCTTCCTTTTGGAAACCTTCACTCATTTTCTTTCTTCATCAAGGACAGATAATAAAACAAATAATCCCTGCTCGATCTCTTTTTGGAAAGATAACAGCCCAGAGGGCATACCCTAGACTCCCTACAATGTCTAGGGCCACATCATGCTAGGGCAGATGGGAATCTTCCAGACCAGCTTCCATGCCACTGTTACTCTGAGCCACGGACACATCTGCTTTGGCTGTGATCACTTCCCTTCTGATCCAGTCTGTCTCAAGCCTGGGCCTGGAACCAAACCTCAGCACTGAGCTTTCCTGGGGTAGGCCACCCATGGCCACTCCCATCTGGTCCTTTGTAGAAATAAATGCCAATAGATTCTCCTTGGTTTCATGGACTTGACTACAAAGGTGAGGTAACTGTAGCGGTCTAGAAAAAGCCAGAACATGGGGCTGAGAAGACCATTTAATTAGAAAAGTGTTGGCTTCTCAAGCAGGAGAATCTGACATTGATCCCTAGGAGCCATGTAACAGAGGCCGCAGCATGCATCTACAATGCTAGCACTGGGCATACCGAATAGATGGATCTCTGGATCCCACTAGGGAGCTACTTCTGCCAAATCAGCGAGACTCTGTCTCAAATAATAAGTTGGGGAGCAACAGAGGAACACACACACACACACATGTGTATGTATATATATATGTATATATATATACATGCGCACACACACACACATATATATAAAATCAATCTCTGGCTTCCACATTCATACATCACATGAACATACATACACATATGCAGATAGAGATAGAGAAGATAAAGAGAGCCAGCCTATGTACAGAAGGATTAGGTCAAATTCACTTAATATTTTGGCTAAGTGGGTATCACAATAAACAACAGACACTAACACCCAGTTGTCAGAGTACATCAGAATGTGCTCATCACACAAATTCTTCTAGATTATGTTTTAAACGATCCTTGATGATCCAGATGGTACTTCAGATTCTTGCAGCTCAACAAAACCCATCAAAATGAGCAATAGCGCTGATGGGAGTGTCTGATTGCATGAAGTTTTTCCCTGCTTCGATTCCAGGGAGTGTATTTGTTACATCTGTTTACACATAAAATAAACTCTGGTTTAGCCATCACACCCAGGATCCAAACATACACACTGAATGTGGTGGGAGTATGCACAGCCAATGGTTTGGAGAGCACCGCATCCCACTGAAAAGATGCCCTTGAGATGCCTTGAGGTTCCAGCTAGGGAAAGGGAGGGGAAGTCATGTCTTACATGTGTGGGAGAAGATTGACAGGGTGAAAGTGTGGATCCAATCCTGCCTCTGCTACCATGTGTGGACTGGCCTTGGACATGGCACTTGATTGATTTCACCTCTTTAGTGAAGAGTGCCTCCATCTCTTCATTTGTAAAATGGGATGATGATAAAATGACTACTCCTCAGGATTGATCATCAAAGAAGTGAGGCATCTAATGGTACTTCCTGTTCCTCTTTGTTTTGGACCTTGGTTTCTCCAGATATACAGAATCAGTGGGATGCAGAGGCAATGGTTCCCTCCATGCTTACGGGGATGGTCCTAGGGCTCTCTAAGTCTAAGGACGGTTGGATGTAGGGAGCAGAGAAAGGCCTAAGTAGGTGAAGTCCTGAGTGAATGTTCACTGTTGACAAGGATACAGCCATGACAAGGACCAAGGCCTCAAACCAATGAAAAATTGGCAAAGCCTTCTTCTGGTCCAAGTACAAGTGTACAGTGTGTACAAAGACTAGGAACTGCAGCTTCCTCCTCCAAGAGGTTTACACCCGGAGACTTCCCACCTTCAGAGACCTCTTACTGAGACTAGAGAACCCCTTCCCCTGAGCTGTGTACAGCAAATACACTGAGGTTCCCCATTGCTTGTGGGAGTAGGTACAGCTCCATTAAAGTGTACACACCCCACCTGACTGCAGCCTTTTCTGTATGTGTGTCTTTGTGTTTGTCTTTTATTACATTGCTGACCCTAGTCAGGGCTCATTTCAGCCCTCAGGTCCCTTATATAAAACCTTATCTCATCTCTAGATTGATTATAACACCTGATATATAAATATTATGTAAATGTCTGTAATACTACATTATTTAGGGGATAATGACAAGCAAAAGGATACTGAATACATTCATACAGCTATTTGCTTTGGAATATTTTTTATTCTACAGTTGGCCAACTCTGTGGCTACAGAGCTTGGGGATGTGGAGGGCCAGTTGAACAGACAGGTGGGAAGGAATTTAGCAGAGAAGTAAGTGCAGTATAGAACTTGAAAGTCCTGGGTCATTGTCTGCAAGCTTGGGAGCCTGGTGGTAGGGCATGGCTCAAATCCAAAGGCCTTACAACCATGCATACTGACTGTTCAGTTCTCCATCAAAGGCAACAGGCCTGGGCATCTGCAGAGCAGGGGGAGAGTGGCAGAAATCTTGGCATTCACAAACCAGGCAGCCTAGAGTTCTGAAGTCCCAGGACAGGAAAAACATGTCTCATTTCCAGGGGGAGAAGCCAGTTTGTCTTTCCTCTGCCTTCTCTTCTATCTGGGTTCCTAGCAGTTGGGATAAAGCCCATTGACTGAGGATGGATCTTCTGCACTCAGCTCACAAGTCAACCTGCCCAAAGTGTCCTCACAGGCACGGCCATGACTACTCTCTCACCATTCCTACAGAAACCCTTAACCCAGTTAAAGCTGAACCTAAAATCAAGCATCAGTTTCCAAGCTGTCCCCATCAAGTTCTTGAATATTTTAGTTGGGATTTAACTTTAAACACCTAATCCTGCCTCTACTGACCTACTTTACCTAGCAAAGCCATACCTCCTAAGCCTCCCTAAACATTGCCACAAACTGGTAGCCAAGTATTCAGATGCCTGAGATTATGGGGGACATTTCTTATTCAAACCACCAACAGATTAAGGACTGGAATGTAAGATTTAAAATTATGGTTGGGTAGTGGTGGTGCATGTCTTTAACCCCACCACGTGGGAGACAGAGTGTATTCTCTCTCAGTGAATACGTGATTCTCTGTGAGTTCAAGGGAAGCCTGGTATATAGAGTGAGTTCCAAGACAGATGGGGCTATGCAGAGAAACCCTCCTTTGAAAATCTAAAACCAAAACCAAAACCCAAACAAAAAAATCCAAAATTACAAAACTACTAGAAGAAATCATAGGAAAAAACACTTCAGGGATTGGTCTGGTCAAGAATTTTTGGATAAGACTCCAAAGCATGGGAATCAGAAGCAGAAATGAAAAAGTGATACTACATCAAACCCAAAAGCTTTTGTACAACAACAAAATAATCCATCAGAATAAAGAGACAACCATAAAAATGGGAGAAAATATTAAAATCTCTGCACCAAACAAGAGATTAATTTCCAGACTATATAAGGAACTAAAACAACCTCAAAGGAAAATAATATCAATAATGCAATTTAAGAATGGGTAAATGATCTGAATAATATTACTCAAAAAAGGACATACAACTGGTTAATAGCTACATGGAAAAAAAAATCTCAGTAACACTCTTTGTGATAGTTTGAATGAGAATGCACCAATATTCTAATTCTTAGTAATTAGGGAGTGGAATTCTTTGAAAGGATTAGAAGGATTAGGAGGTGTGGCCTTGTTGGAGAAAGTGTGTTACTGGGTGTGAGCTTTGAGGTTTCAAAAGTCCATGCCATCCCCTCTTTCTCTTTCTCTCTCTCTGTGCCTGTGGATCAAGATGCAAAGCTCTTAGTTACTTCTCCATGCCATGCACACTGGCCTGATTCCACCATGCTAATGATATACTCACCTCTGATACTATAAACAAGCCTCCACTTAAATGCCTTCTTTTATAAGAGCTGCCTTGGTCATGGTGTCTCTTCACAGCAATAGAACAGTGACTAAGATACTAATCATCAGAGGACAAACAAACAAAACTACAAGATATGATCTCACCCCAGTTAGAACAGCTATCATTAAAAAGACAAAAGAGAATAAATTTGATGAAGATGTGGGAAAAGTGGAGACTTTAATACATTGTTGGTGGGAATGTAAACTGGTTTAGCAATTATAGAAACCAGGAAGGGTTATCAACGGAAGTCCCATTACTGAGTGTGTCTCAAAAGGAAATGAGAGCTGTCTGTATGTTAGAAAGACAAAAGCCTTTGCATGGACTAACCTAGACATCCATCAACAGATGATTGAGCAAAATAATGTCTAACATATACACTACAGAAAAGTATTTAAACAAGTGCTTTTCAACCTTCCTAATGCTGCGACCCTTTAATACTGTTCTTCGCTGTGGTTGAACCCCACCCATAAAATTATCTTCATTGCTACTTCATAACTGTAATCTTGCTACTGTTCTGAAACATGATGTAAATATCTGATATGAAGACTATGTGATATAGAACCCCTGTGAAAGGATTGCTGGACCCCCAAAGGGGTCATGACCTACAGGTTGCGAACTATTGATTTAAATAGAATGAAATTCTGTCATTGTTAGCAGCAGAGTGGAACTAAAGAGTGCCTCGTTGAGTTAAGTAAGTCAGGTCCACAAAGACAAAGATAGAGTAGTGCTTTCCAGAGCTGGGAAAGGAAATGGAGAATGGGAAGGTGGAGAGAGGATGGTGAAGGGTACAAGTGGGTGGGAGAGTGGTTTCCAGTGTTCTAGAGCACAGTGGAGTAACCATGGCCGATGTCAACCATCAGCTGTGTATTTTGAAATGAGAACTATGGAGAATTTTGAATATTATCAACATGAAGAAATGTAAATGTCAGAGATTTCACATATGCTAATTACTCTAATCTGGCCACACATAACACACAAACACACACACATACACACACACACTGAAATGTCACATTGTGCCACAGCACACATGTGTAATTGCTGTGTTTTAATAAAAATGAAAGCAAACAAATGTTAAAAAGAAAAAACAACAATCCAGGCTTCATTTTCACTTAGTCATCAAAGAAAGGGAAATGGAAATATTTCTGTCAAACTGAGGAAGACTTTTAAATTGCCAAATTAGTCACCAATATGTATATATGTATTGACATATACTATATTTCCAGAAAACAATTAGGCAATGTGTATACATCAAGAGCCTTAAAGTCAGCCATTCCCTTGATCCCTTGGCATTTTTTTTCTAGAAAGATGAGAAAAACAAACAACGAACGATTTGAAAAATTTTAAATAAGTAAAAGTCGGAGTGTGATGGGACAGGCCTATAATCCCATTCTTGGGGAGCCAGAGACAAGAGGATCCCTGGGGCTCTCCAGCCAGCTAGTCTAGCCAAACTGTTGAGTTCTAGGTCCAGTGAGAGAGCCTGTCTCAAAAAGTAAGATAGACAGCAACTGAGGAAGATGCCCAAGGCCAACCTCTGGCCTCTGCATGGACTTGCATACATATGAATATGTGTCCCCCACAACACACACACATGCACACATAGCCATATATACAAGGTGACTAAACACACAAGAATATTATACACAACTTATGAGGAACACATTCAACAAACTGGATAAAATTTTTTTAAAAGAAGCAAACCAACAAACATCCCCCCAAAAGCTGATACCATAAAGTACCCCTGTCCTAAGGAAACTATACCTTTGGTTTAAAAACCTCACAAGCCAGGCATGGTAGCACACCCCTTTAGTTACAGAAACTCAAGAGGCAGAGGCAGATAAATCGCTGAGTTAGAGGCTAGCATGATATACAGAGTGAGTTCCAGGTCAGCCAGGGCTACAAAAAAAAACCAAAACCAAAACAAAACAAAAAGAAACAAAACAACACAACAACAAAAATCTCATCAACTCCAAGCCCAAAATAACTTTATTCATTAATATTTAAGGTAACACAAATTCACACAAACTTGCAGAAAATTAAAGAGGAAGGACCACATCTCTTCTATGATGTCAGCCTTACTCTGATATATATATATATATTAAAAAAAACTGTGTACCTATCTCTCAATTCAGACACACACACACACACACACACACACACACACACACACACACCACACACACACACACACACACACACACACACACACTGTGTATGTACAGAAGCTGGAGAGACCAGAAGATGTTCCTGGATCCCCTGAAACTGGAGTTATAGGCGGTTGTGAACCATCATTTGGGTCCTGAACCAAACCCTTCTTAAGAGCAGCAAGTTCTTTTAACCACTGTAGCATCTCTCCAGCCCCAGACAACAATTCTTGACATAGTTTTAGCACATCAAAGTTTCCCAGGACATAGAAAGGATAATACATCACTATCAAGGAGGGCTTATCCCTGAACTACTCAGTTGATTTAATATTTGAAAAATGGGCTTAATTTACCAAATAAATGAATCGGGAAACAGAACTACAAGATTACTCCCTAGGTGCCAAGCTATTTGAGAAGATCCAGCATCTATCTATTCATGGTGATAATTGTCAGAAAACCAAGACTAGATGGGCTTTTCACCAAAAGATAGATATGAAAACCCTCCAGCGAGTGACACTTTTCCCCTGTGATTATGAACGAGGCCAGGCTTTCTGGATCTTTTTCTATTCAGCATTGCTATAAAGGTTCTAGAATTTTCAGATAAGTTAAAGACACAGGCAAGCTCTAAAAAGAGAGAGATGGTTTTTATTCACAATGAAACACAATCATCTATGGAACCTATCCAATGGAATCTAAAAAATAATTAAGAGTTAATAAATAAGCCTAGCAAGCAGACAGGACAACACAACCATCACAGTATTAGTCTGTGGACAATGAGAAAGTAGGCTAAGGGACTGGGTGTATGGCTCAATGGTTGAGTGCTTGCCTCGTGTGTCCAAGGCCCTGGGTTCCACACCCAACACTGCAAAAAAATAAAAATAAAATAAAATAAAAGTAAGCTATGATCATTACAATGTATCAAAAATATAAAATACTTAGAATAAATTCCCCAAAGGTGTATAAAACCTATACATCGAAAAATTGTATACCATAACCAAAATGAGAGAAATTCAAGACAATCTGAATGAGTAGAGGGCAGAACCACATTTGCTGGATCAGATTTACTATTTTGTTATGACTTTCATTCTCTTGAGATCAATCTATAAGTTCAATGCAATCCTAACTAAAATTGTAGATGCATTAAAAAAAAAAATTTGGTAGCAACTGACAAACCAGATCTAGAGACTTTCAGTGTCTTATTTCAAGATTTACAATGTAGTTTCAAAAACACATATATTTACACTTTTTGTAAAAACATTTAGACTCTGTTTGATGATGAACAGTGATCTTGGAAGTGTAAGGGAAATAAACCCTTTCCTCTACAACTTGCTTTTTTTTTTTTTGGTCATCATGGCAACAAAAACCCTAAGACAAATTGGTCACCAGGAATGGGGTATTGCTGTGACAGAGCTGACAATGTTGTTTTGGGGAGGGTTGTGGAAGGCCTTTGGAATTTTGAGATAGAAAAGCTATTGAGTGTTGAGACCTCAGTGAGCTTGAAAGATAAGAGTGCTGAGAGCAGTGCAGATGATGGAGGTCTGGCTTGTGAAGTTTCAGGGGGAAGCGAAGATTCTATGAGCCTTCTGTGTGATGAATATGTGGTTTGGTTAGCTGGGGCTGAAAAATCTGCTGTGATTAACAAGCCCATGTTACTAAGTGGGACCTTGATTTTGATGGGATGCTGGTCAGCTGGAGCTGGGAAATTAGTGGTGATTAAAAAAGACATCAGCATCATTGAAGTGAAATCTTCTGGAAAGTGTTTCCTGAGAGTCAGCAGACAGAATCTGTGTTCCAGAAGCTTCCAAAGTTGTGCCTCATCTTGACAACTGAGCTTGGTAGTGTAAGAGTCACCCAGATTGTATTGGCTTTGAAGGCATGGAGGGGTCATGATGAGCCGCTGAGGCTTGGCACTGTGGGAGGCCAGGAGAGGCCATTGGTGGCAGTGAAGCCTCAGTGGCAGTTGAAGGCCCAGCATTGAAGAAGCAGTTTATCCAGATTTCTATGGGAAACTGAGCTGCATCTCCACAAGGAGGTAAGAAAGATTATGCCCGGAGTGCAGAAGACCCTATAGGGCATCTCTTGGTGCCTCCATGTCCTGTGATTAAAGTCAAATGGGAAATTACAACAGCCTAATCCAGGCAGGATGGCAAAGGGCACAGATTCATCAGAAATAAAGGTGTGGGTCACTCCTCCAGGAAAAGAGCCGAGACCTGCTGAAGTTCCTGCCAAGGATGGAGAATATACAGAATGGGTGGCAGAAGAAGGTAGTTACAAGTACCAGCTAAGGCCATGGACCAGATGAAAAACAGGGATTGTAGTTGACATGAGGGCTTCTGTTGTATTTTGTTAAGAGTGAGTTTGTACAGATATTTGTGTCTTCTTTCCTTTTCTGTAGCATGTGCTGTAACATCACTTAACAGACTATCAGCGGTTATCACATTTAAGCCAGAGGTACTAAAAGAATGTCCCCCAAAGACGTTGCCACCTATTCTAAATTTATAATGCATTTGTGCTTGTACGAGGGATGGTTATATCATCCTATGAATAATTACATACTTGGTTAAACATATAATGTGCTCACAGTTGGGGGTAGTTGCATTATGTTTAGGTGTTATTATGACCTGGTTATCATTGTCATTTAGAAATCAATCATGACATAAGGAAGTACGATTGTGTGTCAAGCTGACAGGGGTGGACTTGTGATGGCTGTTCTTGGTTGTCAACTTGACTATATCTGGAATGAACTGCAGTCCAGAAATGGAGGACACACCTGTGAGTAATTTTTTTTGCTTGGTTTGAAGTGGATGAATCCACTTCTAGTCCGGTTCTTTGAGTTAAAAATACGCAGACCTTTGATCCAGATCTTGAGGCAAGAAAACACATCTGGGCACACCTTCTTCTGGAAGCCTCTATAAGGACATGGGAGGAGGAAAGTTTTACTCTTGGCTTTTTTGCTCTCGCCTTGCTAAGAAGTCCATTCCTTCACTGGCATCGGAGTCTACTTCTTTGGGGTTCCATCATCTACTGAAGACCAGTGGAGACATGCAGCCTCATGGACTAAGCAAGCCAGGAAGCATCACCCCTCTATGTCCTCTGCATCAACTCCTGCTTCCAGGTTCTTGCCCTGTTTGAGTTTGTGTTTTGACTTTCTTTGATGATGTACAGTGTTCTTGGAAGTGTAAGTTAAATAAACTCTTTCCTCCCCAACTTGCTTTTTATGCATGGTGTTTCATTGAGGCGATAGAAACCCTGACTAAGACAGATCTGTTGGGCTCAGAAGAGTCTAGAAACAAAACCCTTACAGGCTATGTGATCACTGAAGTTTTTTGTTTGTTTGTTTGTTTTTTCCAACCCAGGTGGCAAAGCATGGCTATCCTAGTTAGCTTTTCCC
This sequence comes from Psammomys obesus, assembly GCF_907164565.1. NCBI lineage: Eukaryota > Metazoa > Chordata > Mammalia > Rodentia > Muridae > Psammomys > Psammomys obesus. Next base: position 11,468,312 of record NW_026596134.1, read on the forward strand.
TGTAACACAACAGCCGAGGCAGCGTGACTCTATAATAAAAAGGTGCATTTTGCTCATAGTTTTGGAGGTCCAAGGGCATGGCACTTATCTCCAGTAAGAACATTTGGCCTGTTACATCACAGTGGCTGTCCATGACAGGAGTACATGTGACAGAAGAACAAGAGGAAGCCAAAGAGAGACAGACCACTGAGGCCAGGCTCTCGCTCCCATAACAGCTTTCTCTGAGAAACTAACCAGTAGGCATGAAAAAAAAATCCCTTATTCTTTTTAAAAAGTTATTTTATTATCTCTCTCTCTCTCTCTCTCTCTCGCGCGCGCGCGCGTGTGTGTGTGTGTGTGTGTGTGTAGTCAGAAGACAACTTGTGGGAGTTTTCTCTCTCACCATGAGATTCTTGGAATTAAGCTCAGGTTTCAAGCTTGGGTGGCAAGCATTTTCACACACTGAGCGATCCTGCAGGCTTCTATGAGAAAATATCTTGTGAGGGAAGAACTTTAGTAGGTTCAAGCAAGCACGAGCCTTTAGGAAACACCCAGCATCTAGAATAGAGGAATACAGCACAGCCAGTAGGAATACGCCACACTACTCAAACGTGGCATTTTGGTACAGGACCCGTTTTGAAATGAAGGTCCCTGAGGAGAAGATATGAGAAGAGTCGCCTGCTCTTCCCATGTCTGACCCAAGGTGATATACAGCTGTCCGCTGGGGATGCCTCGTACACCGGATCCCAACCTTCCCAGTACTGAGACCCTTTAATACCGTCCCTCATGTTGTGGTGACCTCCAACCATAAAATTACTTTTTATTGCTGCTTTATAACTGAAATTTTGCTACTGTTATTATGAGTCATAATGTAAATACCTGTGGTCTTGGGTGATTCCTGTGAAAGGGTTGCTTGCCCTCAAAGGGGTTGCAACCCACAGGCTGAGAATATCTGGTCTAATATCAAGCTGTCCTGATGCCTCCTCTCTACTACCATGTTTGTATTTTGGTATCCCTAAATGATACGGGTTCTTTGAACAAATATGGCCACAACTGATTCCCTCTGATAACCAAGATGGCTAGATGCTAAGCACATATGTAGCAAACAGATATAGAGCAGATCTACCAGAACACAACATTCATGTTCCCAGTGGGAGTGGGGTGGATGGGGTGAGATTCATCCTGCTGCTCAGAATGTCATGCAACCAAAACCTTACAAATTATTTCTAGAACTTTCCATGTTAATATTTTTGGTCTCAATTAACTGTTGGTAGCTGAAATTCCAGGAAGTGAAACCATGAATAAGGAGAGAATGCTGTAAATTTGTAAGTGTTCCTCTTTCCCCTCCCTGCTAGCAAAGGGCAGAAGTTATTCAAGAGAGGCAACTTTGGAGCCATATAAGCCCAGAGACGGCAGCACAGGGAGCATGGAACAAACCTCACCTGATCTCCTGTCTCCCAAGCATTTTCTGTTCTCCAGTTTGGCACTCTGGAAAGTTAAAGTCCTTTTGCTTTGTGCTTTTTCATACGCTCCTAGGTTCTGACCATCCCTTACAGTCTAGGACAGCTGGATGGGTGAAGGAAAGCATTCTTCCTCTTTTTTGGAGTCTGCTTGGAATGGAAAATTTTTCTTACTAAATGACACTTTAAAAAAACGGCCATCTGGGCAGTGGTGGTGCACGCCATTAATCCCAGGCAGAGCTCTGAGTTTGAGGCCAGCCTGGTCTACAAAGTGAGTTCCAGGACAGCCAGGGCCACACAGAGAGACCCTGTCTTGAAAAACAAACAAACAAATAATCAATCAATCAATCAAAAAATCAAGAACCAAACAAACCAAAAATTGGACAATAAATAAAAACAAGTTATATTTGAAGAGACATAAACAAATCTCAAGATGACTGAGCTTGGTGAATGGAACCGGTCCACAGTGCACACAGGGGTTGTCTAACCACACATAATTCCAGAAAATGCAAATGACTCACAGTTATCCAGAGCAGGTGGGCGGTGACTGTGTGGGGGAAGGAATGGTTTGCAAAGCTCATAAGGACGCTTGGGAGGGGCAGGCAAAGACAGAACCAGCTTTCTTCTTCCATTCCCTCTATACAGGTTGCCAGCAGAATTGGGGGGGGGCAGATTAACGGTAGATCTTCCCATTTCAAAGATATGGATTAGATCTGGGCGGTGGCGCATGGCCTTTAACCCCAGCACTCAGGAGGCAGGCAGAGCTACAGAGTGAATTCCAGGACTGGCCAGGGCTACACAGAGAAACTCTGTCTTGGATACCAAATAAATAAATACATAAACAAACAAACAAATATGTAAAGCCTGAATTAGAAGTGGGTCTTTCTACACAGAGAAGCCCTGTCTCAAAAAACCAAATGAATGAATGAATGAATAAACAAATAAATACCCATGGATTAGAAGTGGGTCTTCTCACTTCAAGTGATGTAACATGATCTAATTAAGCAAATATTCCTCACAGGAGTAACCTGCCACTTTGGTTTTAGCTAATTCTTGTTCTAGTCAAGAAGACAACCAAGACTCACCTTCACAGTGGAAGTTTTAAATGATCATGCTTTACTTACTCACTCTCCTATGGAATGTCAGAGCTTAGCCCAAAGTGACTAGGGGATCGTAAACGCCCCCAAAAGAACAGGGCTCTGATTTACATCTTGTACGAGAACCTAAACCCCGCTGAAGCCCTGGTGCCCTGTCCTTGGCTCCTATCCCAACGTGACATGACTCATGAGTCAAAGATCCCTCAGAGGAACAAGAGTACCTAGTGGGGACCCTGTGGGGTTCCCAAGGGAGTCACTTTAGGGCTGGTGACAGCTGGTGACAGGCTGGGACTACACAGGTGCACAGACTTGAGCTTGATTCCCAGAACCCACATAAAGCCTGGGTACTGTGGGGTTCTGTGTGCACTTGTATTCCCAGTGTGGGGCAGGTGGAGACAGGAGCATCCCTGAGACTAGCTGACTGGCCGAGCGGCCTAGCTGTGTCTGTCATCGAGAGAGACCCTGGCTCACAAAATGAGGTGGATGGTGCCCGGGAATGAACAGTCACCGAGACTGACCTCTCTGGCCAGTCCACATACTGCTCTCTCTCTCTCTCCACACATACACTAGAACACATGAAATTTCAGCATGCTGCTCAGAATGTCATGCAATTAAAAACATACAGATCATATCTTGAACTCCCCATGTTCCAGAATATCCGTGAGAGTTTGTTTATTTATTCTGTGTCTCGAAACCTAAAACCCACAAAAGCCACTGGCATACTCTCCTCAGCTCTCACCCAAACCTCTTGCTTTCAGAGTCGGCTGGGTGTGATTGATTAGTCCTGGGTCACCCAGAGGAGCAGCAGGCTTTCCTGGGAGCCCCAGGGCCATTTCCAAGGAGGTGACTTTAAAGTAAAGTGGGTTTCAGCTTATTTTCGCCAGAACCAGATGTGTTCTACAGCAGGGTCACCGAAGGGAGAGGACTCCTGCCCTCTACCCCTCTGTTTGTGGCAACAACTCAGCCATGTTCCGGGGACAAGTTCAAGTTCATTGTTCCATATATATGTATACATATATAGTATTCTGCCTGCATGTCAGAAAAGAGCACCAGATCTTATTATAGATGATTATGAGCCACCATGTGGTTGCTGGGAATTGAACTCAGGACCTTTGGAAGAACAGCCAGTGCTCTTAACCTCTGAGCCATCTCTCCAGCTCCCAAGTTCATTGTTTCTTATTTGGCCTTTGAGAACATGAATGCTGTGAGTTTCCTGCTTATGTTCATAAATCCTCCAAAGTCAGGGGCTTGAGCCCAGCCTCCTCTCATCTTGTGGGGTAACATCCTTGGTCACCTTGAGGACACTTCCTGTGTCCCTGACATCTCAGATCTCGAAGCTCCCACTTGCATGGCCACCCACAGATGAAGCCCCCCCACCCCCCGCAGGCTTGGACTGCTGCAGATTTCAAGGGTTCTACTGCATCTCTCCTTGGCCCCTGAAGGCTGCTTCTTCCCAGCGCCCACAGGAAACTTCCTTTCATACTATGAAACTGAGCATCAGAAAGTAGGAATCAGGTCTTGTCCTGGTGTTGCTTAGAGCCCTTCAATGGCACCCCTCCCCTACACATAAACAGGAACAGGTAGCTCCAGCCCCCCCCCCCCCGAACATGGAGTGTGGAGCAAGTGCAGGCTGCGCTTCAGCTGGCACCTACCTGTCCCCTGGGGCTTTCCCGCACGTTACCTGACTGTCTGTGGCATCCCTGGGTAGTCACTGAAGACGAGTCCCCGTGTCAGGCCTAGAGGATGGATTCTTAGCTCCCTTCCTGTGAACATCTGTTCTGTGACATTTTTATGTGTGTTCTGTTACCCGTGGTAAATAGGGAACAGGGATTTGAATGCCAAACACACTTCGCTGACACAGGACTGAACATTTTAAGTGGATTACTCTATCAACCACATGAAACAACTATTATTGCATAAATGAAAAAAAAAAAAACCACCCCACAGAATTCAAAAGGTTACAGTTCCACTAGAAATTCAAATTTCTCATACAGGCTTCATATGTGCATAGGGAAACTGCGAATAGATAGAATTTCTTAATAGTAATTATTCATGGGAAGTAGAGTTTGCACTGGGAACTAACCCCTGATATAAGTTGTTTAGCTACTTAAAAATCATTTAAAATTACATTTGTTTACTTATCTATTGAGGTGTGTGTGTGTGTGTGTGTGTGTGTGTGTGTGTGTGTGTGTGTGTAGAAGAAACATTCCACTGAGGGTGTGTGGAGGCCACAAGACAACTTGCAAGAACTGGTTCTCTCCTTCCAGTGTGGGAGCAAATGCCTTTGCCCACTGAGCCATCTTGCCACCCTTGTTTAGTTATTTTTACAGTGAGCACCTCCTGTCACTTTTGTAAAGACATGATAATAATAATAATAATAATAATAATAATAATAACAATAATAATAATGATGCACTGTCTCCATTCTGGAAAAGGCAGCATGGACTAAAAGGCTGCAGATTAAAAGGTCAGATCGATCGTTTTAAATAGCAAGTTCCTCACTCTGCATTTGGTGCCCTGCTGTGGTGCAGGGGAGTCACTCCCAGAGGCTCAGGTCAAAGGAGGAGATGCTGCCAACTATTAATAATCAACCCTGAATGTTGCCTACTCTGTCACTGCCACTGCAAGGCAGAACCGACTGTTTGCCCTGGGAGCTAAGCCGCTTGCCAGGCTAACAGCGAAATCTGCCTCTAATTATTCGAAGCTACAGGCTTTTGAAATGCACCATCGTGCTCGCGCACACACACACACACACACACACACACACACACACACACACACACACACACACACACACACGTGTGAGCGGCTCATTACCACTGCGCCAAACCACAGAGCAGGAAAATGAATTCTGACACTTGTAATTGTGATAAACACACAGCTGGGAGTCAATTATGTTGTTCACATTTTTACAACTCATTTATTTTCCTGCATCTTTCAGAACAACTTCAAAACTAATGGGTTTTGTTCATTGGTTTCCAATGTGTCGTTTAGAAACAAGAACAGGAATACTGGCCACGAGGTAGAAAGCTGTTTGAAAAGAAAGAAAGCAAAAGCTACCATGTTCAGAGTGGACCTTGTTACCACACGGTTAAGAAGTCAGGGTCCCCAGGGGTAGAAGAAAGAGAATCAGAGGCCAGCCAGGCAGTGGGCTGGGATGCATGTGGCTGGGGGTGTTTGCTGTGTCTCTGTCCATTTGAGCACGAAGAAGAAGAAAGGAGGAGAAGGAGAAGGAGAAGGAGAAGAAGGAGAAATATGAATTTGAAGACTGCCAAGCCACCCAGGATCTGCAAGATGCAGTTTGTAGACACGGCCCCCATTGCCTGTGGTGTAGTGGGCAACCCTCTCTTTCCTCTTAAATTGTTCATCTTTGCCAGAAATGTACACACCAATATGTTAGCAAAAGCCACCTGCTGAGAGCTAACTGGTAGTGGCTTGTCGAGGTCTCAAATGCAAGACCAGGGGAGGGCATGGGAGATGGCTCAGTCAGTCTAGTGCTCACCGTGGTATCATGAGGAGCTGAGTTTGGTCCCCGATCCTGTGGAATCATCTGCTCAGAGCTGAGGATCCCTGGGGCTTCCACACATGCATGCACTCATACATACAAGGAGCAGTGGGGCCTGAGAGTCCCGTGGAGTGTGGGGGCAGTGCAAGAGAACCCCTCTTCAACCTCACCTTCGGCCATCTTGGAGCTCTGTGCTGTGTCTGTGATTGGAGCATGGAGCCAGGGACAATCTTCTGCTGTCCAAGGCTTGAAACAGGGTCGGAGAGCCCACCGAAGGAAGAGCTGTTTGCCGTGTGGTCTGTGTTTATTAGGACAGCCACCGCCAGCGTTGACTATTTTCTTTTCAGTAGACCCCTCTGACAGTTCTGGCTTCGCTACAATCCAGCCTCCTGGCAAGTTTAAATCATTCACTTGTTCACAACAAACATAGCTGCCTGTCCCTGTACACTGTGGTTCCGGTCATAGGAGCTACCTGCTCGCTGAGGTATACCCCCACGGGGGAACAAACAAAGAGAAATGGCGTATGTGTTCAGTGGTAGAGAAAAGCAAATACTGTCATTTGCAGGAAAACGGCTGGAACTGGAGGACATCGCGGGAAATAAGACAGGCTCAGAAAGATAGACTCACATTTCTTCTTCCATATTCAGAATCCAGAGTATTAAAAAAAAAAAAAAAGGCTGTGAAAGTAGAAAGGGAACTATTTGGGACTAGGAAGAAAGAGGACCAGCATAGAGGAAAGGAAAGCAGCAAGACTGGGCAACAGGCTGGGGGTAGGCAAATATGCCACAGTCCGTTCTAGTCATGCACGAGAACATCACAATAAGCCCACGGTATTTAGAGCTAATGTGCCAATAAAAGAGAAGAAAGGAGAACGGCTGTGGACAGAAGTCGACCCTGTGCCTCCTGTTCTGTGGGCTTCTGCTCTGCCTTCTCAGAGGTTCCCAGCCCAACCCTCACCTGGCCTCAGGGTCCATCTGGAGAGAGCTTCCAGGCTGCCTGTCTCCAGATACCCTACTTCTCCCAGGAGCCACTTGTGCTCAGTTGCCCGGCCCCAGTGAGTCATGACTGCGACGGGGCAGTGGGGTCTGCGAGCTGCAGCAGGAATCACTTCACTTTGCAGCAGAGGAGGCTGCAGCAGGCCGGAGGCCTGGAATGCACATCCAAGGTGCACAGGCTTCCTGCCTGCTCCTCCCTCCCCTGCCCTCCCCTGCCCATCTACATCCTGGTCACTCTGCATGACTGTCAGCCTCTCTGTTGGGTGACAAATATCCATTCGTGGGTCCCAGCTGAAAACCCATCTACTGCACAGATGTCTGCTCTTGACATTTTAGGCCAAGAGTGTGTGTCTTGGAGCATGTGAGGACAAAGCTGGCCTGGGGACATGCTCTGAGGACTCTTGGCACCTATGCAGTGGGTTCTTCTGTGAGCAGTGAGCGGTGAAAATCGGTGTATGCTCTTGCCTCTCTTGGGGAAGGAAGCAGCTTGTGAATATTACAGTTACCATAGGGGTGGAGAGGTAGTGTTGAATGCCTCCACAGTGATACCGGCCCACGAAAAGCTACATTCTCTCTACCACACATCTATGGGTCCACGGAGATCACCAGCCATATAAGAGGAAGGTAGAGTGTTCTCAAGACCTGACACTGGCTTGCAACCATTCAAACAGAAAACAACGGATGTCCAAGTCTTTCAGTAGAGAAAACCTGAAAAGCCATTTATGGAGCACCTTTCCTCTGGATGGGGTGAGGCAGGGTGAGCCTCTGTGACTCCTTTCCCTTGGCCCACAGGGAGACGAATGCTGACCTCAGCTATGGGGGCCTGCCATTGTCCAAGGAGATGGCTGGTGGGTGGCTCATTTCCTCTTTTTCTTTGCCAAGAAGTCATCAGTACAGGGAGGATTTCTTTTTCTTTGTTCATAAGACCTACTTTATCCTTATCTTTGTTTTCTTTTCGAATGAGTCCCAGTTGGAGAATTTAAGGCCAGAGTTGCATGTTTTTCTAAGAAGAGCCAGTTAGCAGTATGGAGGTGGGTCCCAAATGAGCCACTGGATGGATTCCTCTGCCATTTAAAAACATGCCACAAAATGTATCTACAGATGAGTCTGAGGAGGTTGGCGGCCGAGGGTATATCTTGGTGGTAGAGCACTTGCTTGGGAGGCAGAAGGCCTTGGATTTGATCCCCAGACCACAAAGCAAAAATAAATACAAGTTGAGATGCTTCAGCAAGACACACAAATGGTAAAGGCTCCCAAGCCACCAAGGCCACGGTCCAAAGGCCATCTTTTGCTCCCCTGCCTCAGGGCAGGAAGACAGCTTCATCTTGTTTTCTCCTCACATGGTTCTGCTTTTTTATGTTTCTTTTTGCAGCAGTGGGAATGGAACCTCTGGCCTGGTACATGAGCCACCCCACAGCCATCTCTATTGGTCTTCTATAAAGCTAGGGATTGAACTCAGGGCTTTATATATATTAGGCAAGTGCTCGGTCATTATACCACATTCCTTGCCCATTTTTTTTTTTTTTTTTGAGACAAGATTCAAGATTTGGCAATGTAGTTTGGGCTGGCTTTGAACCCACAACCCCCTGCCTCCACATCTAGAGTAGTGGAACTCCAGGGACCTACCACCGTATATAACTACTGCTTTGTTTTTCATAGCACCTGTTTGTAATATTTAGTACAACATTGCTCACATGGACATGTTTGCTGTAGAAGATGCAGAACAAAGAGGAGTGAATAGCCCTTATGATGCCTTCCTGCCAAGAGATTCAACACATCTCTCGATGGTTTGCTCTCCCCATTCATAAGGTGGGGGGCAGAGGACGACAGGATAGCATGGAAGTTGGCAAAGAATATGAGCAAAGCCCTCTGCTTGGGGTAGGAACTGAATAATGCTAGCTGCTCTCATTTTTAGAACTTTGGCATATTCCTTTCAGTCTGTGTGTCCGCAAACATCATGTCACCGGCTCTGGCTATTTCTTAAGGAGAAGTTTAATCTTCCTTAAAATTCCTGCTGATGTCCAATTTCAGTCGGGTTCTGCCAGATCTTCTAAGGCTGCATTCCATATGGGAAGAAAAAAAAAAATAGATTGACTGAAGCTTAAAAGAGTTAAAAATCATTATCTCTGAGACAAGGAAATGATGTTTGTGTCTGCTGCCTGGACACGACGCTGCAGGTGTTTTTCCACAGGCGATAATGAGTTTTCTTAAAACACACCCATTCTTTCCCAGTCTCTCATTTTATCAAAGGCACAAGCCTCACCAGACAGTGGGCTGAGGTGAGGAGGTCAGTCTGCAACCACAGGAAAGCAAGCGCAGTGCTGTGACCTCAGTGAGATTAGGCCGGCCACCTTGGCTTCGTTAGTGGGCGCCGCTCATTAGCCATGCTCATCAACCTAGCTCTGCACACCAGTGTACCTTGGAGGCCGTGTGCGCGCGCGTGTGTGCAGGTGTAGGCTCGGATTTGTGTGCGGTTATAGAAAGTGCTCTTCCAAGCATAACAGCTACCTTTGTCATCGAGGCAGTTGTCACCACTTGCAAGAATCTTCAAGATCAGGCTTGTTGACATTCCTTTATAGAAAGAGGAGGTGGGGAAGGCCACTGACCCCCCTCACCTGAGATTCTGTCCACTCCCTCCCACACCTCCCAGCCGTTTATATGTTTCTGTGCTGATTGCACCTGTCCTTGTGCTAGAAAATGACAGTGTGTACGGACTGTGGGAGGTGAGGTGGAGGGCCGTTCGGCCTATGCAGCTCCGAGGTGGGGCTGTGAGCTGTAGGGTGGGGCTATCTGATGGTATTGATGCTTTCAGGTCACCCATGCTCCTGCAGGTAACCGCTCACCCACGAAAGGTTTGTAAGTGAACTGAAGAACTTATTGGTTTCACCAGTTTGCCTTTGTTGGTTTGTCACTGGGATCCCAGCAGGAGGGGGGCAGATGTTTGGTTATCTCCCTAGGGAGAGAATTCTCATCACTACGTAGGTACGCGTACGCATATTCATGTACAAGTCAGAAGTCAACCTAGGATGCCATTTCTCGGTTGCCATCTTCCCTGTTTTTACGACAGGGCCTGTCATTGACCTGGAGCTTGCCAATTGGGTTAGACTAAATGGCTTATGGGTAGTGGACTCCAGGGATTTATTTCCACCTCCTCAGAACTGGAATTATAGGGCTATGCAACCATAGTTTTTGAAATGTGGTTTCTGAGACTTGAACTTGTCCTCATGCTTGCATGGTAAACCATTTACCAAATGGGTTGTTCTCAGGCCCCCGGGGGTCTTCTCTGATACCCATGTCAAAAGGTGTGGAAGGCGCTGGGAGGTGCCTGTCAATTCAGCCACAATATCAGCTCTAAACTCATGGGACTCATAGCAGACAGGTCTCTGGTAAGACATGACGGAAGGAATCCAATCTCCTGGGGCCAGCAACATACAGAGTTATACCAAACTGCACAGAGCACTGCAGAAAGCATTTCAGTGGGTTTATGCACAGAGAAACCTCAGAAGAGGGACTATGAAGGCGGCATGAAAATCAGACAAGCCTCCAGAAGGGGCAGATTTGAGATGATTTTCAGAAAGAGTCAAGATTGTCCAGGCAAAAGGAAAACAGAAACCCAGAAGTGGGATGGTCCAACCTCAACTTGCCCGATTTATATCCCAGCTCAATTACTTGCTAGTTCTGTGGTTTGAGGCAAGTTCCTTGATTGATCTATGCTATTTTTGCTGTTGAGTAAGATCTTTTTTTTTGGGGGGGAACCCCCAACATTAGTGGTGGCTTATTTACAGTACACAGACTGGTGATTTTCAGGCTTTTAGAGTCGTGTAAGCCATTACCGTAAGCTCTACTGGAGGACAGTCACCACCTACAGCAGACTCATTCTAAGAGACAGAAATGGGAAAGCCAGGTAGAGGGGCACATAGCTGTATGTGGAGGGTGGCTGCAAGTTCAAGGCTATCCTGGACAATATAATGAGTCCTTGTTAAAAAAGAAAAACAGACAAGAAGAGGGAGGGCCTGTGGGGAGAAAAGGATGATCAAAGTAAATTATGGTGATGAGAGCAGAGATCCTAAGCTGGGCCAGGGATCAGCAATTGATCTAGAAGTTGCGACATCACTAGGTTCGAGGAGGTTGGAGCTCCAGACACAGTGATTTAAGTGGTTTGCAAGGACCATCTAGAATACAAAGTCTGTGTCAAGGGCAACACTGACGACACCGAGGAGGACTTGAAGAAACCGATAGGAACCCAAACTGGTACCTGTTAGAACGAGATCGTTTTTAAAAAGCGGTACACAGTTTTTTAACGGCCACATGTCTCTGGGAGATGATGGGATCCACGATGGGATGAACCTGGAGCTTTATTACCAACAGAGGGGAATTCTTTCTCCTTGCCCCACCCTCTGCCTTCCTCACCCAGCTCATCTGACACTGATAGACGCCCATTTTTAACAATTCATGTGGATAAAAACTTCCATGCTAAATAATAATTAATTAATTAATTAATTAATTAATTAAAAAAGAAAGTAGAGGCTGGGAAAGAGAAGGGTGTGAAGAGAACTTTAACCAGAACTAAGGATATACGAAAATGTCATCTAGAAGCCTACTACCTTGCAAGCAGATTTTAAAGAGGAGTTTGAATAAAGGCTTCACAGTTGACTGGGTGAGTGATTGAGGCTGATTCTTGAAGTCATGGATTATCTAACAAAAATCCCAGTATCAAGAGTGGGATACCTCTCCAGGAGTTGTCTGTCGAAGAAGCCTTTTAAACTACGCAACCCCTGCTCTTGGCTTGCGATATTGAGACCCTCCTGCTGAAGATGTACTTTGTGCTTTGGTTGCTGGACACAGAGAACTCAAACTAGAGCTGAGCTGAAAGCTCCCTCCCTGTTGGCTAGCTTTCACGGTTCTGGCAGGTGCTATGCAGGCTGATGCGCGGGGGTGGGGGGTGGGGGGGGGAGAAGGCGTCAACAGGCTTACCCAGCTGTGGAATCAGTATGCTACACAACTCACCTGCCAGGCAAGATGTGCCCACCGATGCAACAGTGTTAAGACTGCTCTGGGGTAACAGTACTCTCTGGCACGATTTGAGGCCCTTTCCACAGGTGAGAATTCACACCTGATACTATAAACGCAGCCAAAACCCATGGCTGAAAAGGTAACCTAAACCTGTTGGTTTGCTAAATGGACATGTTGTGTTTGTCAAACCGCCTAAATAGTCGTGTTCATGCCTACAGATTACTGTAGTCTTGGTTGGAGAAGCATAGTTTTGCAATGAACAGTGGTTACTGCTGAGACTCAGCTGATCAAAGTGCTAAGAACAATGACTGTTGAGTGTTTGGCTCTAAACAGGATATCTAATTAACCCATCATAGGCTCGGGGAACATTTGTGGAAGAGTGGGCAGAAAGAATATGCCAGAGGAGGGGGAGGAGAGCCGTGGAAAGCTGCCTTTCTATGCAACAGGCTCATTGCACTCATGAACTTACAGGAGCTGTTGTTACCTGCCCAGGTAACCATCCTGGGGTGGAACACGGGTTCATGGGGCTCCATCTATCCCTGGGAGATTCTGGCAGTTAAAGGTTGCCCGGGGGAGGCGGCACTGTCTTCAGTGTCATAGCCTCTGATAAGCTGCCCATATTCCAACCCATGCTCATTCAGCTAACACACAGTGGATCCACACACAAAGACAAAAGTGGGAAGGAGACGAATTGAGAAGAATAAGGAGCTCAGGGAGGTTGGGAGTAGAAGATAAGATTAGGAGTAACAATAATCAAAATACATATACATGTATGCACGAACTTGTCAAAAATAAATTCATTAATTACAGACACACACACACATGAAAGAAGACAGCCATGATGGGGTGAATATGATTGAACCACATTCTATTCCTGTATGAAAAGTTATAATAAAACCCACTATCTTATACAACTAACGTATGCTAATACAAAAGAGAAACTTCATTTCCCAAGGAGTTACTCCCAGATGGCCTTAGCATGCTCAGCTCTTGATATTTTATATAAAGTTCAGTGGCCTTGAGAGGTAGACCAGAGGCATGAAAAGGACAGACAAAGAAACTGAGGCCCAGGAGAGATCAAGACACTTGGAACGGGGCTTTGCTCCTTTCTGAGTGCTCCGCTTTGCCCCTTCAAGGGTGAGATGACTGTACAGTCGCCTGCAAAGAAATCTTCCTCTCATCGGAAAGTCCCCTGGCATGTGACAAATCAAACCATGTGTGTCATACGTGTCGGCAGAGACCAAATTTCAACCATGCCTTCCCCCGAGTCTTCATCATTTCAAAAGTCGGTACTTTTCAAGCGAACAGCAGCGTCACGCTCTGCAGACTCATGGCGTCAGGTTGGGCATGTGATGGGTACCAGATATGGGTCGACAAGAGCGACTTGTGGGCGGCTTCGGCTGTCAGGATCTATTTCATTCTTCTCTGATTGCTTGAAGCAAGCCTTAAGAAGAAGCCATCTGCTTTCCCCGAAGCTGGCAAGGGACGTTCCAGAACGTAAGGGTTCTACAGCTTGTTCACTGTTTATTTTCCTTGGGAAACCTGTCAGAGCCTGATCTTTCTCATGTTAAGGAAACATACCTAAAATATGTAAGGCGCTCACATTCTTTAAGCAAGACCCCCCTTTCCTGCCCCTGCAGTCCCCGTGAATGCAGGTGAAGCAGATGGATAAGACCAGGGCCTGGCTAACACATCGCTCTGTGGGTCCTGTATTTCTGACATGAGAAAATGAAATGTCCAGGTTACATAGGAAACAACTGAACATCACCATTATTATTAATTTTTGGGACCGAGTCTTTCCTGAACCTGGGCCCTACTGCTGTGGTAGTCTGTCTAGCTGAGAATGTCTGAGCTCCAGGGACCTGCCTGTCTCGCCTTCCCTGTTCTGGGATTACAGATAGGTGCCACCATGTCTGACATTTACCATAGCACTGGGAACTGAACTCAGGTCCTTGTGCCTACATAAGCAGTGCATTTCCAGGGTGTCTCAGCCCTGGAAGTTACCTTATATGGAAGGGGTACATTGCCCTGCCCACTTATGCCACTCACAGGTATTTATTATGGGACCATAGTTCCCCAAAGGCCCTGCTCCAGTAACATTCCATCACTTGGCACTGTACTAGGAAATCTTGGAGTTTGGAGATATGGGGTGGGGTCAGCACCAGGCTCCCTTCAGAGGACTCTGATGGGTGCTTACACTTGAGAACCCAAATGTATGCACTGAGGAGACACTGTGAGAATGCTCACTGTAGTGAAAATCATGGAAAAATACCAATGTTTTGAATTAAGAAAAAACAGGTAAAAATCTGTGAAACCTCCAGTGATAACACATGATATAGAAGCAGAAGTAGATGGACACAGCATGGCTTAAACACAGTATAAATGAATCTTAGAAATATAATATTAAGGCTGCAAGAAAATTGCCATTGACTAAGTTCAGTGTGATGCTTTTGTGAATGTCAAAGCCCCAAATGAAACAATACATTAATTGAGGCCATAACAAATATGTGCTAGAGGTATCAATTTTGGAAAACTCGGGAATGATAACTGTATTGGCTTCTCTCCAGGAGGGGATGTGGGGACAGGTAGAGAAAAAGGACACGAGGGATGAAACGGTGATGACTATCTATATCCTTGAATTGGTAGTAGTTCTATGGGCATACCTTTTACTAGAAGTATTCGTCATGTATTTGTGCTGTATAAATATATATATATATCAATATATCTCTATCTATCTATCTATCTATCTATCTATCTATCTATCTATCTATCTACCTATCTATCAATCATCTATCTGTATCTATGTATCTACATCTGTATCTATCTCTATTTATACCATCTATAGTTAAGTTTTAAAAGAGGAAAATGGAGATGTTTTGACAAAGGGAAAATATTCTGTAAGAGATAGAATACTCTATAAGATTCTACTCAGCAAGCCTGGACAAGTGTGTGTCACTCACTCAAAGGAGAAGGCAGAAGGATGAAGGAGACTGAGGCATGCAAAGGATTCCCTCATCTTGCCTCCTAGTGTGTCTCATCTCCAGAGTGGTCCAGGGTGCTGACTGTGAATAACTGTGTCTGTTATTCATTCACCAAACATTCGAGAGCCTGTGCTGTGTCACTGTTAGAGCCCGCACACTGTGAGCCCACGGAGACAGGGAACAAGAAGAGAGACAGTGAGGAGCCAAGTGGAGCGGCTGGCATAGGAGGCCTAGCTTGAATGAAGATGTCCCCAGCACAGCCAGAACAAAATACACAGGTGATTTAATGTTTAACACCTTTTATAAACCACCAATTGACTTCTCTTTGGGATGAGAAGTAAATTGCTGTTTGGAAAATTGTAAAATCTTCTCCAGAATGGAAGAATCAATTTTCTTTGAAGATGGGTTATATACCCACCTTAGAAAGTATTTCAACATTTGTGCTGAGTCTATTGTTAAAGATTAGATGTCTGGGAACGGTTTTAACTCTTGGGACTATAGGGGACAACACCTGTTTTAATTTCCATGTACAGATGGATTTGAAATTGACTCTCACTTGGAAAGCAATTGTAAATGGCCATTTTTTACCCTGTCCTAGACTTGGATTCCCACAGGCCTATGGTCAAGCCCTCAGTTCAGGCAGGCACTGACCACAACTCCATTTGTTTTCTACAATGCATTTCCCCTATTTTCAGAAAAGATTCATGGTCACGGGTGTACTTTTGAAACCTAAATATCCACTCAGACATTAGATGACATTAGATAGCTTTAACATAGCACAACCATGTGTGGCCTGTGAAACAGAGGGAGCTGTGCTCAAGCAGAATTCAACAAATGCTATTTCCTCAGCCCTGTGGTAAACAAATGTCCTCTTCCCAAATAAGACTTCTCTGGGCGCTGGCCCAGCTCCAAACACAGCGAACTCCTTGTGCCCTCCAGAAGACCCAGAATGGCTCTTTGTGTTCTAGAGACAACTCCAGAAGAAACATCTGTAAGACCTTCAGAATTTCATTTCTTATGGTCTTTCTGTCAGAGACTTCCCTCAAAACTGGGGCTACAGGCAGGGCTCGATGGCACATGCCTTTAATCCCAGCATTTGAGAGGCAGAGGCAGGTGGATCTTTGTGAGTTTGAGGCCAGCCTGGTCTACAGAGTGAGTTCCAGGACAGTCAAGGCTGTTACACATAGAAACTCTGCCTTGAAAAACCACAAGCAAAACAAAAGACCAACAACAAAAACCTGGGGCTACAGAATGTGCCCCTGAGGATTGTGAAGCCTGGAGCATCTGGCCAAGGTGATGTTTCGCTCGCCTCTCCTCTGTGAAGTTACACCCACCCTTCACTGGAGTGAGACCTTGCTACTGTGTCTGGCTGGAAAGGAAGAAACTTATTTGAGGATATACTTAGATTCACAGAAAAATTATAAAGCTACAGGGATGGATCTCACAGTACACCTCCTAATTTCTTTCTTTAATATTGTCCATGAATACAGCACATCCCTTACCATCAATGACCCAACCTTGTTAGGCACTACTGAACTCTGTATTGTATTAGGTTGTCTTTGCTTTTTCCCAATGTCTGTACCAGGGTTCCATTCTGGATGCCATGTTGTATTTTACTTTTAACTTGTGTACTTTTAACTTGTGTACATACAGGAATGTGTGTGACTGCAGTGTGGGTGTGGAGGCCAGAGGACAGTCACCTTGAGTGTCATTACTTAATAATTCTGTCCATTTCATTTTGAGGCAGGGTCTCTCATTGGCCTGGATCTTTCCCCCTTAGACAAGGCTGGTTGGCAGGTGAGCTGCGGGGATTCCCATGTGTCAGCTTCTCCAGCACGAGGATTATGAACGCATGCTACCATACCCAGCTTTTTCCCATAGGTCCGAGGGCTTGAACTCAGGTGCTCATACTTGCAGTCTCCTCAGCCAGTCTCCTCAGTCCAGGATACTAGGCCGGACTTAATTATTATGTCGTCTTAGACTCCGCTGTTGTGTGACCATTTCTCCGGACTTTCCTGTCAGTTGAGATCTGAATCCTGGTTGCTCGTGATTCTAGGGGAGCTACAGGTTTCAGGAGGAAGCTCAAAGATGGGATGTGTTACCTTGTTTTTTTTTTTTTTTTGGTCTTTTTGTTATTTTGTCTTTTTTTTTTTTTTTTCCAGAGCTGAGGACCGAACCCAGGGCCTTGCGCTTGCTAGGCAAGCGCTCTTCCACTGAGCTAAATCCCCAACCCCAATGGAATTTTATGTAAGAAGTGGGAAATAGTAAGAGCTGGAGGGAACGGGAACTCCACAAGCAGAGCAACAGAACAAGATAATTTGAACACAGGGAACTTCCCAGAGACTCATACTCCAACCAAGGACTATTTGTGGAGATGACCTGGAACCCCTGCACAGGTGTAGCCCATGGCAGTTCAGTGTCCAAGTGGGTTCCATAGTAATGGGAAGAGAGACTGCCTCTGACATAATCTGATTGGCCTGCTCTTTGATCACCTCCCCCTGAGGGGGGAGCAGCCTTACCAGGCCACAGTAGAGGACAATGCAGCCACTTTTGATGAGAATTGATAGACTAAGATCAGAAAGAAGGAGAGGAGGACCTCCCCTATCAGTGGACTTGGGGAGTGGCATGCATGCAGAAAGGGGAGGGAGGGTGGGATCGGCAGGGGAGGAGGGAGGGGCTTATGGGGGGATACAAAATGAATAAAGTGTAATTAATAAAAAAAATAAAAGATTAAAAAAAAAAAAAAGATGGGATGTGTTCTCATCACATCATTCCAAGGGTGAGCTCTATCAACATGATGTTGCTGAGGACTGTGAAGCCTGGACCACCTGGCCAACGTGATGTTTGGCTGACTTCTCCTCTATGAAGTTACAACCACCCCTCACTGTGTCCTTGATGTTCTCTTTGGAACAAGTCACCACACTGGAAGGGGCATCGCTCTGGTCTCAATGTCTGTGTCCCTCCAAAATTCCCATGTTGAAATCTAATTCCCAAAGTATTGGGATTAAGAGGGGAGGCCTTAAGGAGGTGACTAGGTCAAGGGACAGACCCCTGATGAGCGATATTAGTGTCTTCACAAAAGAGGCATGAGGGAGCACGTGTGCCCTCTTCCTACCATGTAAGGACACCCAGAAGGTACCATCCACGAGAAACAGGTCCTCACTGGACACCGACTCTGTGAGTGTGAACTTCACGGACTTTAGAACAATGGGTGATACCTTTCTGTTGTTCATAGATTAACCAGTCTAAGGGATTTTTGTTATAGCCATTGAACTGGACTTAGGCATTTGCAATCTGCCAGATTTGTTTCTGCTTCTTTATTTCTTTATTGAGTCATTTACTAATAACAGTGTGGAATCACAATATTTACTTTATATTTGGGTTATTATCTACCATAATTTTATTTTATTGTTTGCTTGAATTATGTCAGCTCTGGCTACTAGGAGGTCTTTCTCTTGGTCCTGATGTCACTTTGAAATACTATGTTGTTGTGTTTTTCTTTTCTAAGCCAGCAGTTCTCAGCCTCCCTACTGATGTGGCCCTTTAATACCTCATGTGGTGGTGACTCCCAACCATAAAATCATTGTTGTTGCTACTTAGTAACTGTAACCCTGCTACTGTTATAAATTGTAATGTAAATATATGTGTTTTCCCATGGTTTTAGGCAATCCCTATGAACCCCCCCCCCCGGGTTCATGACCCACAGGTTCAGAACTACAGTCTTCTAAGCATTTACTTGATGAATGTTTTTTTTTTCCAGTTCTATAACTAAAAAATTCAAGAGTTGGGAGATAACCAAGGAGTTATTATTTACCATGAATTTCTCTTTAAAAGCTACTCATTTCAAACGACCAGTCTTATATACAAATATATTACCACAGCAATGCCTTTCTTCCTTCAAGCTGCAGGAACAGTTTTCTCATTTTCTTCTTATCTTTATATTCTTTTTATCTTTTTATCTGGGAATTCCATTCGAGAACATGACGCTGCATCTGGGGGCCTCAGATTTAGTAACTTCTGAAGCCTATGCCTGGAGTTGCAACCAAGCTGCTATTTCGAATATGAGTTGCTAAGCTCCATGGCAATGGGGCGGCTGCCATGGTTTTTTAGTTTGGCTGTGTCCATGCCCAACCGCTGCTGTAACCGGTCAGCACACACTTAGTGGCTCTAAAGCAA
Organism: Psammomys obesus; assembly: GCF_907164565.1. Taxonomy (NCBI): domain Eukaryota; kingdom Metazoa; phylum Chordata; class Mammalia; order Rodentia; family Muridae; genus Psammomys; species Psammomys obesus. The sequence continues at coordinate 11,487,518 of NW_026596134.1, forward strand.
CACAGGAGAAGCTCTCAGCTCTGTATGTCAGAAGTTTGAAATGAGGCTCACCAAACAGAGAGAGTCTGAGGGACGGCATTCTTTTTTGGAACCCTATGGGAGAAGTGTTTCTTCACTCAGGTTCTTGTCAAGACTCGGTCCCCTGAGTGTAAAAGGAACTTTTTTCTCCTGATTGCCTCTGAGGCTTACATCCTTTTTCTGCTAACCTAGGCCTAGTCCTGAAAGCTTCTAGCCTCTGTACAATCTAACCTAGGCCTAGAATGTTTTCTGCCTCTGACACTTACTGCTTGCTAAGCTCACCCTTTCTTGATCTTTCTGAACTCACAGTTGACTGGTTCAGCTCAGCTGTTCTGGCTCAAACTATTTTCCCAGCTGATGCCCTCTCGGCCCTTGAATTGCTCTGCTTGGCCTCAAGCTAACTCAGCAATCTGCTCTAATCTTTTGGCTCCTTCTCATTCTCTGGCTCATTTGATCTTCACCTGAGTTCTCTCTCTGCAACCTGTCTTCCTATTACTGTCCGGTAAAACTGCTTCAGTCTCTCTCTGCATTGCCCCTTACGTGGCTTCCCTTTTCTCTCTCTTCTTGTGAGAGTTGGGTGTATACTATGCTGTCAAGTTTTCCTCTGATTCGTCACTGTTTCTGCCACTCAATTAGACATCACTTTCAAACATGGGTGCTTCCTTCTACAAACTAACTTTACCTTCATTGTTTGGGATTAAAGGCATGTACCACCAGGCATTTACCACTAAGCCTGGACCTAAGCTTTTCTTTACCTGATATTTGCTCTATACCAAGCTGGCCTTGAACTCAGAGATCTACTTGCCTCTGTCTCTTGGATTAAAGGTGTGTCTTCATTCCAGACAGAAGGTCTTTGGATGTGATTTCTTGCCAGCGCAGCTATGTTCTGAATTAAAATTCCTCTACACTTGAGGGTGGGAACTGAGGTCCCAGTGTGCCTGCTGGCTCTACTTGTTCTACTACCTCAGTTCCAGGGTGGTGAAGGCTGCCCACATGTCCTGTTGCTGGCCTGCTTTCTCTGGCTTCATAGATGGGATCCATCTGATACTCTTATGTCATATATATATATTTTTTTTACCTCTGCAAGGAAAGATCTTATACTTTTAAGAACTCCTATGTTTGGGGTGTGTGTGTGTGTGTGTGTGTGTGTGTGTGTACATGCTTGCTTGTGTGGAAACCCAAAGCCAATGTTGAATGCAGAATCTATCAATCTCTCCCTTGTTTTCTGAGACAGGGTCTCTCACAGGATCTGGGGCTCCCACTTTTGGTGAGACAGCTTTCCAGCGAGTTCCCACGATCTGCCTGTCTGTACCCACAAATCGGGTTACAGACCTGCACCACCACCACCACAACTGTCTTTTATGTAGATACTGGGGCTCTGAACTCAGGTCCTCAGGCTTGCACAGCAAATGCCGTACCCCATTGAGCAATCTCCCTACTCCCAAATTTTGTCTTAAGATCTGATAAGCTGAGCACACCTGGGTAATTTCTCATCTATAGAAAGAGGAAATGGACATTTGCTGGGGACCCATCATTGGCCTGTCACACTAGCCAGAGTGCCTTGCATCATGGGCATTCAACAGTGACTAAGGGCTCTAATGAAAACAGGAAAAACTCCTGCAAGCTGAGTGCACATGACTGGATTCTCTGTATCCACTGGCTGGGTGTCTTGCTCATTGGAAGGCTTTGTATGTGCCTGAGAACACATTATCTCCAAGGCAGACAGCATGGCAGTTTAGAACAATGAGAGCGACTGAGATCTCTATGTAGGATTTCAATTATCTGAGATTCTCAGGTTAGGTGAACATTAGAATCCCCAACAGGCCTAGCAGAGAACCTATGCCAGGGCTGCCCATAGACCACTTATGCCAGGAGCTCTGGCGAGCTGCTGGGTTGACTATTTGCTAAAAGCCCCGTAGGTGACAGTGAGGAAAGGGTAGAACTGCTGGCTTGGAATGAACCACATTTCTTATCTAGGTCTTAGCCTGTTTTGGTTCCTTTTGTTAGGGATCAAATGGTCCCCCACTTGTCTGCAGGTTGAAGCACCAACCCCATCCCACCCCACTCCAGAAGTGTCTCAGCATGTGACTGTATTTGGATGCAGAGTGTTTAATAAGGTCATTAAGTTGAATGAGAAAGTGGCCATGGAAAAGCCAAAGGATGCAGCCTCAGCAGGATTCAGCCCTGGTGACAGCGTTATCTCCGGCTCACTCTCTGGGCTCAGGGTCTCCAGGCTGTGGGCTGCTCGGTGTCTGTCGGTGGCCCAGGCTGGGGGATTTTGTTGTGGCTGTCCTAGCAAGCTGAGCCAGATGCTGCTCTCTGGACATGCCTGTGCTTGCTTTAGAAGAACAAATTCGTGGGTGTGGGTTTGTGTCTCTCGTTTCCCTGACAGAGCAACACTGAGATTTGAGACATACAGCGAAAGCAATGCAAAGTGAGCCTACGCCCCGGCCCCCATGAGAGCGCCGGGAGACTGTGAGGTGAGAAGCCTGTGATTGGGGAATCTACCTAGATCTTTCCAGCACCCTACTTCCTGGCCTGAATGAGGAGGCTTCTCAAGAATGTACTGAAGGGAAAACTACTATAGACCAAAACCACATATTTTCCCCTCCATCAGCTCTGCTGTGACCCTCTGCTGCCTTCTCTGCCTCTCTCTGTATGTGTTCATCTGTGTGCTTACATAAGTACAGGTATGTATTCATGTGCATATTTAGGCAGGTAGAGGTCAGAGAAGAAACCTTGGCTATTGTTCCTCAACATTCACTTTGTTTTCTTTCTTGAGACAGCTTCTCTCGCTGGTCTGGAATTCACCCAGCAGGATGACCTGTCCGGCCAGCAAGCCCTAGGGAGCCACCTATGTCCCCTTTTCCAATGCTGGGATTATAAATGTGCTGTAACTACTCCCAGCTTTTGATTTTTTTTTTAAAACATGGGTTTGTGGGTTCAAACTCGGGTGCTTCAGAGCTATTTTTTTTGGGTTTCCACTATGATTTTCTTTTCTATTTTAAAATGCATCCTTTAATCATTAAACACTCAGGCAAGTCCAAATAGCCACGTGTCTCATAAACATCATCATATCGTTATGGTTTGTACACTTTACATCCATATATACATACGAAACTTGTGTGTATAAATACACAAATGTGTTAAATGTGCCATGTGCACAATAAGCAAAAGAACTTGGGGGTGAAGAAAGCACATGGCAACCTTATTTCCGTTCACCATCTAGATACTCTGTTCCTTCTCTTCAGTGGAAGCAACAAGAAATGACATCTTCAAAGCAAAGGCCAGTCCTCACCAAGCCAGTTCACACCACAGAGATTTGAGATGCCAACGACAAATTGCCATTCTGAAAGCAGAAAGCAGCCCTCACCAGGTTCCTAGCCTATTGTGATGTCAGTAAGTCTGGGCCTCCTCCACCTCTCCACCTCAATAAAAAACAATGCTGTTCTTTCTAAATTACCTCCCACTACACACACACACACACACACACACACACACACACACACACACACACACACACATGCTTACGGGAACCTGCAGTGGTCAGAAGAGGCACCGGATCCCCTGGAACTGGAGTTTAGATAGTTGTGAGCTACCGTGTGGGTCCTGGGAACGGAACCTACATCCTGTTGAGCCATCTCTCCAGCATCCCATGCCACACCCGTGATTTTTAAATTTGGTTCTATCAAGTTGTTGGCTTGCATTCTTTCGCATTTATTATGGCTTTAGGCAGTTGGCGAATAGCACGTTCACAGTTCAGAACTTCACACGTGATCCATAAGAGCAACCCTGCTGGAAGGAAGCCCCAGATTGCCAGTGAGAAGTTTTCAAACTACATAAGCCAGGCAAAATGGTGCACACCTGTGATTCCAGCACTCAGAGGCTGGGCAGGAGGATGGTTGGTGTTTGAGCATAGCCTGGGCTACAGAGCCAGCGCCAGGCCATCCAGGACAGCATAGTGAGATCCTGTCTCATGTAGATGTATAAATTTACATAAATTAGCTCTTCCGTATCCCAGCCCTGGTGTGTGTGTGTGTGCACGCGGAGGTACATGTATGCATGTCCTAATATTCAGAGATTTCACTTCTGCTACTCAATTCTGAAGAGAAACTGCTTAGTCCAGAAATAGCTTTATTTGGAAGTACATTAGTCATAACATTGTATGTGACAGTGAGGAATCAGCTTCAGTTTAAGTGTCCCATATGGAGAGAGGCAAATAAAATATGTTACACGCCTGGCATGGGCTATGAAGAAGCTAAAGATGTGAAAACTATTTCAATATGATGCTTACATAAGAAAAAGACACACATACATAAGTTAGAGGTGTGTGTTGGGGGCAGGCGGAAAGGATTCCAATCACGTGTTAATGATGCAAAGACTCGGACAGTGCGCCGGTGGGCAGTCCCTTCCACCTTTTCCTTCTCTGAGTTCCCAGCTGTGGTTCTATAATGAACATACACATTTATCATATGGAAAAATAAAATAACAATTAGTGTCAAATAACCAACGACAAACAGCAGAAACAAGGGCCAAGGGCCCGTTTTGCTGAGGGGCCCTGATTTCCTACCACAACAATCAAGTGATCAGATGTCATTTAACATGCTTGGGCATGGTGACATCCTGCCCCAGGCTTTCCTGGTGTGGGTGTGAAACACATCCTTAGGAAACCTCAGTATTTAAGGGGAGCAAAGCGCGGAAGCTGCCAAGTGCGGCTTCAGCAACTCGGCTCCAGCAAAATATTCTCCCTAATTGGTTTAACAGAAACCTGTCCATGGAAGTCAATGTTTACACAGGCCCGAATCTCTGGTAATGAGCATCTATCATCCCTATGCCTTCCAGCGTGCTCCACACCGAAGTCCTTTGCTCTGTAGTGAGCCAGGAATCTAGCCATGAACTTGTCCCTTCTGCTGCTCTCATTGTCATGTTAGTGCTTCAAGCCCTGTTGAGAAAGGGCTGTAAAATTCCCACAATCAGCCCAGGAATCTATAGCTAGTGCCATCTGCATCTTCCTTCAAGGACTATAAGAGCTTCCAAACCAGAGCTGGTAGGTCACTCCGTCTCAAAGCACCCCAGATAATAAAGCTTATAGAGTCAAAAGGTTTATGTTGGAGGTCCTAACTGATGATCAGTTGGCCAAGTTGCTTCAGGTGTGTGGTGAGATAGACCATCCTCAGGAAGCGGGTGGAGGAGCAAAACCACTCACCCAGTGATGGCCAGGGATCAAAAGAACCAGGCTGGAGCCCCATAGTCCCCTGAGAGGCCATTCCTCTGACCATCCAAGAGCCTTCTAACAGCTTCTCTAGGATGAAGCTTTGGACACCCAGGGCTTTGGGGGAGATTTGAGATGCGATCTGGAGCGCCACCTCTCCTTTGAATGTATCCTCCTCATGGTAGAAGAAACTGGGCACGTGTCCGCTTAGAACAAAATTGACATCTTCCCGTTCCCTTGCAATGAGGGAGGACATACGGACTGTGTGGCCATTTCTGGGCTACCTATGCTCTCTTCCTCCCATGATAGTTGTGGCCTCCAATTCTTTAATTAATACATCAGTTATTAAAATATCCCTTTAAGTTTTGAATGGGCTTTGGGGTGGCACACACAATGTTGAGCATATTCCGACATTTTCAGATATATGTTGTCGCAACTCTCCCTCCTGTCTCTTCTCTGTCCTCACTGATCCTCCCTTATCTATAAAAGCAGTCTCTCTTCTGATTTCATGTCATTTATATATTTATGAACATATGTATATATACATACATACATACATATATATATATATATATATATATATATATATATATATATATATATATAGCAGTCTAGAGTGTTCGTGAAAGCATGAAATAGCTTGTCTTTCTTCTCTCCTGTTACCCTCTCTTGTTCCCCGTTCCCCAGTTCCTTTAAGCAACCCTTCCCCTTTACAGCACCCCTTCCATGTTTATCTTAAATCAATATTATTTGAAAAATGACAACTCACAATCGCATAGCACCTGTAGAGTGCAATGTGATACATACAGCCAGCGCCGATGGGTTATAAGCAGGCTGACACGTCTGTCCATCCCCGCGCTTAACATTTTTGTGTGGGTCCATCTGAAATCTTACTGTCAGTTAGTCTGAACTACATGCTATCACTAGCCACAGTCCCTGTGTTTGCCTGAATCTCGGGAGGTTCTTCTTCTGTGGCTGACATTTTGTCTCAGTGGACGGGCCATCGTATTGTGCTGTTCTAACAAATACAGATGTAGTAGCTTGAAGCAACACATTTGTTCTAATGTTCTGGAGGTTAGAAGCCCCAAACCAGTTTTCCCGAGCTAAAGTTGAGGGGTCAGCAGGACTGATTGTTTCTGGAGGCACAGCAGAAGGGTTCCTCGTTTCTTTTTGTGTCTACTGCTGTGGTGGTTTGAATGCAATGCTCAGATGTTTGAATACTTGGTTGCCGTCTGGGTAAGTTTAGGATGTGTGCCCTGGCTGCAGGAAGTATGCCCCGAGGGTAGCTTTGAGGTTTCAAAAGTCACGCAGATTCTGGTTCACTCTCTTTGTCTCCTGCTTATGTGAGCTCTCAGCTATTCCTGATGCTGTGTCTGCCTCCTGTTGCCAAAATTCCCTGCCATGATGGACTCTAACCATACGCCCAAATAAACCCTTCCTTCTATGAGTTGCCTTGGTCATGGGATTTTATCACAGAATTCTGAAAGTAACTAATGCAACTCCTTGGCTCCCGGCTCCTGCCGCTCACCTTCAAGCTAGCGATGACCAATCTTCAGTTGTCCTCTCAGCTCCTGTCCTGGCAGACCTCCCCTGACTCTGACTTGCGTCTTACATCCTTGTGATTGCCTTAGGCCCACAGGATAAGCTAGGGTTCTCTCCCCATCCCGGTGTGCTGAACTTGATCATTTCTACACAGCACCTTTTTTTTTTTTTTCCTATTTACATGTTTTAGGGATGAGGATGTGGACACAGAGGGCACATTACTCAGGATGTAGGGTACTCAAAAGGCGTTCAGTGGATTGAGTGACATTGTTAAACAAAATTCTCTTGCTATCCTCATTTGCCCACTTATCCAGACAAGACTTGCTAGGTGGAAAATATGAATAAAATTTAATCAAAACTAACTTTAAAAAAAAAAAGTAGTCAGTTATATAACACACAAACAATGATTATATGATAACCATTAAATAATACGTTAATAAGAAAAGTCGAATAACACTAGCAGCAGTGGTGGTGCACGCCTGTAATCCCGGCACTTGGGGAGGCAGAGGCAGGTGGGGCTCTTGTCACTTCAAGGTCTGGTCTACAAGGTGAGGGAGAAAAAGCTGAAAAACTCTTACAGAGACATATTTTCAGTGGAATTTCATTTTTGAGTAAGTATCCAAATATTCATGTGCTTTTGATCATTACTATCGAGTGAGGAATTGCTCAATTAGAAAGAAATCTTGTTGAAAAAATTTAAGCCTTTATAATTACAGAAAAATTATAAAAAACAAATTTTAACGTCTGCTTTTGCTGTAGTGTAATTGTAATCAATAACAAACTTTAAACACACTGCGACAGCATGAATTTCTGGAGAGATGGAAGGACAGCCAGGTTCAAAATGAAAATAAGACAATATAAAAATTATGTTTAAAGTATTTGTTCACATAATTTACAAGCGGTTCATAGATACCACATTGCTTTGGTATCAATATTTTATTGGGTTTAGTTAAAAGAAAGGTGTGATAGTTTGTGTCTAAAAACCCATTCTAACCAATTATTTACATTCACGATAAAATCCAGGTGGGCAACTTAAAAGGGAGAGGGTGCGCGTTTTCTAAAACTCATTAAAGAGGTAGGAGAACAGAAGGCCTGGCAGTGAGTGCTTATGGGGCACGATAAACCAAAGAGCTGTATTGCCTCAGCTCCATAGAAAGGTAGTGTGCTCAAAACCCCAGTGATGAAAAATTCTCTTGGCCTTTGGATAGAGGGCACCTCAAAATGGCCGCACCAACTGCCCCGAAAACCAGAAGAGAGGATGCCCAGAGGCCTCGACTTCACTTCTCACTCATTTCCTCCCCTATTCTGCCCAGCCCGAGCCACCTGTGCACAGTTAACCACGCCCACTTGCAGCAGTAAACCATTCCCACGTGGGTGCAGTTAATCCCGGGCATCATGCCCATGACCCTCACAGGAGTGAGTGGCACCGAGAGGAGAATCTGTGATGACTCCAAATTCGAAGCCACGAACAAAGCACACAGGACCAAACAAAAAGCTTGCCAACTCTGGTGGCAGCACCAGAAACCCAAAGCCATAGTCCCTGGCTCATCTCCAAGCTTTTTTTTTTTTTTTTTTTTAATGGAAATATTTTTATAAGATAGATTCGGTGATTACTCTGAGTAATAGAAGTGGCTAAAACTCAGAGTGAACTCTTGGCAAGGATTGCTTGCTTGGCTATCTTCACTGGATGACACATGTCCACGTAGCACACACACAGCCACGTCAACAACAGCAGACAGACAACCCAATTTAAAAATAGACAAAGGATATGATAAAAACTTCCCCCAAGGAAGACATGCAGGTAACCCACAAGCATTTGGAAAGACGCTCAATGCCATCCAGGACTAGGAAAATATAAGTTAAAACCACAGTAAAATACCACTCCGATGTGGCCATTAATTTTAAGATTAAAACAAGTGCTGCCCAGGATGTGGAGAAATTGGAACCCTTGTGTGTTTCTGATAGACACTGTAACCGTTGGTTTGTCAATTTGACACAACAGGGAAGACTGGCAGTGAGGAACTGTCTAGACCAGGTTGGCCTGAGGGCATGCCTGTGAGCGTTTGTCTTGATTAATGAACTGATAAGTGAAGACACAGCCTGAAAGTGGATGGCACCACCGCCTGGTTTAGGGCCCCAGGTTGGGTAAGAACAGAGAAAGCTGAGTACTAAGCAAGCGTGCGTTCATTTTCTGCCCTTGACCGTGGGGATGGCTTGCAGTGTTCCCTCTGGACTTATAGTGGACCGTAACCTCGGATTGTAAACTGGACAAACTTGCTCTTTCTTCAAGCTGTTTCGTCAGGGGACTTTTACCATGGCAACAGAAATGAATCTAAAACATGTAAAATTTGTCAAATAAAATTTAGGGTGGCTTCTCATATTTTGGCAGATGCACATAAATATTGAAAACAAGAACATGTAAAACATAAAAATAAAAAATAAAACCACTTGTGTGCTGCACTGATTTGAATGATAAATGTGCCCCAGAGTCTTGGGCATTTAAGTACTTGGTGCCCAGCTGGCAGTGCTGTTTGGGCGGCGTAGGGGTGTGGCATTGCTGGAGGCACTATATCTCAGCGGGGTGGGCTTGGAGAGTTTAAAGCTCTCTGTTTGGTGCTTGTGATTTGAAGGCTCTCAGCTTTCTGCTCCTGCTGCCACCATGCCTCTGCTCTACCGCTATGGTCTCTATCCCTCTGGAACTGTAAGCCTGAGCTTCAGGAAGCTTTAGGAGGCTGTTGTCTGGGGAGAGGAAGACGGCTCCTCTGAGTGGTTTTTATTTTGATCTGAGCAGCAGTTACAAGGATTCGATGAAGAGAGTAAGCAATAGTTGTACAAATGTACCCAGTGGTATATGCTTCAGATGGATACGTTTGGCTGTATCTGCATAAAGATGTGTTTTGGAAGGCAGGTATAGAAGAATGTGCTTGGACTCCTTCTGGTTAATGAGAAAATAAAAATAAGAGCCACACACATGAAACAGCAAGTCTTCTGGGGCAAGCTAAAGTCTTGATCGGGGCAGGACCCAGCTCTTCTAATGATCTGTGCAATGACAGGGTGTGACAACAGTAGTTCTTAATCCTCGTTGATTGAAAAATCACCAGAAGAGCTTTTAACAAATGCCAATGCCTGGCACCACCCACAGAGATCCTAGTTTAATTGACCAGCGCACAGGGAAACATTTTAGAGCTCCCCAGGTGATTTTTATTGGGGAAGACAAACGGTGGCCCATGAGCTAAGTCAGTCAGCCTGTTACCTGTTTTTGTAAATAAAGTGTTTTGGGGACAGAGCCATGCACGCTCATCTAAGTAAATTCCCAGCTGCTCTCGGCCATGATGGCAAAGTGGAGCAGCTGAAGCAAGGGACATATGATCCGCAGGCCTAGAGTGTTTACCAGTTGGCCCTTCACAGAAAAGGCTGTGGAGTGTGTAAAACACACAAATGTTTCCCGGCATCACCTGGGCCCTCCTGAGGCTCCAGCATGAGTTCTTTGCAAGTTCCACACCAGCTTTCCTTGAGGGCTCCCCGTTACGAACCGGTGCTCTTGATACACTGGGCTGATGAAGCACCCACAGGAGCCCGGGCGCTGTTGGTAGGGGGCTGGCTGAATAATCTGAGGATTGCCTACAACGCAGGTTCTTGGCAACCATCCTTCTTTCAGGAGCTTGGCGTCTGAGAATCTGTAGTTCCTGCTGCTCTTGATCAAGCAGCCTCCCAGAGGCAACGGATGAGCAGCTGCTCTTTGCATTTGGGAACATTACCACTTTGGAGCTGAAATGAGGGCCAGTCACGTCCTGTGTTAGTCAGGGCTCTCTAGAGTCACAGAACTTACGGAATGAATTTCTCTCGCTCTCTCTTTGTATGTGTATATATATTATATTTGTATATGTATATATAATTTATTGGAATGACTTATAGGTTGCAGTCCAACTAACCCAACAATAGCTAGCTGTGACTGGAAAGTCCAAGAATCTAGTAGTTGCTCAGTCCCACCAGGCTGAATGTCTTAGTCTTCTGTATATGCTGGAATCCCAAAGAAGCAGGCTCCAATGCCAGTGAAGGAATGGATGTGCTAGCAAGGCGAGGGCAAGCAGGCAAAGAGCAAAACCTTCCTCTTCCATGTCCTTATATGGGCTTTCAGCAGAAGCTGTGTTCCAGATTAAAGGTGGGTCTTCCCCTTCAAGATCTTGATCAAAAGCCCGTTGCCTTCCACCTCAACAGTCCAGACTAGCAGCGGATTCACCCACTTCAAGTAGGAAATCTCTCAGGCATGCCCTCTGTTTCTGGATTGTAGTTCATTCCAGGTGTAGTCAAGTTGACAACCAAGAAGAGCCTTCAGACACCCTCATTTAAAAATTACATGTATACGTGCAGGTGCAGGCCAGAGGTCAACCCTGGGTGTGGTGCCTTGGGGGCCATCCCTCTTATTTTTTTGTGACAGGGTCTCTCACACATGGGCTTCACCAGTTCAGTGAGGCTGGCTGGCCAGAGAGCCCCAGAGACCCTCCTGTCTCTGTCTCCCCAACACTGGGGTTACAAGGACCACATCACTACAGACAGCTACTTATGTGAGTCTGGTGATCAAACCCAGGGCCTCCTGCTTGAGGGGCAAGCATTTTACTGGCCGAGCCATCTCTCCAGCTATCAAGCCTCAATATCTGGAAGAGACAGTTCCAACCCCAGTTCACGCTCAGGTGGCAGAAGCCAAGTGACTTTGATGGATGTCAACTGTAAGCACAGAGAAGAGAGTTGGTTCTGCCCCAGGGCACATGTGGCTGCCAGCTAAACTGCTTTTTTCTGCACAGGTTCTGAAGCATGAGCCTGCAGGGCCACGGGGGCCACTTAGCAGAAGGGAAAGCCAGCTTGAGAGGCTGTTCTGCAGTTAAGAGTCACAGACACCTAGCTGGCAGAGGGCCTCCCAGGACGGCACCACTATCTTGTTTCCAGCAGAAACGAGCCATCTGATCCTCACCCTCAAGGATGAGACACAAGGAAGTCCAGAGAAAAAGGAGCCTGTACCTCCGGGTGGTGGGGTGGAGAAGTATGGAACCAGACCCCTTCCCATGGACAGTGTGTGCCATTCCTACCTGCTGGTACACTAGAATGACGATGACTCTTGGTCCTGAGGATGGAGACTGCTTGCTGTCACAGAGGCAGGGCTCACTCATGCTTTTCAAGGACTTCTGGGAATTATAGCTATATTGATACTAGTTCCCAAACTCTGGCTGCCATCTAGGATCACCTGGAAAGGTTCTCAGACTCCTAGAGACCAGGTCCAGGCCACTTCATCCAGGATTAAGATCCACAAGTAGTCATCAAGATTTGTTGACATCCCTCTGGTGATGCCAACATGCAGCAGGGTCTGTGTGCTCTCAACAACACCCCTGGAAGTCAAAGAAGGCTGGCTTGAAGGGATAAGCAATGGAAAGTTATCTGGGCAGGGATATCAAGAGGTGCCATCCTTTAGGAAGCCACTGGCATGGACTCCATGGGTCAGGGAGGCCAGGCACTAAGGACTATGGAGTGTTTCTGTTGTTTTGATACAGGACATTTTGAACCTGCTGTTATTTTAGGCGATGCTTTTCAATCTACAGAAACACTGCTCAGCTAATACAGCATTCCTCAAGCCATTTTCTCTAATGTTAACATCCTAAATCACCAATGGCGCATTTCTTAAAACTGAATCACAAAATGAAACAGTAGAGTCCACCCTCATGAGCGTCATTATCACTTTTCTGCTCAGGACCAACCTAAGATGGAACATTGTGTTTAGTCAAAATGTCACCCACCATTTTTGAATGCTCAAATCCAATTTTTTTTTCTGTCCCCATGAATATGTATGTTCATCTGAGTATGACCAGTACTTGAGAATTTGAAAAAAAAAAATATTCTCTTTGGTGAAGTCCAGCACAAGGTACTTGAATTAAAAAAAAAAAAAATCTCATTCTGTTCAGGTAAACTATTTACATATTTTCTCATTTAAAAAGGGTTCTTGGGCTGAGGTGAGGTCACCCTTAGAGCAGTGTGGGTCAGTATGTGAGGCCCTGGCTCTGATCTTTAGCATCACTCCCCAAAAAATGTTCCTTTCTGCAGAGCTCTCCTGCAACATAATGCTGCCAGAACATTCAGTTCACCAGCTTTGTTTTGTCCTTTGCAGATGCTACTGTCATCTTTTATACCAGCAGTTCTCAACCTGTGGGTTGTGGCCATCAGAGAGCACACATTTCTATTGGTCTTAGGAACTGAGACACCACTCAGCACCAAAATTACACTTATGCAGTAGCAACAAAAATTAATTTATGGTTGGGGGTTCCCAAGACCACCAGACATAACTGTTTTCTGATTGCCATGACCCACAGGTTGAGAAAGGGTGGTCTAGACAATCTGAGTTTTTTGGGGGACATTTCTACAGCCCATATTTCTTTGAGTGCCCTGGAAGGCACGGGCCTGCCATCCAGAAGCTGAAGTGAGGTCCAGAGACTCATATGTGAGGCAGCATAGCAAGGGTGCAGCCAAACAACCATTAGCAAAGTCCATTTATCTGAGGACAATGCAGTATTGGTTTTGCTGGTAAAAAGTGTTCTCACAAGAAGGTCCATGGAGGCCCACTGCCGGAACAGAAGATGAGTGGCTCTATCACTGTGACTCAGCCCTCTGAGGAAGTAGTGCCAGGGTGAGGGAGGATAACATTTGCACGCAGAGGCAGAGAGACTCAACACCCCCAAATGACCTTTCCTGGAGATGTACAGGTCAAACTTTCTTTGCTTGGTTCCAAAACAACAAAAAGAAGGGGCCAGCTCTCTATGTCCCTTATCTGTCCTCTCCTGCTGTTGGATTATATGAAATCAATAGAAAAAGGGCACAGCTGGGAGAGAAAAAGTAATTGGGCTCGAGTAGCCAGGAGTAACTCTCTTCATCCTTCCCTGGGCTAATTGACTACATCCATTAAAGCCACAGAGAGAAGCCCTTCTTAGCCACACAGATGAGAAATGTAGCATACACTCAGAGAACAGAGAATAAACGAATAGACAGCTTGGATAGCTAAGCACCCACCGTCCAATGAAAGCACAGGAAAGCTCCAGAAAATCAGCCGAGTGAGTGACTCCCCGGCTTGGGCGGACAGCACAGGGTGCCCTCTGTGTTTAGAATGGAGCCTGTGGTGGTTTGAATAGGTTTGGTCCCCACAGACTCATAGATTGATTGCTTGGTCACCAGAGAGTGGCACTAGTGGCCCTGTTGGAGAAGGTACGTCACTGGGGGTAGGCTCTGAGGTTTGTAAGGGCCCAAGCCAGGTCTACTGGCGCTGTCCTTCCTCCTGCCTGGAGATCCAGCTGTAGAACCCTCAGTCCCTCCAGCACCATGTCTGCCTGCAAGCTGCCACGCTTCCCTCCCTATCAAGAACGAACCTCTGAAGTTGTAAGCGAGCACCAGTTAAATGCTTTCTTTTCATAAGAGTTGCCGAGGTCGTGCTGTCTCTTCACAGCAACTGAACACTGACTAAGACGGAGCAACAGGACTTTGTTCCCCAAAGATCCTTAAGATTTTGGAAGCTCCTGACTTTGGCGGGATCGACTGGGACAATCCTCAGGGAAATGAGCACCGAGACACAATTGCACAGGGTTCCTCATTTAGCCCGTGAGTCCCAGCAGTGTGTGACAAACCCCGAGGGAATTTATAGCAGATGGTTCTCAAAAGGACCCCACGAGAGAGAGAGGTGTGTGTGTATGTATCCTTAGACACTCGGCCCAGGAGACATTTGTGGGACTTTCTGTAACTTAAAGAGTGGTCCCAAATTAACAGTGTTAGTGCCACCTGGAATGTGAGGCCGTGGCCGCCTACCCTAAGCTCCTCCACCTGATGTATTTCATGAGCTTCCCAGGATGTTTGCACATGTACCTCTCAGTCTGCTGAACACAGGGTTCTCCACAAGGACAGCACTGCCCCTCCATGTCAGGTGGCTGGGTCATCGTAATGATTTGGCATTTAGTGGGCAGGAGCCAGGGACTTGAGATTTCCAGGACATTAAAGAATTAACTTGTATTCTGAATGGCTTCCAGAAGTCTGTCTGGGTTTTCCAGCATACAGAAAACCTGTCTGCTTTGATCTGAGCCTACCTGGTTCTTGTTTTACAAATAAACTCTCCTTTAAGGCACAGCTTTAATATATATTGACATTTCAAAGAAGGCAGTTGGCAGGATCAGCCAACAGGCCCAGGGGACTTTCTGTTTCCCAGGGCTTCCATAGCTGAAGATTCATTCAACCTCTAAAAAGGTCTGGGGAGAGAATGTCTGTATTGAACATACAGAGACTTTTTTTTTTTAAATATCTAAGCAACCTGAGTTGATAGCCACGTGCCTGCCATTGCCAGTGACGGCTTGTGAATCCAGCTCCAGGGATCCAATACGTCAGGCCTCTGCAGGCACTGGCAACCACCTGTCCCTACCCCGACATAAGCACAGAGGTGTGCACCAAGCCAGTGCTGCAGCCATGTTCCACTCCCTGTACTGATGACCTCAGTAAAGCCAGACCTTAGCAGCAGTGCATATGGCCCATATTATTTCATTGTAAAATGTGTTATGTTGTCCTATACAAGCATGGAAGTACGCTTTTTAGAATGATAGATCTGAATGGTTCATTTCATCTAAAGTTGTCACTAGGGATAATTATTTCTTATTCACAAATCTCATCCCGTAAATAGTGGTTAATGCAGTTTGTCAACATGAGAGGCTCCAGAATCATCCAGGAGACAAGTCTCTGGGCATATTTGTGAGGGGTTATCTAGATTAGGTTAGCCTTTGGGCATGTCTATGAGGGATTATTCTTAATTAGGTTAATTGCCTGGGGGGGGGGGAGACCCACCCTGAATGTCAGCGGCACCGTTCCTGGGCTTGTGTTCGGGATTATGTAAGAAGCAGGCCAGCTGAGCACTAGGATTCACCTCTTCATGGGCATGGGTGCGATGTGACCCACGGACTTTCCCACAATGACGGGCAGACAGTGCCATTTGTGTAAGCCCACACAAACCTTTTCTCCCTCCAAGTTGCTCTTGTCAAGTATTTTGTCCCAGCAGTGATACAATTAATAAGACACTTTATACGAAAATTTTCTGCCTTTAAATGAGCTTGTTGTGATAGAGACTGAGGAGAGATCCTCAGATGAAATCAATGAAACCCGGGAAAGGTGTGGTGCTTAAAGCTTCATATAGGGCATTGAAGACCCACAGATCAGCCACAGACCCACCCCCAGCTGGCGCTTGGCCTTCTTCCCCCCCCCACCCCCCATCCACCAAGCCTGCCTTGCTCTGGTGAGTTCCTTGAAAATCTTCTTTGTCCTGCTCTTGCCAAGGCCTGGACAGTTAGACAATGATTTGTGCACTCACACAGCCTAACAAGAAAGCACAAAACCTTTGCCTGACTCCCTCATTATATTTAACTCAGGATCTTTTCCTTGCAGACAGAGAAATTACAAAATAAACAAAGCCTTTGTTCCTAGCTCTCTGTGGACACAAATTGTCCTCGTCTGTTTAGAGTTGGATTCCAGGGCCTTTAAGGAGATGTCAAGAAAAATAGTAATTTCCTTGACTCTGGACTGCGTGGATTTTGTATGTAACGAGCCAGGCTCCGGTTCCTCTGTCAGCAGCACTGAAAGCCTCAGTGGCTGTGATGCAGAGCCACAGGGTATGTGGTGATCTTCTGTGCTCACCTGGGTATTAGGGAGGGTAGAACTTCCCTTGGGCCTAACCCGGCCATCCCATGAGAACATGTGGGGTGACAGAAAAATCACAAATTCTAGAACTCATATCTTCACACAAAGGCTTCCAAGAATGAATCACGATCAAGTTATCAAGCAAATCACAGGAGTCCCCAAACCTGGGAGCCTGTGTTGTAACACACAGAATGTGTCTTTCTGCCATCTGGTTGCTTGCTGTGCCAAGAGAGGAAGACATCTTCAGAGAACTTGTGCATTCAGTAAGGTTTCTAGAAACCCAGAGTACAGGCTATAAAACAATATGTTTTACACAATATAAGACATTCTATCACAGTATAGAAAGAAAGGCCCCAAAAGAACACAGGGAATAAACAGTCAAAAGACACACAAAAGAGGCAGCCAGGCTTTTACTGAGATGTCCTTGAGGAGGAACAAGGGTATGGGGCTGAGCCAAGAGGAGGGAAATCGGTGTGGGAAGAAAGTCGGGCAGATGAGTGAGGTTTTGAAGCTGTCAGAGAGGGGAACAATTGGGAGAGAAAGAGTTGAGGCTGATGGACACACGAGAGAGGCTGTTCCCTCTGACAAAATCAGGGACAGGTGCAGATGGGTCTTCAGAAACCCAGAGGCCAATCTCAAATATCTGGACGAGCTCTGTGCTTTCTTCAGGCTGGAAGACCTGAAGTCGGAATGGAGTCTGACTGGAAGGAGATATGCCTGTAGACTGTCCTGGCCTGAGTCAGGGAACAGGAACCCTTTTCTTTTTGCAAAGTGGGTCGAGTTTCCACATATTTCTTATTTCCCAGACATCCCTTCTATGTCTTCCATGCAAAGGTTCTGAATAAAATAACCCAGATGACCCCCTGGAATCTGATTAACAGAAACCCAGTTCCCTAATTCTGAAGGCTAATATCTAAGACTAAAGTTTGCCAATTCAATGGGAAAACAGTAGATACTGAGAGTAAACACTATGTTCACTGGAAAGCAAACATGGACATGGTGATTTGGAGGATTCGAGGGGAGCTTCAGGTCCCAGGGGCCATGTCTTGATAAATGGAGGAATTACACAGGCAGACATGGGAGACAGTATGCATCCCAGGAATGGAGCTCCATAACCAGGATGGTTATGGGAGAGAAGGCAGTGCTGTGAGTGTGGCTGAGTTGGGAGGAGCCGAGATGATGGAGTCTGGAGTCTGGCGATCCAGGCTTTGAAGATCCTCTAGTCCAGTGGTTTTCAACCTGTGGGTTGGGACTCCCTTGGGGTCATGTAGAAAATATCCTGCATATTGGATAGTTACATTACAGTTCATGATAGTAGGAAAATTAGAGTTAAGAAGCAGCAACAAAATAATTTTATGGTGGGAAGTCACCGCAGCATGAGGAATTGTATTAAAGGATCTCAGCGTTAGGAAGGTTGAGAACCACCGCTCCAGTCAATGAAGGAGCTGTGTGATGGGCCTGGTATACCCTGAATGCTGGCTGTGCTTGAAGCTGCCTCCACGTCACTGCTGCCTGTTTCCACCCCAGCCAGAATTAGCACCTGTCTATCAAGAGCATCCATTTAAAAGATGGGGTTCCTGGAACAGGGGCATTCCCGCTGTCAAAGAGCTGGCTTTGCCAAGTGAGGACAAGAGGGTGTCTTTTCTTCAACATTGTTGGTTTACGACAATGTTTGGGGGGAGAGATTTTGGGTTGAAGTGTCTGTTCTCCATAGGCTCATGTGTGTGCATACTTGGTGGTGTTATTGGGACAGTTGTAGAACCGTGAGGGGGTGGAGCCTTGCTGAAAGAAGTGGATCACCGGCTTTCACAGTCACCGGCTAGACTTTCTTCCTGCCTGGATGTAAAATTCGATTGGCAGCTTTTGGCCCCCACCAACAGGCTTTTACTGCCACGGCAGACTGTATCCCTTCAAACTGTAAGCCAGAACAAAATCTTTACTTAATGAGAGTTCTCTCCATCCAGCATGTGGACTGTGGAGATGGACCTCAGGTCACCGGGCTCGGCAGCAGGCACCTTAATTAGCTGAGTCCAGCCTTTACGTTGCTTCCTGTTAGGTGTTCTGTCAGAATCGTGCAATAAGTAACTAACAGAGATATGCTGGGACTCCTGACCAAGACTATACACAGAGTCTCAAAACCGTTTCGTCCTGGGACTGAAGAGCAAACATGTGCGCCGTGCATTCAGACCCTTGTTATTTTATTTCCTCCTCGCAGCTATTCTGATACTACTGTTACCAACTCCATGTGACAGAGGGAGAAACAGAGGCACAAGGGAGGAAACCACTTTGCAAGGGCACTGCCTTCTACATGCCAGGGCCCATTTAGCTAAAAGAATGAAGAGGCATCGGTGGGGTCAGATGCCAAATTCTCAGAAGCAAACAGAATTCTAGAAGGGCAGTACCCTTTTAAATATTCTTCAGAATCATTTTGCTGTTTCATGTGGGTATATCAGAGCTATAAAAATCATCATGACTGGACTGGCAAAATTACTGTTTCCCTTTGTGTAATCCACTGTTCTGCATTCTGAGGCCACCTGTCTAATATCCTTGGGGAGGAATAGGTCTTGGGTGAGGAGTCTATTTGTTTAGATAAGCAGTCCTCTCTCCAAAAGAAGGTCATTATGTCCAGTCAGAAAGTGGCTTGTTAGATAGCAAATTTCATTTTGTGGAGTCAGCTTCCAATTTAGGTTTTATCAGGGCCAACACTGATGTGATGAGAGAATTGGCCAACGACAAAAATGTTGTAATAGAAATTCTGGCATGAATTATGGAGTTTCTTGGGTGGGAAAATGGATTCATTTCCTTGGACCAGGCTTCCTATGAGCAGCGTCATTCAGTCTTTCTGAATGGATTCAGTCCTTGGCTCTCCATGTAGGTTATCTATACTCTGAGCTCCAAAATAGGATTAACTCCAAAGAGAAATGTTTTGTTGACTCTTAGGTACATACTAACATAGAACAAGCAAGCTCACATTAATATCTGGGAAGGGAAGAGAATTTTGAGCCTTAGTTGTTCATGGAACAGCAGCTGGAGAAGAATTCAGAGTAGCATGGTGAGTCAGAGATCCATCCCATGAGGAATGGAAATCTCACTGTGTTTGTATGTCAAAACCAATACTTGTTCTGGGGGCCGTTGATACCATTAGCCTCCCCGGGGGAGAAAATTACACTTGTTTGCTAAGAGGAAATGTTTAGGTCTGTGATTTTCTCCTCAAAGCAGATGTTCAGAGCCCTTCTGAATGATTATCCGAGTGTACTTCCCAATCTCTGGGCTCGCTACCCACTTCGTGGTAAGGTTCTCACCCTGTGGGCATGCTGCCTCCATCAGGCAGGGCTTACATCGCTCTGTGACAGCCATCACCTTGTCTAGAGCCCATAAAACTTGCCTCCACAAACAGCTGCCTCTAACAGGAAACTTAATACCCCCAAAGCTGACCACTGAACCCGAAGCCCTTCTTTTCTAATAGCTTACTGTGTAGACGCATCAACTCTCAGTTTCTTGAAACTCAACTAACTAATATTTTTGTTTTTGAAATTTTCACGCTCAGCTTTTATGAAAAGGAGCCCATGAACAAAAAACCCAGTGCCTCAGAGATTTATTTAGGGTACCGACGAAGCTGCTGAGAGGCTTGAACGGGGGAGGAGCCAGGTCCATGTCTGACAGCCTGTACACCTGCTGTTGTGCACTGTTAAAGTCAGAGGCAATGCAGCCCAGAGAACGTTCCTCACACACAAGGTCAACTGCGCTGGAAAACCCTGCTTGCTGAGGAAGAACACAGGTCGCATTGCTAATATAGTTTAGAAACAAATAAGAAGTCACTGAGGAGTTTCATTTAAGTTCAAAGGTAAACACAAAATTGTTTTCTAAAGATGAGGAGTGGCTCCCTCAATGGATCAGAAACCCCAAAGAGGCTTTCCCGTCCTTCAGAAGTCTCTGTGATGTGGCCGTATGGACCTTCAGCCTCAGCAACCACATCCTTACTGTGTTGTAGAAATTATAGCACTTAAAAGTTCTAATTCAACCTCATCCCAAGCAAGGAGGGCCAATAAATCACAGAACATGGGCTGGTGAGATGGCTCAGTGGGTAAAATGCTGGCTGCAAAGCTTGATAATCTCCCTTAGTTCTCTGGAACCCCTGTGAAGGTAGAAGGGGAAAGCTGGCTCCGCCAAGTTGTTCTCTGGTCCTCGGACACGAGCTGTTGCACAAGGGTACCCCACTTCATATACACACATGCACATATACACACATGCACATAACAGTAAAAGTAACAAAAATAAAACTTTAACAAAAGAAATCACAGAATATTTTTGTGTATCATTTAAATAAATTAACAGGGAAAATAAAGGACAAAGAGTTAACCATTTAAATAAGCGTGGTGCTTTCTATGTGCGACCTAAAATGATGTATATAGCGTTAGTATGGTATTTAGAAAACTCTGCAGTGGGAATGTCCAAATCCTCCGAGTTCATATTTCATTTTTAACTAAAAGAAATATGTGCCTACCTGTCTGTATATGCACAATGTAGGTACGAATACTAGTGGAGGCCAGAAGAGGGCATCAGATCTCTTGGAAGTGCATTTTCAGTGCTTGAGAGATGCCCTATGGGTGCTGGGAACTGAACCCAGGTCCTCTGCAAGAGTAGCAAGTACTCTTAACCACTGGACCACCTCCCCACCCCGTGAAGTTGTATTTTAAAAGACTTCTGGAACCCTTAGGTTAGTTACTAGTACAGGGAGCAGTAGAGAAACCGTGAAGAAGATAAAGAGGCTCTGAGAGGAATGTGGATGGTTGTCTCGGTTGGTGCAATTCACTGATGTGTCTGTTGGGGGTCCTGAGAGAGCCAGAGTCTCATGAGGATAAACAGTCAGGATGCCTGTATTTCAGAGTTGCATTTTACCTTTGACCTTTGGACACTGTTTATGTCAGTGGATAACAGCTGGATATGAGATACATGGGGTGTTCATATACTCCATTTCTTTCCCTAAAGGGGATTAAAAAAAATACGTTCTTTTTTTTTTTCAGTTAAAATACAAAATACTAGGTTTCATTATAGCATGTTCAAAAATTGTCTCAAATAAGAAATATATTTTTAAAATGTTTTGTTGATTCTCTTCTCTATTACGCGGTTTGAATGAGACTGTCTTATCATAGGTTGAGATATTTGAAGATTTGGTCCCCAGCTGGTGGCCCTGTTTCAGGAGGTTTCGGAGGTGTGGCCTTGATGGAGGAAGTATGTCTGTCACTTGGGAATGGCTTTGAGAGCTGAAACATTGAAGCCACTTCTAGTCTGCTCCCTTTGCTACCTGCTTGTGTTGGAAGGTGTGAGCGCTCAGCCTGCTGCTATGCCACCCTGACATGATGGGCTCTTGCCCCCTTGGAGCTGTAAACACAAGCTCTTCTATGAGTTGCCTTAGTTGTATCACAGAAAACAGACAAGTAACAAATATGCCCTTCTTCTTCTTCTACACACCCTGCTTCCCCTTGGACCCTTGCACGCCCAGCAGTCTCCTTTCTATTTCCATGTCATCTGTGTTCTGTTTTTTTCCCTCCCTCCCAACACCTCTTTTCTTCCCCCTGTGGTCCCTTGCCTCTTTTCATAGTCTCTACTCACATTCCCAACCACACACACTCGTACATACATTTACATTGAAAGCTCGGGTCTACATATGATACTGTCTTTCTGAGTTCAGGATACTTATAAAATAATACCTTGGCAGTTTTCTGCAAATTTCATTTTTCTCTTACAGCTAAATAAAATTTCATTATGCACACACACCACACTTTTATTTATTATCCAGTTACTTGTTGATGGGCATCAAGGCAGATTTCGGTTCTTAGCTACTGCGAATTCGTCTCAGTAGACACGAATGTGTAGGTTTTTCTGTGGCAGAATACATCTGAAGGGGAAGGTTTCATGTGATTGCTTTTATTCCCAGCGTAGTTTACTGCTGTGTCACAGGTATGAGGATAGACATTCTTATTCAGAATCCATGAGCCTTCCTGCTGTAGCTCAGTGGAATAGTCTCCACTGGGGATGGAGACAGGGCTTGCGGCTGTTGTTAATGGCTGGTTATACTGGGGGAAGAGTCTGTGGGTATAGAGGAAGTAAGGGCTATACTAAAAACACAGCAGAGAAGGTAAGATGTGGGGGTCTGGCCCTATTTCCACCCACGGTACTCACCCTTGGCAGGCATGTTTATTATGTTTGGTCCAACCCCCACCTGATTTTACAAGGAAGAAACAACTGACATATTTTTGCTCATCACATCCTCCCAGGAATTCAGACTTGGGACTAAGAAGCCACAGGCAATCATTGTTGGTTGTTTCAACGGAGGAGAAAACAAGTCAGCGGAGGAGTGGCCACAGACAGCCCGGAGTGAGGAGAAACAGAAAGCAGACAGCAAAATGAAAGAGTTAAAAACAACGCAGCCGTGCACAGAGAGCGAAAGAAAGAGACTGGGGGAAAATGGCTGCTGATTTCTGCTTGTTTTCTACCCGGTTTAGGATTCCTATGAGGCTCACCTGCACTCCCACTCCCTGCCCCGCAACTCCGCAAGCGTCTCTGTGCCTTTAAAGTGAATTTCATGATTTATTTTAAGTCAGTTCAAAGTGAGCTCCTAAAATACGCAAGCAAACAGGGCTCCGGTGAAGGTGTAACAGCCAACACAGCCATTTTTTTTTTTTTTTTGGACAGTACAACTGTTCCTGTATTTACAGCAACGCGCTATGTCACTATGTCACAAAGCCTCATAGTGAAGGCTCTGGATAGCTCACTTTCTCAGTGAGCTCAGGAAGCAGTCCTCCACTTTGTTGGGAGAAGCAACTCTTTTGGGAGTCTCAACTACATACGTTTAAGACAAGCAAGGTAGCATCTCACACTACTTCCCAAATACCAAAAACAAACAATGGAGCTAATTGGCTGACTATGGTACTCACTCTGAAGGAAGAGAAAAACATGGGTCCTCTTCTTTTCTTTCCATTTCTGTGTGTGTGCATGCATGCTGTGTGTTACCATGTATGTGGGCACATGTGTGTGGGTGTGCATGCATGTAGAGGCCAGAGACTCATGTCAGGGATTATCCTCAAGAGCGCGTCCTTCTTGTTCAATGAGACAGGGTCTCTCACTGATCCAGAGCTCACTGATTCGGCTAGTCTAGCTAGCCAGCTTGCTGAGTCTCCCCTGCCTCTACTCTCCCTGGCTACAGTGCCCCCCTGGCAGCATTACATGGCTTCTGGGAATTTCTAACTCCGGTCCACACTCTTGCCAGGCAACTGCTTTAAGCCCTGTGCCATCTCGCCACCCCCTTAGGATTTGTTTTAAAGAGGGCTACTAAAACCTTATGGAAGATCTACTGACCAAATACTCTATTTGAATAGTGAAGACAGTCGCTGTTGATGAAACACTTCCCAGGAGATCTTTGAGCTGTCCACTGTTAGAAAGAGTCCCCCAGCTTCTGTGTAAAGGGACATCTGAGGAAAAGGAAGAAGGACTTTAAAGAGCAGAGATCAGTGTAGGACAAACAACGCTGACTATGGTTGTTTCTCAATGGTAAAATGCGGCGATCACATCCCTTTCCAGCTAACACACACATCCTTCCCTGTGTGCAATGAGGAGCCCCAAACATCCCCAGGGCTTTAAGTTTGAAGAGGGGAGCTTAAATCAGCTCATTTAAGGACTTCCTCTAAAATGGGTAGGTTGAAAACACATGAATTTCGGTCAAGTGGCAGGGGCGCACGCCTTTAATCCCAGCACTTGGGAGGCAGAGGTAGGCAGATCTCTGTGGGTTTGAGGCCAGGCTAGTTTACAAAGCAAGTTCCCAGGCAGCCAGGCAGCCGGGGCTACACAGCGGAACCCTGCCTCAAAAAACCAAAAGTGGACCAAACAAACAACAACAAACACATGAATTTTTAGACAAAACTGTAATCCCCCCGAAGTCTTTGATGCTGAGGCATTCTGTCCTCGGGTGTTGGATTCATGGCATGGTCATGGTACACACGCAATGGGAGGCAGGGGCTGGGTAAATCCCATCAATGGACTTGAGATGAGACTCTGTCTGGTTAGGAAGCAGGAAGAGGAAGCAAGCCCTCCCTGCTCTGGTGTTCCTTCTGACTGACGATAAGCAATAGAATCAGCTTTATTATGCAGGAAAGGAACCTCACAACCCTACACCTCACACTGTACACTTGGCCTGTTGTAGTTCAGCTGAGTCACCCCTGTGAGCCCATCACCTCTCTATTACTGGCTGTCAGAGGAAAAGGGCCACTGGGGAAGGCATACTGTCGCTGGTGGCAGGGAGATGCAGCCTAGCTCAGCCAGCATCCCGAGGAGGCTTCTCCTTCCCCCCACCCCCAACAATAGATCCTGTTCCAAACTCCTCAGTTTTACCCCACTAAGAACAGGGCAGCTAAATGTCTAATGCCTTATGGATCCCTCGATACTTATAGAGAACGATATTGATATTCACTGTCCAATCCCTGCATGATGTTGGCATCTCTGGACATTCTACATTACAGGCTAGAGAGTAGTCTTCCTCCCAGACTCTTGAGCATTTTCCAGAATCAACATGGATGCTGTCCAAAGAGGTCTCAGCGATGCCACGATCTGTCATCGCTCCCCATACAAGGCCTGATGCGTTCTTAATTACTGCACTGAGTTTCCTCTGAACTTGTCGCTTTTCACCATTTCCAGTCACCGGGTCTTAATATCCCTGTAGGGAAATCTTCAGCCTGCCACAGAGTTGGCGATTTTCTGGATGAGTCTCCCTAATTAAATACCACAAGTAGAAGAAGCGCTTGTGCCTGCTGATTTGGATCACCAGAAGGAAACCAACCAGAATGGAATAAAATCACTTCGTATCTTATGAGGAGAACCCTGCCTGCCCCATGATTAAACCGGAAGCAATTAGAAACAACATCACTCAGGAGGCTTGCTGAGCTACTCTGTCTTTGAAATTTTTGATCCAAAACCAGGTGTTGAGATTTCTTGTTTTTTTTTTTTTTTTTTTTTTTTTTTTTTTTTTTTTTTTTTTTTTTTCTATCTCAAACTTAGCACTTTAAACCAAGAGACTAAGCTGGAGGTACTAGACCCAACCAATCACTGGATGATTAAAAAATGTCTGTCTGTCTGTCTCTCTGTCTCTGTGTGTATGTGTGTAAATACACAGATTGTGTGGAATATGTGTGGCATTGGAGGATTATTAATTCAGAACGGTTCCTGGAAGTATATGATGCTAGGAGAAGGAAAAACAAACTTCTTAAGGTCAACTTTAAGTGTTTTTGATAGGATTAATTCTAACAAGGACTCAGCATATATCTTCTTACTTTGCTGTTTCTTTGTTTTGCACTGCTTTCAGCTTGTGGGAATTAGCTGTAGCAAATGGCTCCAGTTCTTGAAGACTGCCAGTTTCCTCTCAATGTTTTCTTTTTCCTGTCTACTTTTCCCCCCAAATGGGGATATTGTCCTCAGAATCATGGGAATGTATTATTTTTCTGATCCTTATCTGCTACCAACTAGCTTTTCTCATCATGAACTTCTGCCTTGGGCAAGGCACGTACCCATCCTGGAGCATTCTTTGTGTCCACATCAGGAGTTTGATTACACTGTCACTATGGTTCCTTCCATCTGGAACACACTGTGATATCTCATGCATGAGAACTGGCAACAGAATTTGCTTGTGAAATGGGGATCATTTGATCATCAAATCCACTAGTATATTTTACAACTATGTTTGTTTTTTAACAATGTTAAAATTGGTTTGAAGATGAAGTACATTATGCAATAAACAGTGAAGTTCAATACCTCAAACAAATAAAACAAACAAACAAAAAAACCCCAAGAGACAAGAAGGAAGCCAAACAGAGATGAATGGCAGATGCCACTCAGCCACGGGCAGGACCGTGAGATGCAGTGAGCTGCTCAAGAAGGAGCACCCATGATCCCTCTTCAGTGAGTGGCTAGCTCATGCAAATGTGAGCCTGGCCTGACCAAAGCGCCCATTTTCCCAGGAGAATTTGGAATTCTGGGTTTTGAGCTGGAATTGATTTTCTTTTTAAAAGTTTAGCACATAGTCAACTTTTCCCAAATACTGAGGCTCGAGAGAGCTGATGGTGCTGCTTCCACCGAGATCTGCCTTCTGCCCTTAGAGGCTTCACCCATGCCCGCAGTAATTGTACTATAAGAACAGGCAAGTGCTTGGACCAGCCGTACTCGCTTTTCCTTTGAGATAGTTAAGCGTTTGCCAACTTGTTATCATCAGTGAGCCAGATAGCACAAATGGCCTTTGGCTGAAGGCCTGTTTATAATAATCACCATCTTAAACATGAAACAAGCGGATAATGACGGCAGTTCTGACTGTCAGTGCAGGCCTTCTTCCTGCTGGACTCTCACTATTTCAATTCCCTTCCCATTCCAGGCCCTTCCTGATCATCGCCTCCTTCACCTGGGATCATGTTCAAGACATTTGATGAAAAAGAAAATGTGTCCAACTGCATTCAGTTGAAAACCTCGGTTATTAAGGGTATTAAGAATCAATTGGTAGAGCAATTTCCAGGTATTGAACCATGGCTTAATCAAATCATGCCTATGAAAGGCCCTGTGAAAATTGTCTACTTCCATAAACATATAGGAATCCTTAAAGTAAATGGAGAATTACTGTTTTTTTTTAGACAGAGAGAAGGGCCTTTTTATCCAACGTTAAGATCACTTCAAAAATATCCTTTTATCTTGCCACATCGGCAGGTTGATAAAGGAGCCATGAAATTTGTACTCAGTGGAGCAAATATCATGTGTCCCAGCTTCGCTTCTCCTGGAGCAGAGCTTTATCCTGCTGCAGTAGATACTATTATTGCAATCATGGCAGAAGGAAAGCAGCATGCTTTATGTGTTGGTGTCATGAAGATGTCTACAGAAGATACTGAGAAAGTCAACAAAGGAACTGGCATTGAAAATATCCATTATTTAAATGATGGGCTGTGGCATATGGAGACATATGAGTGAGCCTCAAAAGGACTGTGCTTGGGCTAAATGTGGATATTGTGCTATATCTGTGTCTGTGTCTGTATGTGATAGCATGAAGGTGATGCCCCCGTGGTTATGCTGAATAAATTCTGTAAATGCTAAAACAAAACATAAAGTAAGAAGTAGTGTTAAATAATTACAGAGAAGAATTGCACATTCCCATATAGAGATTTGCAACAAAGAGTATCTGTGACACTAAATCCATAGGACAGGTGGCGGTCCAGGAACCCCATCACTAGCTGGGGATGAGAGGTGAAAGCCCAGAGGCTGCCTATTGGTGTTCTGCACTACAGAAAGGGCTCTATAGCCACAGCACGCGCGAGTGGCACCATTTCCCTGATTCCTCTGAAGCCCTTGGGCATTCAATGGTGACCTTAAGATCTTGCAAGAGCCTGGAGCAACCTCTGAATAATCTCTGAGCCATCAGAAAAGGAGGGTGCGTTGACTCAGTTGAAAAACAGGCTCTGTCCCAATGCCTTTCCAACTGTTACACGTCGATAAACACCCTTCAATAGCCATATATGGCGTGACGGTTTCCCTCTTCCTCTTCGGAGTATGCCTCAGTCCAGGTTTCAATTCCTATTTCTCTTACACGGAGCTTCTGGCAACCAGGGCAGACCTATCATCAGGGTGGCTTTTGTTTCTAAGCAAATGTCCCTCACCTGGGCTTCACAGCGAGCCTCTATCTCAAAAAATAACACGCCTATAATATCATATGCAAACATCGTGATGGAAAACACAGAGAACCAGGGCCACTGTTTCAGTTCCATTTCCACTCGATCTTTGACAATCTCGAGACCTGACAATCATGCTGTATTTAAATCAGGGCTGAGTGGGGTTTGAATCTCAGCACTGCGACTTACTGGCCATGTGGGTTAGGATAGCGTCTCTAACCGCCGTGCTTCAGTTTTCTCACACAGTGGAGGTAATAACGGTCTTCAGTCACAGGACAAAGGATTCATTTTTAACTTTTTCTTTCCTTTTTGTTTGTTTGTTTGAGACAAGGTTTCTCCGTGTAGCGCTGGCTGCCTTGTACTCCCTTTGTAGACCAGGCTGGCCTCAGACTCACAATGATCCACTTGCCTCTGCCTCCTTGAGTCACTTTGAACTTTTAAAGACAGGATTTCAAGTAGCCTGCACCAGTCTCAACCTCTCCGGAGTTGAGGATGACCTCGAACTTCTGATCACCCTGCTTCCACCTCACAGGTGCTGGATTACAAGTATATGCTACGATGCCAAATTTAATGTAGTGGTAGGAACTGAGGCCAGGGCTTTGTGCATAACAGGCGAGCACTCAACCAACAGGGCTACAGCCTGAGGAGGGAGGACTGTGCATGCAGACTGCTTGCCACAGTCCCAAGGAAGAGCAAGGATACGGTACACATCAGCTGTAAGAATAAGATCCTGGCAATAAGTGAATAGTCACCTCAGACTTCCCTTAGTCCTGCTGCAGCCCGTCCACAGGACAGGCCCCCCAACCCCCGCCCAGCCCACCTCCATACCTTAGAGACTCAAGCTCTCGGTATAGACCAGGATCTCCCTGGTCATCTCCAGTCCTTTGTGATGCTGCTGACCTGCAGAACACCTCTCTTGGGATTCTTGGCTGGGATTCAAATAGGGAAGCTTCATCCTCCTTCCTGTTTTCCATTCCAGACTCTCCAGACTCAACCTTTAGCCCTACTGCAGCTCGCCTGCCTCTTTCCAGTCTACTTCCATTCCCTTAGGACGAGACATCTTGGTGATCCAGGCCCCCCCCCCGTTATTATTTTTTAAGATTTATTTATTTATTGTGTACACAATGTTCTGCTTGTATGTACACCTGCAAAGCAGAAGAGGGCACCAGATCTCATGATAGTTGGTTGTGAGCCACCAGGTGGTTGCTGGGAATTGAACTCAGGACCTTTGGAAGAGCAGACAGTGCTCTTAACATCTGAGCCATCTCTCCAGCCCCTCCACCCCAGTTATTTTTCACAGCCATTCTTAGCCTTTTTTTTTTCCTAGCCTTTCTCCAGTCTTTTGTGACTCCCTGACGACCCGCAGAACAGCTCTCTACCAGGACCCCACACCAACCACTTAGCTGGGACTAGAACTGCTGTCTACCACGAATCCCACAGCTACCATACCTGGCTAGGAACCAGGGTGGGTAATGGCAACCAAAGAATGGAACACCCACCCAGCAAAGACAAGACCAGTGTCTATATCAAGAAGCATTTCAAACATTATCCTTTAAAATGCCTAGATCCCAGCACAGAAACAGAAACATGAACATTATGATAATATGCCTTCTCCAGAAGCCAGCAACCTTATTGGGTTAGGCCCTGAGAAAGGCAATTTAGCTGAAACACAAGATAAGGACTTCAAAATAGCAATTATGAATATGTTTAAAAACCTTAAAGAGGATATGAATCGATGTCTTAATGAAGACTGTGAGAAAACAAGCAAACAACTGAGTGAAATAATGAAAACAATTCAAGACATGAAGGTAGAATTTAACAAGGAAATCATATCACTAAAGAAAATCCAAACTGGAAATGAAACTCAAAGTGGATATCAAACAAGAACCTCAGGGTAAGCCTCACAAACAGATTAAAAGAGATGAAAAAAAAAAAAAGATTTCAGGTCTTGAAAACAAGGTAGAAGAAATGGATAGCCCATCAAAGAAAATGTAAAATCTAAAAAATTCAATGCACAAAACAGCAAGGAAATCTGGGATACTGTGAAAAGACCCATGAATAATAGGGATACAGGAAGGAAAAGATACTCAGGTCAAAGTCACAAAATATATTTTTAACAGAACCATAGAAGAAAATTTCCCTAATCTAAAGAGAGAGAGAGAGAGATGCTTATCAAGGTATAAGAGGCACACAGAACACCAAATAGACAGAACCAGAAATGAAGCTTCTCCTGACCTATAATAATTAAAACACTAAATGTACAGAACAAAGCAAGGCTATTAAAAGCTGCAAGGAAAAACGAAGTGACATAAAAAGACAGGTCCATCTGATTTTTCAGTGGAGGCTTTGAAAGCCAGAAGGGCCTGGATGAACATTCTACAAACTCTAAGAGACCACAGATGCCAGTCCAGACTACTATACCCAGAAAAACTACCAATCACAATAGACAGAGAAAGAAAACATTTCACAATAAAAACAATTTAAGTGATTTTTGCTGAAAAAACCCATCTCTACAGACGGCACAAGAAGGAAAATAGTCTAAAGAGAAGTTTAGCAGCACTCAAGAGAACACAAGGAATAAATAATCCCAGAACAGTTAATTAAAAGACGGGAGAGAACACACACACACACACAATGACAAAAAAACACCAGAAATTAGTAAACACTTTCTCATTAATAAATCTCAACACTGGTGGTCTCAATTCACCAATTTAAAGGCACAGACTAATAGACTGAATTAGAAAACAATCTTTTTGCTGCATCAAAGAAACACACCTCACCACCAAGGATAGAAATCACCTCAGGGTGAAAGAATGGAAAAAGGTATTTCAAGCAAATGGATACAAGAAACAAGCAGGTGGAGATTTTTTCACTATCTGAAAAAATAAACTTCAAACTAAAACTAATCAGGAGAAATAAGGAAGGACACTCTGTACTTATTAAAGAAGAAACATACCAATTTAAATATTACAATTTAAAATATCTATGTACCAAACACAAGCTCACATAAGCTTGTACAAAAGACACGACCACAGCTGAATTACATATTAACCCTAACACAGTGAGAGGAGTCAACTCCAACACTATATTCCTGTCAATAGACAGGTCGTCCAGACAAAAAATAAACTCTGGATTTTAATAATGACATAAATCAAATGGGCCAAGCACATTTCTACAAAACACCCACCCAAAAACTACAGAATATACTTTCTTCTCAGCAGCCCATGGGACTTTCTTTAAAATTGACCACATAGTAGGACACAAAGTACATCTCAACAGATATTTAAAAAAATTGAAATAACAGCCTGCCTCCTGTCTGATCACCATGGGTTTTAAAAAGCTAGACAGCAACAACAATAGAAATGACAGAAAGTCACAAATTATGAAAGCTGAACAACTCACTACTGAATGATTTTTTTTTTTTTGAAACAAAGTTTCTCTGTGTAGCCCTGGCTATCCTAGAAGATTAAAATTGATAAAATTAGAGATGAAAAGGTAGACATTACAGGAAATCAGTAGTTTTCCTTTATATGAGTGGTAAACATATTGAGAAATAAATTAGGGAAACAGTATTTTCACAATAGCCTGAAAAAAAAAACTTGGGATAAATTGATAAGTTTAAAGATGAAAATGGAGACATTAGAACAGACACTGAAGAATTTGAGAAAATCATAAGGAGATATTTTAAAAATCTGTATGCCACCAAACTTGAAAACCCAAAAGAAATGAAAGATTTTTTTTTATATATATGATATACCAAAGTTAAATCAAAATGAAATAAAAAATATTAAACAACCCCATATCCTCTAGTGAAATAGAATCAATAATTAAAAAAAAATCCCTGAACCAAAAAAGGCTCAGGGACAGATAGAATCAATGCAGAATTCTACCAGACTTTCAAAGAAGAACCAATATCAATACTCTCCAAATTATTCCACAAAGTAGAAACTGAAGGAACACTTCCTAGTTCTTTTTACACAGCCTGGATACCAAAACCACCCAAGCAAAAAAGAAAATTACAGACTAAAAATTCATAATAAAATACTTGCAGACTGAATTCTAGAACACATCAGAAAGAGCATATGCCATGGTTCAATATATAAAAATCAGTTAATATATTCCACCATATAAACAAACTGAAAGAAAGAAAAACACACATGATCATCTCATTAGATGCAGAACAGGCCTTTGAAAAAATTCAACATGCTATCATGATAAAGGTTCTAGAGAGTCTAGGGATACAAGGGACAAATCTCAACCAGCATAGCCAGCTCACAGCCAACATTTTAAACACAGAAATTTAAAGCATTTTCTCCAAAACCAGGAACAAGGCAAGGATATCTATTCTCTCCATATTTATTAATATAGCACTTAAAATCTTTTTTATTTTATTTTTCTTTATTAATTACACTTTACTCACTTTGTATCCCCCCCCTTGGTTCCCTCTCTTCTCCCGTCCCAATCCCTCCCTTCCTCCACCCTCTGCATGCATGCCCCTCCCAAAGTCCACTGATAGGTGAGGACTTCTTTTCCTTCCTTCTGATCCTAGTCAATTAGGTCTCATCAGGAGTGGCTGCCTTGTCCTCTTCTATGGCCTGGTAATGCTGCTTACCCCTAAGGGGGAGGTAATTAAAGAGCAGGCCAATCAGTTCATGTCAGAGACAGTCCCTGTTCTTATTACAATGGAACCCACTTGGATACTGAAATGCCATGGGTTACATCTGTGCAGGGGTCTTAGGTTATCTCCATGCATAGTCCTTGGTTGGAATAGCAGTCTCAGGAAAGTCCCCTGTGCTCAGATTTGGTTCTGTTGCTCTCCTTATGGAGTTCCTGTCCTCTCCAGATCTTACTGTTTCCTACGTCTTTCCTAAGATTCCCTGCACTCTGCCCAAAGGTTGCCCATAAGTCTCAGTATCTACATTGATAGTCTGCAGGGCAGAGCTTTTCAGAGGTCCTCTGTGTCAGGCTCCTGACTTGTTCCCTCTTTTCTCCTTCTTCTGATGTCCAGCCTCTTTGCCTTTCTGGGTAGGAATTGAGCATTTTAGCAAGAGTCCTCCCTCTTGATTAGTTTCTTTAGGTGTACAGATTTTAGTAGGTTTATCCTATATTATATGTCTATATGAGTGAGTATATACCGTGCACATCCTTCTGCTGCTGGGATAGCACTTAAAATCTTAACTTGAACAATAAGACAACTGAGGAATATCAAGGAGGTTCACATAGAAAAGAAAGAAGTCAAAGTATTCTTATTTGATGATACGATTTTATACATAAAAGATTCTAAAGACTCCACTAGGAAACTTCTACAGCTGATTAACACAGTTAGCCAAAGTACAGAATTAAAACACAAAAATCGGTAGTTTTCCTTTCTATGAATGACAAACATACTGAAAAAAAATTAGGGAAGCAGTATTTTCACAATAGCCTGATAAAACAAAACAAAACAAAACAAAACAAAAAACAACACCTTGGGATAACTCTAGCCAAGCAACTGAAAGACTTGTATAGTTCAACAAACAAACACACACAAAAAAAACCTAGAACTTAAGGCATTGAAGAAAAAAGAAAAAGAAAAAAAAAAAAGGAGAAGACACCAGAAAAAGGAAAGATCTCCCATGCTTGTGAATTGTAGTTATTACTATAGTGAAAACGGTCATCCTACCAAAAGCAATCTGCAGATTCAATGCGATCCCTATTAAAGTTCCAACACAGTGCTTCACAAAAAATGAAAAACAATCTTCAACTTCATATGGAAACACAAAAATTCAGGATGCTTGAACAATCCTGAATAATTCCTGAATAGTGAAAGAACTGCTGGAGGTATCACCATCCCAGATTTCAAGCTGTGTTAAAGAGCTATTGTTTAAAGCAACAGCATGGTATTGGCATAAAACAGGCATGCTGATCAATAGAACAGAATTAAAGGGCCAGACATAATTTTACAAACTTATGGACCCTGATTTGTAACAAAAAAGCCAAAGAGACACACGCTGGAGAAAAGATAGCATCTTCAACTAATGGTACTGGTCGAACTGGATAGATGTGTGCAGAATAATGAAAATAGATCCGTATCTATTATCCTTCACAAAACTCAACTCTACATAGATCAAGGACCTCAAAGTAAGACCACATACCCTGAATCTGATGGATGAGAAAGTAGGAAATAGGCTTGAGCTCATTGTCACAGGAAAGGACTTTCTGAAAAGGACATTGATAGCACAAACCCTAAAACCAACAATTAATGAACAGGACTCGTGAAGCTAGAATTCTTCTGCACCACAAAGGACACCATCACTTGAGAAAAGCAGCAGCCTATGGAGTGGAAAAATGTCTTTTTAATTATACAGCTAATAGAGGTCTATTATCTAGAATACATAAAGAATTGGGGGAAAAAAACCCTGAGCATCAAGAAAACAACCCAGTTTAAAAAATGCGATATAAAACTAAACAGAATTCTGAAAAGATGAAACACAAATGGCTGAGAAATACTGAAAAAATGTTCAACATCCTTAAAGCTACTTTGAGATTTCAGCTTACCCTGTCAGAACAGGCAAGATCAGTATAACAAACGACAAACACATGCTGGCGAGGATGAAGGGAACACATATTCTTTTCTGGTGAGATACAAGCTTGTACAGCTACTATGGAAATCAGTGTGGCACTTCCTCAAAAAGCTGAAAATAGATCTACCACAAGATCCAGCTATAAAACTCTTGGACATATAACCAAAGGACTCGACATTTTATCGTAGAGGTACTTGCATATCCACATTCATTGCTGCTCTGTTCACAATAGTGAGATATTGGAAACAACCTAGATGTTTATGAAGTAATAATGGATAATAAAATGTGGTACATTTACACAATGAGATGTTGTTCCGCTATTAATAAAAAAGAAATTGTAAAGTTTGCATGTAAATGGATGGAGCTATAAACAATCAGGCCGGATTAGATAACCCAGACTCCAAAGACAAATATTGCATGTTTCCTTTTATATGTGGATTTTAACTTTGTTTGTTTTTTGAGACAAGGTTTCTCCATGCAGCCTTGACTGTCCTGGACTCACTTTGTTGACCGGGATGGCCTCGAACTCACAGAGTTCCACCTGCCTCTGCTTCCCAGAGTGCTGGGATTATAGGTGTCTGCCACCATGCTCAGCGGATTTTAACTTTTAAGTTTTAGATATGTGTATTTAAATCTAAGTAACTGCAGAGGTTAGGAAGCTTGTAAGGGATCAAGGAGAAGGAAGAGATCAAGGAAGGGGAAATAAGAGTACAGTGTTATGGAAAGATAAAGGAAAACTAGAATAAGGAGGACTGAGTGGGGAAGGAGGTGAGAGAGAGGGTTAAAGGAGGGAATTTAAGAAGGGACAGCTAACGCTAAAGGCCCTTTGAAAAGCCATATGCAAACACACCGTAGAAGCTTTCTAAAATATATACATAGATGAAAGGAATTTAAATGGACTCGCCCTGTCTCGAAAAACCAAATGAAGAAGATAAAAATCTTACACCACCAAGTAAAGCCTTTTGTGCCAGGAATGGGTTACATCTTGTTGAGTTGTGGCTAAAGTGGTCCCACAGACCCTCCCAAACTTCATAGGCTATTGTCAAGGCTGTCGGTTACTCCCAGTCACCTAATGGTAAGGCCATATCGCTGAAGACACTGCTTAGTTAATTCACTAAACATGAAAGGTACTTTTCCTACTACGTAGGGAGAAAAGCAAGCATCAATATTATCCAGCTATAAACTCTATGACCTGCCACAGAGACAAGTCTGCAAGATACTCTGATGCAACAATGGCACAATGTTATGGGAGCAACCAACCAGGGTTTTGTTGTTATTGTTGTTTTGTTTCTGTTTGTTTTGTTTTTTAAAACTAAGGTGCACTCCTTGATGGACTCTGTACATGCCAAAGGAACCAAGAACCTGAGACTAGATAGGTCATGGTTTTAGTGGAGAAATGCACTACCATTATTCTGCTAAAGAAACATAGCAATAAAAATAACTCCTAGAGACATTCTACTGTATCCATAGATCATTGCCTTACTCATCCCTCATTAGAGAAGCTTCTTTCCCATGGGAACTAACAGGGACACACAACTGGACAATGTACAGAGACTGAGAGACTTTGCAGAACTCATCCCTAAATGCAATGTCTTCATCAAACCCTTCCAAGATTCTTGGATCTACGCTGAAGAGAAGGTGGAAAGCTTCTAAGAACCAGAAGTGGTGGGTAGTTCTAAGGAAACAGCGTCTTTCAGACACAACATGACCGATACACATTTGAACTCACAGAGACTCTGACAACATGCTCAGCACCTCCACACGTTCAAGCCAGACAAAATCCCAGCACTGGGAAGGGAAAGCAGACACAAAGTCCCACCGTAACTAAGAATCTACTTGTGACTGATACCTGCTAAGAAAGGAAGAAAACCAATTCTCTCCAAAGTAGTGTCTCTGGGTAAATCAACCACACTCTCCAGTAGACCCCATTGCCAGGAGTAGTTGATCAACATATGTTTTGTGTGTTTCTATGTGTGTATTTGTGTTTTACTTCTCTTCCTCTTCTTTCCTTTCCTTTCTTCTTTTGTCTTATCGATTCTTTCTTTCTTTTCCTTTTCCTTTTTTTTTTTTAGTTTTTCAAAGATAGAGAGAATTAATATCAAGTTGGGTGGGTAGGGAGGTGGAGAGGATCTGGGAGAAGTTGGAAAAGGGAAAGAATATGATAAAAATGCCTTGTCTATAATTTTTTTAAAAATAAAGTTACTAAAAGGAGAATATTCATGTGTACACATTATAAAATGATTAGTACCCACATGTATGTAATTGCAATTAAAATGTGACTTAGAAAGCTGTTATAGTGGCAAGTAATTAGAAATTATTGGACATTTCTACTGTGGCTGTGGAACTCATGTGACCTCAGGAAGATTGAACTATAGAAAAACCGCTTCTCAACTCATTTTATGGTACTATCCAGACACTGAGACCTGACACACACATCACAAGAAAAGAAACAGATATGTATCTCTTTGGCTAGAGATGCAAAAAAAAAAAAAAAATCCCTCTGTAAAGTATGCTCAGTCAACCAAACACCCAATCATAGAAAAAGGCTGAAACAGCCTGAACAAGTGGAACGTACTGTGGGAACCCAAAATGTCTATGACATCTTAAAAATTGCTAATGCAATACTCTGTGTTCATGCCATAAAGGGGAGAACCACAAAGTCCTCTCAACAGAGGCACAAAACAGTTCAGCTAGAGATCGACTCCCTTTACGGTTTAGAGAAAGAAGGAACAGAGTGGAAAGGAAGCCTGGCCATCCCCAGCAAGGCCAGCTCTAGAACTGACAGGTTAATGGTGGCAAATGGAGGTTTTCCTCTTGAGAGAAGGATGAAGTAAGGTGTTCATTCTCACTACTTCTGTCCAACCTTGTGCTCAAGACTCCAGTCAGGCATGAAATTAAAGATATAAAATTTCCAGACTGGAAAGAGATAATTAAAACTATCTCTATTTAAAATGCTACAATCCCCTAGACAGGAAGCTACTATAATGTGAACAGAGCAAATACTTGAGTA
Organism: Psammomys obesus; assembly: GCF_907164565.1. Taxonomy (NCBI): domain Eukaryota; kingdom Metazoa; phylum Chordata; class Mammalia; order Rodentia; family Muridae; genus Psammomys; species Psammomys obesus. Next base: position 11,525,258 of record NW_026596134.1, read on the forward strand.
CAACAAGATCACAGAATTAAAAATCAAGCTGATGTAAAAGCCACTTCCGCTCCTATGCCTTAAGGTAAATCCGAAGAGAATTAAGAAAGGGGTGTTATTAAGGATACAACACATGAAAAGAAATCAACTCCCAAAAGTGTAAAACTCAAACTCTGAAAATTACAAAACAATGCTGGAAAAAAGAAAGATATAAAGAGGGAGGTGGCTCATGGTCACAGACAGGTAAACTTTACACTGCCGAATGGAAGGTCATATTCCCAAGTTAGCTTACAGACAACACAAGTTTTCTCCAAAGAAAGGAGCAAGATGATCTCATAACTCTCACTGATGTTTAAGGAACTCAGAAAGGCTAAAAATAGCCTTGAAAGAGAAGAACAATTTTGGAGAACTCACCTAATTTCATAACTTACTACAAAGTGTCCATACCCCAGGCACTGGCCTAAAGAGAACCTACACATTGACAGAGCAAAACAGTCCAGGAATCAACTCTCACACTTGTGGTCAGTTGATTTCTGACAGAAGTGCCAAAACAATTCTGTGTGTGTGTGTGTGTGTGTGTGTGTGTGTTGGTGGGGGAGGGGGATATGATGGCAGTCTTTCCAATAAACGTTACAGGATTTCCAAACTTCTGCCTGCGGATGAGGATAAATTCACATCTCATGCCAACTATTAACTCAAAATGATTCAGCAACCTGAAAAGTAAGGGCAAAACTACAAGTCACTAGAAGAAAACAGGCACAATTCTTCATGGCCTGAATTAGACAACGGCTTTTTAGCCAACTAAAAGCATATACAACAAAACAAAAAATAGGGCTGGCAGAGATGATTCTGCCATTAAGTGTACTGACTGCTCTTCTGGAGGACCCCAGTTCGATTCCTAGCACCCACCCAGTTATTCTAGTTCCAAAGGTATCCAGATCCCCCTTCTGGTCTCCACAGGCACTGAAAGCATGTGTTGTACAGACATATGAGCAGGCAACATGCCCCTACATACGAAATAAAAATAATAAAGAAACAATTTAAAAATAGGTAAATTGGACTTTAGCAGAATTTAAAACCTTTTGTGTTTCCAGGGATACTTAGAAGTGATAGGAAAGACACCCAACATACAGACCCTGTTTGATGAGGCTCTTGAATCTAAAACACATACAACACGTTTACAGTTTCTAGTAAAAGGACAGGTAACCCAGCTGAAAACAGGCAAGGGATGTACCCAGGTGTTCTTTCAAGAAAGTAAACTCAGGGTTAGCTGTGGTGACACACACATATTCCCAGGACTTGGAAGATGAACTAGAAGAATTGTGATCCCATGGCTTTCTTGGACTGTGTAGTCTCAATAAACACATACATTATAAACTATACAGATGGTCATTAAAGACACAAAATGTTACTCAATACTACCCGCCATTACAGAATGCCAACTCAATCTACAGTAAGATTCCATTCCAATCCTCTAAGTGAGAGTGAAGAAGACTGACATGAAAGTGTTGATGGTGATGACGTAGAGAATGAAGGCAGAAGGTTCTGCAAACCTGGTGGCCTCCTGGGACTGTTGTCCAGCTCTGGACGATGGCCTCGGCACTTCTTGTGTTGAGGAACACATTTCTGTGTGTCCCTGTTGCTACTGTTAGCAATGTTTGCTGCATGCAAACCAGTGCCACCTGAAACTGCTCTCCTTGTTATTTTTTCCTCCTTTGTAATCACAAGCCCAAAGAAATAGCTCTGCAGGCAATGGAAGGGAGCAATGCTACCTGAAGGCTGAGGTACCAGTGCAGGTGTCAACACAGGAGAGGTCCCAGGCTCAGGTACAGAAGCAGCAGGCACATGCACAGCTGTTGTCTCTCTTTCTCCCACTTCACTTGATGCTAAACGGGACCTTATTTCCAGACCACACACAAAAAGTCACTCTCATGAAGGTTCATTTTCTTGACTTTCTGTTTGAAAGCAGAAGCAAAGCTGAGGTGTGGAAGCACAGGAAGAAAGGAGCTGGAGATGAGATGGAGCTGTGGAGAAAGAAACGTTCTTGCTCGGACTGGTGGTGCATGCCTGAAGTTATGGGAGACTAAAGCAGGAAAGGTGCTTTGAGTTTGAGGCTAGCCTGGACCACATAGTAAATTCCAAGATCCTAGACTGCAGAATAAGATCCTGCCTCAAAAACTAAAAAGGGAAGAAAAAGAAAAGACAGAGAGGAGGAGGAATGAAGGGAGGAAGGAAGGAAGCCACAAAGAAAGGAAGTCAGGAAGGAAGGAAGAGAGGAAAGAAGGAAGGACTAAAGGAAAGTCCTAGAAAGTTCTGTTGGTACAAGACTGTAACCTCGGCTACTCAGTAAGCTGAGATTGGAACTCAAGCTGAAGGCCAGCTAGGCTACAGTTAGTTATAGTACAGCCTGAACAACTGCAAGACTGTCTCAAGATAAAAGCACAGAAAGGATTAAGAATATAGCTCAGTGAAAGGAAGGAGGAGGAAGAAGACAGGCAAGAGACGATGATGATGAGAGTCCTTGGAAGGAGGCCAGGAAAGGATGGGCTTTCAGCTATTAGAGAAAAAGATACTAGGAAGGTCTGGGAATGATTTTCCCAAAGAAGGTGAGACAAGGACTTGGGAGGCTGGAGGCTGGGGGTAGTGGTGTTAGAACCAAGGTCAAAGGCTCTGCATTGTCCAGGAAGGGCATCTCAGTCTTATCTACAACCATGAAGAATAGTGGTGGAGATGGCTTTTGCCTCAGGTAGTTAAGTTCTGTCTTGATCATACTTAGAATGACCCAAAGAAGAACTCACTTGCCAGAGTAGAAAGTCAACATTGAAGAGAAAAACTAGGATGAATAGAATGAAGAAGGAAACAGGAAAAGACACCGAATAGGAAATGTGCTAAGTTTTCATACACATAGAAAAATACAGGCCTGGTTAAAAATAAAAGTACAAAAGCATGCTAAGTGGTTACTTAAATAATAAAAAAACACTACTCATGATTACAACTAGAGCAATGGTTTAAAGGTCAACAAACATTTGTTCAGTTACTTCCATGTTTAGATGTTGAATATGGCCATTGGCATTCAAAGCAAGCGGAGGGGAGCAAGGTTAACCCTGATAAAGGTAAGCAAAGTTAAGCAAGTGATGGAGTTATTGGCAAAAAGTTTGATGAGTTTATATGCCCTGAAACACAGTAAAAAAAATAAAATAAAATAAATGTTGTCTTTGGTGTGCTTATGACAATTAAAGGCTGGTTGGGGGTCAATGTTCCCCCCCTGCCCCCCAGCTACAGAAATCTGTGACACACAAGGAAAACTGGCTGGAATGTATACAGGTTCCGGGACACAAAGCAATGCTCAAAGAAGAAAACAGAGAATTGTTCAGCATGCGCATTCTCAGATCATTATGTGATAATTTTAGCAATAAATCAAAGCATAATTATAGAGCCAACCTCACAGAACCTTTAAAAAGCAATCTTTTTGAATAACATTTGAAATGAGTTAAACAGCAACATAGAGAATGGGTGAGAATATTTGTCTTAGTCATGGAAAGGATGGGAATAATGAAAAACTAGGAAAACACTCTGTCAATTAAATAAGCATTTTTTTCTACATCAAAAAATTTAAGTCAGTAAGAAGGTAGTTGACTAAAATAAACATTCATTCAAATGGTTCTTTCTTTCTCTGTGTGTGTGTTTGCATATATGTGTGTATGCGCGCACAATAGCAGCTTCCTGTCATCCTATCACAAGAGAAGGGAGCCCTTAGCCTTGAAGAGTGACATTAACATAGCACAGAGAAACCCATGGACTCAGAAGAGCTTGAAAACCACTTCAATGGCCAGTCACTCAGCTCAGTGTCACCGTGATATTCATCAGCTGCTTAATCCAAGGGAAGCCCCAAGACACAGAAAACCTGAGTACCAATATGCCATGAGCTAACAGGAAAGGTCAGAGAGTGACGCTGGGATCTGTTAGGGGACAGTGGTAGTGAGACGGACATTGTCAACCATCAGGTAATTGTGTGTGGGGGGGTGTAGTTGGTGAAGATTCTGAAACACGATGCTGGGAGGCATCCGCCTCTGTCTGCATGGCAGATTTTACTCAAACCTTGCTTTGGACTGCCAGTCACTGGAAACCACAACTTCCCTGGAATGGGCTGTCCAGACCGTCTCTATTTCTTATTATTTGGGGCTCCTAAAAGCCATCACAGCTGAGGAAAGGGGCGTGACATCTAACGGGGGGGGGGGGGAGCAACTCTTCCTACGAAAAGGGCCTCCAAGGAGCTAAAGGCATGAGGCATCGTTCTAAGCGTCAGCTTGCAAGGGAGCTCTACCTCACCTCCAGCTGAGCAGCTTCTAACCCATCATGGAAGCTTTCTGAGCCTCGAGATCCCCCTTTTTTCATGGGAGAGCGTGGCCAGCAGTATCAGGTTTCTGTAAGAGTTAAACGTGTACAGAGACGCATGTTCTGTATCCTCTGCCCTTGGAGGACAGTTAATGTGATTTCACATTCATGGAAACACACGGAAGTATCACGAAGGCACATAAGACGTCACGGTAAAGGACAGGAAAAAGCAGAATGGTACCTAAGTTCATCTGGGGACTTCAAGTCCTCACAGCTGTCTGGTCAGCCAGGTCTTAGAATCAGACAGGGAATGCCCATGGTGGGGTTGCTCTCTCCAGGGCCCAGCTACCGCCACACCTCACCCCATTCCCTGAACCTCACGTTATACTCATTTCCACTCATGGTCTGATCTCTGGTTCAATGACTACCAGTGTGGTCCATCCATCCCAAGGAGAGGTGATCAATAAAAGAGATGCAGCTGTGATCAGGCCAAGGCCCTCAATCAAGAGCTTAACCAGACTTCTAAAGAGGGCCCTCGGGATAAAGGGGAGAAGCAACGTGTGTGCTGAAGAGGCCGCGCTGGGAAAACGCCTGGAGGGAGAGACAGGAGAGGGGAAAACCGTGGGTATGAGGAGGGGAGGCCAGAGTGCTGGGGACCAAAGGAAGCAGTGTCTTTCAGAAAGGTGCTTCTCATCTGCACCCAGACCCCACAGTTCCCTTCCCACAGGCTGAAGAAGTCACACACTCACACACTGAACACAAGCTCCTTTCTCTCCGTGCTTTGAAGGGCTGATGTTGGCATCCTCCTGGAACTTCCTGTATTCTGGAAACTCCAGGTAATAGATTAAATGAGAGTAAGCTAAGAGAGAACAGGAACAGGTCATGCCAATTTTGAATAGACAGAAAGACAGAAGGCTCACACCTTGGAAGATTTTTTTTGGGGGGGGACCTTAGAGACCAGAAGACCCCAGAGCCACAAGGCAAGAAAGAAAGGCATTTCCTTTGTGTCACAGGACAATTTTAAGCTTCCTTAAAAGAGGCCAGGGAACACTGAATTTAGTTTATCACTACTTTGGCTATCGGGCCAGTCTTCTTTGAAAAGGGAGCCATTTTTTGGCTATTGGGCCAAAAGAATTATTTGGGTTACAACCACATCAAACCCATCTCTTCTTCACAGAGAAGGGTGTGGAAAGGAAGAAGTAACAGACTAGAATTTAGGATTTAAAGAGAAAAGGCATTGAGTTTCTAATCATATAAAGGAGTCCAGATGCAAGCGGCCCAGGTGAACACAGGAGCGGACTGGAACTCCGGGTAGTGAGAGTGAGAGCCCTGTCCCCGGCCAGGAATCTGATGCCACAGGCCTGAAAGTTTCCAGGTAGGAAGTGAGTAACTGACGAGATTCCAGCTTCTCAGAACGGCCAGTCTGAGCTTCCCCGGTGAAATCTTAGGAGGGAGATCTCAAAGGAATGAGCCTCTTGCCCTCCCTTGAGTGGGCACCAACTGTTACTGGCCTATATTGCTCCTGCTCTTCACATCCTTAGCTAGAACTCTAAGGTGCACCTGCCATTGTTCCCACGGAAAACAAATGTCTTAAAGTGCAGCCAAAACCCCTGCCATGCCTGAAAATGGAAAGCATTTGAACAATGCCTCTCATCCTTACAGGATCTGGGAGGAGGAAAAGATGTTCTAAGCACAGGCGCGAGGGAAGAAAGCACTCAGAGACGCCTGGAATGTGAAACTGCAGAAATGAAAATCGTTCCTCTTTCTAAATGACAAACAGTGGACCTCCGAGGGAAATTAAAAAAAAGAAAAGAAAAGAAAAAACAGAAGGGCATGGGCTTGTAAGCTGGACCATCCAGGGAAGCCCTTGAGAACATCTGTTGTGTCCCTCCCTGGGCGTGCAAGTCCTTTTCGCCTTGTCATTTGCTGGCAGGCAGAAGTCTTGGGAAGTCTTTCTGGACTAATCAGGCCTCTAGCTTGAAGCTCCTGTTTGAATGTCCTTTTCCCCTGGCAGAATGTCTAAATCACACGCACACGCGCGCGCGCGCGCGCGCACACACACACACACACACACACACACACACACACACACACACACACTGTGCAGCTGCCTCCACGAGGAGCTCCCGCCGAGGCTTCTGTGCCACTTCCTTTCTTCCTCTAGCCTTTCAGGGCCCCTCCCCCACCACGGGCCTGTTCTCCTAGAACTTCCATATTACTTTCTCCAGCCCATTCATCACTCAACTCTGCATCAACAGTGAACAGCCTTGGGGGTTTCCTGCACAAATCCTCCATTTCCCGTCTCCGTCTGCCGGGAAATAAAGGCATTAGTGATGGCATCACCCGCTCTACCGTTCTCAACATTGCTCAGGAGCTCAGCTTCTCAGTTCTAACTTCCCATCCCCGCCCCAGCTCATCCTTCCTAGCGGTTCTTCCCCTAGGCCACGCTCAGTCCTCAGTAGGCTCAGGGACTTGTGGATGCAAGCCACCTCTGCCCCAGAATGCGCTGGGTGCCCTTTCACTCCCTAGTCCAAATCACAGGAACTCAAGCTGGCTAGAGCCAAGGTCGCTTTTCCCCCTCGTTCTTCCCGCAGAAAATACATCCCGATCTTTGAGAAGTGTGTTTCACGTCTCTGCCTCCTTCCAGTTTAGAATTCTTAGTGTCTCTCCGTAAGTTTGAAATCGTGGGATTTCCTTTGAGCAATGGTTTGTGCCCAGCCAACACCCAGCTTTCCGTCTCCGTGTCAGCTCTCCCCACAGAATTCACCAACTCAGCTCTGTCTCCTAAACCAGACACTCTGGCAATCAAAGCGCTTCCCCAATCCGAGAAGCATTCAATTTCCTGGAGCCTGGCTAACGAACAGTAGCTGGCTGTGGTCTGGGCAGAGGTCCCTGGCGATTCTAATAAGCTCCCGGGTGGGGTTGGGATTCAGTCACACCTGTTGCTCAGCCCCGAAGGGACGCCTCGGTGCCACGCCGGCGCCCTAGCGGAGAACCAGCCCTGCGAGGGCCCAGCGAGGAGAGCCCAGGAGTGGCCACGGGGCTCACTTACCTATGGTGGAGACCACCGTGCCCACGAAGTAAAAGGCGCCCGTGAAGTCCCAGCGAGGGCGCACGCTGTCCACGCGGACGCCCGCCCTGGTGGCTTCCTCGTAGTGGCGGAGGAAGCCCCGCAGCTCTTCGCGGCTCAGGTTGTGGCCGCGGCTGAAGTCGGCCAGGCGCTCCTCCCAGCGCTGCTTGGCCTGCAGCTCGTGAGCCAGCTCCAGCGCGGAGAAGACGGCGGCGCCGGCCAGCAGGTAGAGCACGATGAGCCCGGCCAGCAGCAGGAAGCGCGCGTTGTCCTCGTTCAGGTGGCCGCAGGCTCGGCCGGCCATGGCAGCGGAGGGCCACCCCGCGGGGGGGAGGGGGCCCGTGCCCGCACCCCCGGGAGGACGCCGCCCCGCCGCCCCTCAACCGGCTCCCCGGCCCGGCTCGCCCATGCCCGGCGCGCTCCCCCGACGCGGCGTGGGGCGGCCGGTCCCGCGCCGCCGGCTCCCCACGGCCGCCCCGGACGCGTGCTTTCGAATCCGCTTTGTCGCCGCCGCCGCCTCCCCGTCCGTCCTGGAGCTCTCCTTAAAGCTGAAGAGCGAGGAGTCGGGGCGCGGGGTCCGCTTAGGGTGCGGGGGGGGGTGCGGGGCGCCCCGGGTTCACCCCGGCTGCTCCGGTGCTCAGGCCGGGGAGGGGGCGTGGCGCGCCTTCCGGGCAAACTCCGGAGGACTTGAGCTCATCTTGAGAGAAGGTGCTGGGTCCGGAGAGGAGCGGAGCGGGGGCTGGGCATCGAGGTCCAGCTTCCCCGGACCATCGCTTTCCAGGCGGTGATGGCCGGGATGAGGGCTGCCCGCTGCCTTCGGCCCTCGCTGCCCCTCCGGGGGGGTGGATCTGTGCTGCGTGTTGGCGACAAGGTCCCGCCGGGCCTCCGTGCTCCGGAACCCCCGAGGCTTCGAACCGGTTCGGGGCAGGCACAGAGACGCAGCCGGCGCGGGGCGAAGGGGCAGATCCGGCAGCCCGGATCTCCGCCGGGCACGCACGCAGGCTGGGCGACAGCGCGAGGGCGGACCGCTGTAGGGAGGAGAGCAGAGGAGGGGGTTAGAACAGCGGAGGAAGTTAGGCGCATCCTCCCCGGCGGCCTTCCTCGACTTCCCCCTGACCAGAGCGCCCTCGGCCCCTAGGCCCCGCGCTGGCCGTCCTCTGTCGCCACGTGCCGGCCCTGCCAGCCCGTCTCCGGGGCAGCCGGCCCGGGAGGGCGGCCGGTCGAGTTCCATCTCTTGCACCCGGGGCTGATCGGGCAACCGGCTCCGGTCGTTCCTGCGCAGTGGGCGGCTCGGGGCCGAGGGCTCCTAGCTACAGCATGCAAGCCAGCAAGCAGCAAGGCTCTTCGGCAAACCTCCGCGGCGCCCACCCGGAGACCCCCAGCTTGGCACGGGCGCAGGAGCCGCCGCCGCGCCCGGCTCTCACCTCCCCCAGAGGCGCCTGCTCCGCGGGACAGGTTCAGGGGGGTCCCTGGCTCCGCTCCTCCAGCGGCCTTGCCCCGCCCGGCGGGGCTGGGAGCAGAAGTCCGCGGCCGGCGCGCTGCCTCCTCTGCGGGGGAGTGCTCAGACCCTGCAACAGGTGAAGCCCTGCTGCTGCCCGCCGAGGCGGCTCCACCCACCGCTGCCCGCCTCTCGGCCCCCCGGCCGCTTTCCTGCGTCCGTCTCCGCCCGCGCTCGCCGGGAGCTCGGAAGGCCGACCTTCCAGCAGAGCGGCACTGCTCGCTCCGGGTGTGTAGGCGCCTGGGGTGGTTGCTCAAAAGCGAGGTCGAGAGACTCGATGGTCTGCGTGGGTCCCCCTGGGGCCAGAAGAGGGCGCTGCGTGCCCTTTAGGAACACGCGCTCCCCCAGCCGGGTACCGGGTCCACACGGATGACTGACTGCACGGGGGAGCGAATCTTATCTGTCCCCGTGAAGGAGTGGATTCCTAGCCGCCCGCGATCTAAATAGAACTGCTCCGCCTTTGGAGAGAGTGGTCCCAGGAGACCCACCCACGACACTCTCCGGAAACAGAACTAGAAGAGCCTGCGGATCCGTTGAGTAGACGCAAACGATTCTGGATTTTGATGAACTGGTGGTTCATCTTACTTTGCGTCTCCTGGAGAGGAAGAGCTGTAGAGGGCTTTGAGTGCACTCCCAGGGGGAGGGGAGTATCCCTCCAAGTACCCCAAACTCGAGTGAGTTTACGACGCCACCCACCGCTCTCTAGATGCTACAAGGGACAGTTTGCTAGACTCGATTAGAAATACCTACCTGTCCCTTTCTATTCATCAACCCATTCCGTTAGGCTGCGTTTTGAAAGGCTGTAGACGTCCGCACATTTTCACCCCTCCTCCACCAAGTACTGCTCATTATTAAGAGTTCCATCCTCGGAGTTTTGCTTTCGTGGTAAAATCTGCACGCGGTGACATGCAAATGTACCCTTAGGTAAATTCTGGCGAATGTGTACATCTTTGCGAGCCAAACAATGACCTACCTCACTTACCACCTACGTGCCACCAACTGATCAAAGATCCCACAAATATCTCCCCAGCAAATCCCACAAATCCTCCCCACATTCCTGCAGAGGTAACACTAGCCTGGTTTCTTTTTCTACCATGGGTTATTTCTCCTATACAGAACCTGGATCTCCAGACTCATGAGAATTATAGCTATGTGTCTCTCCTAAAGCATTTCCGGACTCATGAGAATTATAGCTATGTGTCTCTCCTAAAGCATTTCTGAAGCATCTCCATGATACGTGTCTGAGCCATCATTTCATTGGCTCTTCATTGTTTGGCTATGCCATCATCTTATTCATGCTTTGTGACTGAAACTAGAAATGTGAGAAAACTACATTATCGTAAATAAAACTGTTAGGAAACATGAATTCAATTTTTAAAAAAATAAAAGTGACATTCCTATCAACTGCCTGTGGGTATGTTTCCTATCTCCTGGGCAAACACCTAGCACTGAACTGCTGAGTCATGGGTAAGGATGTAGTTAGCTCTCAAAGGAACTGCCTGACATCAGCTAACACAATGCGGTGCCCACAAACTACGGACACTTGGCACTACCAGCCATTTTTGTTTTAAGCCCACGGTCTACTGGCACATAAATTTATCTCATTGGGATTTTGTGTTTTCTGGATACCTAGTATACCGGACCTTTGTATCTCTCTGTAAATGGTTAGAATATTTTGCCCACTTAAAAACTGGTCTTGGACCACAGAAGAGGATGCAGGCAGTCCTGATGAGACCTGATAGGCTGTGGTCGGATGGTAGGGGAAGAAGGCTTCCCCTTTCTGAGGACTAGGGAAGGGAGATAGGGGGAGAAGAGGGAGGAAGGGTGGGACTGGGAGGAGACAAGGGAGGGGGCTGCAATTGGGATGTAAAGTAAACAATTAAAAAATTTATTTAAAAACAATAAAGTAATGCTTCTTAAAAAAATTTTAAAAAGTCTTGGGCCAGGTGCCGTGGTACACACCTGTAATCCCAGCACTCTGGGAGGCAGAAGCAGGCGGATCACTGTGAGTTCCAGGCCAGCCTGGTCTACAGAGTGAGTCCAGGACAGCTAAGTTTACACTGAGAAACCCTGCCTTAAATAACCAAAAGTCTTGTGACTGGGAAGATGCCCGAGTCAGTAAAGTGCTCATCACACAGACATATGGACCTGAATTTGGCTCCCCAAAACATGTATAAAAAGATGAGCATAGTGGTGTATATGTGAACCCCCACACTCCTGGGCAGGTGGGGACAGGAGGGGCTGACCAGAAAACCCCCCCCCCCAGCCAAATCAGTGACTCCAGGTTCAGTGAGAACCCCCTTCTCAAAAAATAAGGCAGAAGCCAGGCATGGTGGCACAGCCCTGTAATCCCAGCACTAGGGGAGGTAGAGGCAGGTGGATCTCTGTGAGTTCGAGGCCAGCCTGGTCTACAAAGTGAGTCCAGGACAGCCAAGGCTACACAGAGAAATCCTGTCTCGATAAAACAAAGCAACACAAAACAAGATAGAGAGTAACTCAGACACCCAGTGTTGACCTCTGTTTTCCATATGCACAATACAACATACAACATACAACATACATATATACATACACACACCACAAATTGGTCCATATTATTGAAGTGTAGTAGTGTTTTATGTATCTAGAATACCAGTTCTTTCTTAGGTATGTATTTTGTAACTATTTTTTTATTCATGTCTGGCATACCCATTTGATTTTCAAAATATTGCCTGACAAAAGTTTTTAGCTTTGGTACAGTCCAAATTTCCAGTCTGTAATGTTTTATACCCTTGTGCATTATAAACACTTGTGTTTTTATACCCTTGCTGCTTTCAAGGTTGTACATGTTTTTATTGTTGTTTTTTTTTCACTCTCCCCTCCTTTGTATAGTTGGTCTGTGTGATATAATTTCTTTATTGTGCAAGTGAGACTTAAGGTTCATTTTGCCCAAAAGGATAAGCACTTTTCCTAATGCCATTTATGGAGAAGGAAAGTGGGAATGCGCTTACTCCAGGAGTCCACGATCTGTTTACCCAGCTCTTCTGCCACTAAGAAGCATTTAAATTAATTTTATAGGTCTTGAAGTCATGAAATGCAAGGTCTCCAATTTAACTCTTCTTTTCAATATTTCTCTACATGTAATAAATTGTTTCCATTTTTAAACCAAAGAACTGTGGTTTTTAGACATTTTTAAAGTAGACACAGGAAAAGTCTACATTGTTTTCATTAAGACTGTGTTAACCTGTTTTGCGAAGTGGTATTTCGAGGGTTCATGGATGAGTCCTATCTCTGCATACATGAAGATCTCCCTAGTTGTTACAGTACAGAGCCCTTGCACATCTTTTGTGAATCTACCACAAAGAAGTTTTTGTTCTCTTCATTGTATCGAACATAAAAATTCAAATGTTTTATCTTCTCATGTTTGCTATTGTATCCTATAGACTTGCTGCACTCATTTATGAGTTGTATTGGTTCTTTAGGAGCTTCCATGTACATAACTTCCATGTCATCTGAAGCAGAGGTTTACTTTCTTCATTTATTTATTTATTTAATTTAACCACTTTACAGCCTGATCCTAGCCCCCTTCCTCCCTCCTCCCAGTCCTACCTCCTCTCATTCCCTCCTCTCCTTTTCAGAGAAGGGAGGTCCCCAAAGAGTATCAACCCACCCTGGCACCTCAAACTGCAGCAGAACTAAGCATATCCCCTCCCCCTGGGGCCTGACAAGGCAGCCCAGTTAGGGGGAGGGGATCCAGTGGCAGACAACAGGCTGAGGCAGCCCCTACCCCCATTGTTAGGGGACCCCCATGTTGACCATGATGTGTTATCTGCCACATATGTGTAGGGGGTCTCGGTCCAGTCCATGGATGCTCTTTGGTTGGTGGTTCAGTCTCTGTGAGCCCCCATGGACCCAGGTTAGTTTGCTCTGTGGGTCTTTTTGTGTTGTCCTTGATCCCTCTAGCTCCTTCTATCCTTCCTCCCACTCTTCACCTAAAAAAAAAAATCCTGTCTTATTACAATGTCTAAGAAGTAACAAGACACAGAAGAGCTGGAAGCAGGTTATTTTTCTTGTTAGAGCTAAGAGGGACTCCTTCAGTTTGCTGTTACAGACGCTGTGAACTGTGTGATTGCCATAGATGGACCCCTCCACTACTCCCCCCCACCCCCCCAAAAAAAAGACAGGGTTTCTCCATGTAGCCTTGGATGTTCTAGGACTCACTCTGTAGACCAGGCTGATCTCAAACTCAGAGATCCGCTTGCTTCTGCCTCCCGAGTGCTGGCATTAAAGGTGTGCTGCCATGCCCTGCCACAGATGCTCTTTTTGAAGTCGAAGACACTTCTCTTTATTCCTAGTTTTCTGAAGTTCTTTTCTTTCCCTCTCTTAAAAAAAAGTAAAGCAGATGTTTGCTGAATTTTGTCAAATGCTTTCTCTGTATCTACAATAATCTTATGTTTTCTTCATTCTGTTAATATGTTGGATTTCATCAATTTGTTATTCTTTTTAGTTAAGGATAAACTATACAAAGTATGGATATTTAAAAGCACGGCATTTTTGAGATAAATTCTTCTTGGTATTGCATTCCATTTTTGTTTTTATTTTTCTTTACATTTGCTGTTTTTTTTTCCCCCTAGGAACTTATGGTGGGGTGGCTAGATCACTGACTTTAGCGCCTTACTTTAAAAGTCTTTTAATATTCATAACTGTGTATAGTTTGGACTAAATCAACCCCCAACCCTCCACCACTTTTCCCTCCCAACTTCATGTGCTCTTAAATACACACACACACACACACACACACACACACACACACACACACACGTGCCCATTCAGGGGTGCCTGTATGTACATGGCATGGGACCATGTATGTCCTGGAGTATGGGTAGACTCAGGAGCTCCAACCCTGAAGAAAACCACATTCCTTCCCCTAGCTCCTCAGACAGGGGGAGAGCTCCGTGAGCTTCTCTCCCGTCCATGCTGGGATTTTGGCTGGCGTGGTCTTGTGCAAGTCTTCTCCTTGTGGTCCCAGGCACGGTGAGTTCATGTGTCCAATTGTGCCAGCATGCTTGGCAAATGTTCCTCTGGTTCTTTCAATCTTCTTACCTCCTCTTCTGTGATAGACTCTTTTTCACTAACAATTTCTTCTACTTTAAGGCTTTTTCTGTTAGCTCAATGCTACCTGCACTGTCAATATTTACGGGGATGTAGTATTTTCATATTTTGCTAACATATTTTTCCTTTGGTTTGTGAGTCATAAACAAGTATTTTGCTTAATTTTCAATAAAAAATACTTCTTTCTAGTGTACTCAGAGACTTTGTTTTTCGAGACAGCGTTTCTCTGTGTAGTTCTGGCTGTCCTGACACTCTCTTTGTAGATCAGGCTGGCCTCAAATTCAGAGATCTGCCTGCCTCTGCTGTAGGTGTACAGGGCTCTGACTACTTCAGTTTGGTAAAGGTCTCTATGAGTGCATTTTAAGCTCCTCTTTTTGTTCTAGTTAATCCTGTGCATTGGCAAAATAGGGATATTGAAAAGCACCAGCTACCATTGTGTCATTTCAAGCATTCGGAAACCGCATATACATTTGTCTCTTCATGTAGCGGCCTTTTATTTATGTAGAAGGCCTTCCGGAGGCCTTTATGTGACACCAATCCAATCACGACAGCCTTCTTATGCCTGGCATTTGCGTAATACCATTTCCAATCCATTTGCTTTTAACCCATTGCTCTCTTTAGGTCCTCACGTCTACTTTCTTCCTCTTCACTAACCATCAATTCACTGCTGCCTCTTGTTCTAGCCAATGAGCATGCTGACCCCAGCAGCTTCCAAGGCTGAGCCTGGAGGCAAGCTTTCCCATGGATGCCCTACTCAGGGGATCCAAAGGTCCTGTGGCCACTGCAGCATGGGGGACTCTTAAATCTACCTATCTTCCAGAAGCAAGCAGGGTTCAGGAGTCTGGAAGCAGTGGTATGGAAGAGTGGTGGCTTCTAGGGGGAATGGGTTTCGTTTTCTGTGCTGCTTGCTCCATTCTAAGGGTCCCAGAGGCTGCTCAGCCCAGGCTTGCATACCACCGACATGGACAGAATGGAGTTCTTATCACTGCTCAGGGTACCATTCCACCTGTCCTTATAATCCCCCGGGGGTATTGGCCCTTCTTTACAGATGGAACAAGAGATTGTGGGCATTAGAGAACTTGCCTAACATCTCACGGCTTGGAGGGACAGAGCTGGACAATTCTAATGAGTCTCCACTGCCTTGAAGCTGAGTCACTCTCCAAGCCTTAACTGGGGTGACTACCCACTCAGGCTGGATGAGCCAGCAAACCTAGAAAGGAATACATTTTACACTGGAATCCTGTAAATTCTCAGGTATGTAAATAAAAACAAATAAACAAAAACTAACCACCCTGTCTATGATATATATATATATATATATATATATATATATACACACACACACACCTTTCTTTTACTCCATCTCATCCAAAAGTGCTGGCTGTGACCTCCCGACTTCATTAACAGGGATTTCATGATTCACCATGGGTTGTCATCCTCAGTTTGAAAAGTTAGTTCTAGAACGTTCAGGTTATACAGGGCTTATCTACTTATGCAGCTTTTCAGAAACTTCGATTTTTTAAAACACCCCACACAGTACAGTTTGAGGAGCAGACATAGAAAAGGCTCATCAGTGCAGTGTTAATACTTCTTGCTTGGAATCGGCACCATGTTTTCCATTTGTCTCTGGCAATCTCTCCTGCTCTTTCCCACCCTGGGGTCTGTCTGGGTTACATGCATCTGCAATTCAGAGTGTACTTGGGGCTCAAGCTGGTCAACTGGGGCATCCAGGCCTCTGGCTGGCGCTGTCTGGGAAATGGGAAATAGTTTCTTTTCTCTGGAAGGGCTAGCTGAAGGAAGATGGGATTCTGGGGTTATCTCAGCCTTCAGGTGGAAAGAGCTTTTGTGGGATGATGACCAGATTCTAGAGGGCAGAGCTCAAGCCTGGACAGTCTTCATCGTATTGTGGATCCTCTGGCTCCGGTGCCCTCACTGAATCTCAGTACAAGCCTCTCTTAATGCTGGAGACTCATTAGCCCCATTTCTGTAGCTATGGAAGAATCCTGACTGTTGTATCCTTTCATTAAAATGTTGAAAAAAGGGTACAGAATGGCGGCTGATTATAAAGACTTCTAAATTACAGCAAACTCAATTATCTGAACACAATCAGCATTCAACTGTCATAATTTCTAAAGGACCTCAGAACAAACAGCCATGCAAGGCACATACCATGACATCATCTATGTCCTTGAGCACAGAAAGGGCCACATGCTGGCTTGGCCAGGACAGAGCCAGCACCAGAGATGAGGCACAGCCCTTGTTCACTAGCTAACTGGGTGACTTTGAACCTTTTATGGCCCTCTAATGCACTGAAGAGAAACTCACCTGTTCCCCGGTGTGGATGTGTATATAGTCAGCCATGATCAAACCAACCCACAACCAATGCCTTACGGCCAGCGTTTCTCCGCTGCCCTTTTACCCTGAGCATCTTCTTAGTCATGAGTACGGAAAAGGAGTTTGATTCCCATTTTATAAATAGCAAGAAAACTCTTTGAAAACGTTGCTATAAGGCAAATACAAAACAGGGCCTCCAGCAACTTGTGTTTTGTCTGCCTGGTTCCAATGGAGTTTCTCACTGTCTAAAGAGAAGGGTTGCTTTCATGCACTAGCAGGGTCCTGGTTTGAGATACACTGCTTTGAACACTGTAAACCATGGGATTCAGATTTAATGTTGAGGCTTCGAAAGCTTTCCCTCCCATTTGAGTGTCATTGCGCTTGCTAGTAAGCACCCTGGGACCTAATTTGTTGGGCTGCCTTTTGCTCTCTCTCTCTCCAGCATCTGGCATAATTTTTCCTGCCTTGTACTTGGCTCTAGGAAGTCGGTAGAAGCAGCAGGCTTCAGCCAGAGAATATAACAGAACAAACTCAGCAGTGCAGTTTCCAGCTCCTCCACACTCTAACCAGCGAGGAGCCCGCTCGGCAGGAAGCGAGGGCTGACTTTAAGTTATTCAGCGACTGAGGCCTGCATACTAATGTGGCATTTAGTGTTTGGGTTTATGTGCTGCTAGCTGGTTCTGTCCTGCCAACCGTAATTTGTTATTACAGTGGATGGAAGCACAGTCTTGTATCTATAGTTAAATCTCATGTATACAAAGCCTGTCCGTGGCTGGCGCACGGAACACCTGTCACAGTTGCTGCCTGGCCACAGAACAGGGCACAGGAACTACAACGCCTGGGTTCAAATCCCAGCTATGTGACTTTTTTTTTGATGAATGATCTGCTTGGTTTTTCTGCCTATAAATAAGGATTGGAGAGGCTCTTTGATAGGGCCACTAGGAAGGTTGGATGAAACACAGGTAAGAGTTCCGGGAAGTCAGAGCCCAGTGGCTGGCAAAGCTCAGTACCAGCGCGCACACCTGGGCTCAGATGGCCGCCAGCTGGGTCACACTATAGGCATTTTCAAGGAGCAAATGGCATGCGTGTGACTCCTATATGAGCAATGCATCTGAATCAGAGCATACTACTTGACAGAAATATAAAAAGAAACGGTAGTTAAGTACAGCTTCCTGTGAGTTAAAATAAAACTTTACTTAAAAGAAAAAAAATGGTAGTTTGCAGTACTCTCTTGTCTGAGATTATTGCTTAAAACAAGAAAGCCACTAGAATTTCCAAGCCCTCCCCCCCTTTTTTTTGGTAATTGGATCGACCTAGGCACATCATGCTTTTAGCATATAATCAATAGAACTTTAGATTCATCATTATTATTACAGTTAAGCGATATTATTCCTATCAGTGATTGAGTTTTTATGTAGACTTGTATCATTTTGCAATCCTTATCAATTCCTCAATATAACTGCCATCCCATGAATGTAAATAAAGAATGCCCATGCAAACCTCCATTTCGAGGTGTTTTTCAGTCAAAGGCATATGTTCTCAAGTTCTTTCTTGAGATCTCAAGGAAGGCATTACAGCTGTAATTCTCTGGTAATGAAGTGGCAGGGTTAAGGGCATGACCGTGCTTGTAGAGGGCTGGAGTTCAGTTCCCAGGAGCCATGTCTGGGAGCTTACAGCCCCCTGGAACTCCACGTCCTCGGGCTCCAGTGTCCTCTTCTGACCTCCACAAGCACCCGACACATAGGTGTGACACAGACTCACATGGATACATAAATAAAAATAACCCTTAAAAAAACACCTAGATCATTCATTCAAAATGGCTTAGAAAATCAACTTTGTGCGAAGAAAAAAGACATGGCAAAATCAGTCCATGCTGATTCTAAGCACACCGAGTCTTGTGCATAAGCTAGATTCACCTGAAAGTTGTACAACATTGGAATTTCTATTCAGGGAAACTATCTAACATCTACTGCAGAACAGGAAAACAGAGCTTGCTGTGTGGCAGGGTGTGGTGTGGAGTGTGAAGGACAGAATTGAGTCATGTCAGACATCCTGCTGTTAACTCCCCTGAGGCTCGGGTTCCTCATCTGCAGAATGGAGGCTTAAGCACAGGAAACAGAGGGGACCTCAGCAAACATGGCCTGTTCTGTCATGTGGAAACAGAGCCTAATTCTGTTTTTTTGCGTTCACATGTGGACGCTCTCCTGATCAGACTTGTTGGCAGCTACAGAGAAGCAGAAGTTGGCTGATTCACATGGTGCCCGTCATCAGCAGGTAGAGGAAGTCACTGCACAGTGCTCCCGAGAGACCTCACAGTGAGAGGAGGTGGGGACAAAGGCGAGAAGGGGTCACTATGCTTCACACAGGGGCTGCTTCAGCTGGCGAAGCTGAGCAGAATCCTGTGACTAATGAAGAATAATCTCCCCAGAAATACGAGCAGCATGGTCTGTGGAGCATCTTTGATCGGCTTTCGTAACCCACGTGTTCTCACTTATTCATCACTTCCTATGTGTGTTAGCAACTATGTCTAGAAAGTGTGTGGAGCTCGGTTCAGATCTGCTCCTTGCAGAGCCCAGGCTCCTGAGGGGGACACGGGTTTGCAGACAGCTGGAGTGCAAACCTCTTGAGTGCAGATGGTCTCTGATGTTACCTCTGTGCATTTTCCTGGGCCACTCTACAGAACCTCTTTCAGGTGGGCCTCCAGGGCCCCTGCCGGTCTAGAGGAGTGTGACTAGGAGTGTTCCTGACAAAGCAGGTCAGGAACGTGAGGATCACTGTAATGATTGGTGCAGGAGTGGGAGGGCAGCCTGACACCCTCTCAGCCTGTGCCTGTTCTGCGTTTGGGCCCCAAGCCCCACACTCGCCTTCCAGGTGCTGGCGGTGCAGTAGCACCACCATCACTTAAGTCTTGCAGCTGGAGGACCAGTGCACAGGGAGCAGAGGTATCTTGGTTTGGGGCTTCTGCTGCCAGTGCAGCGGTGTCTAGCCTCCTTCCATGGTAGGTTGGTTCCTGGGGTCCAGGGAGATTGAAAATTTCGAGGGTGGAGACAACAGATGATCCTGCTCCTGAGCAGGTGAAGGAAGGATCTCTGGACAAACTCCGATCTGGAAAGCTGGTGCCATCCCTGAACCTGGAGCCTACCGCCTGGGCTAGGCTGGCTGGCCAGCGGAACTCGGGGATCCCGTCACCCATGCAGGGCTACAGGCGAACTGCCACCATGCCTGGTTTTCTGCACGCCAGCTGGGAATTGGTAATTTCATTCCAGGCATGTGGACATTTTGAAACACTATGAAGTTTAATAGCTTGATTTCAAGAACATACAAAAGTGAAGTAAGAAAATAATAGCTCTTTTTAAATAAGAATGCTGACAGTGACCATCAGACACCTAACTGACATTGACTTTTGCCAAGAGTTTTGTATGGGTTCAAGATTCTATGGGAGGTGACCAGTCAGTAGAAACAGGAACAGCCAACGTCTTGCACTCAAGTTTCACAGCACCTCATCTCAGGAGGGCACCCACATGTTCCCATGTGTATCAGGTGCTTTGACATAAGGAATGTTCCAAATCCATGGCCGATCTGGGGAGAAAGCACATCACATCCCATTTATTTGGAGTATCACAGGCCATATCTACACACCTATGGGGACCAAAGCATTTGGTGTTCAGCATTCTAGGTTATGAAGACTATTTTCTGAGTCAGCCCCTGATACCATCCGCAGACAATGTTTTTTTATTTATTTTTTAAAAATTTATTCACTTTATATCCCGATTGCAGCCCCTTCCCTCGTCTTCTATAGGTCCCACCCTTCCTCCCTCTTCCTCCATCCCCTTCCCCTAGACCACAGAAAGGGGGAGCCCTCCTCCCCTACCATCTGATCCTAGCCTATCAGCAGGACTGCCTGGATCCTCTTCCTCTGTGGCCTGGCAAGGCTGCTCAGAGGGAAGCGATCAAAAGGTTCCTGTTAGAAACAAGGCTTAGGTGACTATGAGGAACAGGCCAGGAGAAAGCTGGATGAAGCCATGTAGCGTGCAAGATATAGCACCTGGGACCTAACAAAGACTTCATATACACCCCGCCCCCTTCGTGTGCACACTTTCCTGTGCATGTGGCGTGTGGGGGCCAGGGGTTAACTCTGGGCATCTCCATTTTTACCTCTCGCCTCATTTTCTGAGGTAAGGTGTCACTGATTTTGGCTTGCCATTTGATTGAGGCAGACCAGGCAGCAAACCAGGGGTCCTGTCACTCATACCAGGTACAGAAACATGCCGCTGGATCTGAACTTGGGTCCTTGTGCTTGCACAGCAAACATGGCACCCCCTGAGTCATCTCCCCAGCCCTTTTCTTCTTTTAGGAAGCTGAAGAAAGTACAACAACTGGTTAGAGTCTGCTCTCAGCTGGTTGCATATAACCAAGAGGCCTTGGGTCATAGCATGGAATGTTTTTGTCATATGGTTATAGTAAAGGTTAACGACCAACAAGACAAGAAGATCTCTATAAATGACTGAAGACCAATGTCACAGAAGCAGTAGGCCTGGGCCTGTCCTCTGGTAAGAAGGCCTGTGAACTAAATGGGGCTCCTCCCATTTATCTCTCTCTCTCTCTCTCTCTCTCTCCTCAGGGTACACATACATAGGCCTGAGGCTGACATACCAGTCTTCCATAGTCATTTTCCTCCTTATTCATTGAGGCATGGTCTCTCAATTGAACCCAGAGCTCGCCAATACGGCTCGTCTGACTGGCCGGGTTATGTGGTAATCCTATCACTTTCTGACCACTGGAATGGCAAAGTGGACCACCATGTCCACCTGATAGTCACGTGGGTTCTGGGGATTCAAACTCCAGTGTGTGGCCAGTGCTTACACTGCTAATGAGCCATTGCCCTGGTCTCATTAACTGACGTTTTTAATTTAAAACGAAGACCTTCAGCAAACCACTCTCATAACACATTGCTATGGTTGGAGTCAAACCATTTCAGAAGAACCATGAGATGGGCATGGAGCGAGACATCCCAGGTGATAAGGAAGTCCCCATCATTGTCTCTGTAAGTGCTACAGATGGATGGACTTTCAGGGCCACAGAGGGACAGCCAGCTAGTAACCCGGCGCTGAAAACTCTTTGGGAACCTTTTCCTCTTTTCAGCAGAAGTGATGGCCCCTCAGAGGGTAGCTTGATGGCGCTGAGTAACCTCGGAGCGACCATGCCAACAGAAGGACCTGAAGGAGTTCTGAGGATAGCAACAGATTATCTTAACATCCTTGTCTTCGGCTTTGAAAGCATGGAACCAAACCCTTTTTTTGTTAACTCGCCAAGCTTGCTGGAAGGTGGTAAAGCCCCGAGGCCCGTTTTCCAAGTCTGTTTCCTAAAAGGCTGAGGGCCTTGGGGCCAATGCCCTTTGACCTGACTTCCCGGGCTCTATCTGTGCCCCTTTTCTCTTCCTCTGGAAACACCACCTTCTGCACCCAGATCGGTTACATACCCATCTTTCCCACTTCTTGCTCTGTGGGGTGACACTGTCCTGCTTCATTCCCTAGGCAGAGGCAACCTTGATTCTTGCCCTGAGTACTTCACAGTGATGCCCGGCACGATACAGACTTATTAACTGGCCGGTAACTTCAAGATCAGCGCTACCTTTACTCTGCTCCCTCAACCTCAGGCAATAGCAACCAGGCAGGTATCTGGGACGCTCCCTGTTGGCCAGATCCCCAGCAGTGCTCTATAAATGAGCAGAAGGCCAGCACTCCTCAGCGGATCATTACCCATGCTGCCTGACAGGTCTGCCATCTCTTGGAGAGACAGAAATACAGCCGCAGGGTAGGGAGGGTGGCTGAGATACTACTGTCTCTTTGTACCTAGGACTACTAAAGTTCCGCATTAATACACAGCTTGGAGGAAACCTGTTTTAAGCAATCCTCTTAAATCATCTAAAAGCCGCTCAAAAGAGAGCGTGTCTTGGAATCTACTCACACATGCATTCAGAATAGCTGTTAAGTGCGGACTGGATGCAGAAAATTTGTGAGGTGCTGTAGAAAGGAGGTGAGCCAGCTGTGCCAGCCTCATGGGGGGAACATACAGCCCAAAGTGAGGGACAGAAAAGCAGGTGTCATATGCAGCTATCACTGTGCTTAGCTCCCTAGCCTGGTTGGTAAGAACCTCCCTGGGCAGCCTGCTAGTGTAAGATGATCTTTCCAGGCCCCAGCCCAGAAAGCTCAACTCAGCGGGTCTGGGCTGGGTCTGGCAATGTGCACTTGGATCAAGTTCCAAAGCTGATCTCAACCCAGGCAGAGGTTAGGATCCAAGGTGAAGGAAATGGGATATTGTGGGGTTTTTGTTTGTTTTGTTTGTTTCTCCTGGAATTTAATGGAAACAGCAAAGGGAGATGACCAGTGTGCATGTAGGATATAGGATTGATTGTAGTTGCAGGAGAGAGACCAGGAAGATGACAAGAAGGCAGATCTGGTGGTGAGGAACAGGAAGCCCACGCTAGGTTTAACACACTGGAAGGCTGGGGACGGCAGCCTTCAGATTCAGTCCTTTGTGTTTCTACTTCATCTCCCCGTGGCTGCTTAGGGACCTGGCTAACCCCAATTTAGCTCTGCCTGCAGTGCGAGTCCATGTTCCTGTTAAGTATGGAAGGCGGAGCCAGTCTGCCTATGCAACCCTGACCAAGCTAACCTGAGTGAGCAGGCTCCCTCATTTGGAAAATGGGGTTTGTCCTACAGTAGTCCTGTTAGGGTTATGTAAGCACAGTGAATTAATTCTTGTCACAAGTTCATATCAGCTCCTGGTCTGTTCGAGGAACTCAAGCAGTGCTTGCTGCTGTTGTGATCACCAGGATCTTCAGCTCTTGGGGATTATCAGTGTCCTGTGTGCTGTGAAAGTTCTGACAGGGCCTACAACAAGCAAACAAATCTGAATAACCCACACAATCCCTGACTGCCGGGTGACTGGCTCTTTTTTCAACCCCTTAAGGACTGGCCCAGGGGTGTGGCCTATACCGGTTACTTCCAGGCCCAAACCCTCACAGGTACACTCCACACTCTCCACTGTGCAGGGAGACTTACTGCAGAAGGAGCCTGGGTTGTGTGTGGGGGAGGGGGGCAAAGAGATGAGCTAATGCGCTCCAGAGTGCCACTGACATCCTCTTTCAGCCAACCCAGAAAAGATGGGTATACACAGACGATCCCATTTGAAATACAGAAAAAGTTCTAAAACGTGGGCTCCTGCTTTAGCAAACTTAGCAGAAGTGCAATCAGGCAATTAAGGGCACATAAGGGCAGCACCATTGTTAACTAAGCCCCCTTCACTGACTCATTCTGGGGAACCTCTGATCTGGGAGTGTCTGCAGAACAACGGTTGGTGGGAGGAAGAACAACCCAACTCACTGAAAACCAAAGGCTTATTCAAGGGACTTGGATCGATTACACGGCTGTTTCAACACTAATTTCCTTAAGATCCCTCACCACAGACTCTTAGAAGATGAGCTGGAAGTTTATTTGCTGCCTTCCGCCGTGAAACAAATGCAGATTTCATTAGAGGAGGAAACCAAAATCATAAAAAGCTGGGCATCACGGCACATGCCTTTAATCTTGGAGGCAGGGGGATGTTGGTAAGTTCCAGGCCAGCTTGGTCTACATAGCCAGTTCTAGGCTAGCCAGCACTACACAGTGATGAAAAAAAAAAGTTTCTAGATGCCTTATTAAAATGAAACAAACCACTCCTAATTTCTCAAACATTTCCTTTGGGAAAATTAGTTCTTTAAAAGTAAAGCATAGCAATTTTAAGTAACTACTTTTTCAAAATGTATTTGGAAAGGACAACTGAATCAATTTTCCATCTCCCTCAGAAAAGTAAGTACTTTATCAGTCTGGACTTCATAACTTATTGATAGTTCTGACAGGTCTAGACTGCCTTATCTAGACTGCTTTTATCTGAGCACAGGAACCATTTAAGTTAATCAACAACGGCTATACCACTTAGGATCAGTGGCTCTGAAATGGCTTAGAGATTACAAGTACTACGTATGTGCTGAATCTGAACTCGGTATCTCAGGTGCCAAGTAGGCTGCCAGGACCTCTTCTACTGAGTATTTACAGCTGTAGCTTAGTAGCCTTTCCTAGCCACTTAAATATATACATACATACCATGCCTAGGAGAGATCACATATAACGTGGTAGATACCAATTGTATCACTCACAGTTAACAACAGTTGTGAAAGGATCAGTTGGTATCATGTGCCTCCTGACATGAGGCATCAGAAAGAACAAAATCTGCTTTGGTGGTTTTCTTGGCAAACATGACTGCCTGGACCTCATGAAGAAGAAACAGTGGGTAATCCCAGCATAGGATGCTTCTCGTGGTTTACAAAGTAACTAGCCTACGGCTCTGCAAAGAGTCAATGTCACAGAACACACCTAACTGTGGACCTGGCCCCATTAGTGGAGGCTAAAGGCAGGCTAAATGAGCACGGCAGATGGCCTGGGCTTTCTCTTTTGCTGTAAGAAGTGTGAATGTTTTCCGCACAGGAAAAGCATAGACTTCATGTAAACTGCTGCCCCCAGTACATTTTTGTGCTTAGGGGAGAAAATGCTTTTACTTTTAGGAACTAATACACTGGAATATTTAAGAGGGCAAAGATATTATGTCTTCAAATTTCAAACAGATCAGAAAAATGTGTGAGGAAGGATGCACATGGAATAAAATACTGACTTGCTGAACACTGGTGAGAGGCACAAGGGAATTCTTGTACTCTCCTTGTACTTTTTTTGCGCATTTACGATGAGGTAAAAAATTTGAAGGAAAAATACTTTCTATGGGCAACCTTGTATAGTTTTTCAAATAGAGAGGGATAGTAGAACACATGCTACAGAGGGGAAAGAAGAAAAATGAAGGCAACTTAACTGTAATGGAGAAGAGAGGGCAATACAGAGGGAGAGGGAGAAAGGAAGGATGACAAGACCAGGTGTGTGTGATAAAACTACAGGGAGTTATATTATTTCATAAGCTTACTTCAAATTACATACATGTGTGTCTAATCAGTTTATATATAAAACACACACACATACACACAGTTTAAATAGAGTTATCTGACATAGGGTGATAATATTCCCTCTAGGAGCCATAGACTATCTAACAAATACCCCAGTGCCCTAAAGAAGATAATCAAGAAAGCGGACACGGGCGAAGATGATCAATCCTCATTTAGAAAGACAAATGGGATGTGCATTGAACGTATGACAGGAGTCTACCGCAGAACACATCTGAAAGACTCTACCTAGCAGTATTTCAAAGCAGACGCTAAGACTCATAACCAAACCCTCGGCAGAGTGCAGGGAATCATATGAAAGAAGGGGAGTTAGTATGATATGGAAAGGATAGGAGCTCTACAAGGACCAAATATATCTGGGCACAGGGTCTTTTCTGAGACTGACACTCAACCAAGGACCATCTATGGATATAACCTAGAACTTCTGCTCGGATGTGGCCCGTGGTAGCTCAGTAACCAAGTAGTTTTCCAAAGTAAGGGGAACACGGACTATTTCTAACAGGATCTCAAGGGCAGGCTCTTTGACCTCCCCACCCCCCCAGGGGAGGAGCAGTCCTGTTAGGCCACAGAGGAGGACTTTGCAGCCAGTCTTGAAGATACCTGATAAAACAGGGTCAAATGAAAGGGGAGGAGGTCCTCCCCTATCAGTGGACTTGGAAAGGGGCAGGGAGGAGACCAGGGAGGGAGTGTGGGATTGGGGAGGGAATGAGGGAGAGGGATACAGCTGGGATACAGAGTTAATAAAATGTAACTAATAAGAAAAATAAAATTAAAAAAAAACAAAAACAAAAACAAAAAACCCAGTGCCAGGCAAGGGTACATGACACCTCTAAAACAATATAGGCAGTGGTGGATGAGGAAGGGAGGGAGAATCAGGTTTCTCTAGGGACAAGCCCCCTGAGAGGTTTCTTAATCCTAAGTGGTTATTCTTAAACATAATGTACGTGCAGGCAGCACTAGATGTACATTACATACAACTACCAGGCTCAATAGGGAGCAATTATGTGCGCGCGCACATGTGTTTGTTTGTGTGTAACAATAATAATTACAGAAGAGGTCATGAATTTAAAAGGTTTTGAGGGGGACATAGGAAGAGCTGCAGGAGAAGATGGAGGGGTGAAAGGGATGGACATACCTGTGTGCTCAAGTATGAAAATATAAAAAAATAAAAACAAACGAAAACAAGGTACTACCAGAACGAGATGAGTCTCTGAACCTCTGCATGCCTCCCTACACCCTCAGTGTGAGGTGGGCTTCTCTTACCACTGTGCTTGCTTCTCTTCTTCTCTCTTTCCTCTGTTCCTTCCAGTCCCGAGGATGATGCACACGCTAACACTGAGCCACATCTCTGGCTTTCAACACTTATTAGGTCAAAGTACAGGTAGGGCCTTCCTCTAGCCTTATTGTGCTTTACTCTTTTAATACATGGTACAAAGAATATCTGCTTAAAAAAGGAAGGGGAAAACAGCAGATACCCTAGCAGTCAGTACAATGACCCGTTTTGCATTTTCTTCAAACTCAATGTCATCACTCGGACAAATGGAACCACCATGTTAAGGGACTAGTGATCTTGCTCCCAAAGAGACCTTGGGTTCCCTTTACACACATCCTTGCCAGCACTTGTTATTCTACAGTGCTGGTGGGAATGTACTAGTCCAGACACTCTGGACACCAGTATAGAGTTGTCTGGACACCAGTATAGAGTTGTCTGAAGAATCTAAAAAGAAATTTACCACATGACCTAGCTACAGTACCCCTGGGTGATTTTCCCAAAGGACTCCAAGGCAACACATCGCCGACACTCACACACCATGACAGCAGTATTCGCAGTAGCTCAGTTATGGAACCAAGCTGGTACCTAACCAGAGGAGTGGGTCCAGGGAATGTTACACATATATAGTAGACAACACTCTAGCCATAAACAAAGAATGAGGGCATGCTGAGTGCAGACAAGGGGATGCAGGCAAGGGGAGGGACTCGGTATCAAAAGAATCAAGCCAGTCTCAGAAAGACAAATATGCTTTCGTTCATTTGGCTCCTAGGTTTTTATATACTCACATAAAATCATTCATGTGTGCCTGCCAGGAAGGGAGAAGTGAAGCAGCCTAGGGCCACAGAGGGGACCAACGGATGTGGGGAGGGGCGACAAGGGGGAAGCTAAGGGAGACTATGTTCAACATACCTGTATTTAAAAAAAGAGTACCCTAAACTTGTGAGGGAGGGGACCCATGCCTATCTGCCTCCCCCACAGACCTCAAGCACCATGAGAGCACCCAGTAGGCGCTAGATACTATGTATTTGTAGAGGACTGTCAACTACCTCTCAAAGCAATCCAGGAGCTGAGCCTTAATTTTCATCATTTAATCTGATCATTTTCTTTGTTCCAAGATAATATCTGGCTGAGCTTTCACAGTGGGATATTGCTATGCTAAGCTTTTTGTGTAGACCTCTGATTTAAAAAAAACAAAAACAAAACCAGAATGAGACCTTGTGTGTGTGTGTGTTCAAAAAAAAAAAAAAATCACATTAAGAAATGAAGTGTTTCTGAAATGGTCTTAACCACTCGTTTTCCTCTGCCTTAGTAAAACACGTCTGTGTGGACCGGAGCTTTACAGAACATTGGGTGTATTTGAAAGGTAATATCTAACGATTTTATCTGATGATAATACTGATAAAACACAATGTTCCAATTTCTTTTATATATATCTTTTGTTTGCCTAAGAAACAAAAATTCAACAAAACACCCTATAAGGCACTCTGCTTGCTGGTCAAATAAAAGATTTAACTTTCTATGGTCTCGGAAATGCCTGCCCACTGGTAAACTTTTGAGCTGTTGGGAATGCTTTTCCCACTAGACAGGAAGGGATTTCAGGACATTTTATGGCTTGTGATCTCTCCTGTTCTTGTTTCCCACTCCTCTGGAGAGGAAGAGTACTGGATGGGGCTGGAATCCAGCCCTGGCTAGGGAGGGCAAGGCTCAGGGTCTGACCACAGGGAACAGGGCCCAAAATAACCATCCTAGGTCATTCTTCTCCAGAACCTGACTTAAAAAAAAAAGAGGAGGAACATGAAGAATAGAGAAAGAAAGGAAAGACAGAAATGTAGGCAGAGGTGAAAGGGACTGACCTACAAAGGTCATAGGTTCAAAAGCCACGGCTCAGTAAGATCAGAGGGAAGGGCTCACCCTGATTCACTGTCCAGTGTGTGGGTTCTAAAGCAGACCTTGCACTAAGAATAGTAGGATGAATCGAGCTGATGCTCACTGACTGCTAGCTGGGCTAGGCACTGTTGTAAGCACTTATCGACGTCACCTCAGTTAATCTTCTCAACAGCCCTGTAGGAGGGACTGCCATTCCCCATTTTGCCGACAGACGCTGGCCAAAAACTCAATAAACTGCCCAAGGCTGGACAGATGGCACATAAATACGTTATTTTAAATCATGGCCTCTGTTTTTAAATTTTATTCTGGCGGAGGCTAAGGCGAAATATCACATTCTGTGAAATTGTGGTTAAACTCTATATAACCCTGCTGCTAGAATCAATATGCCTGGCATACAAACTCTGAAAGCTCAACAGAAGAGTCATGCCTTGTAAGTGCATCAGCAGCTGGGGAGAGTCAGCGCCACCTGAGGACTGCACGAGGACACACTGGCAGCCAGATCCCCCATACGTCAACACAAAATGTCAACACCATCTTAGGAATTGGGCTCACCAGACAGGGAAGCTGGATTCACCAAGAAAGCCCCAAAGGGAGACGGTGGGTGGGAAATTTGGCAGAACCCAGTTGGCCCTGCTGGGAGAAGACAGGTCACACTGACTCTGTTGGGGAAATGAAGACTTTGGACTGTTAATGGAGCGATGCCATCAGAACCTTCCCATCAAAAATCTCCGTTCAGATTTAGCACATTAAAACACACGACCTTGACCACGCAGAGAGGCATCCATTTTCTAGGGAACATGTCAGTTATGATTGGAGAGAACACTCCTGTCATCTGAACTTAGAAGTGTTCCCTGACTGTACATTTCCATGACCCTGAGCTCACCTCAAGGACTGACATTACTGGGGTTATAAAAGCTGCCTGGTGATGAAGCCTGTGAGGATGGTCATCCTGGGGTGATGCCTGGCCTGGAGGAATGCCGGACCCTTTGGACCAGTGGTTCTCAACCTTCCTAATGCTGCGACCCTTTAATACAGTTCCTCATGTTGTTGTGATCCCAATCACAAGATCATTTTCATTGCTCCTTTATAACTGCAATTTTGCTACTGTTATGAATGGTAATATAAATTTCTGATATACAGGATATCTGATACGTGACCCAACAGGGGTCGTGACCCACAGGCTGACAATCACTGCTGCAAACAGTCCTATGAACTCTTTCCTGGGATGTGAACTTGGTCACTGCGTCTAGGAAAAGTCAGAGTCCCATGCTGCAGGCTTCAAAGTATGGCCTGGGGACCTCTCCAGGGCGTGTGTCTGCGAATCAAATCTAGTGACATAACGCCATTGGGTGCTAGCTTCACTTTAATGGTAGAGGCTACATATGGGTGACATCATAACAGACTGAGTGACAGCAACTGAGAGGGTACAACAGTCAGCTTTTAAGCTGCACAATGAAGACGGCTTCGGAAACAGGAAATGACGCCACCTCCCTCGCTAATTTTGTCCTTTACTTTTGGAACTGGTCATAAAACATAACACAGTGGTTTATTATTTTAAAACTGATAAATCACTCTATATATTTAAGCATTTCCCAGTTTTGCTTCCTCTAGAGTAACTTCAGTGTATATATGAAGCTCACACAAATTAAAGCTCTTTATGATTCTTAATAACGGAGTGCAAACAGGTTCTAAGAGCAAGAGGCTTGAGAACCACATGGCTTGAGTGGCCCCAGATAGGGAAGTAAGGACCCTCTGCAAGTCTGAGCTTCCAGTGCTTTCCATGATCCAGGCTCAGAGGGAGACCAGGGGCACCTCCTGGGGCTGCTTACGTCCCCTATGGCACACTGACTTACAGTCCCTTCATTTGCGTCTCACCTTTATTCCCGTAGAGCTGTGGGGGCAGGTCATAGGGCACAGGAAAGGAGGCCGCTGGCTCGCAGCTGCTGGAGAAGAATTTCTGTTTCACGTTGAAGGTGTCCAGGCCCTGCAGGCACACAGAGGGAGGCTATGACTGAATCCTGTTTTCTAGACTAGCCAGAAGATTCTAGGAAGCAATTTATCTTCATGATACACCCAGGAAAACCGAGTGGTTTCAGAGCTCTTTTCTATGTTGGGTAGGAAAGTGTCTTCTATACTCCTCCCAACCCCCAATCATTTTCTTCTACAAATCTAAGAAAGGCTGCATGTAAGAGTGAGGTTAAATGCTGTGAGGAAACAAGAGGAACAGTGCTGTGCTGGGTGTGAGC
This sequence comes from Psammomys obesus, assembly GCF_907164565.1. Classification (NCBI taxonomy): domain Eukaryota; kingdom Metazoa; phylum Chordata; class Mammalia; order Rodentia; family Muridae; genus Psammomys; species Psammomys obesus. Next base: position 11,556,017 of record NW_026596134.1, read on the forward strand.
CTATTTCTACCAAGTACCATGCAGCTGGCAGGGGTTTCTAGGACTCCCTGGATGAAAACATCCCAGAATACTTTCAACATTGCTATAGTAACAGGTGATGAGCACAACCCCATCAAGGTAAAACAAGAATACTGAGCACGCACAGCACAGCAAAGAGCATGGCTACGAAACGATGACGTCATTGGCCCAACCTCCTTGAACGTAAAGCTAGAATTGTATCCATCAGGACACATAATTGACATACAATAAGCTCCGCTCCAAAGCCTGACCTTACCCCATTCCTCAAAGTTCTCTTATGGAGTAGCCCAAGATCCCAAGATCCCAAGATCCCACATAAGCCAACAATCCTTTGTCCCTGGGGAACTTGGGAGCTTTTGGTTATGAGACCACATAGGTCCTTACTGTTGGATGTGAGCCTGTCTTGGAGTCCCTGCTGGCATATACATAAGGACCTGAGGCTGACAGACCAGCAAGCTTTCCTTCTGGGTTGGGCATGGTACCAAGCTCTGGATTGATATGAATCAACAAACATCATCATTCCCATCCTTATAGAATGCAGAGAGTGGGGAGAGGCGCTAAACAGATACATTTATATAGAGGTCCAACAAATGATTAAAATTTGTGGTAAGCGCTGTGAACAGCCTTGGAGTACTGTAGAATAGTGGCCTGTTTTAGACTTGCTGGTGAGGGCCAGTAGATGCCTCCCTCTGAAGGGTGACACTGTGGTTTACCTGAAAGATGAATAAGGTTTGCAGAGGAGTGTCGAAAGAATAATGTTGCAGGTGGGGAACAGTAACCAGAGGCCCAAGGCCTTTCAAGTTCTGGGAACTAAGAAAGATAGTCAGTGTGACAGGTGGCTAGTTACTTAATAAGCCTCAGTTTCTTCATTGGTCAAAGGAGGTGGCCATTTATTATGCTAATGTTTGCCCTAGTTTGGTTTCTATTCTATAACCAGGGAACTTGGGAGGAAAGGGTTTATTTATTTCATTTAATAGCCTACAGTTCATCATGAGCTGAGTCAGGGCAGGAGTTCAAGGCAGGAACTCACATAGAGACCACAAGTGAATGCTGCTCACTGGCTTGTCTCCATGGCTTGCCTAGCTTGTTTTCTTATACACCTAAGACCACCTGCCCGGGGGTTGTGCCATTCACTGTGGGCTGGGTCCTTCCTAATCAATCATGAATCAAGAATGCCCCACAGACTTGTCTACAGGCCAGTCTGGTGGAGGTATTTTCTCAGCTGAGGTTCTCTTCCCAGATGACTCCAGCTGTGCAACATTTCAACCTTCAGTCCCTCGGATAAGTCCTGCTGCAGAGTCATCTGGGAAGAACCGCTGAGCTGCAGGCATGATGTGAAAGTGCCTGTCCTGCTTTCTTTATTGGCTTCTGCATAAGAGCAGCTGTAGTAACACTTGGGAAAGCGTCTTGTGCATATGAAGAACCACAGAAGAGGGCTGGAGATGCGGCTCAGAGATAGAGAACTTTCCTAATGTGCATACTGCCCCAGGTTTAATCCCCAGCACAGCAGGAAGATAAAACCACAGGAACCTACAGGCAGGTATGAGGTTATGTCGGTGGCAAAGATGCTGACTGATGCGCAAAGGGCAGAGTGTGACACAGCCTGGCAGAAACACTAGGCAAAAAAGGGGAAGAATGACTCAGTGCTGTGGCAGGTGAAGGAAAGGCTTTGTAAAGAATAGTGCTTTAGCTGGGTTTTTTTTTAAATGTGGCAAAATTCTGACAAATGGCAATGGCAGGCAAGAGTATGGGGGGGGGTAGAGAGAAATACATTCAAGTGCAGGCTGGAAAAGCTTAGAGAAAGCATACCTCAGGGTACCGAGTGCACTGATGTGTGTGGGGGGGCTGGGGGCTGCTGGCAACTGTTCACACGTCTCTAAATGAGAAGAGAGGTGGACATCTGTGCTTTGCATCTCTTAAGCCAGGTACACTGTCTGGTTATTAGTGACTCAGACATGAGTCAACCTGGGGGTGTTGGGGGAGATGTCTTGTTGCTGGGAGCCCTTGTGTCCATCAACACTGAAGATATGGCTTGACTCTTGACTAAGCCCTGCCTTGAAGCCAAGAACTCTCCTTCTGTGCTGCCTTGTCTGGATTTGTTTGAGCTGACTGCCTGTCACTCTCACCTAGATGTACTTCAGGGATCCAGCCAGGAGTCTGACTTTCTCATCAACTGACAGTGAGGAGCTGAAGAGGTTCTGAAGGAGACATCTCATTGTGGGGTAGCTGGAGCAGCCTGGGTAATAGACTAGACTGGAGAATGCTCAGTCAGGTAATCATGAGCTCGCACAACAGAAACAGGAAGTGGACCCAGAAATGGGAGATACAAGTCTAAGTATTAGAAATTCGAAAGGCAGAGGAAGCTTAAAGGCCAGGGATCCCTGGAGACTTGGGGTCTGGCGAGGGGAGCTGAAGATGCTAAAGGCTGACACTGCAAACAACACACTCTCCATTCAGCAGGGGGTGCCAAGTCATGTCACCACAAGCCACCACCTTGTCCTTTCTTAACATCTTACCTTTGATGCATTCTGGATCAGAGGGTGGGGAAGTGGGGGAGGGGGAAGGGATGTCTCTTCTTTTTGTAGACTATTTGTTTGCTATGTGGCTTGAGGTAAGTACTTTTCTGGGCCTTGGTTTCCTCATCTGGGGAATGAAGGTAAGACAACAGCATCTAACTCACAGAGGCCTTGTGGGGATTCGCAAGCTCTTCAGGGCACAGGAATGTGCTCTGTGACAGTGACCCCTGCTTCCGAGAGGAGGAAACATACCTGGGGCTTGCACAGATGTCCAGACACCCTGTGTTGAGGATTTATGGTCCTATACTCTTCTACTAAGCAAATAGTGGGTGGAAAATCTTGCAGCTTAAGTCTTTATCTCACAGTCTCATCACTAGTTCTAATAGCCACAAAGCCACGGGAGAGTTGATGCCTTTAACCCAGTATTCAAGCTCTTAACCCAATTTTGGTGCTCTACATATTCCAAGCCTGGCCTCCCTCTTGTCATGTCTGACCTCAGACATAAGAATGTTTGAACATCTATGTCTGACAAGAACCAATGTGCTTTTTTCTCGAATGCCATTTCTGATCCAAATTCTAGGGTATTAAAAAAAAAAAGTACCACTTTTCCCTTCAATCTGTGTGTCAAATTATTTGAGGCTGTCTCCTAATTATCATTATTTATATATCACAGTGGTATTGCTTGGCATTTTACAAAACAGAGGAAGGCACCCTCCCAGGCATAGATATTTAAGACAGTTAAGACAATGTGTTCATAAAACACCAGGTGAGAGGGTGGACATGAGTCACACATGACAAATTGCTGGCTTCCCACCCCTCCCCCCCCCAGCTGGAAAAGTGAAAGCACTAGTTATTGCTGGGATCACCCAGGCTCAGCAGTTCGACTCAATCACAGAGAGAAGTCTGCTCAGCTCGAAGTCCCACATGTGGTTTACTTGGTTAGTTGCACATGCTTGTGTAGCGACCTTGAGTGTAAAACTCTAAGGAGGCACTGGTTTTTGTTTGTTTATTTGTTTTTTGATTTTGTTTGTTTCTATGAGACAGGGTCTCACTGTGTAGTCCTTGCTGGCCTGGAATTTTTATGTAGACCCAGGTTGGCCTTGAACTCACAAGAGACCTAAGGTGCTGGGTTTCTCTGGATGGAACTTAGACAGCAGCTGAGTTTGCCATAGGAGCAAGGAGGGGCCCAGAAGAAATATGCCTACTTTATTTGATGGGCTGATGGGTGAGGAAGGAAATGACAGAAAGGTGGACCGTCCCCCTGATGCTTGCAGCCAGGGTCTGGGGAAAGGTCAAAGAGTGGGCACACCAACAGGGCGCTGGAGAGATGGGGCTTTGGTAGCTGAAGAGCTTCAGTGGGAGTGCAGCTTAGGGGAAGGGTCAGTATGACAATACAGGGTGGCATCAAGACTGTGGTCTGGCTGCAAGCCTAGAGGGTTTGCTCCCATGCCCAGCAGCAGCCTCTGTGAGTCTCGGGGAAATAACCCTTTGCACGTTCAGGCTTTTAAGTCTTGTGACTCCATGAATTTGTTTCTAGGTGGTCCCCACTACAGGGCAGGCTTATGGGAGTAAAGTAAGCAGGCCAGTCTAGCTCTGCTGACAAGTAGGGTCCCATTCTAATCTCATGTCAAGTCCTTTTCCCACTTGTCAGTTTGGCTCCTGTTGATCTGGGTCCCTCAGGCTTCCACCTTGGTGCCTGGAGAGTTCGGTTTCTTTTCTGGAGCCATTTCTCCAATGTGTTCACTCAGTCTGTCTCCTTCCACATTATTTCAGGGGGACGGATTCATGGGTAGAATTAAGAGGTTACAAGAAATGCCACATGGAGCACCTGCCTAGCTGTGGCCTCCTGGGAAACTGTGGGAGCCCAAGTAATGTCTGGGCCGAGACTGTGTGGAGGGACAGTGAGGAGGGCTCAGGTGTGGCGCTGGCAAATTGCATAAGATCTTCCAGCCACACCACAGTCTTAGCAGAACCATAAGATCATCTGAGAAGATATCATTTGCTTGTGGTATGTGCCATCTTTGAGAACAGCAACAACAAAAATGGCAATTTAACTAAATCAGAGAGGGAAGAAGGTAGCCTTGATGATCGAAGTAATGACTTTCTGATTTTATTCAAGGTTTTTTTTGTTTTTGTTTTTGTTTTCTGTGTTTCTTAATCCTGACTACAGAAAAGTAGGAACCCATTACCTCAGAAGCAAATGAACGTTGGGCTCAGAAGAGGCTGGGATGGTTCTCTGTTTCCATCACGGGCAGAAACATTGTCTTCATCTAGCACAGCGGTTCTCAACCTTCCTAATGCTGTGACCCTTTAGTACAGTTCCTCATGTTGTGGTGACCCCCCCACCATAAAGTTATCTCACTGCTCCTTCATAACTATAATTTTGCTACTGTTATGAACTGTGATGTAAATATCTGATATGCAGGATACCTGATTATGCAACCCCTATAAAAGGATCTTTACACCCCAAGGAGTCAAGACCCACAGGTTGAGAAATACTGTTCTACAGCAATTCTAAAACTGCTAATGGCATTCTTGTTGTAAATAAGGCTCTCCATCCACTACAGGTTTGGGGCTGTAGGAGTGCTAAGTCACATGGCCAGTTACTGATTACTGAAAGACAGGTTTAGTCGCAGCCGTGGGAAAGTGAAGGACCTCTGGCTACTGCCTCTGCCTGTTGGGTGCTACACATTCCTGTTTGCAATGCTGGTCTCCAGTCAGCGTGCAGGATGCCTGACTGCAAAGGCTCCATGCTGAAGGACGGAAGCAGCACCGCTGGGTGCTGATGACTCAGAAATGTGGGTGGCACAGACACCAAGCTCTGCCCAAGAGGCACAGAGAAGACTGACCGATGAGGAAGGCAGATCTGGACGGTGTCTGGCCAGCAGGATGACTGCAGGACTCTGGATGAGCTAAGACTCCAGCAACCATGGCATAAACCGCATCGAGGTGTGTCTCACTAGCAACAAACTGGGGACACTAATGTGACCTCTGACCTCAGCTCACAACAAGCTGTGTTCTTCTCAGTGAACACTGTAAGGTTATTATTAATACAGAAATCTTTAAGACATTTCTTAAGTGAGTACAGAGAGATTAATACTGCATGGCGATTTGTATTGATTATTGCACTGTTGAAGTTCCTCACACATACTTACGAAAGTGTGTGTGTGTGTGTGTGTGTGTGTGTGTGTGTGTATGTATAACTTCAACAAGAGTGTTTCAAGTGAGCTCATTCAGAGTTCAGATGCACAGTGCCACCACACGAAGCTGAGTCTGCACACACATTGCTGTGCATGCATCTCCTGTTCAGAGAGCCAGCTGTTCAGAGCACAGTGCAAACTCCAGAAACTTGGGAAGCTCAGGGCACTTGCTGCTCTTCAGAGGACCCCAGTTTGACTCCCAGCAACTACACGGCGGCTCATGATTGTGTGTAATTCCAGTTCCAGGGGAACTGACATCTTCTGGCCTCCATGGGCACCAGGGAAACTCTCAATGCACAGACATACATTCAGGCAAACACTCACACCCAAAAAATAGTAATTAAAAAAAAAAAAAAAAAAAAGGGAGTGCAGCACAGAGAGGGAAGGGTGTGGCTTAAGCAGTCAGGGGTTACAGCTGGAGGCACACAGGAGGCTGTGTGTTCCTGGCCTGAAGCTGGCAGGCGGCACTAGCCAACTCGTGGTCCATAAAGACCATCTGGCAGCAGGATGAGGCCAAGCTTGCAGATGGCCTCTGGGGGGTGGAGGGTGGCTTGAAGACAGGAGCCTCAGGGAAGGAAGCAGAGGCTGATGTTGAGCAGCTGGCATGCCCTGGCCACAGCGGCTGCAGGGATGACCAGAGGTGACATTATCAAGCAGCGCTGAGCAGTTAGGAATGGCAAGAACCAGTGATTAAAAGATACAGAGAGAAAGAGCTACCATGGCCATTTCTCCTGCTTCAAAGCAAGGAAGTAGGGTGACCAGTAACAGTAACTCATTAGCAATCAGACCGTCTGGCTAGTGTCCTTTAAATGATTAAGCTGATTTTGATGACATTTGCAAATGCCACATATCCTCAAGTACCTTCTGAATAATATAAGTGATAATCTATAATTTAAGAATTATGTTTTGTAAGACTCAGGGGCTCTGTCAATTGGCTTGTGATGCCGACTGTCTTTCCACGTCCAGGTGGGACCCAGTCCATTCCAGTAAGTCTCGTCCTGCAATAGTCCAATCTCCGAAAATTATGGCCCATCCTCACACCTCAGCCCGGCACAGAGCCCGTGCCCCCACCGGCCAGAATTCCTTATAGCTAGAAACTTCTGTGACCACGCTTATACTTATCATCGGCTCTGTACTTTGTATCTACCTATGTCCATGTGCCCTTGAGACTCCTGAGAATGAAGACCACAGCTTGTTTCTCTTTCTTTCCCCAGGGCCCTCTCATAGGGGAGGCCTATGGACCTGAGCTGGCATTGATGAGCTTGGCCCTGGGCCACTGAATGCTCAGCTCTGAGCACATTCCCTAGGTCAAGGATAGCTCGGAAGAGACTTTGCAAAAGCCAGCAACAAACGGCAAAGAAGAAAGGCATGGAATGTACTCCATCAGTTGAGTCAGTACTGAGAGACAAGTCTTACCTAGATTAAGCCAGTCCCCACAACAGCAGCAAGTATCTGCGCACTGCAGTCTAGATTCACGAACTTGCACTTTCCCAGAACAGTGATAGAAGTGAAAGATAGAGGGAACAGGCAGAAGGCAGAGGCCTCGGGGCTAGACCCAGATCTAGCTGTGGAACCTCAGGGACATCACTTCCTTGTTGTTGAAGCTGTGACACTGAAATCTAGCTGTAAGCAGCAAACGGATATTTACTCAGTAAGGAAGAGATGGAGCCCAAACCTTATGGCAGTGCTTAGAGTGGGCAGTTAGTTACTTCCTGAAACCCTCTTGGGTGGAAGACAGGTACAGACTGGCAAGTGGAGGAGAGAGCGGTAAGAGCGCTGCTCCCCAGAGGATGGGGAAGAGGGGGAAAGAGAGAGTGCTGCTGGGCGTGCTAAGAAAGTGGGTGCTTTGCAGCACGCTGTGAGACTGTGCATCTGTTAATGCTCATGGGCTGATTTAAGTCTATGGCCACAGTCATGGTACTGCCTTAGCTAAACCTAGTTCATCCCAAGCAGCTCACAGTGGACCTGTCCTAAAACTACAACAAGTTACCGGTAAAAGGGGAAATGGGGGGAGGGATTAGGCATCTCCCTGCATGGCAACCCTGACTGTACGCTGTCATTAGGAGTGTTCCTGGAGAGTGTGAGGTGGGTGGGAGAGGTCCCAGGGCTTCTGTACTCAGAGAAATGAGTGTCTGGAAGCAGGATTCTAGTGTGTAGTGAAGCATATAGCTTAGGCCACCTGGTCCCCACAGGCACGGCAGACACGTCATCTGGTATTTGGCCATGGAAGCTGTTACCCGTTTCAAAGCTGCCAAGGAGCTGATGTTCTGAACATCTTAAGAGACCACTTCTAGCATAGTGCATTTCTGGGTGCTCATGTCACAGGTGTCCTCAGCTAAACCCCGAACTCTCTGCTCTCCAGCTTTGCAAATGCCAATTCCTTTTCTGTTGTAATGCCTCTTCCGACCTCTCCCTGTAGACCCTCTGTACCTTTCACTTCCCCACCACCCCCAGCCCCCAAAGTCCTGTGCATGGCTGGGCCACTCCTTTGATAACTTGCTTCCCATGGTATAAATCTTCACATCATGCTTCACAGTATTTACTTAACATGGTTATTAACCTCACTTTTCAGCCTCTGGCCAGGTACCTCACATTAAAACCATGGGTTTGGGATTAGAATCCTGACCTTGCTACCAGACAACGCTGGGCCCATATTGGGACCAGAGGAAGAGAACAGAGAGGTCCCACTCATAACACGTGTGAGGGAGTGGCCAGGTGAAGTGTGACTCACAAATGCCGACGGGAGGAAAAGGACCCCAAGTTCGTAGGAGCGGATCATCAGCTGGGTGCCATTCTTCTCCAACGCTCCCCAGGCAGCCTTGGACAGATTAGCACTGTGGAGACAAGGACACAGAAGGGGCTGTTTCAGTGTGGCATCTTAGTGGGGTCAGATGTGCACAGCTGCAAGGGCATTGGTCAAAAAATATATAGCCGCAATCATGTTGATTCAGTTTTGAGCACAACTGTGGTATTGAAAAGGAAATTTACGCCCCACTGGGCTGTAATTCTCAGGACTTATCTCATTGCCAATTTGGGATAGCTTCACCCTCATTTGCATACCCCCAGAGCAGTTATTAAAATGATTATCTTCCTTAGAAGTATTTTTTTTTCCATGTCCAAACTCCCTTTTCTTTTTATAGTCCTGGTATTGCTATGGCTTCTAGTTTTGTTGTACATAAAAGCAGCCCTTAAGAAAGATCTGTGGGGCTGGAGGCCTGGCTCAGTGGTTAAGGGTGTGAGTGAGTGAGGCTCTTACAGAGGACCAGAGTTTGATTCCTAGCACCCATGTAGTTCCCGAGTGCCAGTAACACCAGATCCAAGGGATCCAATGCCCTCTTCTGGCCTCCAAGGGCACTACAGTCATGTACACAAACCTACACACAGATACTTACACATTACTAAAACTAATAAAAATAAAAATAAAAAAAACCTTTAAAAGAAAAAACAATATTATCATATACATGTAGCCACTTTCCATCTTTTTTGGGGGGAGGAACAACTAAAGCTGGTTTCTACGTTTGCTGAAAAGAAAGCAGCTCTGGGGCCACTAGCCTGGTACTTGCAGTCAGAAAGAAATGGCTCATTTAGAAACATGTTTAATATAGACAGAGTTGTGGGTATGGCTTAAAAAAAAAAATTTCCCAGCACAGCAGGAGGAAGGAGACCTGAATAGACACAAAGGAAATGCCAAGATGCTGACTTCACAGAAGTAAGAGGAGCACAGCACTCCCTGGAGGCTGGGAAGGGGCAGGGCTTAGGGAGGGCAGAGGAAGGCCAGTCAGCTGGTGTCAAAATGAATCCTAGAGCTCTGCACAGCCAGAAACAACTCCTGCATTGTTTGCTTCTTTGCTTGTGGCTCACAGTTTGAGGGTACCTATTATGGCTATTACGGCTCGGCGGTGACACTGACTGCAGCTGTCGCTGCAGGACCACATGCAGCTGATGCTGTGGCCCTAGTTCGGGGGCTGAGAGGGAGGAATGATGGACCATGGACAGTGTGGACCACATTCGAGGTGAGTCTTCCCTATTCACGTAAACCTTCTGCAAACACCTTCACAGACATACCCAGAGGACTGTCTTCCTCTAAATCTTGACAGGTTGACAATCAAAATTAACCATCATAAAGTGTGTGTGTATAATTTGAGGATAACAGGAATGCAGGCGCTATAAAGGGGAAGATGGGAGAGGGAACTAACTAGAAAGAGGGTAGGGAGGAGAGTGGGTAATACAGAGGATAGAAGAGATAACACTAAAACTATTTGAAAAGCTATAGGGAAGCCTAGTACTTGATAAGCTAGATATATTTCTCTCCTCAGACAAAAAGGATGTTCCTCAGGAGCCATAGATGATCTAACAAAAACTCCAGTACTAGATAGGGAATATTTTGCTGCAAGTTGTTGGTCAGAAAGGTCCACAATACCTCCTAAACAATACAGGGGACAGCTGCTGCCCTTGGTTAATTCCCAGAATATGAAGGCAAAAGTCTATTGCTGAAGACACTATACAGTTCTGTCATGGGACTTGGGGGACTTGGGGACTTGGAGTACTGGCCTGGAAGCCTCCGCCTTGAGGCCCAGCACTTACAGTATCTGAGGGTGTTATACAAGTGCCAAGGGGAAAGTAAACAGCAGCCCTATCCAGCAGTAAATCCTGAGAACTTCTCACACATTATAAAGAGGGCTAAATGACATGAGTTGAAGAAATTCAGAGATGAATGTTTGCAGAGATGGAAACAGTCTTTATTCTGCTTTGATCACTGTATACTGTATATAGTATTGCCCATAAATGTGTGCAACTTTAGAAAATTGCTCTGCTAATTAATCAGAGTAAACCTACCTCATGGCCTTAAAACAACAACAACAAACAAACAAACCAACAAACAAACCAACTAGGTTTGCCTAAGTTCTACTTCTCTTTAAAGATGGCTATTAGGAGCTGGCAGTGACAGCGCAGGTGGGGGATCAGGATCAGGAGTCCAAGGCTGGCTTGGGCTACAGGAGACCCTCCCTCTAAGAACATTTACCTGCCTTCTCAAGCAGTTGGAGCACACTGGGGATGGGGAGCCTTTCTGTGGGCACAAGGTCATAGAGAAACAGAAGTAGAGAGGTATCACTTTAGGAAAACATTTAGGAAAGACAACCTGTAAGAAATAAATGGCACCTTCCGCATGCTAAGGCAAATGTCTAATGGCTGAGGTCAAGGTTATCTTCTCAAAGCTTTTCTTACTTTCTAGATCTTCGCCTTCTGGGTAACTCCTGTGAATGTCAGCAACATGATACCCCGAGCCAAAGGTGCCCTTGGAAAGGTTTCTCATTCTTCCCGCATTAACTGTGTCCCCTTACATGTCACAGGTTGAGGGCTTATCCCCAGCAAGGGTAAATGGAAACCAGGGGGCACTCTTACAAATGGCTCCCTCCTAGCCTGTTTCTGTACTTGCCTTCTAACCAAATTCCCAGTTATCTGCAGCCTTCAAAATCTATCCTGAATACTGGGAGACTTGAAAGACACTTGTAGGTTGTCTGGGTGACAAATCAACATTCCTTGAAATGTCATCTTTAATATTTTCTTACATTATGAGTAATGCTTTGAATCACTGGTACCCAGGGCGGCCAGGAAGACTGGGGATGTATTTCTAAGCTCTCTCTGTCTGCTCTGGGTGTGGGTGGTATAGATAGGTAGAAAAAGCCACCAGTGTCTTCTACAGGGCAAAGTAACACCCTGAGGCTCATGCAAAGTTCGTGTGCTACTAGGACTTGGAAAGCGTTTTAGCTGCTCTTTTCCGCTCATACCCAACGTCCACTCCTCCATCCTTCTAGCTTTTTCCTGCTTCTCTGTGGACCCAGCAACCTTTCTCCCACAGTCCCAGGTGCATTTATTCACTTTCACTGTATTCGAAAGGGAAGGATCCTTTGAGGGATGTGATTGTACAGAGTTAGATTTAGATGAGACTGGGGACATTCAGTGTGGTGTGGCTGTAGACAAGGGTAGATTGAGGATGTGACAAGTGTTACTGTCTACCAGAAACCACCCAGGCTACTGATGAGGTAACAGTGAAAAAGAGCAACTTTTGAGGGACAGAGGTGTATTAGTTAAAGCTCAATCAGGGCTAGAGAGTTAGAAGACTGCAGCTAACAAAGATGGATGTGCATGCTTTTTTTCTAGAAATCTGACTTCTTGCAGTTGTGGGAGCTGGTGAACACAGCATTGTAAGACACAGCTCTGTGAGCTTTGCCCTGATATGGGAGCTGGGTGTCTACCAAGAGCAGGTAAAATACGAGCAACACCCTAGAACCATGATCATGAATTAAGGCCATGAGCACACAAACTCAGGTCAGGTCATGTGGCCTCTAGCATTGGCTGAGTTTCTTAGAGAAGGCAGACCATATACCCCAGAACTAGGTGAACACACAGAGGAAGGCCCAGGGGTCAGAGGAGCTTTGGAGGACTGCGGAAGGAAAGCAGGTTCAGCTGCTCCCTCATGCCAACGGAGTGAGCCGGTGCACAGCGACACAGTAACAGAATGCGTTACCAAAATGACATCTGTCTCTCATTCAACCTGGAAACACCCCGGAGAATGTCTCGGGTTCATCCTAATCAGAAATATACAGGGACAGGAATTCTGGAAAACATGTTTTATATAATCGGAGGGTGACTCCATTTACCAAGCGTTAATGACTATGTTTATACTACCACACTGAAATCCTAACTCCCAGTGTGAGAGTCTCAGGAAGTGACACATGTACAGCCCCCGAGAGACAAAAGTGACTTTATAAGAGGCCTAGGAACTGCCTTGGCCTCTTTCCACCACGTGAGGGTATGAGAAGTTAGCTCTCTGCAACCTTAGAAGAAGACTTGATCTCATCTTTACCTGTCATCCCAGCCTCCAGAACTGGGAGAAACACACTGTGGGGTTCAGAAGCCACAGGTAGTGCTTACACAGCAGCCTGGACTGAACAACACACCAAGACAACATTGCTAAGGTAGTGACCTACAGGGGACATGGATAGTGATAATCACTCTGCCTTAGCTTCTCAGCTGTGGCTGCTCACTAAAGGCTTCACCTTGGTCCAAAGTATAAAAAATTCTGTATCAACTTTTGAAAAATAAATATATACCATCAACCCTAAGAACGTCTAAATGAAATCTCAGGAGACTGCTTGTAAAGCACATATGGGATACACAAGGCACATATGGATTAGTGTGTAAGAAGCCAGAGAGGAAAGGAAGACAGAGCCTGAGAAAAGAACCCCACAGCTGGAGCGGATGGCTTATCCCTACTTTCTATTAACAGTGACTCCCCAGGTCCTTATTCTCCTCTGCTTTGGGCTCTTGTCTCTACAGTGGGTATGTGTGGGAGAAGGGTGGCCTTTGAGACCCAACACTTTACCAGACCAGATTCTCCAAGCCACTGTCTGCACATCTACCTGGGGAGCTCCCCTGTCACCCCAAAGAGAAAAATTCCTAGTTTCCACTGAGAGCCTCATACCAAGAGTGCTTACTGGGTCATGATAATCTGCCGGAGATAGCTATTCAAGAGAAGGGACCCCATGAAGATGGCCTCAAGGCTAAAACTTGCTCCATGGATCTTTCAGAGCCTAAACACTGGTGGTAGCAGAGGCAGTCATGGCCAGTATTGGCTTGAGCATCATTAGAGCTGCTGACCGGGCTCACTGCTAAGTTTTTGTTAAAGATGGAGGCATCCTCTGGGGTGACTGCTGCTACTAGGACCTGTTGGCTGATGAAGCATTTCTCTGGATCTCAATTACACAACAGTCTAGGCGGCAGCTTCATGAAAAAAAGACAGGGCTTATATACTGAAGCTACCACACCCCTGGGTGTGTCAGAGGTGGTGCATGGACACTTGCACAGACAAATGTCACACAGTGCTGACAGTGAATGCTGAGAAGCAGACTGAGCAGCTGCAGTGGGAAGGGAATGACAGACCACAGCTGCTGCTGCTGTTACCTGTTCTGAACGCCCCCAGGAGCATGCCTTCTGCAAACATACACAGGCACTGCATGCTGCCTTTTGTCATTGGCTTTGGGCTTCCTTGTACTGCCCTTCAGCTCTCTCTCTATGGACTGCAATAAAATGTCACAGAAGAGGAAAAGAAAAAACAGTCTCACTGTAAGGGAAAAGAAAGGCTCACAGTAACTGATTCCTGCTATATTTTAGGGCACAGAAGAAGCTGGGATTCTGAGATTGTCAAATTTCCTTCGAAAACATCTTTTGTAGATTATCTCTCAAAGTACAAAACTCTTGGGTCACTGAGAACACTGCATTCTAACAGACTACATCTTCAACTAGGATTGCTCCGATGAGGAGCGGTACTCAGTATTTCCAACCACGTTTGTGTTTAATTCTGTGAAACTGTGTTTTAAAAGTATGCTCTTCTTCTATCAGTGGACTTGGGGAGAGGCATGCATGCAGAGGGTGGAGGAAGGGAGGGATTGGGATGGAAGGAGGGAGGGAATCACAGGGGGGATACAAAGAGAATAAAGTGTAATTAATAAAGAATTAAAAAAATATGCTCTTCTTTAAGGTTATCTGAATATGAAGTGTCTCTTACAACAAAGCCTGTTTCCTGGGCTCATGGCGTCATTCAGGAGGTGAGGCATGGCTAGAACAAGACAGTCGTTAGGGGCAGGTCCTTTGGGCCTCCCGTCCTGTGTCCTCTGTCTCCATGCGTGTCTGGTCCTCCCTGTGCTGAGCCTCTGCCACATGCTGCCACCGCAATGCTCAGTCTCACCATGACCTTGGAAGCAGGAGGGCCGAGGACTGCCACGTCTGATACGGTGACCCCTTCAGCGAGCCGATTTTCTCAGGTGTTTGTTACACAGATGGAAAGTCTGACTAGTGGGTGCAGCGTGTTTTGGTTTATTGTTGCTGTAACAGATGGCTATAGTGTCTGTGCCTTCAAAAACAAATTTCCTATGTTATGTTCCTGTCGATGAGGAGTTTAAAATGGGTCACACGGGGCTAAAATCTAGGTATTGGCAGGATTTTCCCCAGGAGTTTTTTGTTGTTGTTGTTGTTTGTTTGTTTGTTTGTTTTTGTACTGGCTGGCCTGGAACTCACAGACATATTCCCGCCTCTGACTTCTGAATATTGGGATTAAAGATGTGTACCAGCTACTTAAATGTTGGTTGCCTCTCAGTTTCTTCATCTCTTAAGGCCGATTCCCTTCTGTTCAGTCACGCCCAAATATCTCAGGCATTATGGACTTATCTGCTTTCTGGGCTGATATTTTCAGCCAGTGTTTTGATGTAGCCTGTAACATGTTTCCAGTAAAGGCCCTAGTTCGGGATGCTGTACTGTAGAGTAGAGCTCCAAATGGCTCTGTCTCAGGTTTCTCATTCCATATCGATCTCCTATGGTTCTCAGAAAACATCCTTTCAAACAAAACTTAAAGTACCATCACCTGGCATCTGAGACCCTCCAGAAAGGACTGAATCCATGCTTTTCAATTTTACTTCCTATTCCTGCCTGCCACGGTTCTTCTGCTTTTGTCTGTACAATGTCGTATCTATCCCGCCCCCATGGATCTGCAAACATCCTTTCTTTGTCCAGGATACCTTCCACTCTGCCCACTCTTACAAGCCTGAGCCCTTTCCTCCCCCGGAAGCTCCATCTCTTTCAGGAGCTGTCGGCTGCGACTCCAGCCCCCAGATCTTTCCTAACACTGAATCCTGAAGACGTCAGGCAGGCAAGAAACATGCGCTTTATTCAGGAGAAGGGGCTGATTCACACAGCTGAGGAAAACTTGTGAGAGAACTAAGATGTAGTTAGAAGAGTAAAATACTTTTAAGTCAAAATCTGGAGAAAGAGTCTGCTGAGAGTTAAACACAAAATGCAAAGGACAGAAGGCTTAGCATACACAGAACTTGGGTCGCTCATATTCTGTCAGTGCTATCCTGCCAATCGGCAGCCTCCCTTGCAGTCAATATAGTGTCACCTGTCTCCTAACACTGTGTGAGGAGGGGTCTGCCACGGAAGGTGTGTGAAGTCCCTAGCACATGAATGGTGCACAGTAATGTTTGCTCTTAGCAGCACTGACACTTTGCTGGTTTATGGGCGGTGACTCTGACCCTTTCCTCTGGTGTGAGTCACTAACTGAGGGAACACCATGGGAGGTGGATCTTCCCGGGCTTCCTAGTCATACCATTTTGGCAAAAATGGGTCGAAGCATCATTCACCAGACTGCATCCCTGACGCCATAGCCACGGCAAGAGTCCCCAAGGCAGAAACACAACCAAGTTATAAGGCAGGGCACACATGTAAGTCCCCTGCTGTTATTACAGAAGGTGGTAAGGAGCCAGCAACATAACAGCAGGGTGAAGACGAAACCAAGTCTGCACATGTTGAGCAATCTTATGAGATAGCGCTTTCATGATGTAACAAAGAAATTCCAGCAGGAACGGAAAAATGAAGATCCCGCTGACCTGTTTCCACGCAGACAAGTGTGAGCAGAGTGCTGCAGGAACACTGCACATAGTGGGGGCTTTTGCAAGTCTAGCTTTGACAAACCACCAAGTGGATCCTTGTCAGTCTACTTGAAGATGCCACCTTGATCCCCAGCCCCAGGCAAGCCACGATCCCCTAGCACAGCCTCTCATATACACAGTGAACTCCAACCGGAGGCTTAGGCATTCTATGGGCACACCACTTTTGTCTTCCCATGGAACTGTCTATCCTTGATCCCACAGGTACAATTGTAAGGACTTGAGAGGCCATCATATCAGCATCAAGGATTCAAAATGAGAAGAATTGAGGTCAAAATTCCTTCTAGCTGATGATATAGCTCAGTGAGAGAGTGCTTGCCTGGCAAGCATGGGCCCTAAATTTAATTCAACCAACCAACCAACCAACCAACCAACCAACCAACCAACCAACCAACCAACCAACCAACCAACCAGAAAAACAAAAGACCAAATTAATAAAAAGCAAAACCAAACTCCACAGTTGGGGCTGGTAGATGGCTCAGTGGGTCAAGGCACTTTCCAAGAAACCTGACAACCCACGTTTGACCCCTGGGATCCACATGGTGGAAGGAGAGGACTCCCCTAAGTTAACCTTTGATCGCACACATGCGTGTACAGAAGTAAGTGTAATGAGAAAGCTGACCTCTGCAGACAAAGGCAACGGCTCCTTAAAAAAATGCTTTTCAAACTGTAGTCAGAACTGGCATTAAGGTGCCATATCAAAAAATTTAAAAACGCCATAAATCACAACCAATGTGATAGCCAAATGCTGCTTAGTATTTTGTCATCTGCTTAAACAGTCCATTGTTCTGATGGACCTCTCATGGTGGGAAAGCTATGACTATGACAAGCTGTGAAGAGCATATCTGGAGTTAATACCTTCTTCTCATTGTCTACAATGGTGAATGGATGCAATGCCTAGGCAAAGGAAACTATGACGAAGAGTATACAGGAAAGATTGGGAAAGGTTTCTTTCCTTTATAGAACTATGAAATTTTGTTAGGATAGGTCCTGTGAAATGAAATATTTTAATCATACTTTCAAAGTTTTTTTCCTTCCTTCCTCCCTCCCTCCTTCCTTTCTAGTCAGGAGAATTCTTTGTTTAAAGGGAGCATTTTAACAAACAAAAAACTAGTGTCTCCAGAGGAGGCAGAAATTGCCTGTGTTCATCTCCCTTTGTCCACTGTTGTGGCCTTGGAAACAAGTTTTCAGAACTCATGGGGTTCCAGGGAACACAGTGTGCACAGCACAGATGGAGCCCCACTCTTGGTTGGACAGCGGGAAACAGGCAGACAGGGACTATCTCTTCTGGCTGCTGCTCCTAGGCTGTTTGTTTAGCCAGGAACGACCAACAAGACCAGTTGGTCTTCGCAAGACCAATAGCTTGGCATTGTGTTAATTTACCTTCCAGGCCTGACACCCTCCGATGGCCCTGAGTTTACGAAGCCTGGTACCTCGGCTCAGTTTCTAGGTCCCAGAATGGCACAGTCTGCTGGGACTCTTCCTTATACCTTTGGAGCTTTATAATGAATAGCACCAAGAATTACTGCTCTAGAGAAGAGACTAGGTTCCCACTGACACCCCGTGAGACAGCTTGAGAAACAGCCTTCTTGGGGCTTGTATCCAGCTCACAGAGCCTGACAACATTTGTAACTGTGACAGAACTGTGCTCACCTCAGGGGCAATGTGCTCCTTCCTTGCTGCTCCTAGCCTGCTACCACTCTTGACCCTCTGTCCTAGTCCATGCGAATGACCTCCTCATCTTACCCAGCCTGCACTGACATGTACGGTTCCATCCTTGGAAGTCTGTATCTGTCTCAGGAGGACTTCCTGCCTCCACATTCTAGGCTAGCCCATCAACATGGACACATGAATTCCAGAAAAAAAAAAAAAAAAAGACTCATATGGAGGGAAAAAAGACAGAAGCAAGATCCAGTTCAACCAATAAGATGAACAGCCTATACTCTATGCCTGTTTCCATACCGACAGACAGGTGTAATGACACCTAGGCCATTTAGAGCTCAGAAAGCTGACAGAACTATTCTCACAAACGGTATGGCAGTTACAATAAATGTGAACAGTAGACACTCTCAGTATTATTAGCTGGAACACCTGGCTCCCTTGTTTGAAAACCTTCGACGATCCCTATCTACAAAGTCTGAAATAAAATCTCTTGCCTGTCCCCAAAGCTGCTCCCACAACTTTCCAGCTTCTTTCCCACTCTCTCTATACAACACTCTTTGCCAACCCATAATCCTCTCTGCCCCCACGGTGACCCAACACCTCTGGTTCATTACTTCCTCCACCTAAAGCAGCCCTGAAGCCTGTTGCTGGCCACATCCATCAGAGTAACAAACAACTTGAGACAATTAACTTAAAGAGAGAATCAATCTATTTTGGCTCCCAGGTTTGGGGATCTTACTCACCCTACTGTTGCCCTTCAGGCTTTGTGTCCTGCCTCTGTTCATTCATTCAATGTTCATTCATTCAAACGTCTACTGGATATCTGCTCAGTGCCAGGCTCTGTTGAGGTATGATGCCAAGAACTTCAGAGTACTCTTAAAACATTTTAGCATGCTCACTCAATTCCCATTTGCTAGTCACTTCCTGGCAGCTGAGTATCGATCGAAGTTCTCTGGCTTCTAACCATACAGTCTGTTCATACCAAACTCAGCCACATGATGCAAAAGCAAAAGCCACCTCCAGCTTGAGCCATCTGGCTGGTTCTCTTGTCCAGCACTGTTAAGCATCCTATGATTGCTCAGCCTTTTACTCACCTCTTCTGCCATTTGCAAGCACACTTTTTGTACCTACTGGGGCTATCGTGCTGGTTGTGTGGGTCTTGCGATGGGATAATGATAGCTGATCTGTGATTAGTGATGGCCTGATCAGGCTGTGGGGGAGGGGTTCAGGATGTGTGCTTATGCAATAGCAGTTGGGGCATCCATAGGGATACTGACTGACAGCAGCAGGGAGGTTGGGTAGGTGAGACAGATAATTTCCACAGGGAAAAATTGCATGAAGCTTCAGGAGGGGATTTGATAAGCAGTAGGATCTGGCTAAGTGTGACCCAAATATCCATGTGCTAAAGATTTGTGGGGGTGGCCTTGCACGAGGCCTTTTGGTCATTGGATACAGGCCCCTGAAGGAAATTCTGGGGCTCTCACCTCTCTTCTCCCCTTTGCTTCCTGAATCCGAAGGAGTGGTTTTGGTGCTGTAAGTACTCACTGTTGTGATGTGCTATTACACTGCAGGCCCAATGACTACACTGCCATCTGACTTGCTTAGCACATGCCATAAGCTACAGCCATCGTGGAAGCATTTTGCGTTGGTGGTGGCGGTACTGGAGAATGAAACGAGGGCCTCACATATAAAGGGCACTGAGCAATATCCCCAGCCTTCTTTTTCGCTTTTTTTCATTTTGAGGCAGGGTTTCACTAAGTTGCCCACATTGGCCTTGAACCTGTGGTCTTCTCCCTCCAGCCTCTTGAGTAGCTAAGATTATAGACTGGTGTCTGGCTAGGCCAGAAATTAAAATCAAGCTAGGCAAGAAGCCAGCGCACACTGGGCATCAGACCTGGAGAGAGATCAGTGAGGTCTGGTCCAGTAACAGCAGGAACAGAAGGGAGGAGGGAAACGGGGTTTGCTGCTGCTTCACCAAGCCAGGGGCTGCGGGGAGTCTATGAGCTGAGCTCTCCACAGTGCCTCAGTCAGCAGTGCCATCTCAGGGCAGACTTTATCGAGTCCCTGGTCCACACCTGTCTTTTGCATCATCCGTAACCAAAGCTCATGCACAGAATCTTGATGATGGATTATTTGGGCCTGAATTTCATGTCTCCCTGTCTTTCACACTTGGGTCACCTGGCACACACTATTCACGTTCTCTATGCTTTTTTCTCCCCACAGCCCTAAAGTGAGAGTAAGGTCAGTACCCAGTTCCTGAGAGGCTCAGAGTTAGCATTAAAAGCATATAATAAATGCTATACAAGGCACAGCTAATACACACACACACACACACACGTATATATGTTTTTGTTTTTGTTTTTTTTTACTTTTTTCTGAAGGCCAGTCCTTGGTAGGGAACTAACAGGCACACCTCCTGACCAGGAATGCCAGCACACAAAGGGCCTCCAGGCTCTAGGAGATAGTCTCAAACATTTTCCCACCAGGGAAGGATGTTTCTGGAGGCTGGCTCACACGCATATGAACAAAGAAATGCTGTCTTTGCTCTGCTTGTACCAGGATGCAAGTGAAGGTGGTCAGTGGCCTTGAATCATCTCTAAAGTACAAAGGAAATCGTCTGCAGACTGCAGGGCTGATAACATCCTTTGTAACAAAGTACAAAAGGTGTACCAAAAGTCCTGGTTATCTTGGGGGCACCAGGCAACCCAGTCTTCTCAGTAACATCTACAAGTGTTCTTTTGTGTCATCCAATTTGATTTCCTCCAAATACCACAGACAAAAGAAGGGGGAAAAATCCCCACTGCTTCACACTCTAAGGAGCAGACAGCAGGGAAGAGCATCATAGAATGATAGTGCAACGCAGAGGAGGAGAATGTCTTTTATGTTTCTCCAAAAAGCCAACAGCGATTTTGTAGTCAAGCACTTGTCTCGTTTTCTCTGAGTGGCAGCACCAACATTTCTGCCCAATCTCTATCAAACACTGCCTGTCAGTTGCTAGGCAACCATAATAGTGCTCCAGCTAGTGTTAGAAACCACCTTATTTCTTGCCTCCCACAATGCATAGCTTCCATAATCATTCTCATCGGGTTTGCTAACTACACCAAGGCCCAATCTTCTTAGTCAAGGGTTCTTCCTAAAGCTCGGCCTCTTGCTTACTCGATGCTGCAGTAAAAATCTGATGACTGTATCTGTCGTCATGTAGTGGTAACTTCTTTAACAAAAGAATGCTCATTTCAAAACGATGCTGATTTCATGGGAGGATCTGCCATAGAAGTGAACAGCCAGACAAAAGAGAAAACAGCTAGCCTAATGGCGAACTGGTTAAACTGCCAGCCGTGAGATTCTGAAACATAAGGTATCTGGTGGAAAGTACTTGTCTTTTGTTTGTTTTTGAGACAGGGTTTCTCTGGGTGGCTCTGGATGCCCTTGAACTAGTTCTGTAGACTAGGCTGCACTTAAACTCTGAGATCTGCCTGCCTCTGCCTCCCAAGTGCTGGCACTAAAGGCTCGCAGAAAGTGCTTGTCTTTAAGTTGGATAATTCTCATCAATTATCGGATTAGACTCAAATTGAGCTTTTTTAAAATGCAGTCTAAGGACAAGTCTTCAACAATGATTTATTTGTGTTTGTGTAAGCATACATGTTTGTGTGTACGTTATACATGTGCAGAAGCCCTGCACATTGGATCCCCTGGAACTGGAATTACTGGCAACTGTGAGCAGCCAACCCAGGTGCTGAGAACTGAAGGTTGGTCCCCCACAAGAACAGCAAGCACTCTTTACCACTGAGCTATCTCTCTAGTCCCCACGGACAAGTCTTTAAATCATGCTGCATTTTAATGTGTTCTATATGCAAACCAGAGAATGGTTTTAGACACTGACTTCATGAATCTAAAGAGGCCTAACCAACTAATATTAAATACATTATATGGCTTAATGGGCAATATCCTCATATATTTTCTATAATTATCCTCAGAACATTCCATTAAATCAGATAAAAAGCTCATATTGTTAATGGGCTTTTTGAGTCTGGTGTGGTGGCACAAGCCTTTAATCCCAGCACTCAGGGAGGCAGAGGTAGGTAGGTAGGTGGATTGCCATGAGGCAAGGCCAGCCTGGTCTACAAAGTGAGTTCAGGACACCCAAGGCTACACAGAGAAATACTGTCTCGGAAAAACAACAACAACAGCAAAAACGAAACACAAAACAAACCTCAAGTGGGTTTTTCCAAAATTTAAATGGCAAAGCTAGTAAATGGAAATCCAAATTAGGACTCTGATCTTTGGATCTTGTCTTGGGTTAATTCTTCAAATTATATGGTCAGATTAAATCACATTCTGAGGGTATCAGGCTTGAACAGGATGTTAAGGCTGAATCTATTACATGCCCAGGCAACTAAAGGTAATGGTTTCAGGTTGAAAAGTATAGTGGCTAGGGTGCAGGGAAAGGAACAGAGGACAACCTGCCTATACTCCATTTTTTTTATTGTATACTTTATTATATTGTTTTTTGTAATTCATATTTATTAGATTGTAAAACTGTAAAAAGGAAAACAGCTTTTAAAGGATTCTTAAATCCAGCGATACACTGCACAATGACATTTCAGTAAACACAGAATCATGAGTGATGGTGGCCCATGATAATATCCTACAGCCCCCAAATCCATACCGTCTAGTTATGGTCATGATGAAGTTGATGAAAGTGAACCTACTGTGCTGCCAGCCATATAAAGTTTCTAGTACATACAATGACATATACTGTAGACAGTAAATGACAACAGTAACAAGTGCCCATGTTACTGGCATATGTATTTACCATGCTATACTTTTACCCTTGGAGTATACTGCTAATTAAAAAAAAAACCAAAAAACAAAACGAATATGCTGTGTTCAATGACAGCTGTCTCACACATCTGTGCTCATGTGATTGCATCAAGAGGCCATGTTGAGCCTTGGCATGGTGGTGCTGAGACGGGAGGACTGCAAATTCCAATTCTAGCCTAGACAACTTAGAAAGACCCTACATCAAACTAAAATATAGTTTTTAAAAAATGCGGCTGGAGAGATGGGTTAGCAGTGAAGAGTGCTGGCTGTCCCTCCGGATAACCCAGGCTGGACCTAGCACCCACATGGTGGCTCACAGCCCTCCAATTCCAGTTTCAGGAAATCGACACTCTCATCTGGCCTGCAAAGGTACTGCGTGCATATGGTGCAACTTGACATTTAGTTACATTCCAACACCCACACACATAAAATAATATATTTTTAAAAGAGGGTGGGTGGGTGGGAATGTGCAGCTTGTCTAAAACTCTTTGTTTTGTAGAAAACAAAACCCTCAAGGCCAGGAAGCTAATGCCCTCACTTACCGTTGGCTGGGAAATGCCAGGTCATTAAGATATGGCAGTAAACACCATAGCAAAGCACACCATTTTTGTAGATTAGAAACGGAGATCTTTTTAGATCCTGCTAACCTTTTATAAGACTATCATTTTTATCAATTCTATGCACTTTAGCGAATACTTTGAGTAAACACTAATACTGCTCTGTTGAGAAACACACTATTTTTATGTAAGCTCAAGTTGAGTCTATTAAAGCCCTATCTTCTTCTAAAGACTCCTTTTCTCTGTAAAGGAAAAGCCTTAGCTTTAATTGTGTGTGGTGGGGTAAGTGGAAGGAAGGTTATGTGCACATGAGTGCAGGTGCCCCCAGAGTCCAGAAGAGGACATTTAATCCTTGGAGCTCGAGTTACAAGTGATTGTGAGCCACCCAACATGGGTGCTGAGAACCAATCCTGCATCCTCCACTAAGAGCTGTATGTGATGTTACCCATTGAGCCATCTCTTCGGAATAAACCGTCTTCTCAAAGCACATCTGGATGCCAGCCAATTCAAATGATATATAATGTTATATATCATTCAAATGTTATATATAATTCAAATAATGTATAACTGTTTCTCACAGGCCTGTGACTAATAAAGCCTCAAGAACTTCAGGAGAACTTCCAGGCACTTCTGCCCCTAACATGGAAAAAGGTTGCCACAAGCTGCTTGCTCTCTGCCCACTGTCCCTTCCCTGACTCGACAGCACTCTTTGCTGCCTCTCAAATGCCACAGCCTGTTTGTGTCCACTCTTGCCCTGTTCTCCTTCAGCTATCCAGACACAGAGAACCTATCTCACTTTCAGCTCTCAGTTTGAAGGTCACTGAAACAAGGCTTCCCTGACCCTCCCACTTAAGAAGCAGCACATACCTAGGCCCACATCATCCTATGTACAGAATGTGGATGACAGAGCCCTACTGGTCAGCCTTCTCTGTGCTTACTGACTGACTAACTATAAGGACTACATTCCACCTTAAATTTACAGGCAAATTAAGCCAACTTGTAAGAAACATTTTTTTCCTAATTCATTTATTCTGATAGCAAAACTTGATCTTCTTGACACTGAACAGCAAGACTTGCCACTTCCAAAACTATTATCATGGACACATTAGCATCATGGAAGGAAACAGACTGCACATGCATCATGCATCTTCTTCAACTTCACCTGGTTCTGAAGATGTCAAATAAAGGTCAGTGCGCCTAAACCACCATTCCGCCTCACTCTTCTCATCCTACTCATCCCCACTTGACCGTGTGAATAAATCTGCATGCTCTTTATGTAACTCCCACCACCAGAATCAGGTCAATGGCTGTTTATTATTGTATTCCCAGCACTTTGCAAGAAATCGACAGATACACCGGATAACTGGCTAAGAACAATGTCCAGAATGAATGGATAACTAATCCTTTTTAATGCAGAAGTGAGATTATTACACACGGCCAGTGGCTCTTCAACCAGAACAGACGGCTTGGTTGGCCATGGAACACTTGAAAAACTTTGACTTCTTTTTTTGTTTTAATAATTTTTATTTTTATATTACTCACAGGTTATTTACTTTGTATCCCAGCCGTAGGCCCCTTCCTCATTCTCTCACAATCCCACCCTTCCTCCCTCATCTCCTCCCTGCCCCTTTCCAAGTCCACTGCTAGGGAAGGTTCTCCTCCCCTTCCATCTGACCCTAGTTTATCAGGTATCTTCAGGACTAGCTGCAATGTCCTCCTCTGTGGCCTAGCAAGGCTGCTCCTCTCAAGAGCCAGCCATTGAGTTCAATTGAGTTCATGTCAGAAATAGTCCCTGTTCCCCTTACTAGGGAACCCACTTGGATACTGAGCTACCATGGGCTACATCTGAGCAGCAGTTCTAACCCAGATGTCCATCAACGGAGGAATGGATACAGAAATTGTGGTACTTTTACACAATGGAATAGAATACTACTCAGCTATTAAAAACAAGGAAATCATGAAATTTTCAGACAAATGGTGGGATCTAGAAAAGATCATCCTGAGTGAGGTATCCCAGGAGCAGAAAGACACACATGGTATATACTCACTTATAAGTGGATACTAGACCTATAAGATAGGATAAACATACTAAAATCTGTAAACCTAAAGAAGATAAACAAGAAAGAGGACCTGGGGTAAGATGATCAATCCTCACTTAGAAAGACAAATGGGATGGATATTGGAAGTAGAAGAAAACAAGAAACAGGACAGGAGCCTACCACAGAGGGCCTCTGAAAGACTCTACCTAGCAGTGTATCAAAGCAGATGCTGAGACTCATAACCAAACCTTGGGCCGAATGCAGGGAATCGTATGAAAGAAGAGGGAGCTAGGACAGGAGCTCCACAAGGACCAAATATATCTGGGCACAGGGGTCTTTTATGAGACTGTTTCTCCAAACAAGGACCATGTATGGATATAACTTTTTTTTTTTGAGCCAGGGTCTTGCCTTATAGCCTAGGCTGGCCTTGACCTCATGTTGATCCTGGTGCTCCAGACCCTGGAGGACTGGACTTGCGAAGGCATGCCACCATACCTGGCTATGAGAAATCCTCTTGATGTGTATTTCCTGGATGCTCCTCAGCACCAGGAATCAGCCTGCTCTACTTGCTCCCAGAAAAGTCACAAAACCTTTGGTATCAATGATGAGCACAAGAGAGAATCAAACCAAACTTAAAACCTCACCAAAAATAACAACCACTACCACAGTAAAACCACAAACCTCTGTGGACAACAAGCAATCCCACTTGAAGGTCTCACTACAGTAAGCAAGTACACAATCAGGTTTATTTTTATGTGTGCCCGGGATGGAACCCAGAACCTCACCTATGCTATATAAGGGCTTTACCAGTGAGCTAGCCCTGCAATCAAATCTGACATCCTCCTGTAGCCATCTCTTCATTTCTAAAGTATCTATAATGATGTCAACAATGAACTCTATCTGCCTGCAACCCATATTCCTGGTGGAGGGAGTCATCTTTGAGGCTTCTCTCCTAGCTGACTATGCATCTAGTCTAGGCATTAGACTCATTAGTCTAGCCATTACCACCTCAGCTCCACCTTCACGGATTAACCTTGTTAAGCAATCTGTCCTGAGCATCTTCTTCTGCATGTCAGGCTCCCCGCCAGGAGCTGGGATATGCTAAACCAGACAGAGATGGATGTGGTCTCAGAGCCTAGAGGGGAAGCCAGCAATCACATAAATAGCTATAGAGAAGGGAAAGACATGTTGATGATGCAGAAGCCCAGGGGACTGCAGACTCCACCCAGCTGAGGAAGCCATGTTTAAGTCAAGTGCTGGATGACTGCAAGTTCAGGCTTTACTAGGGAGAAGAATCTCCTATGCAGAATAGTCAGGAAGGCGTCACAGGATCAAATAACATGCTTGGCTAGTCTCTTTCGTTTAAGTGTAAATTCCATAGGAGTGAGAAGAAGCTCAGCTCAGCTTTCCTCTGCTCCCACAGCACCACATGGGCAATGCTGAGTGCCTGGTGTAGCTGCCTGAATGCTACAGCTTTACTTCTCGTCCTGAAGAGGCCCATGCCATCCCAAAACACTCTGAGATGAACAAAATAGACAAGTGAGGCTGCTTAGTAAGGGCCCATTCTCTCTCTTGCCCCTTCCTTCACACACTTGCTGTTTCTTCTGGGCCTGACATTTTGGCAGTGATCACCCAGGTGGATCAAGGGTCTGAGGTTTCCACAGTTCTTGTCACACTGTGAATTTACACACTGAGGGGCTGCTGTCAAGAGCGATTAGCACAGTTTTGCTAACAGCAGCGGCTGTTTCCCATGCGTACAACAAATAGGTACTGTTACCTCAGACTCTGGCTTCTTTAATGACACTTGTCATTTGCTGGCCACTGTTGACAGGTGCTTGTATAACTCATCTCTCCACCAGGGCACTTTTGCGCCTTGGCTTTGTGTTTCAGGAAATGTGTTTGGTGAGGTTCACTGACTCACAAAGTCTAAGAGTTTGAGTTGAAGTGGTAGGCTTGGCTCTATAGCCGTGTGTAGCCCACCAGGTCAACCTGTTTCCTTGAAGGAGATTTTGAAGTACGCTTTACACAGAGTCGTTCCCCCCCCCCCCAATAGCTTGTTTCTACCAGCTCTTCCCCATAAACAGCACAGGCTCTGTAGACTGCCCAACTCAGCTGCCCACAGCCACTCTCTCCTAACCACCCACTCTCCACTCAGCAGCCTGACCTAGCTTTCAACACTTATTAGATGATATCATCGCACTTCAGGGCCTCCAGTTATCCGGCTCAGCTCTGCATATCAGCACAGGAGGAGCTCAACATTCCACACTTTCTCCAGCTTGACAGCCTTTTCGAGCTGTTCCTTTTGACCAGTATGTTCCTCCTTCCTTGGGCTGGTGCATTCTCCTTAGTCAGTATCAGCATAAACATGGCCTCCTAAGGCTACTTTCTCTGACCCTTTCAGACATTCTCCAAACACATCTCATGTGTTACAGGCCTGATCAGATTCTCTCTCTTTTTTTCTGTCTCTGTCTCTGTCTCTCTCAAATATTCTTCTGGCCTCACTTACCCTTTAGACCTTAAATGAAAACTCACACTAGAGTATGTATTTTGTTTCTTGCCTCACATAAAATACAGAAAACGCCTGAAACAGAGAGAAGAATTCAGTATCCGATAATCATGAGGTCTTGATGGACACTTAATCCTCTCGACAAGTAGGTAGTAGAATAAAACAGGGCATTGCTTACTACCCTTATGAACAACTATGTTCTATTTTTCAACCACAGCATCTCACACAATCCTACACGTAGGCTCACCAGACTTCCTGAATGAAGAAATGGTGGGGTCTGTGTCTTACTACCTACTGCAATACATGTTGAATGTGAGCACACACCTGTCATCCCAGCACTCAGGAGCCAGGGGTAGGTAGGTATCTGTGAGTTTGAGGCTGATCTTTTTACACAGCCAGTTCCAGGCTACACAAGGAGATCTGTAATATATATGCCCCCCCCCCCAAATGCACCCTGAACCAGGTATGGTGGCGCATGTCTGTAATCCCAGCACTGAGGAGGATGAAGGAGAAGGATTACCGAGAGTTTCAGGCCAGTCTAAGATATATTATGAGACCTTGTTTCAATAAAATAAGAAAATAAGACTACACAAAAGAAAAGAAACACATGTTGAGTAATGGATAATTTTAAAGAGGATGATGACTTACTTGGCCTCTACACAATTTCAGAGTTGGTTATGAAAGGTAAGGATACCATTACAAAGGTAGAAAGCTGCTTACTGATGCTCAGTATCAGGAGGCAGATCAGACATTCTTTAATGAAAATTAATGCATATGAGTATTTTTCCTGCATATAGGTCTGTCCACAGTGTACAGCCACTTCCATCATACATGGCCACTGCCGCCACACAGAGGACCTGTTCCATTCCAGGTACTCAGTCTGTCACTCCACTTAACTCTCACAGTAACCCCAAATGTAGCCATTACCCCTTCCTTTTTATAGACTAGGAAACAGACTAAATAAATTCCGCAAGTTTATATAGCTGTTATCTCGCGGAAACGCATCCTGAATGTTTATTTTTAGAACTCAAAAGTATGTTTTCCCATTATGCTCTGAGGCTGCAAAATCCTTTAGGACACCCTCTGTCATCATGCTTATCAATCAGCTCTTTGGGTCAGTGTTTCTTACTTGACCCAGGCACAAATGTTAGCCGCAAAAAAAGTGATATGGTTCTTTTGTTTAGAAGTGTGTTCTTGGGTGCCATTTCATTCTCAAAGCACTAATCCCACTGATAGTTTAATTAGTTGTGATTGACATCAATTAGGTTACTGAATCACAGAGATGCCCAGTGGTTGAGTTCTGACTAGGAGGGAGGTACTAATGTTCTAGTCACAGCTCAATTTTCCAAAGGGCAAAGCAATTTATTTAAAAGAGAGAGAGAGAGAGAGAGAGAGAGAGAGAAACAAAATGTCAATGGGTAGGGACTTCCTTTTAGGGGTGATTAAAATATTCTAAAATTAGATTATGGTGATGGTTGTGCAAGTCTGTAAACATGTTTAAACTGTTAAATTGCAGACTTTAATGCATAGATTTTAATGGTATGTGAATTGTATCATAATAAAGATGTTTTTAAAAGGGCACATAAGAGATCTGATTGCTCAAGTTTTAATTATCTAAAGAGATTCTAATAAAACAGTATCAATTTTAACATTTTATGTTTCTTCTATATTCACCCTAAATTCCAGTTTGCTTAATCACTGTTATTACTATTACAGAATCGAAAAAAAAGTAAATCTAAAGTTTATGCAAATCCGATAGACAAGAAAAATCAGGCAACCAGCACAAATTCAATAAGACACTAGTCCCAAGCCTCCTTTAAGGCTCGGTGACTGAAGCAGGCTGAGACTGATGGCATATCACAGAACACTTTCAGGACTCCACTCTGTTCAGAGTGGACAGTACAAGGCCTCCCATGAGACACATAGAAGGCCCCTTTACCTTGTGACAAGGAACCAAGCTAGTTTACTGAAGTTTGGCGAGGGCCTCATGTATGTCTTGATATGTGGCATGGCATTACTTCGGCCGGATGTCTCTGCTGACCACTTGCTGGTGACGGGAGAAACATAAACCATGAATTAGAAAGCAATTCAAGGCAGACAAAAGTCTCACACTAGTCAATGGCATGAAGGCAACGCCCTAGCTAAAAAGACAGCAGCAAAAGCACTGTCTGTCACTGTGGTAGCTGATGAAAGTCAGTTCAGACAAAAGAAGAATGCACGACCATTCTGAAAAGTCAGGATGCCAAAAAGATAAAAAAATAAAAATAAAATTACGCACTAGCCACAAAAGCATCAAACCCCGTGGACATAGGGTTTTTTGTCCTTTTACATACTTGTACACGCACATGCATGTACACATATGTGCACTACACTGGTTTTCTTGTGCTTTCCGCATGTGTGTACACAGGTCTCTGGCTGGGCTGTGGGCTCTTGGAAGCAGGAAGCGTATAGGGTCCCCACTGACGCTTCTCCAGTGAAACAGAGTGAGTGAAATACAGCATGCCACAGGTGAGCGCTAAAAAGGCAGGAGAATTCAGAAATGCTTTAGCTTTGGCTTTCAGTGCTACTTCTAGGTTTCCAACATTTTAGGACTCAGGTTCCAAGGCATAACGGCCTCTTGTCATGAGGCAGTGACTCTGGCTTGGAAGAGGATAATCCCTCAGGCTGACAGGCAGTGTGCCAGCACAGGGTCAGGATGAAGAGCGCCACCATTTTCTTCATCTGAGTGAACCCAGGAGTCTGAAACTGTGAGGAGCACAACATAAAAGTGCCCTGTAAGGATAGAGTACGACAGCCATGCCACGGGCCAACACGGATCTCAGCAGAAGGCTACAGAAACAGACTGTACTCTCGTTTCTGGCTGCCGAGTTGACAAGCCACTACCAAAGTGAGTCAGACCCTGGGGTTGGTCTGGAACATTCGGGACAAGCAAGTGCTGCAGCTGGAGGAGGAAAAGGACAAGCCTTTCTTTCCCCACCCATCCTTGTCTGGGGAGCTCTGCTGGCACACCAAACACCGTCTTTATCCTGGCGACAGAGGCACGGGCTCTGCCCTCACCAAGTGTGGCCCCTGACTACTACAGCCACGAGGGTCATGCTTCAGGCTTCGGTAAAGTGAGCTAAGCGCTGCTTATATACGCCATATACTACCCAACACGAGCTCTTATTTATCTTTTTCTTTGTCTGCTAATATTTAAATAGAAACTCCACAGAGATAAATTTTACTCTGGTATTAAAAACCTATTCCAAAAATTTTTCAAAATCTTGTTTTAAATTATTTCTATCACTAGCATAAGCAGATGAAAGAATATAGTTGTATTATATAAGGTACTTTAAAAAACAAACAAACAGACTGACATAACACTCCTGTTCCTAATGAAGTAAGAGCAGCATTGAGAACCAGTTACTTACTGGAAGTAGGAGTGCAGCCAATTCTGTTTTTCAGCTGTCTGGATGCTATAGGGAAGAGAGCCTCCAGCTTTCAAAGGAGAGAAGAGAAAACAAATAAAAATAATGAAATATAATTTGAGGCATCTTCATTAAGCAGAAAATCGCTATAAATAGTGAGACGGTAAATTAAATGGAAGCCAGCTGCTTCCATTATTTCATCTTCTACACTTATATTAGGCACATGATCTTTCTCTGTGTTTGTGGTTCTGTCTTGGTACTGGGGATTGAACCTAGGGACTCATCCAGACTAGGCAAGGGCCCTACCACTGAGCTATATAACCAGCACCCTTCTTACTTTTTATTTATGGTCTTATGAAGTTGCCCAGGGAGGCTTGGATCTCACTCTGTAGGCCAGGCTGGCCTTGATTTTGTGATCCTCCTGCCTCAACCTCCAGAGTAGCTGGGATCAAAGGCTTACACTACCAGAATCAAATTAGGTACATTCTCTTCATGGGCTTCTTTCCTCAGGGAAAAGAAACATATAAACAGTTTACTATCAGAAAAGAAAAGATATTGAGTCAAGAATCTACACACATTTGAAGTATTAGAAAAGACCACAGGGTGGCTGAAAAGATGGCTCAGAGGTTAATAGCACTGGTTGTTCTTCCAAAGGTCCCAAGTTCAATTCCCAGCAACCACATGGTGGCTCATAACCATCCATAATGAGATCAGGTGCTCTCTTCTGGCATTCGGAATACTGTGTAAATAATAATAAAAAAAAATCTTTAGAAAAGACCACAGGAAGACTCTGGGCCTGTTTTACAATCATAGGCAGGTATGAAGAACATCATTAGGTTTTTTTTTGTCCCAGGCAGGCATCTGGGGAGGCAGTGAATGACAAACCCAGTCCTGCCTACACTGGCCATTTCCATGCAGGCAGAGGAGGTTCTTTTTTGTTCGTTTGTTTTTGTTTTTTGAGACAGGATTTCTCTGTGTAACAGTCCGTGCTGTCGTGGCACTCGCTTTAGAGACCAGGCTGCCTCGAACTCAGAGAGCCATCTGAGGTGGTGGGATTAAAGGTGTGCACCATTACGCCCACCTCAGAGGAGGTTCTTACAGACTCTGGAGATGAGGAAACAAATGAAAACATTCGGCAAACATATCTGCCTTTTTTTTACTTAAAAAAAATCCACTGTAGATTCATCACTGACTTTCCAAACACACCTTGGCACTTCCCAACAGTAATCTATGTGCAGCGAAGGCTTTAAACAACTCCAACGTCCAATAAGGTATGCCCTGTCTCCTACTGCAAATAGCTAAAAACATATTCCATTTTAGAACCACTTATAAAATTGCTTCATTGAAAATGCCACGTTCTCTCCCATTAAGTGTACTTTGAATAGATCTAGCCTATTAGAAGTACAGAAAGAAAACCTACCCATGTCCCAGAGTCAAAGGGAAGTAATTTTATTTTGCCATTAAAAATCAACAAATGGCAAATACACTCTGAACTTTATTGAGATTCTTTTGGCAAGGTCAC
Organism: Psammomys obesus; assembly: GCF_907164565.1. Classification (NCBI taxonomy): domain Eukaryota; kingdom Metazoa; phylum Chordata; class Mammalia; order Rodentia; family Muridae; genus Psammomys; species Psammomys obesus. Next base: position 11,588,767 of record NW_026596134.1, read on the forward strand.
ATCTAATTTTATAAGCAATAAATGAGCAAAATTAGTCATAATTTAGTGCATTCTGCTGCCAGCCTGTAGTGAATGCCAATCAGACTTAGTTTCTTCCTGAGACCTGCTCTCTGGAGCTTTTGTTAATAACCTGTTGGCATTATGGAGGGTGCTTTTGTTTAAACGTTCAGTGCTCAACAGTGGAAAAAGGAAAATAAAGAATAAAGTTGACAGAGTTTTAGAAAATAAGACTGGAAATTTGCAGATAAATCTCCTAAAAAATGACGTAGCAACTGAACTACACAAAAGGTAACTGTAATCATGGACTCTAGGTCTTTTATGTATTTGTGTCCGGGAGTTACATTTGGAAGGACTACACAGAGCCTCAGACAGGACAGAGGGAAGGATGTCAGCCAAGCTGTCAAGGAAGCAGTGGGTGTCATGGAGTTCACTTTGGTGGGACATCTTGTCTTGGCAACCAACATGCTGGATGCCTTACTAGTAAAACTGAGGAAAACCACTACATGGAATTCCTATGGGGGTGAACCAGTGTGTCTGAATTCCCTTCTCTGGAATCCTGCAGAGCTCAACAACACCTGCTTCATTAGCTTCACCTGAATGAGAGAAAACCATTCTACATATCTAACCAATTGTGGTGACAAAACAAAACCGAAATAAAACATGCCCCAAGGCATTTCGGGAAGATCCAGAGAAACCACAGCTGAGTCCCCAGAAGTTACCGGGATAGCCTTCTAAGCTGGTCCGCACGTTTTCCACAGAAGGGTAGATCTGAAAGTAAGCAAGAAAAGAGAAAAACAATAAAACTTGGCATGAATCATGTTGAAAGAAAGGAATGTTGACTAGTTTATTAAGAAAATAAAAATTTTAATGACAAATGTTAAGCTAAAAGATTTAGAAAGAAATTACATCTTAAATTCAAAGAAAACCTCCAACTTAGTGAAAAATAACTGAAGTGGTGACTAAGCTACAAGAAGCATGTAAATAACTAATGACAAAGTACATTTTAATTTCAATGCTTTTCCCTCTGAAATGCCAAATTAATATTGAATTAAATGGAAGACTAATTGTTAATTTACAGGGCTCTGCGTAATTAACGAGCTTATGATTCTGCTGCAGTGGTATACCTGGTTATTTCTTCCCTTGGCTTGACAACTTGAAAGAAAGAATGGGAAGAGCGCAGCAAGTCTGTGGCTGCAACAAGGCTCCTGAACAAACTGAAGCCCTCGCCTAGGGTCGCACCCAGGACCACAAAAACAAGTTAAGCTTCCCTGCCCCTCATCAGACTAAAGCACTGAGGTAAGGGAGGCTGTTTCTTGATTCTTCTGTAGTACAGCAGAAGGGAGAAAGAGGGCTCACCAGGTGAAGAGGAACCACACTTCTTGCTTGAGTTCTGCCGTCCTCTCTCAGCGCCAGCAAGCTCTCTTTAAACTCTGAGCACAGCCACTTCGATTCATCAGGGCCCAGGGAGCCAATGCTTGAAAACTGACCCACGATGGGCCAGCACTCGCCTCTGGGTACAGATGGGGCATGTGCCTGCAGAAGCTGCTCCAAAAAGAAAGCATGCAACAGTTGCAGCAGTAACAGTGATAACTGCAATGCCCTAACAGGCAAGGGAGCCCTGAAAACTTCAGCAATCAGCACCATGCTTGCAGATACTTTTTTCCATCTTTGAAAACTATTTTTTAAATACCAAAAGCACCTTTTTTTAAAAAAAACAAAACAAAACAAAACAAAACAAAAAAACCTGCTATGTGAACAAGGTATCTTCAAAAGTCTTTGATTTGCAGTAAATACAAAAGCAGAATAAAACATTTTTTAAAGGCCTATCTTAGCAGAGATAGCAAGATAAACCCACCCTGAATTCACAACTGTCTGATGTATATAAAGTAAACCAACACGATGAAACCAGTGTGCACTCTTGCTCCCTTGAACAGAGCATCTAGCTCTTGTTTCAGCCCTGCACTCGGGGCTGGGTGTAGTTGTGTTGGGGTAGGCACTAGCCTAGCATGTGCAAGGACCTGAGGGAGGGGTGGAAGCAAAGACAAAATCCTGGGCCTCCAGTGTGACTGTCTAACATGAGGGATATTGACATACGGACCTGAACCACCTAAGGCACTGCAGAAGATTAATATGCATTTCCTGTCTTGACGCTTACGCAAACTGAGGAATAACTGAGGAAGTATTTGGAGTTTTTAATCCATAGAAACATGTACTACCTAGAGGCAGCAGGCAGCAAGAAGAATGCAGATGGCTCCTCTCCCAGTGGAACTAATATGTGTTGCCTTTCTTCCTCTCCACAGCTTAGGCATTAATACACACACACACACACACACGCACGCACGTTCTCAATTTCCATGTGCTGCAGTGTGCTGCAGGAAGCAGAACTGAACTGAAAGCTCCCAGTCTTAGTCTCTTCTGTGATCTCAGCTCCTGAGAAGCTTCAAGAACTGAGAGAAGCCCTGCGTTACGACTTCCATCTCAGGCATTTCTCATCTGCCAGCTTGCCCTGGAACTAAGCTTCGATGCAGCGTGAGCTGTGATGAGAAGTGACTTAAAAACTACAGATGCTACTCAACGTGCAGGATTTGTGATCACACAAATGCATGCTATTACCTAGGCTGGACACCATTAGTTCACCATTAGTCCCCGGGCTTACAGAACATTTGATTTTACACCCACTTAAGAGGCAGGCTGAGGAACAAGTCAAGACTACAAGGCTTGTATTTAGGATTTGGATGGGGGAATCATAAATTAAAAATCATAAATTAAAAGAGAGAAAGAACACATATTAGATTACTCTAAATGTTAAAAATAGTAAAAGTTTTGTTACCTTCCTAAGCCTAAAATGTCCCCAGTTATCTCTGTGACTTCCTTGAAAGCGTCCAGGGGTTGAACCAATAAGGTAAACACTGAATAAAGTAAAATACAGTAAAATAACATGCAAGTTGTGTTTTGACACCTTAAACCCACAGAATACAGACTAAAATTGACATAAGGAAAGAGTTCAAGGAGCTAATTCGTTTCAGGGCCATGCCTCCTTCATAGTAACTGTTACTCTGAAGTTCATTTTTTTTTTTTTTTTAGCTAAAGCAGTTAAAAGCAGGACACCTGGGTGCTGCGGAAAGAACCACCCCATTGGGAGGGTTAAGGCCTACTACCACTTTGAGGCCTGGTGAGCCATGAGACACCGTGTGCTCACATCTGCTGTCACCCCATTGCCCTCATCAGCACAGTCAAACAGCACCCAGCTCCTTCCCAAGCCCCCCCCCCCCCCCCCCCCCGGATTCCCAACTTATTTGGCTTGCAAGCCGGGAGTCCTTTCACAGCCTGTCATACTGTAAGTGGGGGAGGGGCCACGTACTTGGTTTCAGAGAGATCGTGCTCTCGGATGGTGTCTATCCACTCCTGGAGAGAGGGGTCATTATACGCTGTCAAATAGCTGATGAGGTCAGCTTTGAAATGGGTGCGTGACTCTCCAGACGTGTGGTTTCCCTGGTTGATGCGCGGGTACAAAGGGCTCAACCATATCCTGTGAGGGGAAAAAAAAAGATCTTAACAACTCTTACTGTAACAATGGCCTTGCACAGGTTATGCATTCATCCAAGCAAGGGGTGAATTCTCGCCACTGTCTTTACATGGTGACGGAGGGATTTCTGGCAGGAGGAGACAGATCTGATCACACTGATCCAAAAACTCCCCAACACAGATGTGTTTCTGAATGCTATCTCTTTATGTAAAGCCATGTCCTTATCCAAATTAAGAATCAAAAGCTATTTATACCAAGAAAAATATACATGCAAGTTTATTTTCAATAAGAAAACTCTTTTTTTGTAATGTACATTCTGTAGTGGTTTGAGATATTTTTATATCTTATACTTTCTGGTGCCTAGAATGAGTATGTAGCACATTTAACATGAGCCTCGAACAGCTAAGCCCTTACCAGTGATAAAACATTACATCCTTATCTCATCAATTCCTTTCCCCCAAAGAAACCATGCATTTGCCCTTCTACGACATGCCTATAAGTGGGAAATAACCGCATCTAAGCCCAATAGATACAATACAGTGCGATACAGGTAGATTACAAAAATAGTATGGCTTCAAGCCTCTAGGATTACAAGTTCTTCAAGGGTAAAACCAGATTAAGAGTTCAGCCTCAAAGGGCAGTTGCAAGGAGCCATACGAGGCAATAGGAAAGACAGGCCTGCCTAAGGCTGGAGCCCACATCTGGAGCACATCTGCTTCGAGCTGGCTTTGCCATTGTAGGCAGGCCCTCTAACATCTCTGGGACTTTCTTTGTCTCTGGGTGTAAAGTGATCAGCTAGGCTAGATGTGTGAGGTTTCCTCCCACAGACATCTCTGAGCCCAAGATGAAGGTTCACCAACAGGAACGTTCTGGAGGAGGACCATGGCAGGAAGTAACTTCCTAAACGAGGATACTGAGAAAGGGGGCATTTTAAAATACTTTGTGAAAGAATATGAGAACACTACAGTGGAGCAAACCATTTGAATTTTTGATTTATTTTTAAATAGTTACTTAAAATTTTTTATTTTGTTTTATGTGTGTGTATGCCTGAGTGTAGGTATGTGTACCACATGCATGTACATGTCCACAGAAGCCAGAAAAGGACATTAGAGTCCTTGAACTGGAGTTACAGACAGTTGGCAGCTGCCTGGTGCTGCTGCTAGGAATTACCTTGAATCTTCTGCAAGAGCAGCCAGTGCTCTTAACTACTGAGCTAACTCTCGAACCAACAGATGACATGAAGTGTATGACCTGAATGGGTGTTCAAGCAACGGCCGAGAATGAGCATGGCTGAGGCAGACCACTGATAAAGGGAGACTGCATAAAAAGTGCCTTTAAAGGTTTGTTGGTTTGTTTAAAGGTTTTTGTTTTATTTCTTGTGCATGAACATTTGCATGTGTGTGCAGGGCCTGCAAAGGTCAGAGAAGGGTGTTGGACCCCCGGAACTGCAGGACGCAGCCAGATGGCTGTGAGTTATCATGTGGGAGGTAGACACCAAACCTAGGACCTACACAAGAAGAATGAGTAGCAAGTGCTCTTAGCCACTCGACCATCTCCCCTGTGCCCTTTCGAGGTTTCTTACACATATATTTTATTATCACAACATGAAACCATCAAGTATTAGAGAGAATCAAGAGCAGAAGAAGCACAGAGCAACAGGGACCTATATTAGGGTGGCTGGAGGGAAATGTCACATCTTTCACTTTGAGTCTCTCCTGGCAATCACTTGAGGAGCCTCAGGAAGCACTGTTGCCCATAAATTCAAGTTCACAGCTCCAGAATGAGCCAGAGGCACTGGTGGGGTTCTGAGAGCCACCGAAGACTGGGAACCACCTTCACAAATCTGTTTAGTTTCATAATCCCTGTTTCACTAGGAACACACTTATCTAAACGTTACTTCCTGTTCTGATGGGGTTGCATATGAGTCCCCAGGCCCTGTCAGCAGCTCAGAGAGGCTTGCCTTAAGATCTCCCTGGGCAGTGGGGCAGAGCGGACAAAGGACTCAGACAATCAAGAGAGTCCCATTAGCCAGCACTTGCGAGGCAAAGCAAAAAGGTTAAGAGTACAAGACCAGCTTGGGTTATATAGCTATACAGTCACTTTCCCAAACAGCATGAGTTACATAAAAGATTCTATCTAAAATAAAGAAAAAAAAAAAGAGTTGTGTGTGTGTGTGAGAGAGAAAGGGCTTCTATATTCAGGGGACATGATGATAGAGAAGAGCAACCCCTGCGGCCAAGGTTTTTTAAGAGACAGGGCAGAGACTCCTCGCTCCTGTGGGAGTCAGAATAGCACTACTCTGAGAAGCACAGTTTAAGAGGAACATGGAAAATTGAACCCAGACTCAGGTCAAAGCAGGCCCAGAGGCTGAGCTGGAAGGCTCCTTATTTCAGCTCAACCCACGGGGTTACTGAGGCTCAGAAGCTTGTGAAAGCATGACTGTGTACAGTAGCTCTGTTCCAGACTAGGGCAACAGTGAGATGTGACAAGCAGCAGATGGGAGGTAGAGATAGGAGAATCTCCAGAAACTTGTGGACCAGCTAGCCTGGGGTATATAACAGCAGAGAATAAGACACCCCATGTCAAACAAGGGTGAAGGTGGGGACTGACAGTCTAGGCTGCCATCTAATCTCCACATGTGTGTGGTGGTACATGTGTGCCCAGACTGACACACAAACATAAACACGGTGATTAAACAACCCATCCAAACTTACTTCTCTGCCTTGCCCTCCCCTCCCAGCAGGTGCTCCTCCTCCCACGCAGTGCAGGTAGCACTAAATGAACTCAGGTGGCTTTAAAAAAAAAAAAAAGAGCTTATGACGTCTAGAGGGAAAGTGGTGGGAGTGGACAGGGGACAGACTAGGGGGCAGATTTGATTTAAAGAAAAAAATTATATGGATGTGTGAAATTTTCAAACAATAATAGAGACTTTAACAAATAGATGAATTTTACAAAACACCTGCATGTAACTTAACTATTCCTGTACACCAGTGGTAGTTATGGATGATTTTGCATCAGGCTGTTAACAGTGACTACCTCAGGAGACAGTGGGATGGAGGCCTGGAAGTACTGTGGGGATGGGGGCATGGCTCAGGTAGAGCACTTGCTTTGCATTGAAGGAAAAATAACACACACACACACACACACACACACACACACACACACACACACACAGACTATTTCTGGTATGCCTCTTTCTAGGCACATGGACATTACAAGTAGAAAAACAGAAAGAAAAAGAAGAAATTGAATAGCTTTTGCTTCCGCCCTTTCCCAGCACAAAAGACTGCCATGCAATGCATGGCTCTACGAACCCTTGGGTTTTCTGGTGCCAGTCTTCCCGGATGAGGTTGGAGGTGTGGATGACGACTCGGAGGCCTTCTTCGTAGAGCAAGAGCATCATTTTCCTTCAAAGAGAGTGAGGCGAACAAGGTCATGAACAGCTTTTCAAAGAAACAGATCTCCTAGTGAGAATTTAAGAAAAAGCTGGAAGAATGGTTGGCCTCTCATAATATCCAAACTTTCAATCATCACCAACTCCCCTTCTACACACTGTCTTCTGAAAATCTACAGTGACATGCAGAAAGCCATCTTCCAAAAAGGCTCAGAATATCTGGGGGTCATGAACTCACATCCCTTCCCCCTTAGTATCCGTGGCTATCATTTCACTATGATGACCACAGGGACATCCTTGCCCTGCATTTTGCAAGCAAGGTAGGAGCAGAACCTCCTGCTGTGTAACACGCCAGCATGTTTCAAACAACTGAAATACATACGGCCTGTGTTTAAAGTCTCAGCTCGGGAAGCCTTTGTTTCAGCCTATGGCTGCGTGCACACATGCAGTATACTGAAGGTGTAAAATGAATTTCTTACTGACGGTTGTAGTTAATATTACAAGATGCCCTGTCCTGATCAGAGATGTATTCCATGTGCCATACTTGTCATCACTGTGTATCTGGGCTTGCAGTAAGTCTTCTCTTTTCTCCTCCATGAACTCAAGAGAGACTGGGCTGAGCCTTCTTTCTATTGGGGCTTCTCATATCACTAAGCATATTTTCTTAACTTTATTTCCAGTGAGAGAGAAGAAAAAAAAAATATATATATATATATACACACGAGAGAGTTCTCAATGTGAAGTCTGAGGACCTGAGTCTGTCCTTTAGAAGTCACATGAGCTTTGCTAAACCATTTGGTATGCCTGAGCCTCCTCTTTTCACATGGCTCATGAAGGATCAAGCTCAGCTTAGGGATGATGAAAATGAAATCAAAGTACACAATGTAAAGGTTAAAGACTTGGCAGTCATTCTCTTTTAGTAGCCTCATTTTGTAAGAAGTGCTGGGTGACTTTTATCTGGAGATTGTTCTATCTGTAGATTGTTACTAAGGGACTTTAAGCCCTTTCTCTAGACCTAGAGTGTCATTTCTCAAGACTGAAATTCTTGTCTTGACTTAGTTTGTCAACTCTGCTGAGGCCAAAATGCTTTTACTCCACGTAACTCAGCTGACACGTATGATAACAATGAACCTCTGTTTCTCCCCGAATAAGCCACCCTGAGAGTCTCAGCTAACAGGAGGAGGCACATGAAAGGGAAGGAAACGGGAAGGCATGGTGGCACATGCCTGTACTGTGACTTGGGAGGCTGGGGCAGGAGTGTGCCTGTGAGTTTTGGGCTGGGCTGTGACTGAAGTCTGAGGTGAGGTCCTGCCTCTTAAAAGAAAGGGAAGAGGGGAAGGATAAGGGAAAAGACAGGAACAGAAAAAAAGAAGATACTTAGTCCTTGCCAAAAGGAGTAAGAACTTCAAGCCGGCAGGCAACAAATTAATGCAAGGCTCAAGAAATGACAGCTGCTGAGCCATCTTCTCCGTAGTTATGAAATGGAGTTTCTGAAATCTGGGCAAATTGACACACTCAGTTGCCACATAGCAGTTGATTATAATTAAGGATAAGCCAGCTAGGGATTCATGATAGAAGCTTTACAAATATTTCCATTAATCAAGGCATCAATTACGAGGAAACCATATATCAATGTCAGTGAATCCTATCAAACAGAATTATGAATTAACTTAAGGGGAGACATATTAATCTTTATTCATAGGCAGCATTATGTGTGTTAATAAGATCACAGTTAAAAATACAGGAAGACAAGGAATAGAGATGCACCTTAAAGAGGTGGACCTGCAGTACTGTCCCTGAGCAGTGGGCATGGCAAAAGGGCTACTTTCCAAATGTGAAGGTGGGCTATGAAGAAGCAAGGAAGTACACATGAGGCACCGCCATGTCAGGCACTGTTTTTGGATGCTCTAGCACATGTCAAGAAGAAGTAGTATTCTCATTTTACAATGCAGAATCTGTGGCTGGAGGAAAGGGATTATCGTCTAGGTCTCCAAATGAGCCTGTAGAAGATGACTGAAGTCACATATGCCCACAAGCCAGGGCCCTCTGTGCACTTCTGACATGGCTAGAGGAGGGATGGTGAACATTGTATGCTACTAGAAAATGAGTGGGAGTTGAGGTCCTGGTGAGAAAGACGACAAGCTGGAGAAGTTGGGGAGAAGAAGCATGCCCCTGAAGGCTATGGCTGGCTCCTGCTTAGATGGGGACACTGTCCATTCTGCTGTGTTGCTTTTCCCTATTAATGCTTGAGAGCCATCAGAGTTGCCCGACTCTGGGGAAAACCGAAGAGCTTTTCCATTCTAAAGTCCCATGCAACATACCATGCCTGGGATTGTCGTGCACTTTATAGGTGCTGGATAGAATACATCTAGCGCTTGCTGAGGATGAGCTCTGTAGAAGGAGTGGAATCCTGGCTCTTTCTATGTGCTCTGCACACGGTACCCGGCCAATCGCCTGCTCAGTGCATGCTTGTTCAGGCATGTGCTGTCCCAGGAACTGCCTCACAGTCACTGTGTTAGCTCTAGGTTGGGAAGACAGTCATTTCCCCATCACCACGAGCTGGGGTTTTCTCCTTTTCTACCTCACATATATGCTCTGTGCTTTCAACAAAGGATGAAAAGCTACAAGGACAAAAATGACATCCTCCAGACTTGAGACTCAGTAACATTCTGGTATTTGATGAATAATTTTTGTTGATTTTCAGTGACAGGGGGAATCTTATGAAGACTGGCCTTGAACTCCTGACCTCCCTAAGAGCTGGGATTACAGGCATGTATGTGGCATCATTTCTGGATTGATGAATTCTTAAAATAATAAACAGCCACAATTTCCAGATATGAGCTCGATCCTTTGCAAGATACTGACATTTCAGCAAAGTGTAGACCATGGATACTCTCTAGCTGGGAAGGGTTGTACTGCAATGACTTCTTTGAATTGAGAACTATTAGATTGAACTCATAAAATGTGCATGTGTGAGTGCCTCTAAGAAGCAAGGGATGAATGGGGCAAAGGAAATAATGACATCAATTGGAGCCGTGAGCAAACAGAAACAAATTAAAAACTAAAGTTAAAAATGAGTTCTAGTCCTATTCATCCCCAAGGAAGGTAAACTCATTTACTCTACGTCTCAGTTTTCCCGTGAATGATATTAAAAGAACCTGATAATTTTGACAGGATTAAACAAAGGAGACTTTCTGTCTGCTCGCTCCCTGCTCCATTCACAGTGAAGCACCGCCATGCCAGCTTCTGAGCAGGCCTTCTGAAGCCTCCACTACTTCCCAGGAGTGGCAGCATAACTGGCAGATGACAGCACAAGCTCCCCCGGGGCTTGCTAGCCCAGAGGTACACCGGGGCTTTTCACTTGGAAAACTCAGCATTCAGCACAGACCCCACGGTAGCACGGAAACCTGGCACTGGTGACCTAAAAGTGATCCCAGAGAACCAAGGATGTATTTATCCTGGGGTTTCAGCTAAGGGGAGGAGACAAGGACTTCCTGTTTGGTGACCTGCATTATGGCTAAGCTGCCCACAGTGATGGCAATTTGTATTCTGAGCTGAAACTGGTTGCATTCTGTGAGTTCAGAGCTAGAAAATGAATATTTTATGCATGAGTCAGTACTTGAGTTCACTCTAAATCATCAAATCCTGTTCTTTAACAAGAGCTACCCATTAGGGGTGGTCTGCAGATGTCACCCTATCTACTCAGGACATTAAAGTCAGATAATGGAGCTATTGCTTCGTGGAGAGGCCTAACTGTTTCTACTCTGGCTCCTTTTCACATTACACTAGCAAAAATACTGTTTTATGCACATAAAGTAAAAGAAGCCACAATACTGTCATTTCAGGTCATGGCTTAAGCAGGAGGCAGTGTCAGGCCAGACTGAGGACCAACACTCCCTGCTGGCAGATTGCTTCCTACTGGGGGCAGCAAGCCAACCCCCCTTCCACTACTGGTTTGAAAAGAAGAAGAGGCTTTATCAGTCTTTTGACAAATCCTTTCCAGAGAAATGTGATTTGTAAAAATACTAAAATAAGGACAACCACATTTTGTTTTGCTTTTCTCACTTGTAAAGCCAAATTACTCTAAAAAGACTCAGTGAAACTGCTGCAAAGCCAAGTTAAGAAAAACGGTGTGAGCTGTCATGGTACAATGTGTAAGACAGGAAGGAGAGAGCCAGTTTTTCCTGTCTGCCACTGACATCTCAGAGGAGCCCAGTGGAGCTGGGACAGGCCTTGCAAACTGGCAGCTTTTGGTAAAATTAGTTTTCTGTTAATCAGAGTATGGGGCCGACTAATAATAGACAATTCAATATAACTCATTCTTGCCAAATCATGGAAGTTTTTAAAAGCAGGAGACACCATAAGCACTGACTTGTGACACAGAACTGTATAGAACTACAAGGACCACTCTTGAAATTCTGGCTTCCGGCAGCCAGATGTCGTGAGCAGAAGGTAGAGCCCTCCCAGTCATAGACTCCCTGCTTCCAAGATGACAAACTAAATCTGACATCAGGTCTGAAGGCTCCTTGACTGTGTCCTTTGACCAAATAAATCGGACCTTCCCCCATTTCGTCAGAGTTGCTTACGTGTGGTGTGTTCCAAATGCAATATCCAACTTCGCCTAGGACAGAAAAAAAGTAATTGATTTGAAAGAGTCTCACTTAATGCTTAATATTCATATCTACTGGAAATGAAATGGGGAAGGGATGAAGCCAAAGCTTTAAAAACAGCTGTTTTACTGCCCTCTATTGGACAAACAGAAGGCATGCTTTTACCACAGCATACACGAAGGCTCATTTAAAGCCTCTCTGTCTCTGTCTCTCTCTCTCTTTTTTTGGTTATCCAATATGATTTAATACATACTACATTTTTAATTATAGTAATTATGAGTGAGAGGCACAATTTCTTTAGTTGCCAAAAATAATAAAGTAAATGTGATTCTAAATAAAGCCTAAACTGAGATAGTTGGCTTCTACTGAAAAATTAATATGAACACAGTTTTAAGAACACATTTAAAATAGCATTGAATGCAGTGGCAACATAAAGACATTATAATGTTAAGTTAAAAGAGAAAGGCAGTTAAAGCTGGAAATAAATGATGTCAAATGGCCTTGTATTGCCCAACGACAGTTTTACAAGTAAGGGCAGGTATGCTGAAAGTAGAACACTTTTATCTAACATGTAGCACAGGGAGACCCTGGTCAGGCAGAATGTGCCGAAAGAACAGCCTATGGAATAAACAATGAGCTCAGCGATCATTTAGCAGTACACTACCTGGGCGCAAATCCTGCCTCACAGTCACAAATTTGACTGACTTTGAAAAAAAAAAAACCTTATGTTGTACGATTTTGCTTTTGCCTGATTAAAACAGGCTATTGTTATGAGATGTGGAGCTGTCAGAGGAGGCTAAGAAAATAATGTATATGTGCTTAGGAAAGAGGCCTGTTTGTTGTAAGCAATCACTGTGGCCTCTCCCCACCACCGGGGAAGCACAGGACTGGCTGCCAGGCAGAGATGGACAACAGGAACACCCAAAGTAGGTACCGTACAGTTTGTGGATGCTCCTAACAGCTCCTTGAACTTCGGGGATACATGTATCCCAGCATGCATTTGTGTTTTTTGGCTAGAGAAAAAAGGTATGAACTGTACCTCATGTCTTTAAAATTACAAAATCAGTTATCAGCTGATTTTTTTTTTTTTTGGTACTGAGAAAGAACAGTGGTTAAGAGAACCGGCTTCTAAGGTTAGTTTGGCTACATGTTACATGCTTTCAGGCAAGACTAAGCACAAACAGGGCTGAAAGTATCTTCAGTGGATACTCTTTAATGAGTGCTATTTTTGGCTAATGCACCATCTCTTTCAAATGCTGTAATGAATGCCATTAGCAATCCAGTTTATACACACACACACACATTAGATATAAACAAATGAGAAGTGACAAGGCCAGAATGAGCATCATGGAGTGGACCTTTGTGCCAGACTCACCCTTCAACTCACACATCCAAGCCCAGACCCAAATGTGTCCGTGTCTAGTGAGAGGGACTTGATGGTCATAGGAAGTGAGTGTGTACAAAACGATCAGTGTGCTCACAGATACCAGACTGCTAGTGCACCCCCACCAATCTCTGCCATGGAGGATATCTTGAGAGCAGTCATCTACAAGGCAGGAGGAGAGCCTTCGTCAAGGACTGTGTGGTCTGTACTATGATCCAAACTCTCAGCTTCCTAGGTGTCTGTTATTTAAGCTGCACAGTCCAAACAAATGTCTTCCATCTATAAATGCTGTTATGGTAGCCCAGGTATAGCCCGGAGGCAGGACTCGGGGGAAGTGAGTCCTCACCACCACTGTCACCTCAATTTCCAGCCTTTGCACTAAATATATACCCAGCTGGTTCCTTGATGCATGTGACTACCAGAAAAACTCAAGATGGAAAGGCACTTCAGGAGGACAGGGTGGGGCCACAATTATCTTGCATTTCCCACTTAGAACAGCAGTTCTCAACCTGAGGGTCACGACCCCTTTGGGAGTCAACTGGGTTGCCTAAGACCATTGGAAAACAGAGATATTTACCCTACAATTCATAACAGTAGCAAAATTACAGTTATGACGTAGCAGTGAAAATAATTTCATGGTCGGGGGTCACCACAACCTGAGGAGCTGTAATGAAGGGTCACTGCGTCAGGGAAGGTTGAGAACTACTGATGGACAGTGAGGCTCTCCTGTAAGGGGCTTTGCACAGGTTTGAGAGAATGTGTCCTTATGCCTCCAGTGGCCGCCCTGCTCTCGGGTGCAAGACTCTCTTCTGCGATCAGTTGCTGTTGTCTGAGGACTCTTTAATCATGGGCTCTCAGGAGTCCTGCAGCAGTTTACTTTTTGTAACCTCTTCTGTTGGTGGAAATCAAATCGAGCAACAGAACTTTAGGTAAACGGAGGCATAAAGATACCTCAGTGCATAAGATGAACTACAACACCTTTTGTGGAAGAGGATTTACTTAATGATACTGAAGGTGGAACCCCAGGCCTTGTGGATACTAGACTAGCACTCTGGCACTGAGCTACACCCACAATCCAGAATGCATGGTTTGAAGCTTCAGTGATATGATGTGCAATGGGTTGAATCAGAAAAAAAAAAAAAAAAATGCAGTGAGGTGTTTAAATCCGAACCAATTGTTTTCTCTTAAAACAAACAAACAAACAAACAAACAAATAAAAAACAAAAAACACAGATTTAGAGCTGGAAGAAGCATAATCAAAACTCTCATATCGTGAGTGAAGAAAGACAGCCTAGAAGGACAATTGCAAAGAAAAGGATCCAGATATCACATCTCTGCTTTAAGAGCGGAAATCCTGGTGTGTACACATCGTATGTGGTACATGCAGTATACACAACCACGCACGTGATTGCGGTCAGAGGCTGACTTCCTGTGCTCTTGAGAAAGAGCCTCTCACTGAGCCTGAAGACAGGCTGGCGGCCAACAAGCCCCAGGGCTCTTCCCCTCTCAGAATACTGGGGTTACAGGTGTGCATGTGGCTTTTAAAGTGGGTGCAGGGATTAAACTTGGGTCCCCAAGCTTGTGTAGGAAGTACTTCTAGCCAGGCCAAAACCAGACACCTTGCACCCCCTTTACTACAGTGAAGACCGGGAGGGAAAACTGTAGCCGTGTTTCACTATGGCTCCTTGAGAATGGGTGGTAATCACGCTGATAGGCAAGAAACAGTGAATATTCTACCTGCTACTTTACAGTTAAAGAGAGAAAAGAGTTTTAGAAATTCCCCTTAATCCCTTTGCTTCCTATTTGTCTGCTTGTTGCTCAGGAATCTCTAAAAGACATCCTTTTAGACATGGAGGATAAAGGAACTGCTATACCATGCCCAAGACCCATCAGTCATTCTGCAGGCTGACTACCGAGCAGAGGGCAATCATGGTCACTTGAGGTCACTGAGCTGGGATCTCAGTTTCTAGGCAGGCTTTTTGTTTATTTGTTGTTGTTGTTGTTTCAGACAGGGTTTCTTTGTGTAGCCTTGACTGTCCTGGACTCACTTTGTATAGACCAGGCTGGCCTCAAACTCATAGAGATCTGCCTGCCTCTGCCTCCTCAAGTGCTATGGGTCTCTATATTTCTCTGGCTTACGTGAAAAAGAACTTAGGACAATTAAAGTGTCAGTGGCTAACAGAAGTCACAGGTGTCACAGAAGCACATAATCAGCTGCGTTCAGAGAAAGGGATCCAAAGCCATTGGACTGCATCAGGAAAACAGGCCCATACTGAAATCCAGGTTGCAAGAAGCACAGGACAAACCAAGCACAACCGAGAGCTGGCTGGCCCTAGTAGAGATGTTGCACTGAGTACAAACAACGGTGGAGAAAGCTTAGCTCTGAGACGCCCTACAAGAATAGGACAGCCGGCCTCAAACACAGGAATCTTTGCCAGCAAGAGATGACCTGTGCTGTGTTGTCCCAGAAAGCAGGAAATCTGGACCAACATGTAGCAGCCCCTAGAAGGAAGACCTCAAATCAAGATAAAGAAAACAGTCTTCCTGACATGGGTGTCCCTGCTTAATGGAGAGTTTCCTCAGGAGTGTTTAAGCCACAGTAAGACATGTTAAGTATCTGTTGGTAACACTAAAGAGGGAATGGCTGCCGTGAGGGAGGATGGATCCAAAGACTCGCAGACTGAGCCTGAGGTCAAGGCGGGAGGCAGCTTACCTGGCAGAGGGAAATGTTTGCGTAGGGCTTTGCCTGGGCGTGTAAGTGTGCCTTGGCTTCTCTCTTATCACCGTGCACAAGCAGGATTGGTTTCTTCCTAGAAAGAGATCAGAAAATGTGTAAGATGCATTGTTCGAAAAGCTGGCTTCTTTTGTTTCGGACCACGAGCTGCCCGGTCATTGGTTTCTGGCCACTCAGCAAGGTACAGGCTTGCTAACAGGAAGCTGGTCAATGAACTAAAGCCCTGAATTCACTGCACATTTCCTGATTCTAAAGACTATAAAAATGTTCTTTAGGAACATATTAAAAAGACTCTCCCTGTTTACTTATTCTGAGACAAGGTCTTGAGACATAGTGCAAGTTGGCCTTAACTCGATGCATTGTCCACACTAACCTTCCATAGCCTCTCCAGTGCTGGGATACGGACACAAGCCACCAGACCTGGCTTTAGAAAGGTTTTTTAAGAGATACTTTATCTTCAGTTAATCCTTAGAAATCAATGTATCCTTACAAACTCTTCTCAGACAAGAAAAATAGGAGTCTTCTCCAACAAGCATCCTAACAAAATAAACAGCTGCGGCCACACCTTGTTATACCTCGGCAGGCATGAGAGGCAACATTCCAATGGAGACCATCGCTGTGCTCGCCCATTCAGAGGTACTGTCTGGCTGCCTCACGCCCACGTTAGCTTTGCTCCAGCAGGACTGGCATACAAAAGGACGAAGCACACATTCCTAGTGCTTTTCTACTTAGAGACGGTGCGGCTAGCAAACCACACAGAGAGGAATGCAAGACGTTAGTGTCACAGGTCATTCAAATATCAAGTCACCAAGCATTAAGGACGGATGTCGACGCGCTCATTCAGGCCTTCAGACTTACTGTTCTGTGGACTACTACAGAAGGGCAACACCTGGATGCAGCGAGAGGCAGGCCCTCACACCTGTGGTGTTTCACAATGTAATTATGGGTGTTTCTTGAAGTTGTCATTTACTCATTCTTTAGCCTTGTAGTATCGTCACAACTCTCCCAAGATGCATTTGGTAACAAGGGGTAGAGAAAAGGACCTTATCCTTTGACTTTGGCTTCTCCGTAACAAAGCACCACAAACCAAGTGGCTTATACCACAAAAATCTGGGATGCCACACTTCTGGAAGCAGTAAACCTGAGATCTGGTGCTCGCAGCCTGGGGCCAGCATACTGGCTCCTGAAGAGGACTGAGGAAGAACCAGGCCTCACTCTGGCTTGGGGGGGGGGGCGGGGAAGGAGGCAGACTTAACCACTGTTTGGCTTACAGTTCACACTCTCCTTTTGTCTTCCATCTTCTCTGTCTCTGTGTCCAACTTCCTCCTTTTTATAAGGATGCCAGCATGCTGGATTACTGGCTGCCTGCTGAGGTCAACTCAGCTTGGCTCATGAATTCTATAAAGACCTGACCTATAAATATAGTCTCATGCAGAGGTACTAAGGCTTGGAAATCCAAAGCATCAGTTCAAACCATAAGAGGCAGGAAAGGAATTATAGCCTACACTTTGTTAATACTGTGAAAGGTGACATTTGATTTCAAGGTCCTTGAGAAGCAAGGAAAAAGAAGCGGAAAGCAACAGTGTAACAACACTCAGGAACCAGGTGGAGGCAACATCCAAATTAGCCCCATGTACCCAGTCTCCCTTTTCCTAGCAAATCCCTTATTGCATGTAAGACAAGCTGGGCTCAGTTAGAAGACCACATATCTAGCCTTAGAGATGGCAGTGTCATGTGAGCTCTGTTCTATAAAAGAGACTCAGGACCAGCCAGAACAGCTCAGAGCGGCATGGATGGAGGAGTCATCTTTTCTCCTCCTTCCTGCTACCTGGAAGACAGACAAGACGGCTGGAGCTTAGGCTGCTATCCTGGACCATGAGGTAACTCTATGAAGTCAAAACACTAGGACACTAGGATGGTAGGATGGATTGATAGAAAAGGGGGGTGGCTAGGTCAAAGAAAATCTGTGGTACTCTCTGTAGATACAGATACCTACCATTTGTGGTTGGAAAAAAATTTTTTTTATATTAGTTACAGTTTATTTACTTTGTATCCCAGCTGTAGTCCCCTCCCTCATTCCCTCCTAATCCTACCCTCCCTCCCTCATCTCCTCCCTGCCCCTCTCTAAATCCATTGATAGGGGAGATCCTCCTCCCCTTCCATCTGACCCTAGTTTATCAGGTCTCTTCAGGACTAGCTGCAATGTCCTCCTCTGTGGCCTAGCAAGGCTGCTCCTTCCTGGGGGGTGGGGGTTTTAGGTTATATCCATGCATGGTCCTTGGTTGAAGATACAGTCTCAGAAAAGACCCCTGTGCCCTGATATATTTGGTCCTTGTGGGGCTCCTGTCCTCTCCAGGTCCCCCTTCTTTCATATGATTCCCTGCACTCTGCCCAAGGTTTGGTTATGAGTCTCATCATCTGCTTTGGTACACTGCTAGGTATAGTCTTTCAGAGGCCCTCTGTGGTAGGCTCCTGTCCTGTTACTTGTTTTCTCCTACTTCCAATGTCCATCCCATTTGTCTTTCTAAATGAAGATTGATCATTTTACCCTGGGTCCTCTTTCTTGTTTATCTTCTTTAGGTGTACAGATTTTAGTATATTTATCTTATCTTATAGGTCTAGTGTCCACTAATAAGTGAGTACATACCGTGAATGTCTTTCTGCTTCTGGGATACTCATTCAGGATGTTCTTTTCTAGATCCTACCATTTGCCTGCAAATTTCATGGTTTCCTTGTTTTTCATTGCTGAGTAGTATTCCATTGTGTAAAAGTACCACAATTTCTGTATTCATCCCTCCGTTGATGGATATCTGGGTTGTTTCCAGGTTCTGGCTATTATGAATAAAGCTGCTACGAACATGGTTGAGCAAATGTTCTTCTTATGTACTTGAGCATCTATTGGATATATGCCTAAGAGTGGTATAGCTGGATCTTAACGAAGCACTATTTCTAATTGTCTGAGAAAGCACCAGATTGATGTCCAAAGTGGTTGTACAAGTTTATATTCCCACCAGCAATGGAGGAGGGTTTCCTTTTCTCCACAACCTCTCCAGCATGTGTTGTCATTTGAATATTTGATCTTAGCCTAAGGTAAAATCTCAGGGACGTTTTGATTTGCATCTCCCTGATGGCTAAGGACGCTGAACTTCTTTAGGTGTTTCTCTGCCATCTATATTCCTCTATTGAGAATTCTCTGTTTAGTTCTGTTCCCCATTTTTTAATTGGATTGCTTGATTTGTTCCTTTTTAACTTCTTGAGTTCTTTATATATTCTGGATATCAGCCCTTTGTCAGATATAGGGTTGGTAAAGATCCTTTCCCAGTCTTTAGGCTGTCGTTTTGTTCTGTTGACAGAGTCTTTTGCTTTACAGAAGCATTTCAGTTTCATGAGGTCCCATTTACTGATTGTTGCTCTTAGAGCCTGTGCTGTTGGTGTTGTGTTCAGGAAGATGTCTCCTGTACCAATGAGTTCTAGGCTCTTCCCCACTTTTTCTTTTAACCAATTTAGTGTGTCTGGTTTTATGTTGAGGTCTTTGATCCACTTGGACTTTAAGTTTTGTGCAGTGTGATAAATATGGATCTATTTGCATTTTTCTGCATGTAGACATCCAGTTGGACCAGCACCATTTGTTGAAGATGCTATCTTTTTTCCATTATATGGCTTTGGCTTCTTTGTCAAAAATCAAGTATTCATAGGTGTGTGGATTCATTTCTGGGTCTTCTATTCATTTCCACTGATCCACCATTCTGTTTCTATGCCAATACCATGCAGTTTTTATTACTATTGCTCTGTAGTGCAACTTGAGATCAGGGATGGAGTTACCTCCAGATGATCTGTTGTTGTACAGGATTGTTTGAAAATCTAAAGAAAATGGACAATTTTCTTGATAGATTCCATCTACCAAAATTAAGTCAAGATCAGGAAGAAAGATTGAATAGTCCTATATCCCCCAAGGAAATTGAAGCAGTCATCAATAGTCTCCCTTCCAAAAAAATCCATGGGCCAGATGGTTTCAGCACAGAATTCTACCAGATCTTCAAAGAAGTGCTAACTCCAATTTTCTTCAAACTATTCTACTAAACAGAAACAGAAGGAACATTACCAAACTCATCCTGTGAAGCCAGTCACCTTGATACCTAAACCACACAAAGACCCAACAAAAAAAGAACTTCAGATCTATCTCTCTTATGAACATTGATGCAAAAATACTCAATAAAATACTTGCAAACCGAATCCAAGAACATGTAAAAGACCATGACCAAGTAGGCCTCATACCAGGCATGCAGGGGTGGTTCAACATACGGACATCCATCAATGTAATCCACCATATAAACAAACCGAAGGAGAAAAACCACATGGTCATCTCCTTAGATGCCGAAAAACATTTGACAAAGTCCAACACCCATTCATGTTTAAAGTCTTGGAGAGATCAGGGATACAAGCACATCCCTAAACATAGTAAAAGCAATATACAGCAAGCCTATAGCCAACATCAAACTCAATGGAGAGAAACTTAAATCAATCCCACTGAAATCAGAGAGAAAGCAAGGCTGCCCACTCTCCATATCTCTTCAACATAGTACTTGAAGTCCTAGCTAAAGCAATAAGACAAGTAAAGGCGATCAAGGGGATACAAATTAGAAAGGAAGAGGTCAAAGTGTCACTATTTGCAGATGATATGATAGTATATATGAGTGACCCCAAAATTCAACCAGAGAACTCCTTCAGCTGATAAACACCTTTGGTAATGTGGCTGGATACAAAATTAAATAAAAAAAACCAGAAGCCCTTCTGTATACCAAAGACAAAAGGGCCGAGAAAGAAATTAGGGAAACAACACCTTTCACAATAGCCACTAATCACATAAAATACCTTGGTGTGACTCTAACCAAGCAAATAAAAGCCTGTTCAAAAAAACCTTCAAGTCTCTAAAGAAAGAAATTGAAGACGATATCAGAAGATGGAAAGATCTCCCATGCTCATGGATTGGTAGGATTAACATAGTGAAAATGGCCATTCTGCCAAATCCAATCTACAGATTCAATGCAATTCCTATCAAAATACCAACATAATTAGTTACAGACCTGGAAAGAAAAATTCTCAACTTCATATGGAGAAACAGAAAAAAAAAAAAAAAAAAAAAAAATTCAAGCTACTGTTATTTTGAATTTTCTGTTACTATGAAACTATAGCGGATGCTCTTTTATTCTGTCAAATACAAACCTTTGTGTGGCAAAGCTGCTGGGAAATCTCTACATTTTACTCTCTCTAATGACAAAGGTTTCTGCAATGATGCCTTAAATACATCAAGGACTTGATGAAGCTGTCATTCGTCTTTTTTATTTTATCTTTTCCAGTGTGTTTTCCTCCATCCCGTTTACTGTGAGTGGATTCTGCACAAGTCTGTGTTATGAACACAAATGGCTTGTGTCACCATGCGTGGCTACATTTACTTGGTCTGCACTGCTTCACAGGAGGCTGAGGGGTTGCAGAGGCAGCACTGAACGCCTAGCTGCATGTCAGCTTGTGCAAAGGAAGGTCATGATCTCCTTTCCTAACTCCAGAGATAACTCTGGAAGAATGATTTGGTTTGGCTTATGGAGCTCACTGGAAAAGAATAGCTTTGATGTGCTGAGCCAAGGGAGGCACGCTGGCCTCATGTACCATGAAGATACCACGAGAGACGACTCTTTCCTTCACACTAACTTTGCTCATGAAGTCCTGTTACTTGAGTTGGAATTCGTCCTCATCTACTTCTGGACAGAGCAAACTGGAAAATGCTTAAGTCTGTGGAAAGAATGCATGTGACTGAATAGGTCAAACAGGTTGTTCTCAGCAGAGGCGGTGGGTGACTTATTTGGAGAGTGTTTGCATTGCACACATGAAGACCTGAGTTTTGTCTCCAGAACATGTAAAAGATGCCAAGCATGGTGGTGTGCACTTGCAATCCAAAAAAGAACCTGTCTCGAAAAATGAATAAAATATAAAAGAAGAGAGGAGGGGGAGGAGATGGCTCCTGAAGATCAACACTTAATGCCCATACGCATGTACACACACACACAGACACACGCCCACACACGTATATACATGCACAAAATGCTGTTCTCCAAAACCCAGTGTTTTCTGTCTACAATGACGCCACGTGAAATATGAAGAAAAGATGGATGGGCAGTCTGAGAAGTGCAAGCCCCGCTGCCTGAGCGTCTGGCATCCCAGGACTCACCTGAATTCTGCCGGATACTGTTTTATAAGCCAGGCCACATCAAAGCAGTAGTTAAACTAGACAGGGAAAAAGAAAAGCAAGTAAGCCACACGTCTGTTCACAAGAACCATTATTAGACTGAAAGACTTTCTAAAGCGACCATGTGATACAGTGTTCGCAAACAGTCAGGTGTGCTGCAGTATGCAAAATCAAGTTCATCTTGGTAAAACATTTGGTTAAAGGAACCTGCATAGATGGAGCCAAATGTCCAGAATAGGTTCTCAGGGCATTATCTGCACATACTTTGGCAGATTGGTTTCTATTTGTCAGTGCTGTTCTGACATTATTTCTGGTCCGGGCTCACAGTTTCCCTGTGGTGTCAGAGACAAAGGTCCCAGGACTTTTAGGAAAGGCCATTTCCTTCCAGCACAACTTATCAGGCGGCCTGGTACTCTCTCACTTGTTCATAGTTAGTACCTACTGACCACAAGTTCCACAGAGGTTTTATTTACCGGGAAGCCTCCTATTAACGCCTGGCCAATCCTGGCACAGGAGCTCACGTCTAGCTGAGCCAGAACGCAGATGCACCACATTAAGTTTGGGTCTAGAGATCAAGGTCACATCATACAGGAAGGTGGTGCATTTGCTTGCTTCAGGAACAACATCCTTTTTCCTGACTAGTCTGGACCATTAGTGATGACCTGTCAGCACCAAGAAACCAGCTCAGCGCAGCAGGAGCCGTATATTTCACTCACTCCTTTCTGGTCAGTGCAGAGCATCCATTTTTCTAAAGTGCCTCAAATCTGACTTGGTCTTCACCATGCCACCCACCCTTCCTCAGGGGGCTGCACCAGCATCCAGCCAGGTTGGAAGCATCTCTCAAAGTCTTTCAGATAGGAACATGCACAGTGACTTCTTGGCTAGACTTCATGGCCTGATCAAGAGTCAGGTGTCTTCTGTTGGTGGCCCCCATGGTCTACACTGCAGGGGCCAAGTGAGAGGCTGCCGCACGTGGATCCTGCAATATGGCCAGGCTCTAGGCAGATGCCAGCTTAGGGTACACTGTATAGGACCGAGAAGCCCATCTGCTGTCACATTTTCTTATAAAGTTGTTTAACTATCTGTCTCTCATTACCTGAAGAAAACACAATTTACCATAAACTCACCTGAGCTGAGGAGACAAGTGTCCCAAAGAGAGGAGATAAAATATCTACAAAGACAAGACAAATCAATTCTCAGATACAAAAAAAAAAAAAAAATCCTCTAGATTTCATAACACAATAACTGTGCTTTTCAGCAGCTAGTGACAGTCAAGGAATAAGCAGGTAAGCTACAAGGCTAGATAATTTTCTATAAAGCCATGAAAACATTTCCTTATACTGCTGGGCGAGGTGGTGCATGCTTATAATCCCAGGACTTGGGGAGGCAGAGGCAGAGGCAGAGGCAGAGGCAGGAGGATCTCTGTGACTTTGAGGCCAGCCTGGTCTACAAAGCAAGTCCAGGACAACCAAGGCTACACAAGAAACCATGTCTCAAAAAAACCAAAACCAAACCAAAAAAAAAAAAAACAAAAAAAAAACAAAAAAAACTTATTATACATTTTTTGACAAACTTGAATGCAAAATTAAAATAAAAAACTTAAGTCCTGGATGGCTACTCAAATTTAGACTGTTTATGCATCATTCATGACACCCATTTTAATTCCTGAACCTCTGAATCCTTCTTTTCGTACTATATAAATCCCCAATGCTGCTCCCCTGTAGCCAGAGAGCTTGCTTCCTACAACAGAATATTTACATCCTTAGTACTCTAGGTCAGCTCGGGACATCTCACTTGGTTCCTCTCCAGCCTCACTTTGGACAGGTTAGAAAGGGCACTGTTAGCTAACCATACCATAATAACGCCATGTTTTACCTATACAGACCTTCTTAGGGGATAGACACTGTTCTTAGCACTTTCTGTGTAAAAATTATGCCAAAGGTGGGGGTGGTGAGCTAAGGTGTTATTCTTCCTTTCTGGGAGTCTCAGGAGGTGGCTGGGTGTGGCCACACAGCTGAAAGGGCCAGAGTTAAGGTTGGATTCAGAATGTATGCCTCTGGCTGCCAGTACCTACTGAGGTGCCTTGGAGAAGGAAGTGGGCTAGTTCACTTATGCTTCCTGTCCTAGTCACTTGTGTTTCCTGTCCTCTAGACACTGAGCTCGATGCTCATGTACAGAGCGTTTGAAAAAGCAAAAACGACTAGCAAGGAAGGTCCTTCTCCTTTTGAGAGCAGCAGAGTTAGGAGATAAGCAGCAGCGTAGTCTTCTAGCTGGCCCCTGTCTGCATCTTTGGCTGTTTAAACTTCCAGGGCCCGTCTTCCAGGGTCCACTGGAGGGCCTCTGCCTGTCCTCCGTGAGATCTAGAGAACCCATAATTACAACTAGTGTTAGCAGGATACATCAACGAGCATGGGTTTAGACTCAAGAAGGACTGGATTCAAGTGTGTGTGGCTCTACCATTTAACAGCCTTGTGACCTAGGATAAGTGATTTAACTTTTTGGAACTGCTGATCTGACGCATGTCCAAGGACATCTGGTCCTCTTATTGGGCTGCTCTGACAATTAAAATGTATGTAAAACCCTCATGATGCCATCTCCCCCACACCAAAACTCTTGGTGCTGTCAGCCATGTCATTACTATTATATTACTTCCCAGACTCCTCTGTTTCCTATGTCAGCCTCCCCCGGACAAAGCAAAACCACTGGCAACTATCTCATATATCTTGGATACCTACATAAGAGATGCTCAGAAATTTGTAGAGCTGGACTTACTACTATGGAATTAAACCCACCAACATTCACGCCCCATACAGGAGAAGATGGCGTACTATCATACATACATTTGGTACATAAAAACTATGCCGAGAATAATCATAATCTGGGTCATGAATATAAGCCAGAGAAAAACGTTAATGTGAAACAATGCTCACTGTGTCTGTCTGCCATGGGGATGCATGCCCTGCTCACTTCACCTACTCCTCTGTTCTGAATCCTCTTCCCGTACCATCTCAACTACAGAGCAGATGAGTGGCAAAGGAAGGGATCTGTGCCGCCTGAGTCCACATCCTCCGCGGTTCCTCCATGGCATGCAGAGAACCACTTGAGACCCTGCTCTGTCTCCTACCTGAAGCATCCATATTTTTGCTTCTCTGTTCTAGGAGCAAAAACCGAGCTTTCATGAAGAGGTTCTCAGACATCACTGAACACTGTCACTCCCTGGAGGCTTAGGGAAAGCACAGGTGGCAGGCCCTGACCACCAAGAGTTTGACTTGATGACTCTAAAATAGGGCTGAGAACTGGCATTTCTACGGTCTGGGTGATTCTGATGCTGTGGCTCAGGGACATACTGAACCACTATGAAGTTTATAACACTTAACAGCGCCGCCAATCAAGTTTACTCTTCACTTTCGGAGTTAACCAATTCTAAGCACCATGCCAGGCATTACTAGGGGCTGAGCTTGGGGGCTTGAGAGGCACCCTTTGAATGCCACCTCTCAAACAGTTTGCTGTCACACACACTCAGGGTAAACTACCCTCCCACCAAGTAGTTAGATAGGGTCTTAGAGGCCATTCTGAGCTGTGCCTTTTGCTTTACCAAGAGGGAAACGTCTCCTAAAAGCCGTTATCCTTACCCTTGATGTGGAGGGCTTTGGAGTTGTACTTTGCCTTAATCCCTGAGACTCTAGTGAGGTAAAACTGGAAGGGGTTCCCTTTCTCCAGCATGTCCCAGATGTCCTGGCCTTCCCCTGAGGTCTCGTACTCGTTGTCTGCCCCTTGGGGCCTGGGGCTGGCAGGAGGGCTAAGATCTACAACTTTCTGGGCAGCAGTCATGCCGGGCGAGGAGACCCGTTCCTCCTCTTGAACTGCCGACCTCGTAGGCCGTTCCCGCTGGGTCTCTGGCTGCTGTTCATCGTCGCTGCTGGACAGACACCACCCGAGACTTTCTGGGGAGTCTCTCTTCTGCTTCTTGGGGGCTGACGCCGAGTCTGCGTTGCTGAATCTCACAGGTGAGATCTGTCTCTTGTGTGCGGCCCTGCGGGCCTCTGAGCAGGTGTACAGGGGCTCCTTCGGCGCTCCCTGCGCAGCCTGGGAGACACAGGATGTGGACGGCGGGTCAGTGTTAGGCTTGTCATCCTCACTGTCGTCGCTGCTGGATACTGTCCACTTCCCATAGCTGCTTTCCTGAGGCATTCTACTTCTGAAAAGAAGGGATGGAGATGTTACTTACCAGGCCTTTTCGGCTCTCAGATTCCTGGTCAGATCGGGGACTGTAATACAAGCAGGACTTCTGTTCCCAGAGGCTGAGCCACTTACCTAGTACCATGTGCAGCTGACAGACTAAGGAAAGTATCCTAGCCACCATCTCCTTGTTGTCTCTCAAACTAGATCTTGGTCTTAGAATGACTAGGAAAGGGAACTAAGGTTCAGGCCATCTGAAGGAACTTTTGATTAATTCTGACCATATATATATATAAAATTTTGGTGTTTTGGAAACTGACCTTAGGGGCCTTGAGCTTGCAGGCAAGCTTGCCATTATATATATATATATATATATATATATATATATATATATATATATATTTGCTTTTGTGTATATGGACATCTATATGTTAGGGGAGTGGTATGTGTGTGGCATGGTGCAGAGGTCAGAGGACAATTTACAGGAGTCTATTCTTTCCTTCTTCCACACAGAACTTAGGACTTGAACTCAAGTCATCAGGCTTGATAGCGAGTGCCTTTACTCACTGGACCAATTAACTGGCTCAGATATAAATCTATTATTTGTTGGGGGGAAGGGTACAAATGGAGGTCAGTGAATAAATTGAGGGAGTCCGTTCTCTTTCTCCCATGTGGGTCCCAGAGACTGAACCCAGGAGTGTCAAGCTTTGCAGCACCTTTACTTTCTGTGCCATCTTGCTGGCCTACACTCCAATTTTTAAAGTGAAAGTAGAATTTACAAAAGTCTATTCCCTCATGTGCAGGCGCCCACAAGACTTCACTAAATCTTACTTTCCCAAAGCCAGGCACTTACATTAGCTGATGACCACTTCTGTGTGTACACAGTCTACAAGCATGCCACGAGGACCAACTACGTTCAGGGCATCATCTTACCGACCATGCCGGCACTCAAACTACTGAAACCTGCAGGTAAGCATTTGTACTGAAGCCAATCACTTTTAGTTTCCAAACCACACCGTTGGTCTAATTTACACTCCCTTGCTTTCAGAAAAGAAAAATATAGGATATATGCACTTTTGGCATGAATTGCAAAATGCATTCAGCCAAACAGGAGAGGGCTAAGTAGGTTTTCCAGCGGCTCCCTAAGGTGATGCCTTTAACAGGGTAGTCCGAAACTCTGAGGAAAACTGAAATAAATATTCAGAAATGTGTGCTCCTACGGCCTGGGTGTCCTCAAAGCTTGTTTCACAGCTGAAGAGGATGCATGATGAGTGGGGTACACCAAGATACCAAGCAGTACACCACAGCACTTGTGACCCTCGCCAGCCAAAAATAAATAAATAAATAAATAAATAAATAAATAAATAAATAAATAAA